>NC_050070.1:107067710-108267710 GCF_009764565.3 Dermochelys coriacea
ATTGACAATTTCCTTTCCTTCACACGTTCAAACCAGCTATAGAGTTGGTCAAAATTTTGACTTGAGCAAGGGGAGGTTTCAGAATATTTTTATTTTCTTTTTTCTTGATCATCTGTAATAAATTGCACAAAATTTGTGGGGGGGTTGTTTTTTTTTTTAAATAAAATCACTGTTTGTACCCCACCTCCATATAAAGTTATATTATTGTCTATCTAAGAAGATAGCATATGACTGGAATAAAAAGGTTATCTAAACATCTGATATCTTCAAATGTTATGAGTCACTGACATTCTTCCCTCTCCCACTCCCTTCAATTTCCATCTGAACAAGTGAAAAACCAGATAATGTTGAAATAATTCTATACATAGATTTGAAATAGTCCCCCACCCCCACACTTTCTACTCTTAGGAACAACTCTATTCCTCAATGGGAAAGTTTTCCCCTCAATTAAAACAGATCAAATTCAGCAAGGCACCCATTGCCAACATTCCATCACTTTGTTCCAAAGCTTCTTCCATTCAGTACAGAGCTAACGAAAGTACAATTAATAGCAGCTCAGTTACACAGACATAAAAGACCTCAATGTCTGGTTATTCTGAAATGTCCCTGGTGTTCATCAGACAAAGCCAGGCTCTCTAAAACTGCACAGACTCATGATTTAGCTGTACTAGGACACAACTTGGGAGCTGAGGATTCATGGGGGGCAATTAGTGTTATGTATATAATGAACTATGTGAAATCTTTACATATGTAACTCTAGCAATGTTCTGGATATTGTAACAGGATCAGGCCAGATTGCTATAAGAGAGTAATCCTATTGGGATCCGGGAAGTAGGCGGGCGAAGCCCGTCCACTGCTAAAGGATCCTCCCAGCCTAAAAGGGAGATCCACAGGACCTAGATGCCAAAAAATTCCACGGGACAACTAACGAAATAACAGGGACAGGAGTGTGGTCAAAGGGTCAAACGAAGGGAACCGGATGGGGACACCGAGCAGAGAACACCGGACACTGCCCACTGCTCCTCAAAGGCGTCAAGGGAGTCAGAGGACGCCGCCCAGAGGAACTCTGCCTGGATACATGAATGGACTGAGGATCAGAAGGAGTCTCCTGTGACTGTGGGGCCTATATCGGCCAACCTCCTCACTCTGGTTTTATAGATGGCTATTTTAGCTAGGGCCAGGAGGAGGCTGAGCAGGAGATCCCATGACTTTGTGGGGCCATGGATAGGGAGTGCATAAATAAGAAGGCGAGGGGAAAAGTGCAACCAAAAACGTAATAAAATATTGGTGAGGTGCTGGAATAGGGGCTGCAGCCTGGCACATTCCAGGTATACGTGTGCCAGGGGTATCCCTCACGCCACAAAAGGGGCAGGTGTCTGGGATTAAGGTGAACCGCGCCAAGATCATGCCCATACTCACGGCTCCGTGAAGGAGCTGCCAACTGACATCCCCGGCAGGCCTCGGGACTAAGGTGGAATATAGGCTGGCCCACCGCGGCTCCTCACCCTCCAAAGGTGGCAGAAGGTCCCGCCATTTTGTATCGGGGCGGGACACGAGGGTGAGGGCGTGGAGCACAAGCGTGTATAGATGTTTTCTTGGCACGGTTTGAAAGCAGACAGGCTGCATCTCGTGCAGCCGGCTTACAGTGAAGGGGTGAGGGGGTTGCTTGGGTCCACGGGGCAGGGGTCCAATTAAAAGGTCCGGCAGGCCCGGGGTAGAGGGTGGGTGGAGCGTGCCCTCGTGCAGGACCCGGTCGAAATAAACCCAAGCAGCGGGCGGCAAAGCAGCCTTCATCTCCTGAAGTATGCGTCGAGGAATACAAGGACTGGAAAGCCCCATGCATTGAGCGAACGTCAGGGGATCCAGCCAGTCTCCCCGGTCATAGTCCAGGAGGTCTCTGACTCTTGTGACTTCTGCCAGGATCAACCTCTGGTGCACCAAGCGGGACTCCACCACCTGCACACGGAGCTGGGGGTTGTGTAGCAGGGTCTTCGCGAGGAGATCTGCCCTCTCGGTGGCCGCCACGGACCTGGTCGTTGAAAACAGTTTCTTGGTCCGCAGGACGTCCGGGTAGAAGACCGGCAGCCTGGAGAGATCTCGCGGAAGACCTCTCAGATGGAGATAAAGGAGCTGCCGGTTGTATCGGAGCCCTCGGAAGTGGCGCAGGAAGGTGTGCGCCAGCATGCGCCACGCTGGACTACCTGCACTATAAAGGAGCCTCTGCAGGGTCTGGAGGCGGAAGACATGGATCTGAGTAAGCGGACATTTCAAGTCCTGCCCTCCCTCCTCCAGAGGTAGATGGAGAACCCCTACAGGGACCCAGTGCAAACCTGACCAAAAGAACTCCAGAATCGATGTCCCGAGGTTGGCCAGGAAACCTGGGGCCGGGACCAGGGTGTTGAGCCGGTACCAGAGCATAGACAGGACTAGTTGATTAAGCACCAGCGCTCACCCTCGAACGGAGAGGCACCGGAGTAGTCCTGTCCATTTCCGGAGTCACTCTGTCACCCCGCCCTCTAAATTCTGCCAGTTCTCCGGAGGAGAGGGATGCGTGGCAGAAACGTAAACGCCCAGATAGAGCAGCGGACCCGTGCTCCACCGGATGGCCTGAAGCGTGGGTGGGAGGGAGCTCGCCTGCCGCCAGTCCCCTACCACCAAGCCAGAGCTCTTGCCCCAGTTGACCCGCGCGGAGGAAGCTGCCGAATAGATGGCCTGGCAAGCCTCCACCCGCGCCAAGTTGCCCGGGTCCTGGACCACGAGGAGCACGTCATCAGCATCCACCGACAAGACCAGCTGCAGCTCCGGCTGCTGCAGCACTAACCCTGTCAACCTCCTTCGGAGGAGACAGAGGAAGGGCTCGATCACCAAAGCGTACAGCTGGCCTGAGAGGGGGCACCCCTGCTGTACTTCTCGCCCGAAGCTGACCGGTTCGGTCAGGGTCCAGTTGTGCCTGACCAGACACTCTGCGGAGGCGTACAGCACCCGGAGAAAACCCACAAACTGGGGTCCAAAGCCAAATGCTTGCAGAGTGCTCAGGAGATACCCGTGATCCACCCTGTCAAACGCCTTTTCCTGATCTAAGGATAGGAGAGCGAACGGCAGACCATCCCTACACCCAAGTTCCGAAAGGTCCAGATATAGGTTGTCAAAGATACTGCGGCCCGGGATGGCATAGGTCCGGTCTGGGTGGACCAGGTCCGCCAGCACAGACCCTAGCCGCAGTGAGATTGCTTTTGCCACGACTTTGTAATCCGTGCTGAGGAGCGAGATGGGACGCCAATTTCGTAAATCACGGAGGTCCCCCTTCTTCGGCAATACGGCGAGCACGGCTCGCCTGCACGAAAGAGGGAGGACCCCGCTCTGCAAAGACTCGGCCCAGACGGTGACTAGGTCTGGGCCCAGGACGTCCCAGAACACGCGGTAGAACTCCACGGTCAGCCCGTCCATGCCCGGAGATTTATTGGTGGGCATGCGATGAAGGGCTTCCGAGAACTCAGCCAGAGTGAGAGGCAGCTCTAGCCAGTCTCGGTCGCCCGCACTGACCCTAGGGAGCTGCTCCCAGAGCATTCTGCAAGCGTTAGGATCGGTCGGATCCAGGGAGAAAAGGCTTGTGTAAAAAGCTCTCGCCCTCCCACACATCTCCACCGGATCTGTGAGGGGGGTGCCGTCTTCTGCCAGAAAGCAGATGATAGGTTTCTTGGCCCCCTTCTTTTTCTCCAGGGCATAGAAGAAGCGGGAGCTGCAATCCATCTCCCGAAGCAGACGGATGCGGGATTGAACAAAGGCACCCTGGGCCCGATGGTCCTCGAGGGCCCGGAGCTCCTCCCGCTTCTCCCGTCATGCTCCGCAGAGGGGCGGATCCTCGGGGCTGGCGGCCAGATGCCTCTCCAGCTCTAAGACCTCCCGTTCCAACTGCTCTATCGTCGCATCCCTCTGTCGGCTGGCACCCCGGGCGTAGTCACGGCAGAAAAGCCAGGCGCGCACCTTCCCTAGGTCCCACCACCACCGTGCAGAGGGAAAGGCACGCCGCTGCCCTCGTCAGGCCAGCCAGAACTCCCAGAAGGACGCCACGAGGCCCGCATCCTCCAGCAAGCTGTTGTTGGAATGCCAATAGGCCGGCTCTGGCCTCTCCGCACAGAGGGAGGCTGTCACAGTGGCTAAATGATAGTCAGAAAATGGGGCCGGCCGGATGCTGGAGGAGTGGGCTCGTGAAAAATGGAAGCGTGATAAATAAATGCGGTCCAACCGGGAGTGGCTCGACCGATGGCCCTCCACCCGGACAAAGGTGAACGTGGAAGTGTCATCCGGGTGGTGGTCGCGCAAGACATCCACCAGGGAGTGGTGTTCGACTATCTCCTCGAGGACGGCGGTGGCGGCCGGACTCTGCTCGGTCCCCGAGCAGTCCCGCTCCTCGAGGGTGATGTTAAAGTCCCCTCCCAGGACCAGGCACTCATGAGGATCCAAGGTGACAAGGAAGGCGGACGCCTACTGATAGAATTGCAGCTGCTCTGGGCTCGCTGCCAGGGCATAGATGTTAACGAGGTTGACTACGAGCCCCTCCATGCGGACCTGGAGGTGCAGCAGGCGGCCCGGCACAGCCTCGGCGACCCCCAGCACCTCGGGCCGTAGTTTGGGGGAGAACAGGGTCGCCACTCCAGCCGTACGAACTGTGAGATGGCTAAAGTAGACCCTGTCCCCCCAATCCAGCCACCAGCTGTCTTCGGAGGTCGGATCCATATGGGTCTCCTGCAGGAAAACCACAGAGTACCACCCCTCTCAAAGGAAGGAGAGCACCTGGGACCTGCGGAGACCCATCCTACAGCCGCGGGTGTTCAATGTTGCGATGGTAAGAGGTGCCATGAGGAGGGCTGGCGGGGATCCTCGCCGGCAGGGACGCTCGCGGCTCCCGACAGGCAGCGCAGCAGTCCATGACCTACCCCGTAGGTGAGTAAGGAGTTACGGAAGAGGCGGACCCGCTGGTAGGCCGCGGTGCCCTGCCTCCCAGTCCTTTTACCCTCCCCCATGAGGGCTCTTGCGGCCCAGAAGGTTTGATGAAAGTCCCCCCAACGCTGGAGAGCAAGCTGTACTTTGTTGCGGGAGCCACGGACATCTTCTAAAAACTCCCGCAACTCCTCTCACAGCGCATGGGGGGGTGGGGTTACGGTCTCCTGGTTACTCCCTGACGGGGCCCTTGGTACAGCCCCGTGGCCCACCGAGACAGGCATACAGGGTGCATACCCCCGACGGGGCTCCTGATGGGTTGGCGCCACTAGGCCCGCCTCGAACCCTGGGGCAATAGGGGGCGGCGGAGGGAGGATAGCAGCCCCTGGTGGGTCGGGACGGGTAAACACCAAGGCTGCTCCCTGGGGGTCATCTATTGGAAAAGGGAAGGAGACAACCCTAGAGGCGGCAATAACATCTCGGGAGGTGGACAGGATAGGGACTGGGGCAGGGGCAGGGTTAGAGGCGAGATTCTGGGCAGGGAGAGGGCTCTCAGTGATGCCGGGCGCAGACTCTATGGTGGATTTTGCAGCCACAGCATCAGGAGGTGGACTCTCTTCTGTAGGGCCCCCTCCCAGGAAGGAGGTCAAATGTTCCTCACCAACGAGGGGTGCCCCTGGTGGCTCCGGTCCCGGCCGCGTGGCACTGGCCGTCACCTCAACAGGCTCGGTCGCCGTCAGCGGGGTGCCATCTGCAGCCGGGTTGATGGAGGAGTCCAGGTGCTCCTCGGAGGTGGGAGTGGAAGCAACGGTTAGGGGGAGGGAGCATGGGGAAAGGGGGGCTGGAGTGAAGTCGCCCAGATCGAGGCCCGCTGGCAAAGGGTCGTCCTTCTCCTGGGTGACTGGGGTCAGACCCAGGGCCTCGATCTCCTCATACATGGACGGGAAATCATTTTCCGCCACCCCAGGATTCTCCCCGCCGGCACCTGACGCGACGGTCGCCTCAGGGCACACTGAGGTTTCAGATGGTGCCAGGGCAGGAGGGGCTCCCTCGGAGGGGAGGGACTCCCGTGGAGGGGAGATACTGCCTTCCAGTGCTGCCATGTCTTCCCCAGGCGGCACCGGTGGATGGAGCACACCCGTGGGTAAAGCGGAAGGCTCGGCCTCGGTGCCCCCATTCCTGGTCTTCTGGGGGGCCTCCGCATCAGATGGGAGGAGCGGAGCTCGAGCCTTCCACTTGCCCCGTTTCCCCTGGACTAAGGCCCAGCCCTCCATGGCATCATCCGGGGGCTGGCTAGCAGGGGTCGTGTCAGGGGGCAAAGGTGATGGCTCAGGGACTCGAGGGAATAACGGTGGAGCAGCACAAGGGAGGGAAGATTCCCCTTGGGGTGGGCCCTCTCCCATGCCAGCGGTGTCCCTGCCGCACCCTCCCCCACAGGCCCCGCCAGATTGCAAACAGCGGGGGCGGGGCTCTCCCGCTCATCTGGGCATAGATGGGGAGGTGCCCCTTGGGCCCGAGCGGGAGCAATGGTGAATTGAAAAGGAGGACGGATGGTTTCGGGTGCCGGGCAGCCAGGGGTGCCAGCAATGATGGGGCTGGTGCCCTGCCGGGGCTCAGGGGTCCCGGATGCCCCTCATTGCCGGGCCAAGGGGCAGTCCCTCCGGACGTGCCCCATCACCAAGCAGAGGTAGCACCGGGCCTCCCCCATGGAGTAGTGCATCCGGTACTATGCACTACTCATCTGGTACTATACACAATGGGCCCCCTGGTAGGGGACTAGGAAGGACCCCTCAAGTGCCTCTCTGTCACATGCCGCTAGCGGCAGTTGAAGCTGCATTTGCCGGTGGAACGAAAGGACGTGACGGAGGGCGGGGTCTTTGCAGCCCAACGGGAGAGGGCTGATGACAGAGATGGGCTTCCCCAGGGTAGAGAGGACGGGTAACAGGGCGGCATTGGGGAGAAAGGGAGGGACGGAGGTCAGGACCAGGCTGACGCTCAGGTCCTCTAGCGGCTCCAGGTGGATGAACACGCCTCCTACTGCCAGGCCCTTCTCCATCGCGTCCTCGTATAAGGGCCCTACCATCAATCAAACGCTAACCCCGCCCCTTGACCACTTAAACCCTGTCCCTTAAACCCTGCCCACCTATCACCAGAAGTCCCACCCCATGGGGGTATTACTTCTGGGGTCAAGGTGGCCACATGACCGGAAGCAAGGTGTGTCATCAGCGACAGTTCTGAGGAGGAGGAGGGAGCAACTGAGGGGAGCACTTTGGCCCAGCCATTGATGGATATGCCGGAACCCGAACCCAAAACCCAGCTGCTTGTGAGACACCCCGATGAGCATGGTGGCCTCTTGTCATCCACCCCCCTGGAGGAGAAAGGTGAACGTAGTTCAGGGAGTCACCAGCGGAAAAGGTGAACAGAAAAGACATCACTCAGGTAAATGAATGATTAAGAAGCGATGGTCGAGGTTGGGGGTGTAACGGGGCTAGTAACCAGGGATTGTGTAAATTAAAAACAAGCAGTGGGAACTTACACTTGTTTCTTGTCTAAAAATCTCTCGACAGCTCGACGATGCCTTTCTAGGAGGACCCGGAGGTCCTGGACAGTGTTGCATCAAGCAGCGAAGATGAACCGGGCCCACCTTGTGTTTGCTCAACGTCAATATAAATTGTTGAAGAGAACTCAGAGGATGACGGCTATCAGGAGTTTAGGAGGAGGCTTGGCATGGAACTAACTGAGCCAGTGCCACATCGTGAGCATAAAAAAGTTATGCGGACTATTGTACGCATTGCTGTTTATCAGGTTTCAGAGTGGCAGCCGTGTTAGTCTGTATTCGCAAAAATACAGAAAAAAATTGCTGTTTATGCTGTCCAGAACAATCAGGAACCTTCTGGAGACAATTAAGACAGGCTGATTAGAACACCTGCAGCCAATCAAGAAGCTGCTAGAATCAATTAAGGCAGGCTAATCCGGACACCTGGGTTTTAAAAAGGAGCTCACTTTAGTTTGTGGTGTGCGCGTGAGGAGTTGGGAGCAAGAGGCACTAGGAGCTGAGAGTGAGAACGCGGACTGTTGGAAGACTGAGGTCTGCAAGCATTATCAGACACCAGGAGGAAGGTCCTATGGTGAAGATAAAGAAGGTGTTGGGAGGAGGCCATGGGGAAATAGCCCAGGGAGTTGTAGCTGTTGCACAGCTATTCCAGGAGGCACTCTAGACAGCTGCATTCCACAGGGCCCTGGGCCGGAACCCGGACTAGAGGGCGGGCGGTCCCGGGTTTCCCCCAAATCCTCCCAACTCCTAGTCAGAGACAGGAGTCGTCGACCTGGACTATGGGTTCAGAAAAACAGCCAAGCTGAGGGCTGCCGTGAATCTCCAAGGCGAGCAAATCCACCAATAAGCACAAGACCCACCAAGGTAGAGCAGGAACTTTGTCACAATATGTAAAATATCCACAGGTATGAAGTTCTTAAGATTATGCTAATGTTCTAATAAATTAAAGTTTCTAGGTGGTCAGATACAGAAATTTGAGAAAACAACAAAAAATCAATTAAGGAAAAAAATACTGTAGTCCTCAATCCACTCCCCTTCTAAAATTATAGCTCACACCTCCTAAATTGAAAAATGCAATAATGTGAACTAGTAGTCAATGATAAGCATTTGATCTATTAGAAAGATATTAGCTTTTGAGATCCCCATTTAATTATTACAGAAAATAATACGATGCGGATGCTGCCTTGACAACCAACAGCTAAAACCTTCTGTATCTCCCAAGTCAAGATAAACTGGTACTTTCCAACTGATATGTCATGGTATCAGAATAAAATCACTGCTCATAGCACGCTTCCTCTTAGTTCTCCTCACTGCTGTTTTGTTGTATGCCTTAAATGAAAGGGAAATTGTAATTACACATGTCCCCAAAGAATCAGAGCTTAGTCTGGAAATAATATAAGCCATTGTATCAATATTGAATATGTACCAGTATATAAAACATTCCCCCTTCCCCTTGTTTTCTACATTATCAGGCAAGTTAAACACCACCCTGTTGGAACTGCAGTATCTAGATAAAAGGGGAAAAGCAGACCTTGGGGGAGCTTTAATTATTCATTTATTTTGGTTACAGTCCTTAAGCAAGTTAGTCAAGGTACAAGCAAAAAAGACAGACTCCAAATTCAGTATATTTTAACAAGCTGTTATTACTGTTTACAATTTTTATACAGTTTTGTTTTTATCTACCCTAAAGACTGAATACACTGAGAATCTGACAACCCACACTATTAAGACCAAAGACAGTGCATACAGAAATTGCCTGAAATTACATTTTAAGCAACAATCTTAATAATGTTGTAAATATAGGTCATCTTCTGGGTGAATTAGTTAAAAGGATAGAAAAGGATATCTGCTTTCTGACTACACTTGCAATTAGATTCTGCTCCTAAGAAAAAGCTTTCAGGTGTTAGATCTAGATAGGAACAGCCAGTCCAGGAACCACTCCTTGCTCATGGAAAAACAACTCCAAAAGCATACAAGGCTGGTTCTCATGTTCTCCAAACAACCTGGAAGTTATAACTCATTCGTCCAACCAATATTGTCAAACAATTTGCATAAAATGCCTTAAGGCAAGCTGAACAATTAAAATATCTATACACGTGGGCTGTTTTTGCCTCCTTGTGTATAAAGAAGGCCTGAAAGATTTTTCTTTTCTGCCTGCATTATTATGTTAGAAATTCATATGGCATCAAACCTGGAACCTAACTATGAAAAATGGAGACCTAGCAAAATTAAATCAAACAAGAGTGAAAGTTGAGCAACAAGAGCACATAGGATTTTTAGTCAGACTGTTTAAAATTCTAATTTTTTTGATTGATAAAATGAGTTTAGTTTTGGCCGTGTTAAGCTGAAACTGATGGCACAATACCAGTCAGACATCTGAAAGTAAGTCAGGTGATAAGAAATATTATAGCGATGAGGGCCTCATTAAAAAACAGATGGAGAGATAAAGGAGATAGATGACTGTGGAATCCAGGTGTGCAGATGAGGTCATCAAGGGATCAGGTATAGAAAGAGAATTCCCACAGAAAGAACTGCTAAAGGAGATGTTGAAAGAGCAGTCAAAGGGTAGCAGGAGAACTAAGAGAAGACACGACCATAAAGGAAAAGGAAGTGATCAACAGGATCACAGGCTAAAGAAAGCTCCTAGAGGAAGAGGATGGAATAGAGCTCCCAGGAGGCTGTTTGAAAGTTTTATGACAGCAGATTCAGTAGGGTGGAGACTGCAGGAACCAAATTGGAATGAATCCAGGAATAAGAGGAGAGAGGGTCAAGGCAGACACAGCTGTAAACCAGGTTAATCAAGGAGCCTTGCAGTAAATGGGGGGGATTGATAATTGAAAAGATATGTGGGGTCAAGGGTCAATTTTTTCATTTTGGTTTTATAGTGTGAGATACTGGAATGTGCTTGTATGCTGGTCAGAGAATTAGAAGTAAATGCCACAAGTGCAAGACCACAGAACACTCTGTTACCTATATGGGAAAACCTGCTTTGAGGGCAATCTATCCCTTATCCTGCAACAAGAATTTAGTAATTCTCCACTTTTAGCACTAACAGCTTCTGAGTTTTAAACAGCCATAAATTCAGAAAAAAATAAGTGGGCAATAGTACAGTATTTTCTAATCAACTGAGGAAACAAGCTGCCCCTAATTTAAAAATTATTTATCACTTGAACATTGTTGATAATTATAACAAGATAGTATTTATTTTAGAAGCAAAGCCCTTTCTTGTACCTCTGCTGCACTATCTCTTACTAAAAGATACAAGAATACAATATTCCTAGGCCACGTAATACTCCGTTATGTATTCTTGACGGCATAAGTCTCCAATCAATGCACCTTGAACCTAGAATCAGCTGTTTAGTTTACGTTACACTTTCAAGAATGAATTATTACTATCTGTAATGGTTAACCATTTAACTAAGCCCCATTTAATACTATTATTTCAACCCATATTCAAGCAACACACTTTGAAAAGCAGATGTGCCCAATTTCATAGACACTAAGATTGCTATTGCAATTCTTTTATCATATGATTTCTAAAAGCTGTGGGCATACTGTTTACAACATATATTTTCAGTCACAAATGATAAATATAAATATGTCAATCACAATCTTGTTTTTAATATAAGCAAGGATGAAATATACTACATTGAGGTGAACTGCAATAATACTATAACTATTCTACATGTCCAGGTCAGGCAAGTCCTAGTTTCAGGGAAGTTTTAAGTATCCATTTATGAGCAGCATAATAGTCAAATACAAAATCTGATCAGCTTACCAAAAAGTTTAGAAAGAGCCTTATGTTTTATTTTTATTTTTTAAATAGAGGGGTATTTTTTTTTTCACACAGCACACATATTATCAGAAATTGTTTCTGAACCATACAGTTAGATTGTTTTGTTGGTGAGAATCTTAAAATAATTTGTCCAAATGAGTAAGTTTTTTTTTCTTTAAACTGATAAGACACTTGGTAGTGTCCTAAGTAGTGGCCTAACTGCTACAGATCCATGATCCAAGTATGTTCATTTCCTTCTGATTCCAAATTCTCAAAATCCCCAACCCAGCATAAATCAAAGTGGATTTTATTCTTTCTAATGCCTGCATCACTGAACGGTAAGAACTCAGGATGTGACCTGTTACCCAAGTAAACCTTGTTCGGGGGGGTCGTGGGGGAAACAAACTTAAGACTTGGTGAAGTTTCTCACCTTTCCAATTATTCTCGCAGCCTCTATACTTATGGTCTTCATGTCCAATATACATTTATTACCGTGAGGAGGGTATGATGCTTTTCATCTTCAAAAATGCCTCGCTATTGATGCCATGGATTTTACTTTATTTTCAGAGTTATTAAATCCAACTCCTTATAATAAGAACATAAGAATGGTCATACTGGGTTAGACAAATGGTCCATCTAACCCAGTATCCTGTCTTCTGATAGTGGCCAATGCCAGATGCTTCGAAGAGAATGAACAGAACAGGGCAATTTATCAAATGATCCATCCATTGTAGTCCAGTCCCAGACTGATTCTAACAGTTAGAGGCTTAGGGACATCCAGAACATGGAATTGCATCCCTGATCATCTTGGCTAATAGCTAGGGCCCCACCAAACTCACAACTGAAAAAAAACATGTCACGAATCGTGAAATCTGGTCTCTCCAGTGAAATCTGGTTGTTTTATGGGGGTCGCAGTATTCCCACCCTTACTTCTGCACTGTCGTCAGAGTTGGGCACCCAGCCAGCAGCCATCACTCTCCAGCTGCAAACCTCTGAAGTCAGCATCACCACCAGCAGCAGTGCAGAAGTAAGGGTGGCATGGAATGGGGGTGGGAGTCTTTTTTTTTTTTTTTTTGGGAGGAGCAGGGTTGTCACAGCCTGAAATATTTTCAAAGGGAGTCCCAGCAAAAAAAAGTTTGAGAACCCGATTTAGTAGACTCCCTTATCCAGGACGACTTACACACAAACATAACAGTAGTACAGTACAATATTTGTATGTATACTGTATGAACTTATCTGCAAAATTTGCTATTTATGCTGTGACCAACATGCGAAAAATGTGTGATTTCTCTGCAATTTAAGTAGCCCCCTACCAATAACCACTGATGGACTTATCTTCCATGAACTTATCTAATTCTTTTTTGAACCCAGTTATACTTTTCCTCTGCACATCATCTCCTGGCAACAAGTTCCACAGGTTGACTTTGTGTTGTGTGAAAAAGTACTTTCTTTTAAAACTGCTGCCTATTAATTTCATTGGGTGACTCTGGGTTCTTGTGTTCTGTGAAGAGGTAAATAACACTTCCTTATTCACTTTCTCCATGTCAGTAATGATTTAATGTCATATATTTATATCTACCATATCCCATTCTGAGTTGTCCCTTTTCCAAGCTGAACAGTCCCATTCTTTTTAATCTCTCCTCATATGGAAGCTGTTTCAAACCCCTAATAATTTTTGTTGGTCTTCTTAGTACTTAGTACTATTTCCAATTCTAATATATATTTGAAATGTGTAGACCAGAACCACACATGGTATTCAAGGTATGGGAATACCATGGATTAATATAGTGGCATTATGATATTTTCCATCTTATCATCTAACCCTTTCCTAATGGTTCCTAACATTCTGTTAGCTATTTTGACTGCCACTGCACATTGAGCAGATATTTTCAGAAAACAATGCACAATACCACTCAAGAAAGGGATCTTGGATTTAGATCCCCATTATTTTGTATGTATAATTGGTGTGCTTTCCACTGTGCGTTACTTTGTATTTATCAACATTGAATTTCATCAGCCATTTTCTTGCCCAGTCACCCAGTTTAGTGAGATCCTGTGACAAAATATACCCATGTTCACCCCCTACACACACAGTAATAATATTTGTACAAGGCATGCCTTGTGAGGTATTATTTAAAAACTCATAACTTGCTGAGCAATAATATCATAGCAAAATGCACATAGTAACATTATATGTAAAGTTATGAATGTAAGCTGAAATCATGACTGAAGTAATGTTTCCCAGATAAATCTGAGGAGTGGCTAAACCAGTTCCTCAGAGACAAAGGGCAAGTTGATGCCTCAGACAGGTGTCAACAAGGCTGATGTACCATCACCTGCCAAGTGTCCGTTCAAGGAAGGGGTCAGGAACAACAATCTACATCTTAGCAATAGAAACAGCATGGAGTTTCCATTCTTCAGTAGATTGCTTGTCACTTTGCTCTCAACTGAAAATGCTTCTCAAAGTGGGGAGAGGACAAGAAAAAGAAGGGGCAGACATCCCAGGACACTCTCCTCTTCCTCTCTGTCTGTCTCTGTCATCATACCTAAGACAACAAAGGAAAACAGCTGTTGGATGTGGTGGGGAGGAATCCTGACCTGAGAATTTGATCAGTAATCTGCTGGAGCATGTGGTGAGAAAATGTGATTGAGTGTAATATAGTTTGGTAAATTAGGCACTAGTAAATGCTTTAACTTTTTTTCTTATAACCATTTCTAACTTTTATACCTCATTACTTTTATACCTCATCACTTAAAATCTCCCTCTTTGTAGTTAACAAACTTGTTTTACCTCATCCAGTGTGTTTAAAATGGAGTGTCTGGGTACTCTCTTTAAAATAATAAGATGGCATAAACTAAACTGGGAGGAGAGGTAGAGATGCTGGAGGGTAGGGACAGGATACAGGGGAACCTAGACAAATTAGAGGATTGGGCCAAAAGAAATCTAATGTGGTTCAACAAGGACAAGGGCAGAGTCCTGCACTTAGGACAGAATAATCCTAGTCTGCATCGCAACAGACTAGGCACCGAATGGCTAGGCAGCTGTTCTGCAGAAAAGGACCTAGGGGTTACAGTGGACGAGAAGCTGGATATGAGTCAACAGAGTGCCCTTGTTGCCAAGAAGGCTAATGGCATTTTGGGCTGTATAAATAGGGGCGTTGCCAGCAGATCAAGGGATGTGATCGTTCCCCTCTATTCGACATTGGTGAGGCCTCATCTGGAGTACTGTGTCCAGTTTTGGGCCCACACTACAAGAAGGATGTGGAAAAATTGAAAAGAGTCCAGCGGAGGGCAACAAAAATGATTAGGGGACTGGAACACATGACTTATGAGGAGAGGCTGAGGGAACTGGGATTGTTTAGTCCACAGAAGAGAAGAATGAGGGGGGATTTGATAGCTGCTGTCAATTACCTGAAAGGGGTTCCAAAGAGGATGGATCTAGACTGTTCTCAGTGGTAGCAGATGACAGACGAGGAGTAACGGTCTCAAGTTGCACTGGGGGAGGTTTAGGTTGGATATTAGGAAAAACTTTTTCACTGGGAGGGTGGTGAAGCACTGGAATGCGTTATCTAGGGAGGTGGAGGAATCTCCTTGCTTTGAGGTTTTTAAGGTCAGGCTTGACAAAGCCCTGGCTGGGATGATTTAGTTGAGGATTGGTCCTGCTTTGATCAGGGGGTTGGACTAGATGACCTCCAGAGGTCCCTTCCAACCCTGATATTCTATGATTATTTCTTTAAAGGAACAACAGACTTAATATATTTGTACCATCTAGGAGAGGGTTGGGGCAGTACAGAACATACATTTCTGGGGGAAGATCCAAGACTGGGGCTGTGTTGGACTAACCCTGCAGCATATCCAAGCTGGTGAGAGCCAGGATATAACAGATAGGCTGTAGTTACATATAGACATTCAGGGTGTGGCTTGCATGCTGGAAGGCTGTTTATGAGCAGCCCAAGTGGGAGCTACTAGAGCAAGGCATTATAAGGCACCCAAGGTTGCAAGGCAGGGGTGACAGCCCCCCACTGAAAAAAAAATAATCGCGATTAAAAAATGAATCACGATTAATCACAGTTTTAATCGCATTGTTAAACAGAATACCAATTGAAATTTATTAAATATTTTGGGTGTTTTTCTACATTTTCAAATATATTGATTTCAATTACAACACAGAATACATAGTGTACAGTGCTCATTTTATATTATTTTTTATTAGAAATATTTGCACTGTAAAAACAACACACAAAAGAAACAGTATTTTTTACTTCACCTCATACAAGTACTTAGTTCAATCTCTTTATCGTGAAAGTGCAAATTACAAATGTAGATTTTTGTTACATTACTTCACTCAAAAACAAAACAATGCAAAACTTTAGAGCCTACGAGTCCACTCAGTCCTACTTCTTGTTCAGCGAATCACTAAGAGAAACAAGTTTGTGTACGTTTACAGGAGATAATGCTGCTCACTTCTTATTTACAATGTCACCAGAAAGTGAGAACAGGCACTTGCATGGAACGTTAGCAGCCAGCATTGCAAGGTATTTACATGCCACACAATGTTCCTTCTAATTTTTTACATTCATGTGTGGAATGAATTTTGTTCTGCACACCAATACAGAGGTGGTGTGTGACATTTCACCTTCCTATTGGTGTACATAACAAAATTGTGAATGGGGCCAAGAGGTTCTGAGTGTGGGAGGAGGCTCAGGGCTGAAGCAGAGCGTTGGGTGCAGGGGGTGAGGGCTCCAGCTACAGTTGAATGCTCTGAGGTGGGGTTGGGGATATGGGGATGGGGGTGGGGATGGGGGCTCTGGGCTGAGGCAGAGGGTTGGAGTGTGGGGGGGATGAGGGCTCTGGCTAGGGTTGAAGGTTCTGGGGTGGGTTTCGGGTTGAGGAGATTGGGGTGCAGGAGGGGGATCAGGCTGGAGAAGAGGGTTGAGGTACAGGGTGCATGGGCCAGGCATGAGGGGTTTGGAATACAGGCTGCCCTGGGGCTGCAGCGGAGGGGGGGGGGACTCCCCCCCAACCCCCTCTAGCCACAGCAGCTCAGGGCCGGGGAGAGGCTCCTCTCCCCTGGCCGCAGCAAGTCCGGGGCAGGTCTGCGCTGGGGCCAGCAGGGAGGGGTGCCTCTCCCTGCCACGGTAGGGCTGCGCTGGGGGAGAAGCACTTCTCCCTGCCACAACCCTGATCCCCTGCACAGGGCTTAATAGATAGCTGCAGAGCCGCACTGCTTACAGGGAACTTAGGTGCCTGATATGCTAAACATTCATATACCCCTTCATGCTTCAGTCACCATTCCAGAGGAAGAAAATCAACCTTCTGCTGGTGGCATCTGACTCAGATGATGAAAATGAACATGCCTCGGTCTGCACTGTTTTAGATTGTTATCATGCAGAACCCGTCATCAACATGGACACACGTCCTCTGGAATGGCGGTTGGTCTTCTGGAATGGCATCAAGGGACACATGAATCTTTAGCACATCTGGCACGTAAATATCTTATGACACTGGCTACAACAGTGCCATGAGAACGCCTGTTCTCACTTTCAGGAGACATTGTGAAGAAGAAGCGGGCAGCATTATCTCCTACAAATGTAAACAAACTTGTTTGTCTGAGCAATTGGCTGAACAAGAAATAGTACTGAGTGGACTTGTAGGCTCTACAGTTTTACATAGTTTTATTTTTAAATGTAGTCTTTTTTTTTACATAATTCTACATTTGTAAGTTCAACATTCATGATAAAGAGATTGCACTACAGTACTTGTATTAGACGAATTGAAAAATACTATTTCTTGTTTTTTACAGTGCAAATATTTGTAATAAAAATAAATATAAAATGAGCATTGTACACTTTGTATTCTGTGTTATAACTGAAATCAATACATTTGAAAATGTAGAAAACATCCCAAAATATTTAAATAAATGGTATTCTATTGTTTAACAGTGCGATTAATCACACAATTAATTTTTTAATTGCTTGACAGACCTATTAATCCCTTTTGTTTTGACAGGAAAAAGGTAGAAAATCTTTATCCTTTGAAAGATGAATTTGGCAGACTCTTCTGTGGAATGCAAAAGAGACATTATGTGTGCAATTGCTAAGTGAAGAAAAGAAGCAAGGGTCATTAGCTGGATCAATTGCTGTGAGGAGAAATTATATTTGGAGAACTGAGTAACCAAGCATAAAGTCATGTGAGCAGTTGGGGGAGAGAGAAAGAGTATAATTTCAAATATATATTGTGGGGGAAAATTGTTACAGCCAGATAATTGAACAGGAATCCCTAATTTATCTAACTTCTAGAAGAACAAAAAAAAAAAGGGGGGGGTAACATTTTCAAAAACACCTAAGTGACTTAGGAGCCTTAGGAGTGAGTTAGGCACTTAGGTCATTTAACACTTAGGCTCCTACCTTCTTAAGTCACTTATACACTTTTTAAAATTTTACACAAGAGCTTTACATTTATTTCGCTTTGTAAATCATTCACAATTTCCACCTACTCAGCCATTCAGCATGTAGGATTCCCCTTTTTCTTAGAAACCCTTTACTATGCTAAGCATGGTCACATCTGGCAGCTCTGAAGTCAATAGGAGCTTTACCATTAATTTCTGCATGCTCAAGTCCATACTGCTGGAGAATACAGACTTATTACAGTGGAAGACAAGTTTTACTCCTGTTAAAATACATTTTATAGCAGGTTTTTCTCTCTTCAGAAAATTATTATGTAAGCAAATTACTTATTATTCCTGCTGCAGGGTATGAAAGTGTGTTGAATTATTTGCAATACAGTTTACATGGCATCAAGAAAATTTTTATCCCTTCAAATTGAGGTGGGCCTGAAATATGTAGTGGATTCTTTATCATTTGAAATCTTTAGATCAAGAGTGGGTGTCTTTCTAAAAGATGCTCTAGAATGATCAGCCACTAGTTACTGAGCCTGATACAGGAACTGATGCATGAAATGTTGTGGCCTGTGCTATGGAAGACATCTACCATGCTAATCACAAAGATCTCTTCTTGTCTTAAAAATCTACACAGTAACCCTACAGATCCGAATGCCAGTGAAATATGAGCCATCTGAAATTCTGAATCGGATCGTAATTTGGAGCTTGAGCTGATTTTAAAGTTTGCCCTCCTTTCCCTTCATGTTGGTGTCAGAACTACTAATTTCTTAAGCCTGTACCACTCCCAAGAAGTAGTCGTCTTTATTTTTGTAGTACAACAGTACTAAGAGGCCCCAATCAGGATCAGAGCTATGAAGACATCCAATAAGAGACAATCCCTGCCCCCCAAAGAGTTTACAATTTTAAAACAAGATGAAAGAAGGCAGTGTAACCAACAAATGGATGGATTCATCACAGCAGAAATGGCAACAGTGTAAAGAATCTGTGGTTACATAGAAGCAATATGAATACAGTTAGCTGGACTGGAATCTACAGAGCTTTTTTGTTGCCTACAAACTATAAAACAAAATGTTAATATCAGTAATATCCTTACCGACCACTTGCCTAAATCATTAGTTTTATACCGAAATATTTGAAATTTGTAAATTGTTTATTTACAAATAGGAGAGGTGTCTTTAATGGTATATGTTACAATAAATTAAAACCATAAAAACATCCTCAAAACTGACACTCTTCCTTTCCCCTCCTCTTCCCCGAGTGCGTGTGTTTGCAAAGCACAAGAAATGTTTCAGTCATTTAGCAAAACCTTGTTTACACTATATTATACAAAATGGGGGAGGAAAAACAAGGAGATTATAGAGGAAGCCTTCATCTGGTTGAAAAACATCTGTACAACAAGTTAAACCTTGAAGCAATAACCACAGTAACAGGCAAAGTTAAAATACAACACTGATAATGTGCCAAGCCACATGTACACTAGTAACAAAGAATACGATTCTTGTGAGAACTGAGCAAGAATTAACACTTGGGACTGGTCTACACTATGGGAAGAGGGGGTGAGATCAATCTAAGTTACGCAACTTCAGCTACGTGAATAACGTAGCTGAAGTTGACATACTTTGATCTACTTACTGCAGTGTCTTTACTGAAGTGTGAATCCCCTTGCACTTCTCATTGAGGTGGAGTACCGAGTCAATGCTAGAGTGATCGGCCATCGATTTATCACGTCTATACTAGACCCAATAAATCGACCCTGCTGGATTGATCACTACCCATCAATCCAGTCAGTAGTGTAGACAAGCCCTTGGACAGATGGAAGTAACCACTAGCTTCTTCTGTAAGGACAGCAATGGCTAAAGCACAGCTTAACAAGGACCTGTGTTTAGCTGCTGTATTCTAATCTGGTGCGAGTCTTCAAAGGCAATATTTCCAGGAGAATCAATCCCGACAAAAGGCAAGGGAGGGGAGTAGTTGCAAAGGGGAGAAGAAATATTCATCTCTCTCTCATCTATCTAAACTTTGCTCATTTTTAAAACACATGGGTCTAATAATTCCAATACTTCCTTGATGTCCATCTGTAAACCAGGGCCGACAATATACTATCTCACGAGGGCATTACAAGATTAGTCAATCACTTTTGAAGATGAAAAAGAGCTATGTAAGTGCTAATGGGAAAAAAGCAAACAGCTAAATAATAAATATGTCACATTTAATATCTTTAAGGGAATCAGATGTCCTCAGGTCAGGGCAAATGTCCATAAATCGTAACAGTATACCTTCAGAATGGATTATTTCTTACAATTTGTATTAATAAATTATGGTTATGAAATATTTGTGTAAAAGTGAGGAACACCTTAAAGAGAAGAGGAATACTTCTCAATAAAAAAGGAGTGAAAGGGAAAATACACTGTTTGATCTACCTTTTGATTATATTGCAAACTCAGAGTAGAGGATGGATAAAGTTTTCAAAAAGGGTTCCAAGGCACTTAGCAAAGTCCCATTTGCAAGAGTCACTTAGGAGTCTATGGCCTGATTTACACTTAAATTTTTTTATGAAAATGTGACTCCGGCTCCTAAATTAGCCACTTTTGAAAGTTTAACCTAAAACTAATTAATTCTAACTATTCTATACCCAAATGTTGCATTTGCTTTTGTATATACACATAGGAGTAAATCAGCAAAATCCCAGCTTAATAGATTTTGGGATAAAGGCATGGGGGGGGATTAAAACTGATTTTTTTCCCTCTACAAAAAAGGTGGGGCCTTACAAAGGACAAAGGCAGACTATGATGGTATTGTATGTACTGTAGTAGCTCCCAGAGATTCTAATCAAGATCATGGCCTCACTAGGCACTGTATAGACATACAGGTTCATGCAGTACCTGCCCCCAAAAGATTACAATCTCAGAATAAAGGCAATATCTTAATGGTAACAAAGAAGGATATAGACAAAATATGTATGATTTTATAAACAATATAGACTTTTTAAAACTTACTCTCAGACTGCGACAGTAGAAACCATAAAAAGAAAAGGAGTACTTGTGGCATCTTAGAGACTAACAAGGCGCCACAAGTACTCCTTTTCTTTTTGCGAATAGAGACTAACACGGCTGCTACTCTGAAAGTAGAAACCATGTAACCAAACTTAGCTGTCAAACCTGAAAGTTGTTCCTCATGAGCAGGTTGCTGCTCTCACACAGAGCCCTGCTGAAATCCAGACTCTGCACAAGCATCCATCCACATGGAGACATAAGCATCAATCTGGCAAATTGTTCCAACTATAAACCCTGTTCAGTGTGGTTTGGCACCTTCCATCACAATAGCCAAACAAACAGTGTCGGGGAATGTTCCTGCAGGAGCTACGTTTGAATTGTATTTTAACACTGTTGTCAAGCCAGCTCTTTTGAACATAAGTGAAGTCAAAATTCACACCCTGCCCCAAGATCACACAAATGACTACAACAGATTCCCAGAAACTATGGGCAACTGGGAAACTCACTTATTACTTAAAATCTCGGATTATAGCAAAGAGAAACACTTCTTGAGACTGTATTTTCTGAGATTGAGGCCTGTATGACTGAGGTCACAGAGGGGGAAAAAATGCTTTTATACTTCAAATTTAACAGTGTATTTATTTCAATAACGGCAATAAAAATAATGTGACAAACAAAAATTGATTTTAAAGGAGATATAGCAAGCACTAGAATTCTTCTATCTGAAAATATTTAACTACATAAAAATACAGGGTATTTCATATGACCAAAAATATATAGTACAGTGAAGCCTACTTTATAATGACTGAGGGGGACGGGAGAGGTGAATCAATTATCTCTGTCCAAAAACATTTCTAAAATAATCTCAATTATGTTCATACTCTTAAAAGAATTATTAGCAAATAAAATGTAGAAAAGAATATAGAAACCTTTATTCATTTATTAGTTGTATTGTCTGAACTTATCCCTTCAAACTAACTTCCAATATTGAGTAATTTATTAATAGTAGTAGTAGTAATACGGTGTTATCATAGCACCTAAGAGCCCTAATCATGAACCAGGACCACATTGCGTTATGCGCTAAAATGATCTGCACAAACCTTGGGTGAATGACAAACTAACCTGTTTGGCTATGTGTTCATACAACACTGAGCACAGTTGGGTTCCAATCATGATTAGGGCTCACAGCAATACAACTTCACAATTTAATAATAAAATCATAACAACAACAATCCCAGCCTTCCTCAAAGTCACAGCCTGCCATCAACTTTTTAATGCAAAATTTCCATTGACTTCAATGGGAGTTTAGTGCAAAAAATGATGGCACTATAGTTAATGAATCAGGCAGAATTATGAAACTGTGGTGACTTCTGGATGCAAAATGTGAATATGAGCAAGTTCTCGATCTTGAGTTTATTCTTTTCAACAACCCAACCCCAGCTCTAATTTGAAAGCATTTCATTCTGAGCTCATTTGTTGGAACAAGTCAAACCTTGAAGGTTCTTGCCCAGGAGACAGGTGTGGTTTTCAAAGCATACTCTCAGAGAAGAAATAATGAGGGAGAGGTTGGGAAAACAAAAATATGGACATATTGGCATCTAGTTTAATCAGGAGAGCAACAGAAACAGACTCAGATGCATATTAGTGTTTATGAATTTTTTCCCCAACACACACACACACACACACACACACACACACACACACACACACACGCAAAGAAGAGATAGTTAAAAAAATATAACTCTTTTTAAATGCCCTTCTACAGCTTATTTAAGAGAACAGCCCGCTCATTAGCTACTCTTCATACTTCATTAAACTGTAGTTATCAAATGATCATGCTATGCTCTCTTTCCTACTGTGACACATTATAACCTCACTGACCCTACATACTTTCCTAAATAATCCTTTTCTTCCTCAAGTGTGCTTCTTAATGTATTTGTCTTGCTGTTACTCCACAAAGAAACAAAATTACCATTACTAAAGCTATCCAGATTTAAACTTCTTACTGGATCTACATATTTAAGACAATCCTCACCAAACTTCTTTTTAATCCCCCCAAGATTTCACCTTTCAAAGTATTCAACATATATATCTGCAAGTAAAGGTCAAAAGATTAATGGAACATTTCTTAGATTTCTGCAAGAGGAGCTATTATGGAAATTGTAGGATGAATTTCTAGTGTTTCTACCAACTAGGAGATAAAAATGTGTCATTTTTCCAAATGTAAAGTTCAGCTTATTAAGTGTGTGAAAATACAAGATCATTTATTCCACCATTTGTAAAGTATTTTCCAGTTAGAAATACCTAAGTGGAAATTATTTCAATTTTTTTTTCAGCATTTATCATCTATTTGGGAATGAGTAAAGGATTTGGTTTTATCACAAAGAGGGTAAAACCAAATTATATATACATTGAATGTTTATGACATATACAGTTTTCAGCATGTCTTTTGTGTGAGTTAATTTAATGTTCGTGAAAGGTGCCACATTAATAGTCCTGGAGATCTAATACGTGACCAGCATGAAAAAATTGGATTTTTGCCTTTTTTGCTTCATTTATGTATAAAGGAAGCTTATTGTTTTGTCTGCCTATTTCTTATATTACAAACCCAGGTCTTGTTTAGGCTGGAAGACTTGAGATCTAGTGAAATGGTGATGATATAAGAGGCATGAAATTGAAAATTGAGCAACTGAGAAAGTAAGTAGTTTTTATCATCAGAGTGTTGCTGTCAAGATTATTTGAACATTAGAGACTAATTAATATACTGAATAAAAAAAATTTTGTTAAAAGATTCAACACCTTACCATCTTCAATTAACAGGTCAGAGCTCACAAAAATCCCCAAGACCTTCCAGATTCCCTGGTTTTGTTGAAGGGTGACCAGACATGACATTTCTGAGGTACCCCAAAAAGTGGGGGGGGGAAGAGAGAATCCTTTAAAAAAAAAATCTAGAATCCTTTCAGCCCTACTTTATACATCTCTCACACACACACACACACACACACACACACACACACACACACACACACACACACTTACTTTTTAAAAATGAAACAAAACCCTCAAAACCTTACGTCGTCTCTGCTATCCACAGAACAGATAAATAGGCAGTTTCCATACAAACTTCCTCTTACTGTCACACCAAAACCATGCCTTCAACCTTGACTGGAGAAATTACTGAGGATGCAATTACACTAGACAACTGAACCAATGGGATTGCATCAGGATAAATAGCAATGGCACAGTGTGTTTACATTAGCCATTCTATCAGGTGAAATTCTGCCTTGAGTTCCTGTGTGGACACCAGTCCATCAATGAAGCAGTGTGTTCATGCTCTTGGTACCCTGCTCCCTGCACAGCTTCCCGAAGCAGTAGCTTGTGAGGGATTCTGAAAGACCTTGAGGGAACCCTAGGCAGTTAGATGAAAACTCCCATAACACAAAAGTGCTGAGCACCCTGTAAGTGAGCACTTTTTAAAATCAAGCCACTTATTTTGATGCCTAACTATATATTTAGAAGCCTTACTTTAGCCATCTATTTTTGAGAATCTTGGCCTTGGTGTTTCTTCTGAGATTGCCAGCAGGTCACAAATTCATGCTAATTGTGGTGATGGCTTTTGCAGTATGGATGATTTGCTGACTTTGGAACAGCTCTAAGACCAAACATTTCATATGCTGTTACCAAAATACATCAGATGATGATAAGTTTCAGACACAAATTATTTTTGCTTTAAGAGGACTGGAAACCATGAAGCGAGGCTCTACAACCCACCACTGTCAACCCCATTCAGGCCCCCCATTATGTTTTAAATACTTTTGGAAAGAAAACAAAAGCAACATAAAAGTAACCAGAACACATTCACAGCAACTCATTTTTGTTTATATTGCATGTGCAATATAACTTCAAAGTAAAACTATTTCACAATCAGAGCCCAAGTCATGCATGTTTGGTACAAAGTCCTGAGAGTGTGCACAGCTTCCAAATCACCTGTGAGTGATCTGGCAGTACCTGTGAATAGTTGTGGCATTTGAATATTTCACCTATGACCCATACCTATTTTGAACATACAAACATTCTTTAGGTTTACCAAAAATTTTAACAGAAAAAATGGGAATTACTACAAACATGTTACATCCCCCTCAAGTACAAAGTAAAATGAATAATTTCCTGAATCTTGGTCTGAATAATTCTTCCCCCTCCAACCCCCACTTTAGGGCAAAAGAATAGCATTGTGAAAAAGGAATTCAGATTATATAAGGGAACCTATATTCTTGAAGTCTTCTTATGAACTAAGCATTGAATAAATAAGATTATGGACAACAATGTTTCACAGTTTATAAACTGTTTTCAGTGTTCTTGGGCTCTATAAGAATACCTACTAAGCTCAATTTTCCAGATGCACCACCTCCCATATCAGTATGCACTAATGCCTGTGTATTTAATATCCCCAGACAAAATCTGAACTCATAGTTTTCTGTAGGCAAAAGGTTTATCCTCAAACCTATAATCATCAATGTTGTTTTTTCCTCCCACATGCCCCATCTCTCAAGAATTCGGTTAATCAACACTAACACACAATGAGAAGGTGCATTTATGCATTCAAACCATTAGAAATGTTGATTTAGTTCTAGAAGTAGACAGTATTGGGGGGTTGTATTGTATGCATCCGATGAAGTGAGCTGTAGCTCACGAAAGCTTATGCTCAAAGAAATTTGTTAGCCTCTAAGGTGCCACAAGTACTCCTTTTCTTTTTTGCAAATACAGACACTGCTGTTACTCTGAAACCTGAGTATTGTGGATTGTTACTCATCTCTGTGGGTTATGCCGATTCAGAAACATCACTGGGAAATGCTTTTCAAACTGTACAACCATTCAACAATAAAAGATGTTTTTGAGGTGGTTACTGATCCAACACTGACACAGCAGAGTTAATAGGATATTGTATTTCTCCAGAGTGACCACAGCAAACTTTGGCAAATAGGAACACAAATACTCAATTCCCCCCCCCCCCCCACCCGCATCTAGGATGAAAAGTGTATGGTTTGAGACATTTATACAGAGACAAACAGGAGAAAAAAAAAAGTGAAGATTGTATGCATATAGAATAGGAGTAGTCAATAGGCAGACCATGGGTCAAATAGGGACCATCAGACACTTTTGAATGGACCCCAAAAATCTTTTTATTTACTTATGATTATCATTATTGTTATTTTTTAAATTAGTTTCTCTGGAGTCTGGACCTTGACTATACCTTGACTAAGAAATCTGGACCTTAACAAATCATAATTCACTATCCCTGATATATAGTATCACTTTACAATCATTCTGGAAGAAGGAAAAAACAGAAATTAAAATGAAGGAGTAATTTAGATCAAAATCAGGAAACTGAAAAGAAAAGAGAATGGACATTATATCATACACTGCAGAACACCTATAATGTAAGCAATCTCATTTTACAGTACTTTAATCAGTGTCACACATATTAATTAAGCCACACAACATAGGTGATAAAACCCATTTCAGAAAAAAAAAGTCACAGAAAAGTTAAGCGATTTGCCCAACTTTACACAGAAAGTAGCAAAGCCAGGGACAGGACTTAGAATTCAACACCCAGTCCCATGCTCTAAAAACAAGATTTGCTCCACACTAGGGCTATGCATGGGTCTTATCACACAGACCTCACTGCAGGATCAGGGCCTTAAATTGTTAGCTCTACATCTTGGTTTTGTCATGCCAATTCATATATTTGGTGTTATGAAATTAATAACTTAGTGCAATGACCAAAAATTGTACCAGACAGAACCAGGTTAGTGCAAGCAATTTTGCATGAAGTAATAAAATATAAAACACTGGCTATATAAAACCTGAAGAGAGAAACTGCAGTGGCCATCAATTACATGATTCATGTTGTAATGGCAAGTGTGTGAAGAAACACAGGACTCCTGAATACACATAAATGTCAAAGTTTGAGAAACAAATGTCTATTTGAAATACTTACCATCCAATAATCTGTCTCCTCTCCCCTCCCCTTCCCTCCCTCCCTGTCTTGCAGTGCATTAGATGTACTAAAAAAAAATAAATAAATAAAGGATTCTGTGCTCTCTCCCCCCCCACCTTTTTTTTCATTCCTTCTTTATGACATAAAAAGGCAGCCAGATTTTGCTTTAAAAAAAATTTTTATTCCTATCAGCTGTAGGAAACAACTATTATCTCAATCTTCACAAGATTGTAAAACTTTGCTTTAACAAAAAAAAGATTAATCCCATCTAATTTTTGTTCAAATATGTTTGAAAATTCACTTAAGGTTGCTTAGCTGTAAATCAAGTAAAAAGCAAATTTCCTTTTTATTGCCAAAATTTAGATGCGTCTCACAAAACTTCTGAGCACTTTTGTGTTCTTGGCCCTTGAAGACTTCAAACTGCACAAAATTTGCAGAGCAACAACAAAAGGCCCCAATCCTCCTTGGAGATCTGTGCAGGTGGATCCTCCAACAGCCAGGCACACTTTGCAGGACTGGGACCAAAAGGTGCAGCAAGCCATGCCTGATGACACAGAAGGATAAATTTAAAGTTCAGACCTCTGTAGCACTGAGTGCTTGTCTACATATAAAAGTTTGACTACTTCAACTATCCCAGTATAGTTCTGAAATTAATTCTGGGGGAATGCTGGCCAAAAAATTAAAAATTCCATGCACAGTATTTTAAAATTCTGCATATTTTATTTGTCAAAATAACATAATATAATCATGCTCCCATGGTCAACCCAGGTGGCTGGGGCTCACACAGAGATGCAGGCAGGAGTGCCAGGGGGAAAATCACAAATTCTCAGAAAAAAATAAAATTCTGCGAGGAACATTAATGTTGCATGCCGCATTGTGCAATGGCACAGAATTCCAGCAGGAGTAAATAGGTACAACACACATGCACCCCAGTGTGGCTGCAGTTATACATAAACGAGCTTGTGCTTATACCAATAGAGCTTATTCCCTTATAGTAATGGGAATAGCAAAGACCTGATAACATGTATTGAAACTACAAACTGCCTTGTCTTCACTAGGATTTTACCACATTAGCTAACGTGGTAAGACAGCACCTTATTTTTCCAGTGAAAAGCTACCAATGACTTTATTGCTAAATATCAAAAACTGCAGTGCTCAGCAAGTGATTGCTCTTCTGTTCCACTATCCAATGCTTATTGGTTTCATCTTAGCTTTTGAGTAAACAACAAGAGACAGGTGTCTGTGTGTGTGTGTGTCTCTCTCTCTCCCCGCCCCTTCCACCCTCCCCCCCACTATATACAAGTTCTATTTTTTCTTTTAGCTTGCATCCTTAACTCAAACTTAAGAAAGCTAGAGTCACTCTACAGCGTAAGATGGCCAATGTGATCCCTTCCCTCATTGCTACTGCTGGCGGTGCTGAATCCCTGGTAGCAACAGTAGAAATTATTTTATTTGTGTGCTTATTTTTGAAGGACAGGGAAAACTAGTAGAGAGATGTGCTTCCAAAAAATATTTATATTCTGCAATGTAAGATGCAAGTACCAAAGAAAAGTACTCACTTGCCAAGCCATTTGCATGACAGCCCAGTCCAATACCTACTTGTATATAGAACTTTACAAAGATTTAAAAAATAATTTTTTAAAACAATCTATTTTATAAACAGAATATGCCCACTCCTCCCAACTTCCTGGATGCCACTGACTTCTGCAACCTTTAAAATGACTGGGGTTGATAAGCTAAACTCTGAGCAGTTTAGAAGCACCACCCGGATTGCAGTCTGCAGAGACTATATGGAGGATAAAAGATCCCAGAATGATTTTTGTACTGGCCAATTGTGCTATGTTGTGGTTAGCAGGGGAATGCTTCCTGAGCTGAGAAGTAAAACAGAGGTTTCCAACTGGGTGCAAAAACAACAGAAGGAAAGCAAAGCAAATGTGTAGCATGGTTTTCCTTTAAATACATCTTTTCCTTTGTTCCAAAACTCTTCCTCCCCCTTTCTCTACCTCACTCTATTATACAGTTAAACATCTTGCTCCCAATTTTAACAGTTGCCTTGCAGGCTTTCGTCTCATCAACACAGCCAGAAAACTTTTCAGACGGCTGCTTCTCCACCCCAAACTATGTCTGTCTCTTGCTTTTCTCCCCCCACCCCCAAGAGAATCATATGGAAATCAGTATGAAAATGAAGTAAGCCAAGCCACTAATCAGAGTCCAATCAAGATTCATTTCCTTAAAAATATAAAATATAAATATATGTACTCAGTAGGAAGAAGGGCTGAGGTTCTCCATCATAAAAATGAGAAAACTCTTTTTTAGAAAATGTGGTTAGTTCTAAGCATTGCTAGCATTTTTGAAAATGAGCAATTTTTTAAAATAGTTTTTGATTTGTTTGGGTTTTGTTTTTGTTTTTTTGGTTTAAACTAGAGACATGAGTTTTCCACTATTAAACTTAACTGCAGATATTATGCAGAAATGCACCTTATGTTAAAAGAGTGCACTAATATTTAAGAATGTATACCACATAAGTATTTTAGAAGTCCCACTTCTTTAAGGGCCCAATCCTGCAAATATTATGCATCTGCATAACCAAACAAGCAGTTCCATTGAAGTCATACCAGAAAAGTAACTCACATGCGTAAATGTTTGTAAGACTGTCATCTTAATAAATAAATAAATACCTAGCTATTATAGAACACCTTTCATCAATAGCTCTCAAAGTGCTTTATAAAGGGAGGTAAGGAAATTGAAGCACAGACTGGGGAAATAACTTGTCCCAAGTGGCCCTGCAGACCAGTGGCAGAGCTGAGAATAGAACTCAGATCTCAACAACTGTCACATAAAATTGCTAAAATATGAGCAAGAATGGTAGAAGTCTGTACACAAAACTTTTTTTCTGAGAACTCTACACACAATTCCTTTAGAACCCCATTTGCATTCCCTGCACAGCCAAAGCTCCTTTTAGAGTCAGTAGGTGCCAGGAATGCAAGATGAAGCACATTTACCATTTTATACATATTCCAGATACCGTGTGTCATGGTGTCTATACAATTTCATGCAAGTTTCTGGCAAAATCCAGTTGTCCTGAAAGGTCTGATCACCATTTCCTGAAATATAATCATGAAGAGCCATTTCTACAATTTTTTTTTTTTACGCTAAAAATGAGATGCTAGAAATCGTACTTTTTGAAATTCTTTTGTTATTTATTTTTAATATAGGGTGCCAACATGGTCATTTTCTAATAAAGCACAAACTCTGCTCTCCTTTATTGACAATTGGGGGCTGGTACAATGTTACAGATTCGTTAAAAATATTCACCATAAAATAAATGTATATGCTTTTTTAAATGTGCAAAACAGCAAAAGGCAATGTGTCTATATCATCACAGCTATCAGGAATTCTTATAGGGCCAATCAATAGGGGAGTAAGTTATGTTAAATATACCGCATGCTTCTCTTTTTAAAAAAAATTACCTTCCTTCCTTTTATTTCAGTGAGAGATTTGCCAAAATTAGGAATGCTAAACAGGGCCCTGGTCTTTTCCTGTTCCATAATCAATTATGATAACCAAAAATGCACTGGGTTAAAACACAAACAAAATTTAAAAATAATTATAGTTCCCCCTCCCCTCCAAAGTAGAAGATGTATATTTACCATTTGTTTCAGAATATTCTGAATTCATTGTCAGGTTACAGCTGTGCCTCAGAATTCCATACAACAGGTGTCCCAACTGACTAAGAGGTAGTGGATTTATAATGAGAATTATTTCTAAGCATAAAATAAAATAAAATAAAATAAAATAAAATACTGAATAGTTAAAAGGCCGCAGAGCAATTCAAGCTTCCTGCAGCCAACAGCAAGTTGAATAGTGGATGGAAAACAGTAGTAAAATCATTATGCGATACATTCTACCACAAATCACAATGGGTTGGTTATTGTGCCTCTTCACAAGATTTGTTGCAATTTGAAGCCAACTGTTAACAACAGATGTAATTTCAGCGACTCATTGTGAAGGATGAACCTATTTTACACTTATCAAAGTTCTGTATTCAATTTACCACAAACCCACACACATTTCTCCAGAACATACCATTACACCAACTACCAACCGTTAACACTGGGACCACACTTTTGAAACAAGAATTAAGGGTGTTGCACTTTACAACCTAATCCCAGAGCCCAAAACCAATTAGTAAATCACACAAACTGTTGCTGTGATTGATTTAAAGAAAAGAAAAACAAACAAAAACAAGATAAAAAAACCCTCCACAACCAAAAACTGAAATAGTTTATGGACTGATTTAAAACAAACCATAGCTAAACACAAGAGCAAAGCAAATATCTGTCCTGTGCTGTGCTTCACTCAGCATCACTTTCTCTATCAAATAGGTTTCAGAGTAGCAGCCGTGTTAGTCTGTATTCGCAAAAAGAATTTTGTAGCTCACGAAAACTTATGCTCTAATAAATTTGTTAGTCTCTAAGGTGCCACAAGTACTCCTTTTCTTTCTATCAAATAGGTAATGCCTATTTGATATACAGAATATATAAAATACAGAAATAAGAAAGTATGCTTTCTTTAAAAAAGCCCAGTAGGATGACAGAAATATTGTCAAAACATTAGAAAATCTGGGTTTTCAAACATGAAATAATTAGTGGTATGTTTCAGGATGGTGAAAAGAGAAAGAGCTCCTGACTTTTCTTGACAGTTCAATACTCTAGCACCAGGGAGATTCTCACATGGCATTTAGCAATTTACCACCAACAACCATCTCTTTTCTTGATACAAAATTTCAATTCTGTGGCTTGAGGGGGTTAGATTTTATGCACATTTTATTAAAATATCCACAAGCATAATCAATACCAAACCTTCTGGTTTGTTCCCAAGCTCACCAGAGAAGGCATTCTATTTTAACTTCCAGACTCTTATTCAATGAAAAAATTACCATGAAGCCAGATATATAACACATGACTTGGACTGAAGTGTTTCTATTATAAATTGAGGTAGGAGATCATTACCAGTAATTCACTACTGGATAACATTAGATTAAATGCAACTGTTTTCCATACCATACAGTACGTATCACGAAGTACTTTACAAAGAAAGAAAAGGAGTACTTGTGGCACCTTAGAGACTAACAAATTTATTAGAGCATAAGCTTTCGTGAGCTACAACTCACTTCATCGGATGCATTTGGTGGAAAAAACAGAGGGGAGATTGATATACACACACAGAGAACATGAAACAATGGGTTTATCATACACACTGTAAGGAGAGTGATCACTTAAGATAAGCCATCACCAACAGCGGGGGGGGGGGGAGAACTTTCATGGTGACAAGCAAGGTAGGCTATTTCCAGCAGTTAACAAGAACATCTGAGGAACAGGGGGGGGGGGGGAGAAATAACTTGGGGAAATAGTTTTACTTTGTGTAATGACTCATCCATTCCCAGTCTCTATTCAAGCCTAAGTTAATTGTATCCAGTTTGCAAATTAATTCCAATTCAGCAGTCTCTCGTTGGAGTCTGTTTTTGAAGCTTTTTTGTTGAAGTATAGCCACTCTTAGGTCTGTGATCGAGTGACCAGAGAGATTGAAGTGTTCTCCAACTGGTTTTTGAATGTTATAATTCTTGACGTCTGATTTGTGTCCATTCATTCTTTTACGTAGAGACTGTCCAGTTTGGCCAATGTACATGGCAGAGGGGCATTGCTGGCACATGATGGCATATATCACATTGGTAGATGCGCAGGTGAACGAGCCTCTGATAGTGTGGCTGATGTGATTAGGCCCTATGATGGTATCCCCTGAATAGATATGTGGACAGAGTTGGCAACAGGCTTTGTTGCAAGGATAGGTTCCTGGGTTAGTGGTTCTGTTGTGTGGTGTGTGGTTGCTGGTGAGTATTTGCTTCAGATTGGGGGGCTGTCTGTAAGCAAGGACTGGTCTGTCTCCCAAGATCTGTGAGAGTGATGGACATGGTGGCACAGACTTCAGCATGGGGTAGCCACCACAGTACTACAGTGACCACCTTTTCAAAAGGCAAAAGCAGGACACATGTAGGAGCCTCACCCCCTCCTGTTCCTCCTCTTCCACTGAATCCTCGACCCCTGGCCAGGCAGGATGCTGGAGCTGGGCCATGATAAGAGCTGCCCAGGGAGTTTGAGCTGATGTGGGAAGCACTGGACCCTCCATCTGCCCTGGGTAGGGGGCCCGAGAGCAGGGCCCAAGAGCAGCCCCCAGTCCATGTCCCCAACCCTGGGGCACGCCACCCATTACAGGTGGAAGGTCCGGCGCTCCCTGAGCAGCTCTTACTACTGCCCAGCTCTGGCTTGGTGGCAGGGTCTTGGGGGAGAGGGAGAGCAGGGGACATGGCCTTGTGACAAGAGGTGGGCTAAGGCCTACATAAGCCTTCCCCCCGCCTACCCCTGGAAAGAGGCTGTGCCTGTCCTGGAGTGATTCAAGCCCAGGACCAGAATTCTGCATTTTCGGACTGTCCCGCCCAATTCAGTACAATCCTACCCAGTACATGCCCATTGGGGACCTGGGTACATACTCAAGTTGTTGGTCCTATGCTGCCACGTCTTCCCTGCTATTATTACCAGCACAAGCTAGATAAAAATCTAGTGTGGGCATGCTTACCGATATTGCAATCACACCTTCATGTATGGTGCAGATGGCCCTTTAGATAGTAAAGAATCGTATGTGGTAGGGAGCAAGGAAGAGTTCAGGGTAAATCACCTCATTCTATAACTGGGAAATGCAGCTCTAACTTTATTATTTACAAGCATATAGAGCTCCTGCAATCCACACCCCACTGTGAACACAGAAGCACATGCAGAGTTGGCAACGGGCTTTGTTGCAAGGATAGGTTCCTGGGTTGGTGTTTCTGTTGTGTGGTGTGTGGTTGCTGGTGAGTATTTGCTTCAGATTGGGGGGCTGTCTGTAAGCAAGGACTGGCCTGTCTCCCAAGATCTGTGAGAGTGATGGGTCGTCCTTCAGGATAGGTTGTAGATCCTTGATGATGCGTTGGAGAGGTTTTAGTTGGGGGCTGAAGGTGATGGCTAGTGGTGTTCTGTTGTTTTCTTTGTTGGGCCTGTCCTGTAGTAGACGACTTCTGGGTACTCTTCTGACTCTGTCAATCTGTTTCTTCACTTCAGCAGGTGGATATTGTAGTTGTAGGAATGCATGATAGAGATCTTGTAGGTGTTTGTCTCTGTCTGAGGGGTTGGAGCAAATGCGGTTATATCGTAGAGCTTGGTTGTAGACAATGGATCGTATGGTATGATCTGGATGAAAGCTAGAGGCATGTAGGTAGGAATAGCAGTCAGTAGGTTTCCGATATAGGGTGGTGTTTATGTGACCATCGCTTATTAGCACCGTAGTGTCCAGGAAGTGGATCTCTTGTGTGGACTGGTCCAGGCTGAGGTTGATGGTGGGATGGAAATTGTTGAAATCCTGGTGGAATTCCTCAAGGGCTTCTTTTCCATGGGTCCAGATGATGAAGATGTCATCAATGTAGCGCAAGTAGAGTAGGGGCATTAGGAGACGAGAGCTGAGGAAGCGTTGTTCTAAGTCAGCCATAAAAATGTTGGCATACTGTGGGGCCATGCGGGTACCCATCGCAGTGCCGCTGACTTGAACGTATACATTGTCCCCAAATGTGAAATAGTTATGGGTGAGGACAAAGTCACAAAGTTCAGCCACCAGGTTAGCTGTGACAGTATCGGGGATACTGTTCCTGATGGCTTGCAGTCCATCTTTGTGTGGAATGTTGGTGTAGAGGGCTTCTACATCCATAGTGGCTAGGATGGTGTTTTTAGGAAGATCACCAATGGACTGTAGTTTCCTCATGAAGTCAGTGGTGTCTCGAAGATAGCTGGGAGTGCTGGTAACGTAGGGCCTGAGGAGGGAGTCTACATAGCCAGACAATCCTGCTATCAGGGTGCCAATGCCTGAGATGATGGGGCATCCAGGATTTCCAGGTTTATGGATCTTGGGTAGCAGATAGAATACCCCAGGTCGGGGTTCTAGGGGTGTGTCTGTGCGGATTTGTTCTTGTGCTTTTTCAGGGAGTTTCTTGAGCAAACGCTGTAGTTTCTTTTGGTAACGCTCAGTGGGATCAGAGGGTAATGGCTTGTAGAAAGGGGTGTTGGAGAGCAGCCTGGTAGCATCTTGTTCATACTCCGACCTATTCATGATGACGACAGCACCTCCTTTGTCAGCCTTTTTGATTATGATGTCAGAGTTGTTTCTGAGGCTGTGGATGGCATTGTGTTCTGCATGGCTGAGGTTATGGGGCAAGCAATGCTGCTTTTGCACAATTTCAGCTCGTGCACGTCGGCGGAAGCACTCTATGTAGAAGTCCAGGCTGCTGTTTCGACCTTCAGGAGGAGTCCACCCAGAATCCTTCTTTTTGTAGTGTTGGTAGGAAGGTCTCTGTGGGTTAATATGTTGGTCAGTGGTGTGTTGGAAATATTCCTTGAGTCGGAGATGTCGAAAATAGGATTCCAGGTCATCACAGAACTGTATCATGTTCGTGGGGGTGGAAGGGCAAAAGGAGAGGCCCCGAGATAGGACAGATTCTTCTGCTGGGCTAAGAGTATAGTTGGATAGATTAACAATATTGCTGGGTGGGTTACGAGAACCACTGTTGTGGCCCCTTGTGGCATGTAGTAGTTTAGATAGCTTAGTGTCCTTTTTCTTTTGTAGAGAAGCAAAGTGTGTGTTGCAAATGGCTTGTCTAGTTTTTGTAAAGTCCAGCCACGGGGAAGTTTGTGTGGAAGGTTGGTTCTTTAAGAATGAGCTCTCAAAACTGGATACTCTCATAATCTTTAAGATTAAGCTGGCCGCTCTGAGAATTTTTCCTAAAATACTTAATTAACTTTAGGAAAAACAAATAAATATGCAAATATATACATGTCCATATCATTGTAATTTATTTATATAGAGGTTTTTTGCAGACTCAATAACAACAATAATGTACAGTTGTCTCTATTCTTTACTGAACCTAAACAGAATAGAAACAAAAAAAAGTGCTCTGCATGTTTTGATTGTTTTTTTAAGATTGCTAGTTAGTAAGTCCACTATTGTGAAAAATAATATTTGTATATTTGTTTAATATCACTTTTTACGGCTACTTACTCAGCCCTGGCATGCAGGGGGACAAATTATGCCCTGGATGAGGAGGTGCATAAGGAGGCAGGGGATACGGGGCAATGGGGGTCTGGAGGAGGCAGCGAGGGGTCGAAGTGATGGTAGAGGGTGAGTCCAGGCATGATGCCCAAAACCCTGCAGCTGGGGGCCACAGCCCGCCACTGCATGGCCAGAGCCCGCCACCCACCACCCAGAGCAGAAGCCTGAAGCCCGAGCCACACCACCCCGGGAAGGTGGGGAACTCACAGTAGTTGCCTGCTCCTATAGTGTTTGCAGCTTTGGAAGCTGGTAGGGACCAATCCCTGCAGGCAACCCTGGGGAGGAGCTGCTGCTTTGCCAACATTCCCTACCCCAATCACAGTCCAGGAGGCTGTGGCCTCAAGAAAAGCCCCTGGTAGCCGCATGCGGCCACTGTGGCTGCATTTGAGAAATGCTGAGCAAGAGAGTGGAAGGTTGTTTCAGATGTCTGCAGCGGAGGAGAAGCTGCTTTTTCACAAACATACCTCAGCCATAAGAAGGAGACAAATTTTGGTGAATTGAAGAAAAAAAATATGTAAAGTTTATACTTCAGAGCAGAAATTTACATTAAATCATTTCCCCTCCCCCAAATAAGGCAGTATGATATTCCTAAAAAGAAACCAAAGTAACATTTATATAACTATCTGCAGAAGACAAGAAGGGAGAAGCAAGAGAAACTAAAATTTTTCACTGAAAACAAAACTAGCTTTAGCATCCAAACAATCCAAAACAATCCAACAAAAACAAAATAAGGCAAGTGGCAGATGGAATGAAGATAAAAAGGACAGAAATGGCTTATTGCTATTAAACATTGTGGATATTTTCCTCGTGTGGAGTGGAAGTGATTTTGTAGAATATGAAGTCAAGGCAAGTACACCAAGCAAGAATATTTCAGTAGCTTCAGTCAGAGCCAAAAACTTGAATTGTTTTTGCATTCTGCAGTTTTACACAATCAGTAAATGAGCTTCAGCCATAGGCAAATGGTTCGGTGACTTAGCATGTCCTTACGAATTGAAGAGGAACAGAAGTGATTTGTCCTCTACCTAGTCCTAAACAGTGGGAAAGAGTCAGCTGTATGTCAGATATTCTTACATTTGCTTGTTCCTGGCATGGAAGAAAGGTCAAGTGTTGGAACCTTGTGCAAAGAGCCCAGTGCAAGTCTTTTTTTTGGGGGGGGGGGGGAGGGGGGAAGAGGACCTCCTCTTTAGTTCTGATATCCTGGGATTTTCTAGGCTTTTGTTTAAGTATTTCATCTAATTGTTTTTTCTCTCTTATTCTAGGTAACTTTTGTCACAAAAGAAAGGCTACTGCCATATTTACAGCTGGATAGTAAGACAAAAGAACAACATCCTGGTTAGCTATCTCCAGTGCTGGTCTATGGAAAGAGGCACAGGGGGTGGCTGAGGAGTGCAACTGAAGCCTCTTGTTCATTAGGCACTCATGTCATCATCTCCATCAACACAGGTTTCAGAGTAGCAGCCATGTTAGTCTGTATTCGCAAAAAGAAAAAGGAGTACTTGTGGCACCTTAGAGACTAACAAATTTATTAGAGCATAAGCTTTTGTGAGCTACAGCTCACATAACTCTGCTGCTCCTTGACCAGACAAGAAGATTCTACATCTGCCCCATAACATGTTTCACTCAGGTTCAGCACACAAAAATGTCCACTAGCATTGTGATGGGGGAGGTAAGCGAAAAGTGGTCTGACTGTTCCTGTTTGGCTGCTGTTCAGTACCACAGACTGAAAGGCCAACTTGTTTTTCATTAAGCAACAGGAAAGCCTGCTTCACGGAGGAGTGTTAAGTTAATCTTTAAAAAAAAAGAAAAATAAATTGAGGGAAAATATGCCCGGTCACATTAAAAATAGTAGCAGCCTGAATCCTTATTGAATCTATAAATAATTAAAATAGATTTAATACTTACACTAATTCTTTAAGGAAAGAAAACAGTCTCCATATTAGGAGGTGTTTTAGTAATCTAAAATAAATGACAGTCCATTCAAATTTCAGCACAGTAGAGATCTATTACTCACTACATCTCATTTGCTAACTATGTAAGATTTACAGTATCTTTTCTTCCCTGAATGACAGGCCTCAGTTACCAACCTGAATGTATTTCATTTGTTATAGAACTTCCTGTTCCCAGTGGGGGAAGAAAAATCCATGAGGCAAATATTTAGCTCCAGGCAGCAGGCCAGTACAGCAACAGAAAGTTTTACACTTGTGCCAAGATTTCTTGGTTTCTTTTTAAAATGAAAATCGTGACAATTATCTTGATGCTTCTTGATGAATCAGATCTGTCTGTAAGAGAAAAGACTTTTTTGGCTTGAAATACACTATTATGTTGGGGGGGGGGAGAGCAGCTTATGTACCGATTTTAAAACTAATGTGTTTGTGTGAAAACATTCGTAACCAGTCAACCCACAGAGACTTTCAGTAAGTAAGCCTGAAATGCCAATTGAAAGAGAGCTATGGGATTTCACAAAGGGAATGAATTTAAGGATACTTTTCCAAATATACAGATTGTTTGCTTTGTTCAACATTTTCCGATTTGCATTATGCATTTGACTAGCTTACAGCTCCCATCCCTGATCATGTCAGCATTTCAAAACACCTCATCACAACTTGAAACTTTAACTGAGCTTTAAAAAAAAAAAAAAAAAAAAAAAAAAAAGAGAGAGAAATGCAGCACTTCACATGTCCTACCCGTGCTGCTTTCTGCCACAATACTAAGTCAAAGACTATTTTGTTGATTCTTTGCCTTGTCTGTGCTAGATTCTCTTACATTTTCGCAGAGTTACTACCACTGGTACAGCTCTCCCAGCCGTACTATAAGCGTCAACTGGCTGCCAGTAATTTTTAACCATTGAATCTCCTAAATTTGCTCAAAGCCGGTTCAAAGACACAGGCTTTGTCTTCACTAGGAAAAAAGATGTATTTTAATGTGTTGGCTAACGTGTTAGCCAACATGTTAAATCCTAGAGTACAACAAAGGCAAGTTTTAACATGTGTACCTCTGGTTGAGGTAAGTCGTAGGCAAACTTGAAGCCTAGGGTTTATGTTAACCAGCTAATGCATTACAACGAAAACTTGCCAGGTCTACATTATGATTTTAACACATTAGCTAATACATGTTTAAAAAAACCCACCTTTTTTCCCCAGTGAAGACCAGGACACACAGGTTAAGACACCACTGGTTAGCAGCAGCAGGTCTGCATTAGCATACACCCTGCTGCCACCATTGACAAAACCATATTAGTGGCAGCAAATGTATGAAATTTTAGGGGAAAATGTCTGTGCAATCAAATCTTTAGCAGCTTCAGCATTGCATTTGTATTTCTTTTTTTTTTCCTCCCCACTGATATGTGATGTCCTCTCTGCTCTCAGTGCTTTGTTCTTAAATACCCTTAAATCATTCCATTTGACAAAATTAAAAAACAAGATTTATAATGAAAATACTTTTATTAATTGTTATGCAACACATACTCCAATCCCCCACAGCCTGATAAAGGCATAAATCAGGTAATTTTGACAGCCTGGTTTTCAGTTCAGTATTACTGAAACTTACGACTACTGTCAGACTGACAGCAAAATCAATGGAGACAAACTTAGCAAGGAGGAGGAGACCTCAGTTTGACAATAATCAGGAGAGCTCTCATTGTCAGATTCCCTGAAGCAGCAGTTTTTCAGCTTTCATCTATCTCTCATTGCTTCAGACACAATACATCATCCGCATCCCCATTGTTTACATGGTCACTATACAGAAGCTTGTATTTTTAAATGAAGGAGAAAAGGGATTCTGAAGCCAGATACTCTGCATCTCTTCAATGTGTGTGCATAAAAGAATCCACACTCCAAAAATCAAGCAGGACACACAACTAGTTTACATCAACCTCTTTTAAAGAGGGCAAAGATCTATGTGCTCACAGGAACATGGCTTAAAAAGGTTACACAAAATTCATATGCGCAATTTAAAAAAAAAACTGTGATAAAACAAATAGCTTAATCTTTATAAACCATACAGAACCCTTTCTTTTCTTCACACTATAAGTTGTGCCTTCCAAAGAGACTTTTTCATTTTACTTAGGGGGACCTATTTTCATGTGAATGGTTAGTGAGATGCCTAAGTACTGAGTTCTTAAAAACAGTACACATCTGAATTAGCAGACCTGTCTTCTGACCAATCACTGCTTAAAAAAGCCAGAATCAAACAGAGATCAGTCTAGATTGCTATTAAACCGTTTCTGTCTAACACACAACGGCACTAACTTCACTTGTCCGTACTTCCTTACCATTCAAAATTATATTATATATTTAACAGATCACTGTGGCAAAAAAGTGCAGAGCACTGCTCTCTCTGCCCCCAAACATTCTTACTATACGTCCAATTAAAATACAACAGGAGACTGAGATTTTTCATCTTGTTTGGATGGCTAGAACAAGAACAAACTAATGGAACCACTGACAGTTTGATTTCTGATCCTTGTTTTGCTTTGTTAGTCTACCTTTACTTCTCTGTGCAGCTGCTATTATTCCAACCATTTTACCAAACCTGCATACAGATCCATCCTGCAATTATCCTTCCTATTTTTATCATAAAAGTTTTAAACTCACACCACTACAAAATTAGGAGAGTAAAATCATTTCTAAAATGGAAACAACTTCATCTCTATTAATATACTGCTTACTAAGGATTTGTTTTGAGTCCATTTTATCCATCTGGGACTTTTGACTTCAGAAAGAGGGAAATCTTCAAGTTGTTTTTAAGTATGCACATGGTAATCTGTTTTGATAGCAATTTTTCTTCTCTCTTAAGACATGCTGCTACTTTGAGGTTTCCCTTCAGCTGAAGCTAAACAAGACTGATGCCCAAAACCATATTTTATACAGTCACCAACAGAAGTGACAGGAAAGAAAAAAAATCAAAAAGTATACTATTAATGCATTATTATATTATTAGTGGTTAAGTTATTCTATTTCTATTAGTTTTAAGTGGATTCTTATGAGATGATTAACTATATTATTACATTTGACCTCCTTGAGACCTCTTACTGCCACGTTCATATATCATTTGTATTTCATATCATAATCGGCCTGCAGCAGATATGGGCAAGCAACAGAGGTCCATATAAGTCTTTCACTTGTATACCTCTACTGTGACCTGGGAGAAGGGGGGGAGGGGAAGAGAGGAGGAACGCAATTTGTCAGTTTAACCACATTTCCTGGAAGAGGTCCAACCTGTATTTTGGTAGGCATACTGAAACTCCTCAAAGGACTTAATGGATATCTGTCCTGAAAACACTTCCCAGGAATTCTTGGAAAGGAAAATAAGCAAAATTGATCATGCTAAAATAAGCATTATAAAATCCCAAGCTTTGGAGCACAAACTGTTCATCACAAATGTCAGGAAGGAAACATTTCACCACCAGCGTATAATGGCCAGGTATTATTTGGCTTTGCTTTTTTGTGAAGAATCTTATATAGGCTTGAGGCAGGAGACTGGAATTGGTGGACAAGACGTCTGGTCAGATCTGTCAAACCTTCTGTTCACAGAACACTCACTTGGCATGTACAGGAACATTTGCTGTGTTAACTGTAATGCTCCAAAGCCCAAATCAATCATTGATCTTTGGGTTATCCTCCGTAAGGATTGACTTTTGGGGAAAAGGGCCAGGAAATCTAACTCCCATACTCACCAACACAGCTGTTGCCCATTTGACCTGGTCTTAACTAAACACTATTCTTTGCCTGATTGCTATCTCCAAATTTTGTCTCTCTCATCGCTACTTGACCTCTTTTAACATCTCTCATTCTTGTTGTTTTCCTACCTATATCTAATCACTTCTTTTGCAATCTTCAGCCTGTCACCCTTTTTGCTCCTTATCTCCTACAAGCTCTAACCTTCCTTTGGTAACAATTTCTTTAGAAACACCACCAAATAATTCATATGGTAGAAGCAACATGATGTACTTCTTCCTGATCTTCCACTAGCCATTAATGCAACTCTAATCAGCGCAATTAAGGGCAAAATCTGGTCCACCGAATCTCCATTTTTGATTGTTTTCCTTCTCATGCATCACTAACAAAACAGTAAAATTCTAGCTCTCAAGAAGCATTTCACCAGGGAATAAACCAGTGATGCACTATATTTACTACTATTTTTTATGTGCACACAGCATAAAGATTTTCTGTTCTATGAGGCACATTCACAATGGAATGTCCAAATGGGATATATTATTCATCAGAAAAGCCATTATATTAAGTCAAGAAACAAGCAACTATGGCTTCCACTGACATAGAACTGCAACCAGATTCATCAAAAAATTGGCATGCACCATACATCAGAGAGAAAGAAAGGGACTCTTGGTTCATTGCCATGAAGTCTAGTTGAGGTCAGCTCATTGAAATCTCATTGACTGCAAATGTCACAATACTAACAAATAAAAGGTCATACTTTCCAGATTACAATCTGTGGTCTAATCCTTTTTGACAGCTGTTTATTAATAAAATGAAGATAAAAATCCCTAATCATTCTCTGTCTACCATGATAATTTGGTTTCTAACATGGCTGTCCTTAATGCTGGGTTGTATTCATAATTACAAGACTATGTGACAAATAACAGTGGCTGGCCAGGTTATGTTGGGGCATTCAGAGGTTCTACTGGGCCATGTTTACTAATATTTCACCAGTAAAAATAAATAGCTGCCTCAAAAATCAGCCTAGATTAATTGCACCATATTGTTAAGCATACCACAATGACAGAAAAATCATCAACATACTAAAGCCAAGTGTATATTATAGTTTGCTGTATTTGGTTCCAGAACTCTTGCATTACCTCAGATGAGGTAGACCTGTTCTTTTCAAGAAGGATGTGAAATAATTACAATTTTGGCAGGGGACTTGGTAGTTGTATAAATTTTATGTTAAATCAAAATCTAAATGCAGTTTAAAAATAAAGCCATAGAGCTACATTCATGGTACAAATTCTTCTCATTTAAAAAACAAAAACAAACCCTAATTTTTTCTTCAATGTGTAATTCTCTCAATGGTCCCAAATGTCACCCAGTATAACTGGCACTGCATCCCAGATTCTTACAAAGATGCTTAAAGGTCCTACGCTGTTGGATTGACTGTTACATTTGACGCACTCTACAGTAGAGCTAGCTAAAGAACTAGTTAGAAGGATCAGAACATACTGATGGAAAAACTGCGGGGAAAACAGGGAAGTCTCACACCAAAGGAAAAAAGAAAAGAGGAAGTGAAATAAAAAGCACTTTCTGTTTTCAAAGTGTTGTATTCATAGATACTAAGGTCAGAAGGGACCATTCTGATCATCTAGTCCGACCTCCTGCACAGGGCAGGCCACAGAATCTCACCCACCCACTCCTATGAAAAACCTCACCCATGTCTGAGCTATTGAAGTCCTTAAATCATGGTTCAAAGACTTCAAGGAGCAGAGAAGCCTCCCTCAAGTCAACCATGCCCCATGCTACAGAGGAAGGCAAAAAACCTCGAGGGCCTCTCCAATCTGCCCTAGAAGAAAATTCCTTCCCGACCCCAAATATGGCAATCAGCTAAACCCTGAGCATATGGGCAAGATTCACCAGCCAGATACCCAGGAAAGAATTTTCTATAGTAACTCAGATCCCATCCATCTAATATCCCATCTCAGGGGATTTGGCCTGAATATTTACCCTGAATATTTAAAGATCAATTACTTACCAAAATCCCATGATCCCATCATACCATCTCCTCCATAAACTTATCGAGTAGAATCTTAAAACCAGATAGATCTTTTGCCCCCACTGCTTCCCTTGGAAGGCTATTCCAAAACTTCACTCCTCTGATGGTTAAAAACCTTCGTCTGATTTCAAGTCTAAACTTCCTGGTGGCCAGTTTATACCCATTTGTTCTTGTGTACACATTGGTGCTGAGTTGAAATTATTCCTCTCCCTCTCCTGTATTTATCCCTCTGATATATTTATAGAGAGCGATCATATCTCCCCTCAACTTTCTTTTAGTTAGGCTAAACAAGCCAAGCTCCTTAAGTCTCCTTTCATAAGACAAGTTTTCCATTCCTCGGATCATGTATGTAAGTCAACTAGTTTTGTCTCAACACCCATGCTTCACAGGCATTCTCTCAATTTAATGGGAGGCTGCTGTGCTACCTCTGCACTTGAAGGGTACTCTCCTATACTGGAGGAATCCTCACCAAGGCAGAAAGAGCCAGATTCCATCTCCTTTATGACATTAGAGCTGTAAACGGGAGTTTGAGTGGGAGTTCTGTTGGAAAAGAAGGTATTTGTACTTGGTTTTGTATTTTTAGTATGTGTGTGTGTGTGTGTGTGTGTGTGTGTGTGTGTGTGTGTGTGTATGTATATATAGATATAGATATAGATATAGAGATAGATATAGATATAGAGAGAGAGAGAGAGGGGCTTGGTGCTGGGAGAGAAGCTGAGCCCTGATTGGGGGCGGGGCTTTTCTGACTAGGGGTCCTATAAAGGTAGCCAGCCAGCCAGCGGCACAGACAGCTGCAGTGGCACAGGAGCTAGCAAACAGAGCTGTAAACAGGGGAGTTTGAGTAGGAGTTTGAAAGGGGAGTTTGTATTGTGGTGTTTGTTGGGGTTTGTTTTTGCTGGGGGGGGTCTTTTTGGTGTGGCTTGTGTTTCCCAGATTAACAGGACTTAGGTGGGAAGGCTATGACAAATACGGAGGCAGCTGTGGGAGTGACTCCTGTAGTGGAAGACACAATGAGGATGACTGGATGTGGAAGCTGTGGTATGTACATGATCCTGGAGGGGGGACCTAGTAAGAGTTTTTTCTGCATGAAATGCCGCCTGATAGAGCTGATGGAGGAAAAGATCCGAGGTTTGGAGATGCAGGTGGAAAGTCTGGTTGAGTTTAGGAAGGGTTTTGAGCAGATGATGGAGCAAAGACATGAGGTATCTGAAGGGAAAAGCTCAGACTTACAAATGGAAGCAGGGCTGGGGAATTTTGAGGGGAGGAAAGTGGTCAGTGGAAGCATGTGACTAAAAGAACCAGGCAGAGGAAAAGACGGGCTAGTGAAGGAGAAATAGAGCTTAGGAACAGGTTTGCAGAGTTGGAAAATGAAGAAGGGGCTCGGCAGGTAGTTGCTGAAGGTGGAAGGGCAAGAAAGAAGAGAAGAGGCTAGTCCTATAGGAAAAGGGGAAGAGTCAAGGGAGACTACACCAAATATGATCCCCAGGGTGATACAGGATGGGTTGAAGAGGATTGTAAGGGAAAATAGGAATGGAAAGAACTTGCAGCCAGAGGGAACAGGGGGAGACTGGAGAATAGCACTGTCACCAAGAAAAGGCAGGTCTATGTGATAGGGGACTCTTTATTAAGAAGAATAGACAAGCCTGTAACCAGAGCAGAGAATAGAAGGGTGTGCTGTCTTCTGGGTGCTAAGATACGGGATGTAGACCTGAGGTTGAAAAGGATCCTCAAGGGAGCGGGAAATTATCCTTCATGTGGGAACAAATGATATGGCTAGATTCTCACTGGAAGGTATTAAGGGAGACTATGCTAGGCTGGGGAAGACGCTTAAGGAAATTGAGGCTCAGGTGATCTTTAGTGGGATACTGCCTGTTCCTAGAGAACGGCAACAAAGGTGTGACAAGATTCTGACTGTCAACAGATGGCTTAGGCAGTGATGCTATAAGGAGGGCTTTGGGATGTATGGCCACTGGGAGGCATTCATGGACGGAGGGCAGTTCTCTCGAGATGGACTTCATCTGAGTAGGGAAAGAAATAGACTTCTAGGATGGAGGCTGGCACAACTGATAAAGAGAGCTTTAAATTAGGAATTTGGGGGAGATGGTTGGGAGATGTCCAGGTAAACTCCACGCCAGATTTTAGCATTGAGAGGGAAGATGATGAAGTAAGAAAGGATACAACCGTGGGTAGGAGAATGTATATAAGGAGCGAGGGCAGCGTGGATACTAGTCTAATAGGTTATACTGGCTGTAGAATGACTATGCCTAATAGGGTACAAAATGTGAGCGAGGCCAAACAGCAAAAATTAAGATGTTTGTACACCAATGCGAGGAGCCTAGGTAACAAAATGGAGGAACTAGAGCTACTGGTGCAGGAAGTGAAACCAGATATTACAGGAATAACAGAAACATGGTGGAATAGTAGTCATGACTGGACTACAGGTATTGAAGGTATGTGCTGTTTAGAAAAAGACAGAAATAAAGGTAAAGGTGGTGGAGTAGCATTGTATATCAATGATGAGGTAGAATGTAAAGAAATAAGAAGCAATGCAATGGATAAGACAGAGTCCGTCTGGGCAAAAATTACACTGGGGAAGATAACTAGTAGAGCCTCTCCTACGATAGTGCTTGGGGTGTGCTATAGACCTCTGGGATCTAATTTGGATATGGATATAGCCCTTTTTAATGTTTTTAATGAAGTAAATACTAATGGAAACTGCATGATTGTGGGAGACTTTAACTTCCCAGATATAGACTGGAGGACCAGTGCTAGTAATAATAGGGCTCAGATTTTTCTAGATGCGATAGCTGATGGATTCCTTCATCAAGTAGTTGCTGAACTGACTAGAGGGGATGCCATTTTAGATTTAATTTTGGTGCGTAGTAAGGACCTCGTAGAAGAAATGGTTGTAGGGGATTATCTTGGCTCAAGTGATCATGAGCTAATTCAGTTCAAACTGAACAGAAGGATTAACAAAAATAAATCTGCAACTAGAGTTTTTGATTTCAAAAGGCTGACTTTCAAAAATTAAGGAAATTAGTTAGGGAAGTGGATTGGACTGAAGAACTTATGGATCTAAAGGTAGAGGAGGCCTGGGATTACTTTAAATCAAAGCTGCAGAAGCTATCGGAAGCCTGTATCCGAAGAAAGGGGAAAAAATTCATAGGAAGGAGTTGTAGACCAAGCTGGATGAGCAAGCATCTTAGAGAGGTGATTAAGAAGAAGCGGAAAGCATAGAGGGAGTGGAAGATGGGAGAGATCAGCAAGGAAAGCTACCTAATTGAGGTCAGAACATGTAGGGATCAAGTGAGACAGGCTAAAAGTCGAGTAGAGTTGGACCTTGCAAAGGGAATTAAAACCAATAGTAAAAGGTTCTATAGCCATATAAATAAGAAGAAAACTAAAAAGGAAGAAGTGGGGCCGCTTAACACTGAGGATGGAGTGGAGGTTAAGGATAATCTAGGCATGGCCCAATATCTAAACAAATACTTTGCCTCAGCCTTTAATAAGGCTGAAGAGGATCTTAGGGATAATGGTAGCATGACAAATGGGAATGAGGATATGGAGGTAGATATTACCATATCTGAGGTAGAAGCGAAACTCAAACAGCTTAATGGGACTAAATTGGGGGGCCCAGATAATCTTCATCCAAGAATATTAAAGGAATTGACACCTGAAATTGCAAGCCCATTAGCAAGAATTTTTAATGAATCTGTAAACTCAGGAGTTGTACCGAATGATTGGAGAATTGCTAATATAGTTCTTATTTTTAAGAAAGGGAAAAAAAGTGATCTGGGTAACTACAGGCCAGTTAGTTTGACATCTGTAGTATGCAAGGTCCTGGAAAAAATTTTGAAGGAGAAATTAGTTAAGGACATTGAAGTCAATGGTAAATGGGACAAAATACAACATGGTTTTACAAAAGGTAGATCGTGCCAAACCAACCTGATCTCCTTTTTTGAAAAAGTAACAGATTTTTTTTAGATAAAGGAAACGCAGTGGATCTAATTTACCTAGATTTCAGTAAGGTGTTTGATACCGTGCCACATGGGGAATTATTAGTTAAATTGGAGAAGATGGGGATCAATATGAACATCAAAAGGTGGATAAGGAATTGGTTAAAGGGGAGATTGCAACAGGTCCTACTGAAAGGCGAACTGTCAGGTTGGAGGGAGGTTACCAGTGGAGTTCCTCAGGGATCGGTTTTGGGACCAATCTTATTTAATCTTTTTATTACTGACCTTGGCACAAAAAGTGGGAGTGTGCTAATAAAGTTTGCAGATGATACAAAGCTGGGAGGTATTGCCAATTCGGAGAAGGATCGGGATATTATACAGGAGGATCTGGATGACCTTGTAAACTGGAGTAATAGTGATAGGATGAAATTTAATAGTGAGAAGTGTAAGGTTATGCATTTAGGGATTAATAACAAGAATTGTAGTTGGGGATGCATCAATTAGAAGTAACGGAAGAGGAGAAGGACCCTGGAGTATTGGTTGCTCATAGGATGACTATGAGCTGCCAATGTGATATGGCTGTGAAAAAAAGCTAATGCGGTTTTGGGATGCATGCAGGAGATGCATTTCCAGTAGGGATAAGGAGGTTTTAGTACCATTATACAAGGCACTGGTGAGACCTCACCTAAAATACCGTGTGCAGTTCTGGTCTCCCATGTTTAAAAAGGATGAATTCAAACTGGAGCAGGTACAGAGAAGGGCTACTAGGATGATCCGAGGAATGGAAAACTTGTCTTATGAAAGGAGACTTAAGGAGCTTGGCTTGTTTAGCCTAACTAAAAGAAGGTTGAGGGGAGATATGATTGCTCTCTATAAATATATCAGAGGGATAAATACAGGAGAGGGAGAGGAATTATTTCAGCTCAGCACCAATGTGGACACAAGAACAAATGGGTATAAACTGGCCACCAGGAAGTTTAGACTTGAAATTAGACAAAGGTTTCTAACCATCAGAGGAGTGAAGTTTTGGAATAGCCTTCCAAGGGAAGCTGTGGGGGCAAAAGATCTATCTGGCTTTAAGATTCTACTCAATAAGTTTATGGAGGAGATGGTATGATGGGATCATGGGATTTTGGTAAGTAAATGATCTTTAAATATTCAGGGTAAATAGGCCAAATCCCCTGAGATGGGATATTAGATGGATGAGATCTGAGTTACCCAGGAAAGAATTTTCTGTAGTATCTGGCTGGTGAATCTTGCCCATATGCTCAGGGTTTAGCTGATCACCATATTTGGGGTCAGGAAGGAATTTTCCTTGGAGAGGAAGATTGGAGAGGCCCTGGAGGTTTTTCACCTTCCTCTGTAGCATGGGGCACGGTCACTTGAGGGAGGATTCTCTGCTCCTTGAAGTCTTTAAACCATGATTTGAGGACTTCCAATAGCTCAGACATAGGTGAGGTTTTTCATAGGAGTGGGTGGGTGAGATTCTGTGGCCTGCGTTGTGCAGGAGGTCGGACTAGATGATCAGAATGATCCCTTCTGACCTTAGTATCTATGAATCTATTAGAGTAGTGGTTTATTTGGCCCATAGGATGGGAATTAATAAATCCATCTAACATACATATATACCAGGACAGAACAAACAAAATAACTGCCAAGTTTTTCAAAAAAACCCAGGGATTCCTAAGGGCTTGTCAACATGGCAAAATTGACTGTGATAGCTATAGCAAAATAATTATTCCAAAGTGAATACACACATTTATTATTATTCCAATTATTTACACACATTTATTATTATTCCAACAATTATTCCAAAGTGAATACCATCTTTACTGCAGATTACCTGGAAACAGGGAAGGCAGGTTCTGAGTCTAGGCTTTGCTTCCTGGCACTGACTCTCTTTCAACCCTTGGCTCTGACATCTGCTCTCTGACCTGGTCTCCTGACACAATAAAGGACTTCTGACTTTTCTGTATCCTTGCATTGTAATTTCTTCTGTTCAACCAACAGCACAGCCTTTCTTTGGCATTACCCAGGGGATGAAGATCCAAAAAATTCTTGTCAGAATTTTAAAAGAGTGATATTTTGACAGGGTAGACATTGCTTCATGTGAATATCTTATTTATAAGATTAATGACAAAATTAAGGAGTCTATGGGGGAAATATACCTGTTACATAAAGGAAAACATAGGTGTTCAAGTGAAAGATATATGAGATTGTTCATGAGGTGATGTTGCCATCTAAGACTTTATTTTAATGTGTGTATTGGTGGTTCTCCATTAATCCATTATGCATAGTTTTGTGTTGATGTTTTAAAACAAATTATTTAGATTAATCTTTTTATATACAATAATATGCCGTTTTTGATTCTCTGAATTGGAGACACACACATGTATATCCCTGGCCTAATTTAGGATCTAATTCCAAATTGATCTGTACACCCCATAATCCCTTTAAAATATTCAGATAAAAAGAAGTTTGAATAATTGAGGTACCAGATGCCATTCCTGGTTCAGCCTAAATCAGTTTCATAATAAGTTAGACCTAGTTTATTTGTGCTTGGTTGAATAGCACCTCCAGTATTCCCAAAATATTATTGGTAACTTATTTTATAGCATATATGAATTATTGTTCCAAAGGGGAAAATAGTTCCGATTAAAATGGAGTTTGCATGCTAGTGTGAGGTTTGCATGTTGTCTGACTATATTAGAATAGGTGTTCTAGTACCATGCTGATCACAGCACAAAGACTGAGGCACTCAGATACTAGGATAATGGAGCTCAAATAGATACCTAAAACAGACACGGTAGTCTTTTGTTAATGGAGAATTTAGAACATTTTATAAGATGCCGTAAATTCAAGAAGGCTCTGACCTTTCTATTAGAGGGGAAGATGAAAGGATTAATATTTTTAAATGTCGCTGGCAACCAGTAGCTTTTTGTAGAACAGTTTTAAATTGACCCTTGCTAGATAATTTCAGAAGGTAATAAGAAAAAGATTAAATATGCAGAAAAATAAAGGAAAAACAGAATAGCTGAAACTTTACACACAGAGAAAATCAGTAAATTCAAAAATAATGATTCCTATAGCAACAATAATGCCTGCATGGGTGAGCACTATTTGTACAATGGAAGCACTCACAGGCTCCATAGTTAAAGTTACAGTATGTTTTACCTTTGACAGGACCTTACAACCACTCTGGAATTCAGTCAGTAGCTTCCAGGGGAGTCCCACATCCCAGATGAGTGCCCTAAATACTGGGCTAAAAGTTATGAGAGAAGTCCTCCTCCCCAAAGACACTCCCTCACCATCTTCTTGATAAAATGGCCTATGCACATAACACCATGAGAGAGCTTGCAGCTGAGAATCCCAGACTGAGGGAGGTACCTTCCTGCAGACCAGATTTACCTCGGAGGTCTGGTCTACAGTACAGCCTTCTATCGGTATAACTACGTCACACAGGGGTATGAAAATCCCACACCCCTGAGCAACACAGTTATATCGACCTACCCCGCCCCCGTGTAGATATAGTGCAATGTTGACAGGAGAGCTTCTCCCACTGACACAGCTTCTGCCTCTTGGAGGTGGATTAACTAAACCAATGGGAAAGCTCTCTCCCGTCAGCTGAGAGTGTCTTCATTAAAGCGCTACAGCAGTGCAGCTGCATTATTGAAGCATCTTAAGTGTAGACTTGCCATGAGAACACCTCAGAGCTTAGCACACACACCCCTCTGGTTGGCATCTCCCATTGTCTATCTGCCATAAGCAAGAGAAAGAGAGATTGTCTATCTTAGGCGAGGACCTTCCTAGTGTGCTAGCTTTAGCAAACCCCATTCTGAGGTGCCTCTCTCTCCCCATTGTATTGGAGCCTAGCTGCTGAACTCCGGCATTGTGGATCCCAGTAATTTTCGAGGTGCCTAAATGTTAGGCATGGCAATGATCAGCCTCAGCACACCTACGGTTCTTTGTGAATCTAGCCCAAGGTCTTCATCCAGAAATGTTTACAATCTAAAGTATGTCTTTCTCCTGTTGGCACTTCCCAAGATATAAAGGTTTGTAAGTAACTACTGCCATACAGAGTAAGTTCCTTACATAAACATAAGGCATTCCTTCAGCATTCCCATTATGCAAATAAGCGGTGATAAATGTTTGAAAGAGATTAATCATCAGGAACTTTACATGAGTTTCTCTTACACAATGTATTTAGAGATCTATCCTAACCCACCAAGTCAATGAAAGTTCTGCTATTTACTTCCATGGAAGTAGAATCAAGCCCTCAGACACATCTTGTGGATTAGTCTTAATATCTGTGTGTGCTTTATAATCCCTAAACAATTTCTGTGGTGGTGACATCCTTTGATTTACATGCAGGGGTTGTTAGAAATTAATCAGTGAGGGATTTTTTACGAGGCTTTTGAGGACTGTTAAAGTAAAATGAAGGGTTTAAGTGACAGATCTGTGGGAATTAATCAGCTGAGCAGACTGAAAGAACAAGCTAGATTTAAAGGACTTTACACTAATCAGTTTGAGATAGCTGCTGGGCATTTGTATAATTGACCAGATGACTTGAGAAAAAGTTGGATAGAGTTTCACTGCTGAGCATTATAGAAGCTACAGTATAGCATGTGCATTTCTTCAGTATAAGAAACTGAAATTGGATAATTCTAAAAATTAGCTTTATAAACAATGACAACATTTTGTGGGCATAATCTATGTAAAATAAAATGGAATTATTATTTACTTCTTATGAGAGGCCCAAGCCTGTGAGATTCTAAACTTTCCATCTCCCACTTAGATCAGACTGATAGCCCTAACAGATGTCCTATTCACAGAGGATAAAATGATCAGATCTAACAAGGTAGCATAATTAGGCTTCTTCCAAAACAGGAACTGAGGGAATGAAATGCAGCAACTACTAATCCAGGTCAGAGATGGGGCTGATGTGTAGCTAATGAACTGGAGCAACAGCTCCTAACCTTCTGTACCACAAAGTCCAGTGGACAGTGCATTGGACTAGGAGTCAGAAGACCTGGGTTCTATTCCTGGCTCAGCTGCTGATTCACTTGGGGAAATCACTTGACCGTTCTGTGTTTCAGTTTCATAGTGGTTACACTCCAATACCCCAAACATGGAGGGCCTCATTGTGCTGATCCCTGTACAAATCCTGCACCTGAAGGATTTACAATCTAAAAAGCATAGCATTCTTATACAGAGGTTCTGTACCACTGGGTCTGTAAGGCCATTCTCAAAGCTCCCTTCTACATCAGCAAATATGGAACCAGATGACAGTCCACCTGCCAACATGATAATATGGAAGACACACACACACACACACACACACACGGCTGCTCCATCGACACCATCCACCCAGCACCGAGGTTCCCTGGCAAAGGAGGCCTCACTTGGTCCTTCTGTGAGCATATGAATTATAACCAAAATAGTACGGCATGAACAATAGCAAAGTAAGCTGCCAGCACCACACTGGCAATATACCTGTTTCAATACTGCTCTGAAGAAAATACAAGTAGGAAGGGGAGGCTAGCCCAGTGTTCAGGTACATTTGGTCAGTCTTTGCTTGTCAGTCTCAATGAAGGCAAACAATTTTGTCTGTTAGTGCCAACTATTGTAATGGGATTGTGTTAAGGACACTGGCAAGTGGACTAAGCCCACCGAACTCATTTCACACAGGGTACCAATCAGGTAGCAGATGGTACCTTATGTTCATATTATCAATCTGAGCTGGGTTTAAATCCATGATCTAGAGGTAAAAAGCTAGTTGGCATTGCCAATCTAAGCCAGGTTATCAGTTTTAAAGAAGAAAACCATTTATGGATTGTTAAACTAACAATACTGAAATTAAAACACTTAAAGTAGTGATTTTAAAAAAAAAACCTTTCAATTTAATTTCTGATCTCATTCCAAGGTCTTGAAACTATTTCTACAAAGAAAGTTTGAATGTGAAAAGTATTTGTTTAATTCTCCATTAGCGACCTTATAATGTTTAATTTTTAACCATCTCTTGAATTCTGCCCATGAAAGAAAGATGTGCTATACTACTTTTTCTCTTACTGAAGGTTGCAGATGGAAGAGAAGTATGTGGCAGCTCATATCCCTCCTGACAAGACTTTAAAATAGTAATAAAGGCCAGCTCCTGGAAATGTACTACCCAAAGTAATATTACCACCATGTGTAGTCTCAGGGCTGCTCTACACTACAACAGTAAATCAATCTAACTTACGTAACTTCAGTTATGTGAATAATGAAACTGAAGTCGACTTAGTTAGATCCACTTACTGCGGTGGTTACACTGCGCTGTGTTGATGGGAGACACTCTGTCGACTTCCCTTACACTTCTTGGGGAGGTGGAGTATACAAATGAATGGGAGAGTGCTCTCCCATCCATTTAGCATGTCTTCACCAGACCCACTAAATCAACACTCGACACATTGATTGTGGCAGTGCCGGATCTACCATAAGTGTAGACAAGCCCTCATTGTGAGACTACTCACAGTTGTAAGCACTACATTCAGTAGTCTTTGCAAGATTTGGCCCTAACTCTTTAGCTTTTGTTGGTTTTAAGTTTGTTTACTTTTTCTGTCTTTTCATTTATTAAAATGAAACATGACACTTCCTACTCCTTCCTCTCACCCAAATTTATCTATTTTAAAAAGGAAGCAAGGGAAATACAATGAAATAGGGATGTACCTCTAACTGCAAGATGGATTTAAAGTGTTAGTTAGCTGTGAAAACTGCATCAACTCAATGGAACTGATCTTTGTCTCACCTGTTACCCTTTCTGTTCATCTTCTTCCATTTTCAACAAGCCCTTGTGTTTTCTGCCTTTGCTCTCTCTCTCTTTTTTTTTTTTAAAAAATATGTGGAGAAGGGAAGGGTTAAATGCAATGAAAATGTATTTCCACACTACTCCTGTGGTTACCAAAGCCCATGTATCCATGATCCCCATACTTCCTGATCACAGGTTTCAGAGTAGCAGCCGTGTTAGTCTGTATTCGCAGAAAGAAAAGGAGTACTTGTGGCATCTTAGAGACTAACAAATTTATTTGAGCATAAGCTTTCGTGAGCTACAGCTCACTTCATCGGATGCATTTGGTGGAAAAATCGTGAGCTACAGCTCACTTCATCGGATGCATTTGGTGGAAAAAACTTTTTTTCCACCAAATGCATCCGATGAAGTGAGCTGTAGCTCACGAAAGCTTATGCTCTAATAAATTTCATACTTCCTGATGTCAGTGTTCCTGCAGCTGCCTGTAGAATTTGCATGCATGTGGAAGAAGAAAAGTAATCACAGTGCCCAAAGGGGCAGCTAGCAATTTGTTGCTCCCTGTTCAATACAGTTTCACAAAGCCGCTTTTTATTACACATGTTCATTATAGTCACAACTGCAGTTCAAAAGAACTGGCAGTATGTTAATAAGAACTGATGAAGATAAGAACACATCAGTCAAAAGTTCAGTATTTCGCGCTCTAGCTTCCTGAACACATTTGTATACATTTGTGATACTGCTTTATTCACTAACTACTCCCTCCCCACCCAAAACAAACTCCTCTGTTTGTTTTTATAAAGAAAGAGTCATTTAGTAAAGAAGGACTGAAGCTAGCCGCAAAAAGAAAAGGAGTACTTCTGGCACCTTAGAGACTAACAAATTTATTTGAGCAAAGTTTTCAAAATGTTTTGTGAAAAACTGTTGTCAAAATTTAGGAAAAAGAATTCAACCAGCTCTATGGATTAATATACCTTGAAATGGCAACGAATTATTTCCCTTAACATTGGATGCATTACTCTTTTTTTTTTGCAGGGGAGGGGGGAGAGTTGCTTTAAATGCAGTACATAGTTAACATATCATGAGAGAAATGTGTTATTTGCATTTAAAATTAGGGAAGCAGGAGGGGTTATGGCAACATTTCCCATGCTATATTATATACACACCATGAACATAAGAAAATAAGCATAAAACAACCAGCTTATGAGGAAGCTTTCAAAGTACATAAAAAGTAAAACCCTGCCAAAAAACAAAACGACCCTCTTTACTGTAAACACTTGTATGTCTGAAGCAAAAACCAAAGCAATGCCTAAAATGCGAACCTCAGCATTTTTAACTTCTTAAGAAGTTAAAAGTTAACTTCTTCAGAAATACTCTTTTCTGTGAGGAGAGAGATTCAGTCATAACGTAACTGCAGCCTAAACTCTGAGGAAAGTAAAGATGGGGAGGAGCGCCCACAATTCAATATTACAACCCATACATCAACCACTCCTCTAAAGCTCTTTTGTTCTAAGTTCATAGTTAGAAACCCAAGGTCAAGAGTGATCTTGGAAAATGCAAATCATAAAAGTTGATCCAGACTTTTACCCTCTTCCCTTCTTGACTTTAAATGAAAAACACACAACTCTTCACAAAGATATTTTAGCAGGACTACTTACTATAGAGCCATACGCATATATAAAGAAATACTATCAACTTAAAAACCATATTTGTAAGATGTTACTTTACTATTTTCTAACAACTTAGATAACTGAAATAAATCTTAAAAATGTAATTCAGTTCTAAACCTATGCTTTTTTTTTTTTTCCTTTCAGTTTCAACAACAGGCAAAGTTAGTTTCACTTGCAGGTTTCTTACTACTGCAATGTTTGGACTGCAAATGCTGCAAGGGAATGTTTATTGGTTTGAAAACAAATGTTTCCACTGGAATAAAAACAAATGGAAACATTTCTACTGATGTTCAGTTTTACAAAATCTAAACATTAGGTCAAATTTGAGTTGTCAGTGCCTTTAAGAAGAAAAAAAAATGTGGAGAGCGTAAAGATAAGGCAGACAGATTTGACAGTAAAGTAAACAGAAGTTTAAAATATTTCACAAGCCTAAATACTTTCCTCAGATATGCAACAGAAAAATAACTTGCGTTCATTATATTTAAGGCAGATTTTTCAAGGAACACGCTGATGAGATTCCACAGCAAAAACCACCACCAAAGAGGCGTCAAATATCTGAAATTACCATGTTGTTATCCAAGAGCATATTTCCCACAGGTGCAGTAGCCCATCTAGATATGCTGTGCAAGGATATGGTCACGGAAGGGACAGTAAAGACAAACTCCATCCTGGAACACAATAGCATACTAGTATTGGAACCATAAACTCACTGAACGTTAAATCTCACCAAAAGAGGGTCAATCCATTCTCGTCATTATATCCATTAATTATACTCCACACCTGAACACAGCCATTATATGAACAACATACCTGCATATCTCAATGTCTGTACTTTGACCCGTTAATCTTTTACCCCCAATCGGGGATACTGAAGATTATGTATTCCTTACGTCATCCAATCTTAAACCGAACTTTGCACCCTTTGATAATCTGTATGTTATTCTCTGATAACCAGAAACTTCTACGCTTAAACTCTGTACCGTTCACTTAAAAAAAAAAAACCACACACACTTTAATAAAAATTTTAAATTTAGTTTTCTTCATTTTAGGATGATTTAGTAAGTCACTGTGTGAAACTGGTTTGAATCAACACCTCAAAACTTTATTCCACACATTTACATATAATATCTTCCAATCCCTTTGAGAACTTTACAAACTGCCAGTTTGGCTTTATCAATGTGAAACTGGATGTTTTTGCTGGAGTTTCTGAGCTTTCTTTGGAAAGAATTAGGCAACAGTTTGCCATCCATGTGTTTAAGCAAGAAGTCATGTTGAATACGGGATACTTTTCCAGTCTACTAAAAAAATTTTTAAATATTTTACCTCATTATTTACACCAAACCTTAAATCACAGTCTCCATTTAAAGCATAATCATGAAAATGAGATACGAGAAAATGAGTTTGGAAACACTGCCAAAGATTTGTAGGAGAGGGATTATTTAGCAGTAGGAGGACGAGTAATATCTAAATTAAAAAGAAATCAATTAAATATTCTCTTCCTCCAGCATCCTAGATGGGTGGATATTGTGGATGAGAGGAGAGGGGTCATGCTTCTCAAGTTTCTCATTGGAACTCGCTTGTTCTCAGTGAGAAGAGACTAGGTTTATATGGCATCCTTCCTTTCTATAAAGCTTAAAGTTCCATGGGGGTGGGCAAGAAACTACAGGGAAAAGCATATTCTATTATTTTAACCAGAGATCTACTTAGGATTTCTTATCAGAGCTATAGAATTGGTTGTCCCTCTTGCAGGGAACAGTTTTTGTGTTCAACCCATATTCAACCATCCTCTCCTGAGTATTCAGCGCTAGCAGAGACATGTCTGATAGTCACTTCAAGGTTTCCAAGAAGACTATGTAACACTGCAGTCTCATGTCTGGACGTATTGGGTCTTTTGATTGAGTCAGCTGAAGCTCTTCCAAAGAAGGGCCTGGTACCATGTGACTTCAAGGGAGCAGTTACTTGGCCTTTGGCTCCTGACTTGTCAATTATAACCAGATCATCAGCCGCCTTTGCTCTTTAGAGCAAGTGGTGGTGAGGCAACCCAGATATCGTATAGAGTTCCCAGAGTTCCTTAATCCCACTCAGTCAGGTTGTTCACCTTGGGTATGGTACAGACATGGCAATGATCTCCTTGAATGATTTTCTAGTGGAGGACAGTAGCCAAGTGTTCATATTTTCAGAGATTATAAAGCCAGAAGGGACCACTGCAACCATCTAATCTGACCTACTGCATAACACAGGCCATAGGACTGTTCCAAATTAATTCCTGTTTGAACTACAGCAAACAGTTTAGAAAAATATCCAATCTTTATTTAAAAATTTCCAGTGATGGAGAATCCATCACTACCCTTGGTAAGTGGCTACAAGTTAGCTACTCTCACTGTTAAATATTTATGTCTTGTAGTCTGTATTTGTCTAGCTTCTGTCTCCAGCAATCAGATTGTTATAGCTTTATCTACTACATTAAAGAGTCCTTTATTATCAAATGTTTTGTTCCCCATGTAGGCACCGATTCTTTCTGTTCTGTCAGACTTTAATGCCATTGACTGCAAGGTTCTGTTGACTTGTCTATGGATCCTGGGTGGATGAGGCAGTGCTTGAGTGGTTCCTCTCCTTCTTTTGTAAAGGTTCCAACATCTGGTGATTGGTAATTGTTCATTCAATCCACAGATTTCCATCAGGCAAGATTGCACAGGTTTCTGTTCAATCAAACTCATGAGGCGGGCAGGGGGAAGAGAGAGAGTCTGTCTGTCTGACCATTGGAGGAGATAACAAGGGTACCTAGGCTGTGATGCCATCAGTGTATAGATGGCACACAGTTGCGCCTTTATCATAAAACCCAGTGTGGTGTCTTTGCACTTCCAGTGCATGGCTGAGAGATAATAGGAGGGGCTTGGATGAATACAAACCGGCTGAGACTCAGGCAGTTGAGCCTACTGGATGGTTGAGGAAGCATCTACAAAGTACAGCAAACAACCCTGTAATTGAGAGGCTGTATCCACTCTTTATCAAGGGACTTTGCAGTTTAAGAATACTTCTTGAGCACTCTGCTGCTCTTGATGTAAGCACTATTCCAACTTTTACTCGAGGGAATGATGCTGGGCTACACGTATGCTTCCAACATGATTTTAGGAATGAGTGTAGTTAATTGACACTTTTTTTTAATTTAACTCAATCATGAATTTTTGCACATATGGAAAGAGCCCAATGCAACTGGGCATATTAGAAAGACAGAAATTGACATCAGTTCAAATAACCAAAGCTTTTGTTTAATACACTTTCATTTTCCTACCAGTGGCAGTTAATAGTGAGTGCAAGCAAGGAAATTGTTTAATACTTCTAGTCTTAGTTCCCTTTAGTACACTGGATCCATAAACAAAACAGACCAAACGTTTTTCCTTCTCTGACTTGCTACTGGCTGTTGCCTCTCTCAGGCTGCAACAAAGTTTCAGAAACCAAACAAATTATATCAATAGAATGACCAGTAGGGAAAGAAACTGTATTTTATGTGTGGGAAACAAGGGAAGGGAGGAGAAAACCTGCTCTATTGGGGCAGGTAGGTCATAAAAATATGACACAAAAAAGCTTTCCTTCACGTATTGTATTCTATGCTTTTCAAAGGGGACTGAATGTAACATCACAGGTCACAATATTCAGGCCAAACTCAGCTAGGAGTGGGAGCAAGGAGAATAAATATTCCAGATAGTGTCTATCTTCATTAGCATCATCCAGACCCCATGCCCCTGCAATGCATGTAGAACAAATGGATGATTTAATGAAAAGCCAGACTAAGGAACACTGAAGGTGCTATACAAGTTGAATTCTTACTTTAAGTACTAACCTTACCCTTAGCCCAGTAGACTGTCCATTATCTTCTCTCCCCTCCTTCAATTCCTTCTAAAATTGTGTCTTCTGGGAAACCTTCCTATTCCTGTCTGTTCACCAATGATCTCCCCAAACCATCCTTTACCTGAATTGTCATCCTGTGTTTTATCTTGTCTGTGTAATACTGCAAGCTCTTTGGGAGCAAAGACAGTGTCTTGGGCTTAGTACATTTCTCTGTACATATACAGTACTAAATAATGACAGGTTTCAGAGTAGCAGCCGTGTTAGTCTGTATTCGCAAAAAGAAAAGGAGTACTTGTGGCACCTTAGAGACTAACAAATTTATTTGAGCATAAGCTTTTGTGAGCTACGGCTCACTTCATTGGTTGCATGAAAGCTTATGTTCAAATAAATTTGTTAGTCTTTAAGGTGCCACAAGTACTCCTTTTCTTAGTACTAAATAAGTGCTTCATAATGATATAAAGACACCTGTGGTCAAAAGGAAGCAAAAATCTTTGTTCATTGTTCTTTTAGGACAAGCAACCCTAATCTTCAGATTGTCAGTTGAAAACTAGACTTAAACCAATATACAAGTAGGAAATTTGCTTTAATGCTCTTTAGGTGAATGTTTGGAGGAGTAGGAGTGCATGCAATGGCTTGTGCTCCTCTCTCATCTATTATGGCTCTGCTTTTAATGCTCTTACATATTAAGGCAAATAGGGAAGATGCAAGAACAGCAATAATAAACTCACAGTCTGTTTCCATTTGCTTTAACACTGCTAGGATCATGGGAAAACAAACTTACAGCCCTAATCCTCAACACAGGTCTGGTCAGCACTGATGTAAGATCTAGGCAATGTTACACAGGGGTTTTGGTAAGTTCATTAACAGAAGGTACTCCTTCAGTGAAAGTAGAAATGCTGCATAAACATATACATTGCTGTGTTACAGAAGCATTTGTCAAAGGGCATTTACTGTCCTGAATCAGATACAGATGTGGCCTGACATCTGCAGCCTGAAGGGGGCAGAGAGCCCACCCACACGGTCCCCTGTGGGCTGTACTCTATCAAAACCTGCCTGACAGGCTCTTTGTGTGCTAATTAGCCTGATGCTAATACCTTCAGACAGGTTTCAGAGCAGACAGTAGTTAGGGGTGTTGGTCCCGTGAAGATCTGCTGCTATACCTGTACCTTATCTTTAATCGATGTGTATTTTGTACATAACCATTATGCTATTTCCCCACCCTCTCCCATAGTTAGGTTGCAAGAATGCATACTATCTTCCAATACAGGCAGAACTGTTTGTGTATTTATAATGTGCATGCAAAGGTTAATAGCGACACCCCTCTTCTTTGAAACCTAGAATCTAGCAAGACAAAGGACTGGAAACAGGCAGTGGTTAATTTTCTATTTTAATAGAAACAGGCAGAGGTTTAAAAAAAAAAGCTTTTCAGAAATAATAATGCAGTACATTTGACAAGTCTGTTTAATCCCATAATTTTATGAGTGTTACTTTTGTCCCTCCCCTTATTGTTTAAAAAAACCCACTTATTGTTTCTTGTCCTATATTTAAACTGAAAGATTTTCAGGACAGGGATCATCATCCTTTACTCTGTTTCTACAATGCCTAGAATACACCTGCCTGCAATACAAATAAAAAATGGTATAAAATACTTTGTAATGACTTGTATAAATAATCCAATAAAGTATGTAACAATAGTATCAGTTAACTACACCTCATGAGCTTCATGTGCATTTTTGGTATCAAAAACGCCTGGACCGTCTGTTGGGAAATATTTTCAGTGTCAATATATACATTTTTGGAAAGCAAAACATTAAGTCATAACCCAGTCGCCTTCACAGTAAATTGGAGGGGAGTAGGAAGAGAGAGATATTTTACTTTGTGAAATTCAAAATAATTAGAAGAAAGGATACCTCAGCATATTCAAACCTTGCTAAAACAACAAGGAGTCCTTGTGGCACCTTACAGATTAACAAATTTGTTTAGGCATAAGCTTTCGGGGGCTAAAACCCACTTCATCAGATGCATAGAGTGAAAAATACAGTAAGCAGGTATAAATATACAGCACATGAAAAGATGGGAGTTGCCTTACCAAGTGCAGGGTCAGTGCTAACGAGGCCAATTCAATGATGGTGGATGTGGCCCATTAACAGAGCCAGAAGGGTACCCAGAAGTCACCTACTACAGGACAGGTCCAACAAAGAAAGTAACAGAACGCCACTAGCAATCACCTACAGCCCCCAACTAAAACCTCTCCAGTGCATCATCAAGGATCTACAACCTATCCTGAAGGACGATCCCTCACTCTCACAGACCTTGGGAGACAAGCCAGTCCTTGCTTACAGACAGCCCCCCAACCTGAAGCAAATATGCACCAGCAACTACACACCACACAACAGAAACACTAACCCAGGAACCAATCCCTGCAGCAAACCCAGTTGCTAACTCTGTCCGCATATCTATTCAAGGGACATCATCATAGGATCTAACCACATCAGCCACATCATCAGGGGCTCATTCACCTGCACATCTACCAATGTGATATATGCCATCATGTGCCAGCAATGCCCCTCTGCCATGTACACTGGCCAAACCGGACAGTCTCTACGCAAAAGAATAAATGGACACAAATCAGATATCAAGAATTGCAACATTCAAAACCAGTAGGAGAGCACTTCAATCTCCCTGGACACTCAATAATAGACTTAAAAGTGGGCATTCTTCAAGAAAAAAAAACTTCAAAAACAGACCTCAGTGAGAAACTGGAATTAATTTGCAAACTTGACACCATTAAATTAGGCCTGAATAAAGGCTGGGAGTGGCTGAGTCACTACAAAAAGTAATTTTCCCTCTGTTGATATTCACCCCTTCTTGTCAACTGTTGGGAATAGGCCACTTCCGCCTTGATTGAACTGGCCTCCTTAGCACTGACCCCCTCATTTGGGAAGGCAACTCCCATCTTTTCATGTGCTGTAATATATATACCTGCCTACTGTATTTTTCACTCCATGCATCTGATGAAGTGGGTTTTAGCCCAGGAAAGCTTATGCCCAAATAAATTTGTTAGTCTCTAAGGTGACACAAGGACTCCTCGTTGTTTTTGCTGATACGGCTACCCCTCTGAAACCTGTCAAACCTTGCTGTTTCTAAACCCCTTTTGCATTAAGGGCTGAGTGCTAGAACTATTTGGGGGGGGGGGGGGAGAAATGCATCCCGTTTTTCATTTTTTTGCAAAAAGCCTGCCCCATTCTTTTTGAAGAAAAATTCACAATTAAAAGTTTCTCAATCGCCTCTAATGAGCACATGGTTAATTGTACATTTTAAGGTTTATTTCTTAATATTTCCATTTGCAAAACATCAGTTTTATCAACCTCCACTTAGATTTTCAAAAAGTGTTAAAATATATTCAGCTATTCAGTATCATCTCTGTGTAAATTAGGAATAGAATAGCTGCACAGTTGATTTAGGTCCTTTTCTTCCACCATACAACAGGAACAAAAGGTGTAACTTGGAGGTAACCTACTAAGCAGTCTTCTCAAGTCCTGCTGAGCTTCCTCTAAACAGAGTGCATCTGTTGCCAGAAGGCAACTCTAGCCAAAGCGGAAAACATGAGGCAGATGTCAGATTGCTGTTAGGAGGCAAGGCTTAATTTCTTATTTAAAAAGAAAAGGAGTACTTGTGGCACCTTTTAGTCTCTAAGGTGCCACAAGTACTCCTTTTCTTTTTGCGAATACAGACTAACACGGCTGCTACTCTGAAACCTTTCTTATTTAAACAAACCAACAAGAAAGCTCATCAGTGCAATGTAACCAGGCTTGGAATGATTAAATTTAAACCAGCAAATGGCAATAATAATAATTTCTTCACTCAAAAGCTGATACAAAAAGGCTACGATGGCTTAAGTTTAGATTAAGAAAGGAAAAGAGTTAAAAACCATGATATGTTGTCATTTATAAGCATCTGGGTGAACTCTTTTGCTTTCATTTTCTATCTAGCAATCAAAATAGAAGAAATTTCTGAATACATTTGGAATCTCAACTTCTATTCTGAATTAAGTCAATAGCTGGATTTTTTTATTTACTGCTTGAACAAAAATGTAATACTGTAGTCTAATTTTCAAGCATTCTGAGCAACCACAACTACTCTGACTTCAGTTAGAGTCCTTGGTACTCAGAACGTGTGAAAATCAAGACATAACAAGTTTTAACATTTTTTTTTATTGGCAACAAAACGTATCTATAACACAAATAAAAAAATTTAAAAAATCCTTCCAAGCCTAAATATAGCCTACTATAAACTGAAAGAGACAGGCAAAACAGTTCCATTAAAATATATTATTAACAAATCTACCAGTTTTCAAGATGTTAGCCTTCAATTTAAAATCCCGCGGACTTGCTACTGAAGTATAAAATGTCATTTATTTTGAAATTAAGAAACTAAAGCCTGCTGGAACTATAAAATATAATTTAGTTAAGAAGTTGATGGAACCCTGGGCAACAGAGGAAAAGTGAATTGCATTCTATTGTATTTTTCGCTTCTAATAAGTTCAACTCCATTTAAATAAATCACAATTATACAACAGAGAAGTTCTTGATCCACACCAATACAACTGAGCAAAATATGGCTTGTGTTTAAAATATGAAAAAAATAAGATTTCTCCCACAAAAAATATAAAGTCATTCTGCAGGTGGTTTTGGTGCATTTCCATAAGCTACGTTAGATATAGTTTCAATTTTGTTCCTGCATGCAGATACACTTTATAATTAGAGTAGTGTGCTGGTTGCCAGCTCTTGGATCGGTTGGAAAGCAAGGGGAGGAAACCCCAACAGATTAATATAGTAGCAGGTGTTCATTATTAGCAGGCCTTTGCAAGCCCTGCAATATGGGAGAGCCTTCTAAGAAATGACACTTACTTTAGGGAATGCTGACCTAGAAAACACAGCAGACTGATTTCACAGGCACAAGTGCGTGTTTGGAATATGCACGACATCCTTCCATTTTTGTAAATGCTCATGAAAGGTGCCAGACTGATAGCCCGGGAGACTTCAGTCTCCCATTTATCCAGAAAACAGATTCAGCACAGGCAGCAGTAGTCTTGCCAAAATGCCACAACCCTGATCTGGAAGGCCACTTAGAAATGAGAGGATGTTATAGGCTCATTCACCTATAGATCTTTCGGCAGAAGCTACAAACAAAATTGCCAGTTGTGGTGATGTGATGTGCAGACCAGCTCAATGGAAATTGGGCAGATCAATAAGCTTACTTTGCACAACACGTTAGAGAGTTTTTAATATGCAATATTCAAATAGAGTGATTCATTTACTAACCCATAATCTTAAATCTTCATATTCTAACTAACCAAAATTCTTATGAAATAACAATATCTCAAATGAAATCAGTTTGATACTTATTCTAGCCAAGCACCAAAAGAAAACCACCACCACCACACACACAATTTGGCCTAAGGTAAAAAAATAATACAACTCTCAGCTGACCCAAAGGGGGGAAGGGGGAGGAAGCTTGGAATTACAATAACCCCTCCCTCTCAAGAAAGACTACACTATATAATGTACAAGCATCTTACAAAGTCCACCCATACTAGTCTATGTTTGACCCGCACGTACATAGGCGTTTTCTGCAATCTCACAAGTGGTAAATTACTGACAATAGCCAATCAGGAAGGTTCATACCCAGCCTACACCCATGAATAATACAATAATTACCAGGTTGGTTTGATCTTTTCAACAAAATGCAGGATATGCTTTGATCATGTTTTGCTTATGGCTACTCTAGGACTAGAAAATAAACTGGGACCTTAATGAATAATCACTGTGATTTTCAACACACTTTTCCAAGTCTCATATTATTTCTCAATCTCCTCCCTCTTGTACTGCATCTAAAGGGGTAGTCTAGTTAGGTTAGCGAATAAAAGGAAATTCAGCAAGTCAAGCAAAAAATTATTAATATTACCACAGAGGGATGTGCATTGGTTTCAAATATATTAAAGAAAAAAATATTTTTGGTTTCACATTTAACTACTCTGTCATTGCACATTTAATTATGCTATGTTATTTGTTCTAGGTAACACTGAAATACAGACCATCAGTATATTTACATATTCAAATAAATGGCAGCATAGAGACCAGAGGGAAGGGAAGTTTCCCTTTCTTCTTGCAAACAAATTCATTGAACACAGAAATTGTCCTGCTGACCGAGGTCCATCAAGTCTAGTATCCTGTCTCCAACAACGGCCAACCCCTGATACTTCGGAGAAAGATATAAGAACACTACAGTAGGCAGATGTGGGATAGTCTGGCCTCCATATAGGACTCATTCTAAATATGAATGGTTAGAAATTGGTTTACTTCTTGAAATACTAGGTTTTTAGGAATTTCTGTGGCTTTCAGTCTGTTCTCCCCCTCCCACCCCCAAATATTTTCCTGCAAGAACCTCATATTAGCTGTTTAGGAGTGAAGACCACTAGACTAAGATTACTAGCTCTCTCTCAACCAAACTGAGACTGGACCAACACTAACAGGAAAAGCCATTTTTGATAGCACTATTATTGTATCTTATAAAAAGAAAAGGAGTACTTGTGGCATCTTAGAGACTAACAAATTTATTAGAGCATAAGCTTTCGTGAGCTACAGCTCATTTCATCGGATGAAGTGAGCTGTAGCTCACGAAAGCTTATGCTCTAATAAATTTGTTAGTCTCTAAGGTGCCACAAGTACTCCTTTTCTTTTTGCGAATACAGACTAACACGGCTGCTACTCTGAAACCTGTCATTGTATCTTATAATATCTGAATACTCTGGATGCAGCAGTAGAGTGGCTACTTTAAAAAAAAACCTAGGTATTCGCCTTTAACCATGTATCCTTAAAATGAGACTACCTCCTTTTTCCACAAAGATGTTTCTAGAATGTTCAGCCAACCAGAGGATCTAAGACAATTAAAATTCATAGATGCCATATAATAGATCTCTAAGAAATGTACAAAGCAGCTCCAGATTTGAGCCAAAGGCATCTCTTTTTCAAAACAGGGAGCCAAATCCTCAAACTGAATTCACCTGGAGTTCTGCCGTTCAGTAGGACGGGATGTGGCCAAGTATACCTATGGGAAATCCTTTCCTAACTCAAGGTTTCTTCCTGATCTTGTTTCAAATGAAATCTCCTCAGGATCAGGTTGAATTTCCACAGATAATTAGTCTTGAAAAAACTAAATACAACAATGGTTAAACTGCTTCTAAGCAGCATTCTGCATAATTAGGAATGGGGTAAAAAACTCTTTACATTCCAAATTAACTCTCTATTTGTTGGGGAGTTTTGTTATAAAATTATTTAACATCTTAAGTTTGCTCCTGGATTTTCAGGTTTCTTTTCAGTGAGCCCAGGAGGACTATGCTAGACTGTAGTCACAGCAGCCAGACTAGCATCTGTGGAATACAGTACAGTACCTGAATGTGGTTCAAAAACGCCATTAGAATGAAGTTTTTGATCCAGAGGGGCAGCCCCTCCTCAGTGAAGATTTCTGAACTGCACACTGCCCTCTGTTAAAACAGCATTTTATTACTAGGTGGCAGATATTTTATACAATCCTCCATTCTACAAGCAGCTACAGTCAGACCAATAAAACAATCAGTCCATCATCCTTAGCCCACTTCTGATGCGGTCTTGAACAATATTCAATTTGGTGGATGGGGGTGGAGAACAGGTTTCCCTAGGAATAACCTGAAAAAAACTTCCTGTTCAACTAAAGCAGGAAATGTGCTCCAGCACTGCCTTATTCACAGAGAGGGGGAAATACTTGCTAAACAAAATAGCAGGAGATGAAGCCTAAACTCAATTGTGCTAATGAGTCTACAGTTCCCTTGTATCAGAAAAACAGAAAGCCAAACTTCTGCAAGGACTCTCTCTGCCTGCTTTAGTTTACCTCTCTCTGATATTAGCACGCTCATGCATTTTTTTTAAAGTATGTGCATATTATATTTCTGTATGAACAATTTAGAAAGTATAAAATGATGCATTTCCTACATATTGTGTTATATCTTCAGGACTGATAGAGTTATGGATGCAGGCCATGTCTACACTACAGGCGCTGCAGCAGCACAGCTATGGTGCTGTAGCTATGCCATTGTAGTGTCATAGTATAGATGCTGCCCAAGGACAGAAGGGGTTTTTCCCATTGCTGAAGGAATTTCACCTCCCAAATTGGTGGTAGCCAGGTTGATGGAAGCATTCTTCTATCCACCTAGACTCAGGGGTGAGAATTTTTCACACTCCTGAGCACCATAGCTATGTTTTCCTAACTTAAGTCTCGATCAGGCCCTAGAAAGCAACAGTAGTTAAAGTCCCCCCCTCCCCCACCCCACAGGAGTCAGTTTCTTCTTCTGCAGCACAAAGTGCAATAAACCAAATCCCACCCTAGTATGGGAGACATCTGACCCAGAAAACTTCACAAGGTTCATTTCATAGTATTTCCTTCCTAATATCTCCTTGAAGAATCAGAAAGGACCGGGGATGTGGAAGAGGCAAGAGGTGTGACCTCCCAGGCCTGTGAACAGTGTGATCCACAGAGAAGGAAAGCAGTGTTAATATTTGCATAGATATCAAATGTCTCCTCCTAGCCCCTACAACGAATACATGTCTGATCTCCAGAACAGGCTGATCAATGCTGTGTAGCCAGGCTTATGTTCTACTCTGTGTGCTCCTCAGCCAAAAGCCACCTAATTAGAGGACAGGTTTCAGAGTGGTAGCCATGTTAGTCTGTATCAACAGAAAAAACGAGGAGTACTTGTGGCACCTTAGAGACGAACAAATTTATTTGAGCATAAGCTTTCTTGGGCCAAAGCCCACTTCATCGGATGCATGCAGTGGAAAATACAGTAGGGAGAGAGAGAGAGAGAGAGAGAGAGAGAGAGAGAGAGAGAGAGATATTGGTCTTAACGAGATCAGTCGATTAAGGTGGGCTATTATCAGCAGGTCTCATTAAGAATTGGTATGGTAACCCCCATTTTTTTTTCCATTATCTATCTATCTATCTATCTTTCTGCTGATCAGAGGAGTTTCCTGATCAGCATGGAAGCAGGACGGCCTGATGTCGAGAACTTCCTCTCATTGTTCCATCAGTTGGGTAAGGAGAATGAAACAGAGTAAAATGAACATGTAACTACCTTGTCTTCACTCCATTTAATCCTGGAGAGTGTCTTCAGACCAGTTTTCTAAATGCAAAAGCTTATAATGCAGATTATATGTACAAAATAATTAGAAGATTTCTTCTACAAACACATGCAAGTCATACTTGTAACTAAGAAGAATTGAAGCATCTAACAGTCAAATTAGATTAAGCAATCATACCTGGTGAAATCCAGGAATTCACATTGGATGGATGCTTTAGGATTAAATTTTAATTGAGGGTTAATTGAGATTGTAAATTTTCAGGAAAAAGCATGCTTTTATCTGCATAAACACTTTTGTTTACAGCACCACATTTACATATAGGATGAGACACCGAGTGCTTCCTGAAAGGTGCTGAGTGCCCTTGACTCCCCTAAAAAGCAATGACATTTGAGGGTGTCTAGCACCTCATAGTATCAGGCCCCAAATGAAATAAAAATAAAGAAAAGGGTGTAATTCACTCAAGAGCCACTACTGCCATCTCATGAGTATTTGTCCACTGCTCATAAAATGACACCACCACCTAGTAGGCTTGCACTTCCATTCACTCCCAGTCCCCATCTTGGCTGTGAAGTTTAAAATCTGAAAATTTCCCCTTTTTATGGTATATTAAATTACTGAATCCTGTTTCACTGAAGTTTGCACAGTGCCTTGAAGATGAAAGTATGACTGTTTATTTATTATTCTTATTCTTACTATTATTATTATTTTTATTTTAACTACTGTGTTTTACAAAGGCATACAATAATGAGGAAATTACATAGCTTAATGAAAACCTGAGGAAGGATTGTCAAAATCTAATGGCTCTGTTCCACGAATGAATTCTCTAGAAATACCAATACCAATACAGCCAAACTAAGGTCACAATATTGCATGTAATGCTGAAGTTTTACAACCACCTTGAGCCATTAGTGCTTATAACCACTATCACCTTGGGCCATTAACTCCAAGTCATCAAATCTAGGAAAGGCTTTGCATCTTAATAGCCATAGTTGCTGCACAACACACTGCTCATGATGCAAAATTCAAATAAAAGGAGCTTAACATGCACTATACTAGCTTTTATCTTAATAAATCTTAACAAAAAAACCTGCAGCATGATCTGAATCTCAAACTTCAGCTCCATTAGGCAGTCAAGAGGAACAAGTTCCAAAGATGGGGTCTTCAACAGAGTATTCTACTGCTGAAGACAGAAGGCCAACTTTCAGGCAACAGACAGCCAAGACACCTCACTGGACCTCACTTGTCACAGAGGGACATAGGAAAAGATATGATCTTCCAGGTCACACAGGGCTCTACAGATTGTCTCCAACATCTTGAATTGCATATATATCAGAACAGAAAGCTAGTACAGTGCATTTTAAGTATTCAGAAGGTGAACTTTCCACATGAAATGCATTACAGAAATCCAGCTTGTCCTGTTTAGATAGACAAGAAGATTCCACTGTTATAAGAGTTACAAATGTGTGCCACATGTAGGGTTGCCAACTTTCTACTTGCACAAAACCAAACACCCTTACCCTGCCCCACTGCTCCTCAGAAGCCCAGCCCATGCTCTGCCCCTTTCTCCAAGACCCCACTGCCACTCACTCCATCTCCCCTCCTCTATTGCTTGCTCTCCCCACCCTCACTCACTCATTTTCACTGGGCTGGCTCGGGGGTTAGGGTGGAAGAGAAGGTGAGGGCTCCAGCTGGGGGTGAGGACTCCGGCATGGGGCCAGAAATGAGGAGTTCAGGGTGCAGGAGGGAGCTCCGGGCTGAGGCAGAGGGTTGGGATGCAGGAGGGGATGAGAGCTCTGGCTGGAGGTGCAGGCTCTGGGGTGGGTCTGGGGAGCTTGGAATGCAGGAGGGTGCTCCGGGCTGTGATTGAGGGGTTCAGACAGCAGAAGGGGGATCAGGGCTGGGGGTTGTGGTGCGGGGGGGGTGAGGGCTCCGACTGGGGGTGCAGGCTCTGGGGTGGGCCCAGGGATGAGGTGTTTGGGGTGCACGAGGGGACTCCGGGTTTGGGGGGGGCTCAGGACTGGGGTTTGGGGCTTACCACAGGTGACTCCTGGTCAGTGGTGCAGCAGGGCTAAGGCAGGCTCCCTGCCTGGCCCCACGCTGCACCCCGGAAGCAGCCAGCAGGTCCAGCTCCTAGGCAAGGGGCCACGGGGCTCCGCATGCTGCTTTTGCCCACAGGCACATCTCCCCCACCAGCTCCCATTGGCCGTGGATCCTGGCCAATGGGAATGTGGAGCTGGTGCTCAGGGCGGGGGCAACACATGGAGCCCTGTGCACCCCCCACCCCCCACCTAGGAGCTGGACCTGCTGGCCGCTTCCAGGGCACAACGCGGTACCAGGACAGGTAGGGCCTAGCCTTCCTTAGACCTGCAGCACCGCCAACTGGACTTTTAATGGCCTGGTTGTCAGTGCTGACCGGAGCTGCCAGGGTCCCTTTTCGACAGGACATTCCTGGCCAGCCTAGACACATTTATTCTTTACTGGTTTGAAAAGTCTAAACGTCCATCTGCATCCAGGGCACTCAGTGAATGTATTTTAATTAAACACATTCTTTAAGCAGAACAGATTTTCTCTAAAGTGAGCATTAGGGAGACCAAAGGTTGATAACTAAAAAGAACTAGCTATTAACACATAAAAGTACAGGATGTTATAGAAGCATTGAGGAACATATGGGCCTTACACTCAGTTATGTACCCAGACAAACAAGCATACTGCATGGCTGTTTTGAGAATGACTAATGACCAAGATTTAAAGACAAAAGGGTTTGTTATGGTTATGTTGCTTCCACTCCTGCCCCACCCTTGTGTGCATGCCTGCGTGTGCACATATTGTTCTAAACTATAATCCATATTTTAAAAAACAAAACAAAAAACCCTTAATATTCCTAAACAGAATAAAAATAGTTCCCCAAATTCTGGGACCAGGCAGCAATACGTAGCTTAGAGCAACCACCACCTTCTGGCTGCTTGATGAAGTTTGGCAAACTTTAAGGGAGTCCCATCACTCTCTCTAGGCTGAAGGAATGTAAGCCATGATGATGGGATCTTCAACCCAAAGAGGGATTCTCTGGGCTCTAACAAGTACAAAATAAACTTTTGAAAGCTCCAAAACACAAAAAAGTTAAACCAAAATACTTAACCACCAACTGCAATATTATTAATGAAGAGTCTATGCTTTTCAGCAACCTGTGCACCAGCAATAAGGATCCGACAACTGAAAACAATGTTAATTGATTTACTCTCCTCCGTTCCTTCCCTTCAGCTAATGGCTTATGTGAAGCTTTTATTGTGTAGGTATGTTATTCTGAAAAGCAAATATTTGTGACACTGGTATACAAAACCAAACCAAACATAATTAAACTCCTCTCTTTGTTTTGCAGATACTTCCTTCAATGCCAGCACCACAGGGTTAAACTTGCAGACAAGCCTTGACAGCTTCCATTATAGAGTTCATGACGTTAACTACTGTTGATCACCCCACTAAATCTCATTTTCAAGTATACAAGCAGAAAAAAGCATGTCACAAGAGAATTAACAGGTAACATTAAGCTGCATATTAAAATGGTTAGTCTGAACAGCAGCTATAAAAAGTTGTTAGTCATCCAAAATAATCCACGGTTGCATCACAAGAAATCTTTTTTAAAATAAATTTTTAAATATAAACATAACTCACTATTAGTTAAATACAGCTCAATAAACTATGTAACTTTATTAATTAAATGAGGCTTTGTAAATCACGGAGGTATAAAAAAAGGCAATGCAATTTGTCTACACTGGAGAGGCATCTCTAAATGCATGAGGAAGGCAGAATATAAGAAATATGTACAGTTCTGAAAACTTAAATGTCAAAAGGAATTTCAGAGAAGACAAATAAAAAATGAAAAACAATTCTTGAGTATTGTACTTTTCAAGTGGTGTAAGAAGTGAGGTGGGTGGTGATAAGCCATCTTTGGCCTACATTTTGGAACACGTATCAATAGGGTGATCAGACAGCGAGTGTCAAAAATCAGGACACTTTTTTCAGGGGGTATAGTCGCTATATAACACAAAGCCCCTAATGTTGAGATGTCTGGTCACCCTACAGACCAAGAAACTACATCTATTAGGTGAGGCTTTGATGTACCCTTTTCTCTGTGCCAGTTGAAAAATATAGTGATTATAGGAATTTTCTGAGATTTACAGAATGGTTTTCTTTCCATCAAATTGCGTGTGCATGCTTGGGGACAGCAAAGGTAATATCTCAACGATCTTCCACTCTTCTGAACTCAATGTAGTCTATACAAACTGAAAAAATAACTCCCTTGGTACCTGTTTAGATAGCTTTTAGGTCCCTTCTCAGTGAATTGATTTGGTGACTAAAAAAGATGGACCTAAACAAAACCCAAACATGAGGGATTCAAAATCCAAAGGCAAATCTAAGTTTTGCAGCTTGAGCTCTATATTGAGTTATAAATACAAATTTAATCTGCATATAAGAGAGTATCATATAAATGAAAGTCAAGTCAGAACTACCATGGAACAGAGGGGAAAAAAACAAATGTTTTACAGAACTAAAGTATATACAAATTTTAAAATGTTAATTGAGGTATATACAAGCAATCTGATGAATGGATATGACTGAACTGGTTCAAAAAACTGCATAAACCAAACATAAAAGAAAAGTCTCACAGTAACTGAGCCATATTATAGCTGAAAACTACTAGCGTTAAAAGTGCTGACAAACAAATCCCTCACACTGTACTGTCAGTTCACCGTCCTTTATCCTACAGCCTTGCTTTTCACTAAGTCAGATCTGTGACAGGCAGAGAGAGACTGGAAAAAAACACCCTCCATGCTGAAAACTTTACTACCCTGAGCCAGCAGGAAATTCCAACTGCTCCATGCACAGGAGCCAAAAAGAGAACTACTGGAACGAAAAGTGGAGCTTCATGTGAAAACCGTGTCGTGATCCCTCTGAACTTCAGTTGAGAGACAGAGGGGAGACGATTATGTGAAACAAGCTTGGCTGGAGTTTTCTATTTCAGTGAGAGTGGAGGGCCAGGTTGGGGAATGTTTACCGGGCTCCAAATTATTAGAAATAAGAGCACTCAACGCGTGTAGTTGTTTTGTTTTGGGTTTTTTTTACATGAAGTAATAAAGGACAGCAGGATGTCGGGGGAGGAGGCAGGCACTGAGGACAGATCTACAAGGGAAAATGCATCACATTAATGTCACTTAACTAATATGTTTTCTAATGTGATGCATTTTCCAGGGTGTATTCAGGTTTGTCGAGTTTCATATCATGTTAATACCAATTAGACCGGACAAGTTGCCCTTTCAGATGTTTTCAGCTGGTCATGGCCAACAGCTAAATCACAACCACTGAACACGTTTTTAAACAACTGGCCTTGGCCACGCCAAGTTAACATCCTAGTTGACACATTTTCTATTAGGATGGATGCGCAAACAAGGCCTAAAACCCTAACCGTGCAAACGGCTCCACGCTAAATTTATGGGGCTCCCTGCGGCGCAGGGGCCCGCCCATTTCCAGTAGCTTTGGGGCTCCGCGCCGGCCTGATTAACAGGCTCAAAACAAACCTCGCCTTGGCGGATCAGCTCAGCCCTGCGGATTCCCCATCCCCGCCGGAGAGGTTTGCAAGGCTGGCATCAGTCAGGCGCGCGGACGCGGGCGGGACGGATTCCCCAGTGGAGCGGCCAGGCTCGCGAGCACCACCAGTTTCAGTGCGTCCCTTCCCCCCCCCCCCCCATTAACCCGGGCAGGAGCCCAGCGTCTGCTCCCGGCCGGCCAGGCGGGTTCCGCGCGCTCAGGCTGAGCTGGGCGGACTAAGTAGGGGGACGGGAAAGACCTTAAACTCCCCCTGCTTTCCCGCCAGGGCTTCCACTGTTCACCAGGCGGCTTCACGGCCAGGTCTGCATCCCCCGCCGGCCAGCCACACACACACACGGTTCTTCCTGCAAATAAAGCGCTCTGCGCTCGGGCCGGGCGGCTCCAGCAGCGAGCCCCCCCACGGCGGGCGAGAGGAAGCGGGCAGGGAGGCAACTCACGGATTTTCACTCGGCGGTGGTCGAGGCGGGCGCTCAGAGCGCGCAGGGAGCCCAGGCGGCGCTGGAGCCGGGCGCTGCGTCGACACAGGGCGTCCGCTTGGCTCTGGATCTGGCCGAAGATGTCGCTGGCGCAGCGGGAGAGGTCGGAGAGCTGCCAGAGCAGGGAGACCAGCGAGTGCGAGCTGACCTGCTCCAGCGAGCCGAACAGCAGCAGCCCCGCGCCGCGCCGGCCGCTCCCAGCCCCGCCGCCCGCTCGCGCTCGCTCTTTGTCCCCCGCTTTGGCCGGCCCCAGCAGAGCATCTTCCAGCCTGCACAGCTTCCGGGGCTCCACCGTCCTCAGCGGGAAAGGCATCGCGGGGGGGGTTACGCTTCCCGGGAGCCAGAAATCCTCATTCAAAAACAAGAGCCACAAGAGTTCAGAGGGCAAACCGACAATCCACGAACTTTCCCCCCACCCTCAGCTCCAGAGAGAGAGAGATCACGCGGGGGGGACTTCACGCGGCAGCCCGGGAGAAGCCCTGAAGGGAGCTCACGTGCGGGAGGTGCGGAGAGAAGCCCAGCTGGGGCGGCAGGAGGCACATTGCGCCCGGGGCGACAGAGGGGAAAGAAGCTGGCTCAGTGGGAGGAGGAGAAGCGGTGAAGTTGTTTGTAGCGAGGAGACAGGAAAACAGCCCGAGTTTCTCTTCTCCCCCCCCCCCCAACGTGGAGATGGGGAGGAGGAAGCGGGGGGAGGAAGGTCAGAGTGCCCTGGCTACAGCCACAAAGAAGGAAAACCGGGAAAAGAAAAAAAGAGAAGCGGAAGAGAGGAAGGGAAAGAAAAAGCCCAACGCAGCCTGAGCAGCCACCTGGGCCCCCCTGAGCTGCCGCCCGCCCTCCCCCGAACTCCAAACCAAACCCGGAAAGCGAAAGCCGGAGGGAGAGGGGGAAATACACACGCACACCAACAAACCTGGGAAAGGGAAAAGCAAAAGAGGCCGCCGCCTACCTGTGGCTTCCCGAACTGGAGCCTCTGCCAGAGCCTCACCCCCGGCAGCCAGCCGCAAAGGTGAAAAGAAAGCCTGCCTCCGCTCTGCCAGCCCCTGTGGGGAGCAGCTGAAGTGGGGTCCTCTCTGCCTCGCCTACCCACCCCCGTATCAGTCAGAACTTCACTCTTCCCAGAGGGGAAAACTACCCTCCTTTGTCGTCTCCTACCAACCAAAACTTGACTCTACCGCAGGGGTTTTCAACCTTTTTTCATTGGCAAGCTACTAAAAAAAACGTGAATGGAAGTGCAGCCCCCTTTGGAAATGTTAGGTATGGTCTGCAGCCCACAGGTTAAAAACCACTATTCTATAGTGACAGCAACCTTTCACAGACCCCTTAGAGATAGTCTGCAGACACCCCCCCCCGCACACACACACACACACAAGGGATCCCTGGACCACTGGTTGAAAACCACTGCCCTAGAGAGAAGCACAGGAGACCCTCACTGCATCTCAGTTCTCCCTCTTCCACTGCTTTTCCTTTCTTACACTAGACAGTACTCAAGAGCACATGAAAAGGCATAACCTCTCTTTAAACACACACACAAGTCAGAAGCCACACATACAGCATATTTTAGTGATTGTTTTATAATTAATGTATAGTGCAGGTTTTCAGATAAAAGTGACCCCTACCCAGAAACAAAATCCAAGTAAGCCAGCACAACATGCAAGGTTACAAACCAAATGAGTTACTTCAATATGCAGGCAGTGTTTTAGCCTTGTTGGTCCCAGGGTATTAGAAAGACAAGCTGGGCCAATAAAAGAAATTACCACCACCTCCTTGTCTCTCTTTCTTCAATATGTAATGCTGGCATAGATGAAAACCACACTCTCCATCCTCACACTTGTTCTTCCTCTGACCCCATAAAGTATTCTGTTGCAATGCTTCTAATCATGACTGCTATACTGGGATATCCCCTATGGAACCAATTTAGCTTTGTGTTAGTGAATGGCAATGACTGCTGCTTAATTGGACTATTGTCCTATTTTTGCTCCATGTGTAGAGAAGAACAAAATCATAGACTGCTTGTGGACAGGGAATGGGGGGGGGATGGAAAATAGTTATTCTGTCCTCTACATTTCCCTCTTAACTGCAGCATAATTTAGTATCCAAGATACTTAAAGTACTAGAAACTCTCCCACTGCAGTTTTGGCATTAGCTATGCTATAAAATTTTATGAAAAAAATCCCCAGCACTGGGTTAGTTGCATCAGTGTGGATATCTATCTAAAGTTCTTTAATGCACCCCAAGGCTTTTGAGGTAACACAGGAGTTAGTGCTAATGGTAGGACACAGCCAATGGGAGTATAATAGGAGCAGTTGCTGAACTGTGGAGTGCACAGAAGAACTGAGATCTACAGGACACGGCTATTATATTTCTGTGGATCATATTCATCTGCAAAAAAAATCAGTCACTTGTGGTTCTATCACTAGTACTGCCTTTCCCAGATGAAGAAGCTACAAAGATTTGAGGAAATATAGTGGCAGACTTGGAAAAGTAGGATTCTCCTTCCATGTGTTTTTACTGACAAAAGGTAGCATATAGGGCAGTATTTAAAAACTCTTAGGCCTTAATCCTGCAAACATACCTGTACTAAACTTTACTATTGTGAGTTGTTAATATCCAGGTAATGATAGTTAGGCAGGTGTTAAAACTTCACTTTAAGCACTGTCTTTGTAATACAGACGTTGCCAATAAATATTAAAATAAGATTAAGTAATGATGAAATTCAGTTATTAACATTTTTATTCTTGTACTTTTGTTCACTGCTGTATATTATAAGATTTAGGCATATTTTTAAAATGACTTTTTCTTTTAATTGGAATAGCCACTTAACTAGGACTATATAGCTTGTTCACAAGGATGTTTGAATTCAGAGAACTATACTTTTATGATTTTTTTCGAAGGCAATAAATGGGTATGTGTAGAAGATGGAATTAATGAGCCAAAGGGACTTTAGTCCTTTTAAAAAAAAAAAAAAGTCTATATTACAGAGTTAGGTAAAGAATAGGTGATGGTGTCTTAATTTTTTTTTTAATTGTATCTTTTGAATACTGTGCTTGCCACAAAACCATGAAGACATATCTGCAACTGAAATTCCTTATATGAGATAATGACTATACTAATTTTTATAATACTTGAAGTTTTAACAATACATGGGTTAAATAAAAATTAAGGATCTAATACTGATTTTCTTCTTATTAGAGAAGTTCAGCTTTCAGCCCTGATCCTGCAAAACCTTTATGTATGTTCTTAGCTTTATACATATGAGTAGTTCCACTGAGTATGGTTCAGGGAAAGGATAATATTAATACAGAACCAGGGTTGGAAGAGCATTAATCATTAAACAAAACTGTAGGCCAGATGCTCAGCTGGTATCAAAGAGTGAAACTCCACTGCAGTCAATAAAATAGCACTAATTTCACTAAATGAGGCTCTGGTCCTGCATTTGCAGACTGGAAATTTAACTTAAATCTTAAAAAAACCCAAAACTTTTTGGCGTGGGAATAATCCCCAGGCAAAATAAGAAATGGAAATGTCACTGGGAGGGACTGCTATGGTTTAACTGTGTAAGCAAGACATCAGTTTCTGCCCACAGAGAAGAAAGGGGCATAGGAAGGAAAAAACAACCTTAGAAACTTCCTTATCTAAAGCAGTTGAAGAGCTAAAGCATTTATCATAATAGAGAACAGATTAAAACAGTGAAGTTAATTAAAAGAACAGATTCCAACTTTGTTTTTTCACAAAAGGAATTTTATATTTTCACAGAAGGTACTTCTAGAAACACATGCATATAATCTTATCTCTTCTGAGGGTTTCTTGTTGGAAAACTTCTTACATCCCCCTTTACAGCATTGAGAATGTGTTATTTTATTTATTTTTAATTTTTTTTGTTGCACAGCTCCCCCTTTCTGCTAGAACAAAGATAGCAAATTACACGCATCAAATTAAGTGCCTAAATATGGGGAAAAGTAGATATCTGATATGGCCTGAGAAAGCTTGCCTGCTGCATTTCTCCTAATAATGAGAAACTGGGGAGTGGGAGACAGAATGGGAGTGGCAAAGAAGACAAACAGAGGAAAAGGCAGTAGAAACTCTATTAAGAGTTTCAGATCAATATCTATTTTATTTTAAAGTACTTGTGCTAAAAATGCAAAAAGAAAAGGAGTACTTGTGGCACTTTAGAGACTAACAAATTTGTTCTCTAAGGTGCCACAAGTACTCCTTTTCTTTTTGCGAATACAGACTAACACGGCTGCTACTCTGAAACCTGTGCTAAAAGTGGTGACTCACTGAGTATCATAACCATATGCTCCACACCTTTAAGTTACAAGTTCAGTTACAACATTAGGGCTCCAGTAACTTTAAAGGTCTATGTCCACAAGTGGAAAACTACAAAGGCTTGTAGAAATTACTCATTGCTTATTGTAGGTGGAGCACTAAACTACTCTTTACTCACTTTAATCCAGTTGAGCTGGTAGTAGTAAATGAAGAGTCACAGCACAGAGGAAAGTATACTTATCCATCCATTAACCATTTGTCAGGATGGAATGAAGGCCTACAGGTGAGCCTGGGACTAGTTACCTCAATCCCCAGGCAGACTAATTAATACAGCTGAGCTACAGCAGAATGGCCTGTTTGGCCAGCCCACCGACTGGATGAAGGGAGCCAGCACACCTGCTTTTTTAAACTTAGCACCAGGTCACTGGCTGTGCAATGCTTATGCTTGCAGATGTGATTGCTTCTGTGTCTGCCTTGTTCCTGTCCTGCCCCAGTTTTGTTCTTTGTCTGGTTTCTCCCTGGTCCCTGACCTGAGCTCTGACCAGTAGGATGACTGTCAATGTTCTGGTCACTAGTCCTGACCATCCATTTCCCAGTTGTTGACCATTACACATCTGGTCTTGCTGAAATATTAACAATGTGCCAATCTGCTAGTGTATATGTGGTCATGTGGGCTCAATGTGTTTATTTACTGTAGCTGTGCCCATAAATTCAAACTACTTGGCCAGAAATGCTGAAGAGACTGAGTTGATACTTTGAAACTAGAACAATAAAGTTCTCATTGTTATGTTTCTTTAGAGGAAGAATTTATACTTTCCAGTTGCTCCCTGTATTATGCTGCTTTGGTTTGAATTTTAGAACTCAGCCTTAAAGGGCATATGTTCAGCTTCACATTTGTGGCTTACTCTGGCTGTTGAGCTGGAGATGTCTGAGATGTGGGCATTAAAAATGGGTATATTCTACATGAGAAAGAAATAGGTTTTCTGTCATTTTACTCTGGTTAACCAAAAAATGTGGGTAGTCCCACTCTTCTGGAGCACTGGTTGATGTCAGTCTAGGCCACAACAGACATCTGTCCTCACTGTAAAACTTCCAAGTAATCTGACACAACTATAATGTCTGCTCAGAAAAAGCAAAAATATGCAGGAGCTGGGGAGTGAATTTGACCTATAAAGTTTGTCTGAAATTGTCCTTTTAAGTAAAATAAAACCTACTGTACATTTCTTAGGACATGAAAGTCAGAGTTTTGCCATTCACCTCAATGGGGCCAGGATTTCATCCCATATCTTTATATCTGTACCTCCCACATGCATACTAAAGGTGCTATATTAAAAATATGGTGGTGTGTTTTTTAAATTCTCCTCCAAAGGAACCCAACTTTTTTTTTTTAATTTTAAATATCAATACACTATCTTGAAGATCACCTTTGTTGCATGTTAATGCTGCAGAACCCCTGATTGGGATTTTGGCCCTGCCATTTCCAAGCTCTGAAGATACCAGTAACCAACATGACTGACTGAAATCTCCCCCTTACACAGCATATCAATTTTCAACTTGTTTTTACAACTCTGCCCTAGCTTATACCTCAGACCCAATCAGTGGTGCTGGAAGTAGGGGTGCTGCTGCACCCCCTGGCTTGAAGCACTAATAACAAACACCAAATACAGGATTTCCATCATCAGCATCCCCACTATAAAAATTGCTCCAGCTCCCCTGGGCTCAAGCCTGCCAGCTAGTCTATGTGAGCAGATCCCTGTGCTTCTCAGAGCTACAGTGACTTCCATGGAGTACTGCACAAGGGAAGGGACTGCCAGTTTTTCCTGCCAGCAGCATCAGTCTCAAACCTCTTTTCCCAGTCCCCTATCCTGGCCATTTTACATGCATTTTATGCATGAAATATCCCTTGATGTTCCCCTCTGGTGTTGACTGGACCAATGATCTGCTAGGCCACTCCAATCCTCGACCCTGGGAGCCAGCCTTACCCTGCTCTGCTGTAAGAACCCCCATCCCTAGGCTGTTCACACACAGCCTCTGGCATGTAAGCTGCTCCCAGCTACTTGCAACCGAATGACACTAGCCAGTATCTCCGGTCCCAGACACAATCCTAGGAACCTCCGTCTTACAGTGTCCAGTTATGCCCACTGGACACTGTAAGCATATATGAGTTTGTCAATTTAACAAAGAAATTGGTATGTACCAGGCTTGTTATCTCAAGGGGAGTCTCTGACACACTTCAAACCAAACGCACTGCTTCAGGTAGAATAACAAACAGATTTATTAACTATAAAGATAGATTTTAAGTGATTATTAGTCAAAGCATAACAAGTCAGAGTGGTTACCAAAATAAAATAAAATGTAAGCACGCAGTCTAAACTCTCAACCCTATTAGGACGGGCAGCAACTAGATTAAGCAGTTTTTCTCACCCCATTGGATATTGCAGTCCTTAATATTCAGGTTTGTTCCTTAAACCTGGGCCAATCTCTTGTGTTACAGTCTTGTTTTCTTCTCAGTGTTTTGATTATTTGCAGCATAGGTGGGGGCAGGAGAAAGGCCCAGTATGTGTCCACTCTGTCTGTTTTATACTCTCAGTCCATGTGCTTGGGGAGCACAAATCCAGGCATGTCTGGAGGGTATCTCCAAGCAAGGTTGAGCAATTCCCCTGGTGTGGCCTCATGAAGGTGAGTCATTGCATTGTAGCTTCCTTGTTGGACAAGCTATCTTATTTTTTGTAAGTTATACATTTCACAGAATCTTTAAGATGTATACATACTAAAAGCTGAGGAATTACATGATCTTATTACTAGAGTATAAATCTTGTCATCATTTTACTTTTCCCCTTTTAAAAAAAAAACTTTCGGTCATTGTATCATGTCTATAATCAGACTGTAAATTCTTTCTCATGGGATCATGTAAACTCTTTTCATGCCTAGTGCATTTTTGGGTGCTGTAAAATAGCAACATCTGCTGGGATCTAAGCCTCACCTCTAGGGTAGCAGCAGAGGTGCAATAAAATAATCAAAGTAATTCCAATAGGATAATGTGAATCAGAAAGGAATTACAAAAGTATTCATGTGATGTAGTACATTTTTAACAGCATAGTATCACACACTTCCCTCCCCTTCCTCTCCTCCCAATAATTTCCCTGCCATTGAGAACATAGTAACTGTACTGATAAATTAAAATATTCCTGAGGAGCTGATACAAAGGGATTCCCATGTAAATCTCAACACAAGGACTAGTGAACAGAGATTAAATGTTTCAACTGATTGCATTTTCTAAAAGGCTTTCATATTGTGATTTATATAAATAAGATGTTTCTTCAACCACTCTTGTATTTAAAAAACAGTTAAGAGTATTAATTTCTATCTAATAAAGATATCAATGGACATTGAAAGCAGTCAACACTTTATAACCTCAGGTGCCAAGTTACTCATCCTCCGTTAGACATGATAAAATTAACAAGGCTACAAAGCACAGTAATTCATCATGTTGAACAGGTAAAGAGGAGATTGCTAATTATTCTAGGTGAGATTTCTGCCATCCTTGACTGCTACTTTAATCTACTAGGAGTCTCATGGATTTCAATGGGACTAATCACAATGTAAGGTACTACTCCACTGTGAGTAAGAATGGCAGAATCTGGCTGTATGTGATATCTACTTCCAAAGAAGACCTCCTTGAAAGCCTGGGGAATTACTCTATGGCTTTAGAAAAAGACATCCATTCATGGGTTCAAATTCTGCACCCTGCTCTGCACACACCAAAGGCCCTAAATACAGGACAATCACTTCAGGTCTGCTGCAGAAGATGGGGCATATGACTAGCTATGCAGAGGATCACAGGGGAACTTGTGCTATCTGCACACCATGATGCAGCATCATGTGGTGTTTCTCCCTGTAGCACTGCAGAAGGAGGGAAGTATTTGGCCAGTAGATCTGCAACTGTACAGATCCACTGTTATAGGATTCATCCCTGTGAGAACATGTGGGGGTCTCCTGCATTGACCCCGATTGCACACGGGATTAAGACAGGGACCAGGATTTGGTTATTATAACATCATTTACACAACGTCACAGACTTGTTAAGCTTCCCATTCCCCCAAGAGGTTCCTGATTCCAGTTGCTCACTCCTAATGGGGAGTTTGAAATTCCCAACATACAAGCTGAGACCACAGAGACGGTAAGTGTATGGATAAAGCATCTTGCATTCACTTTCTGTCAGAGCTCAGAGTGCATAGAATAGACCATGGGGACTGTTGATGGCAGAGTGCCCTACCACCCCAGTGTGTATCAGGGACTTCACTGGCACTGGCCATGCAGAGCCTCATGATGACCAGCTGTCTATGATTCAAGCTCTTGGGAACTGGACAGATGGTCTGAAACAGCCCAGCAGAGAGTGTCTCCTCATGAAGGAAACAGGAATATCAATGCTTCTCCTGTGGGACCTGTAATATTATTCATAAAGTTAACAAGGCATTCTTCTTGGGGTGGTTGAGATAGTCCATTTCCTGTCCCTCTCATTATGATGTCAAGACTCCTCACTAGAGCCCTGTGTAGGACTGTTTTTTTTAATCACACTCCCATCCCATCCCGCAATACCCACTCCCATATTGTTTCTTGCATTTTTATTCCACTCCACTTGCAAAAACCTTAGATACCGCAAAAGAGAGAGATTCCCCCCATGCCACTAAACAAAAAACAAAACAAAAAAGGTTGGTTAATATATATATTCTCCACTCAGAGAATAAAAAAAATCTTGCTTAATAGTGTAAAAACTACTTTAACTCCAGTTATAATAGACATCAAATCTCTTTATATCCCTTGCTTAAATTTAAGTATTAAAACACTTAACAAAAAAAGAAAAACTTGGTTTACATTGCTGAAATTCTATTTATGACAAAATGATGAGGAGATTTAGTGTTTTCCCACATATTACCACAGTCTGGTTTTTTTGCCCACCCAATCCCACCTGCAACAAAATGCATTTTACCTGCTCCCATTATTATGGCAGTGGGTCCTGCAAGACCCACAGGATCCTAGCCCCACTGCAGGGCTCTACTCCTCACTTCCTCTCCTTTAATAGCAGCTGGATTTTCTGAAAAAAAGAGGCAACTGGTTGTGTTGTCACTGAAACATATTTTTAAAATCAAAGCCAAATGTTTTACCTCATTTTGTATTTAGGTTTGTTTTATTAGGACTTAAAGCCATGTAAACATCTAGTGAAACTGTTTATTTTTATTGACTTTTATAGCTTGACCTACCACCATAGCAGAGCAACTGACAACATTGAGAGAAAGCAAGAGTAGAAAATACAAACAACTTTTCTCATTAAAAATTTAAAGACTAAATACGCAAATGAAGTAATGCATATTTGTAAAATATTCAAAGGAGGCATTGCATCACTTATCTAAAATCTCCAGATTTCTCTAGCTTCAGGCTTAACAGATATGACTAAGGGTCTGGTCTGACATACACTTTATTAAGCAGGAAAAACTCCCATTGAACAATTCAGTTTTGCTTCCCTATATAAAGGACAAAAATAGTTTCTACTTGTCTGAAAACAGCTCTAGGGTGAAACAGCTCTAGCCTGTGAAAGACTGTTGGGAGCTGATTTTCAGAGCTGGTCTCCACTTGTGTGTAAACTCCAGATATTGGTAGTTAAACATCTACTTGTACCCATAAATCACTTAGCCTAACTATTACTATTTTTATCCCAAATTCACTGCAGACAGAAAAAATTTGGGCCTTGTTATTTGTGGGTGCAAAACTGCATCAACCAAATCAGAGGCTGGATGAGGCCAGCTTGAATATCAGGCTCAATAGGTGGGACTTTTTAAAGTGCTCAGCACTGGCCTAACTTTGCTCTCACTGAAGTCAATGGGAAAACTCTCTCTGACTTCAGTGAGAGCAGAGAGAGGCCAATGCTGAGAGCTTTAGAAAATCCCATGTTACATTTTTGTTAAGACACTGACCATCTTTATAGGTTTCAGAGTAGCAGCCGTGTTAGGCTGTATTCGCAAAAAGAAAAGGAGTACTTGTGGCACCTTAGAGACTAACAAATTTATTAGAGCATAAGCTTTCGTGAGCTACAGCTCACGAAAGCTTATACTCTAATAAATTTGTTAGTCTCTAAGGTGCCACAAGTACTCCTTTTCTTTTGACCATCTTTATGTCTTTTCTAACTATATTATGTTTGTCGCCATTATCATAATTAAGTAGTTTATATTTTGATTTATTAACTAAGAACCTTATTAACTGAAAAATCAAAAAGTTAACAACTCATCAGCCAAATAAGACCTGGAATTACATTCTTTTAGCAAAACGGATTACCCTTTTGAATGCCTCAGGACATAAAGCAAACAATAGATCCAGTGACCCACTGAATAACTCCACATATGTATGCAGAATGTCTGGATGTACTGTTTTAGAAAAAGTAGAACTTAATTTTGCAAGATCCTAAAACTATGGCTTTAAAGGTTTTAATACACGCAATCACTACAGAGATGGTAAAAAAAACATGCTATAAATTAGGGATAGAGAAAATTGTGTTTTCACACAATTCACACACCACACAGCCTTGTTTTGTGTCAGGTGATGAATACAGATCAGGTGACAGGCCAGTGATGGCATGATCTTTTCATCTCACAACAGGTCTTGCTAACATAATGTCTTGCGGAGAAACAGTATGCTTCAGCTAACAACAGGGATGCCAGAGTGTGGGAGGCAATCTAACCAACTATTGTACCAAGGCTTGTTCCCCAATTTCTTGATAGGCAGTTTGGCATTCCTTGTTTGTCGGTGTGACTTCCCCCACAGGTGCTGAAACTAGGGGTGCTGCCATACCCTGTCTTGAAGTGGATTCAATTATATACACAGTTCACAGTTTGGTTCAATGGCTCTCAGCACCTCCACTATAAAAATTGTTCCAGCACCCCTAACTTCCCCCAAACATGTAAATTGCTGATCTCCATGTCATCCCTTTTTAAGTGATATGTGGATTCTACATATGTAGCCTAAATTCTTCCTTGCTACAATAACATTGCTAATGGCTACTGCTCTTCTGCCAGGTTGGGTTAAGATGGAGAGAGTGAAGAGTTGTGCAGTCTTATCACTGATGATAGGAGCAGGGTGCCAGGCTCTGAAAGAGAGACCACAAGGAACTGCAGTGCCAGTCATGCTGAGTTAGAGATATACACGTAAACTGCATTTAACCACTCCAGTTAACTAAGCGTATGTCTGTCTATTAGAGCCAGGTAGACAGACTCATTCTAGTTTTGCTGGAGGTAGCATGCTAAAAATAGCAGTGTGGACATTGCTGCATGGGCAATGACTTGGGTTAGCCACCTGTGTCCAAGCCTTCCTGAACCCCTGGGTCTGAGCTTGGGTGGCTGGTCCGAGTTTGGGTGGCTAGCCCGAGCTCCCAGCCATGCGGCAATATCCACACCTCTATTTTTAGCGCACTAGCTAAAGTGATGTTTGCACAAGTCTGTCTACCCAAGCTAAGAGGCCCACTCCCAGCTGCACTGTAGACCAAAACTCAAGGTTAACCAAAAGATCAGTTATGGCTCCCAAAATTACCCGTGTGCTGCTAAGAATACACAAGGCACGAAGGAGATAAAGTGTGTCCTGAGAAGGCAGGGTTGTTCCCAAAACCAGCTCCATTAGAACAGGGGCCTTCTGGTCTGATAAACATGTGCAGTCAGAGATTTCACTCAATTTAATAAAATCACTAGAAATGACATGTCATAGGTGTTGTAATGATGCTCAATCTGCAATATGGTAACCCCCTGTTAAACAGAGAGATCTGATTACTGTGTCCTATATATTGTCTTTAAACAAAAGCTCACTGTTGTAAATATGAGAAATAAACGAATAATCATTACATGGCAAGGATTTGTAAACCTGTTAATACTTTCTAAATAAATAAATAGTTAAACCAAATTGGTGCCTCAACACAATCTCCTTGTGTTTCAGTCTCCTTAAACCATTAAATTCCATAAGGTGTAGGTTAAGCTAAGAGCTTCTAAGATTTGCAGCAGTAAGGCTCCACAGGAGGACTCTGCAGGGCTGAAGCTTCCAGTTGTCCCTGATTTTGCATGTCCTTTGAGACTTTGAGATAAGTGGGGTTCACCTGTATAAAGTTTTGGTTTATTTTTCCAGTTCTGAATATTTAATGATATTACCATACTTCAAAAAGGAGGTTAAGTTTGTTTAAATTGATAGTCTTTCTACTCATTTTGAATGGAATTCAACTCTGTGCATGGATGCAGCGCTCCAAAGGCCTATCAATGTACTATTTAAGCCACAAAAAAATATGTTTATTCTCTACATAGAGGTGAATTTCACCAGTTTATTGATGCTGGGAATGAGATTCATTGTACCCAGACACTTACAATCTGAATGGATTTGTATATAAATCTAATCCATCTTGATGATTGCCCTATCCCTTGGAAAATAAAATCTGTTCAATGAAGTGTAATCAAAATTCCAAAAAAGGGGTCTGGAGTAGTAATGATGAGGAGAAAGGATGTTTTATGGCCACGTAGAGATTATAACTGATTGCTGGAATCTAGATTAATCAGTTTTACAGCTGAGAACTGACATGCATGCAGTTAGAAACAAAAACTGTGTCCTCTTGCACATTTGTATTTTCTATTACTGTACCATAAGTGGCAATAACTTCTCTGCCTTATAATGTATGTGTAAGATGGCTGAGTTACTGTTGCTTTGGAAATCTAGCAATATAACCATACATACATGTATGTATAAAACTTTGTATTTAATTTCCTTATAAAACAGGGGGTGGATGTTGGGGAAGAAAAGAAAACAGAACTTTTAGCACACCTATTTCAATGTTCTCATGTTTGTGGGTTCACAGACTTGATTATGTGATCACTGAAATAAGAACAGCTGAGTATTTCATTGCACGGACTTGGCATACTGTACAACTTGAGCTAAGCATCAGCACGTTCTTAATAAATCAGTAAAATATATGTACTGGGCAAGCACAGTATGCAAGTTTTTACTCATTTCTAATCCAAATATATCCAAACTTGGCACAGTACTCATGCTTCAGGGGACTATGAACGGGCCAAGTTTTGAATATTTCAAGCAAAACTATGTTTGAGTTACCCAAGAGGGGAAAAAAGGAATATAATAATATAGTGAAAAATATCATTTTAAAAACTGAAATGTAGCAGAATGGATTGTCTTAAATCTTTTCTAAAAAATTTCTCCTGTAGGCTGAGAATAAACATAAATTTCAGTCCAAGGAATAGTTTATTCAAAAGCAGAAAGCTGACGCTCTCTCAGACCCCATCCTTGAGTCACTTACGTTCTCTTTCAGAAATGTTTGCACTTTAAAAATCACTATTACGATCACCGTTAAAACTCTTTACAATGATGCTTTTTAATGTGTTGGCTTTTATATTGCAAATTTGATGATGATCTCATAACTGTTGATTATTGATACAATTATTATTACCCAGGATTGTGCCCTGATTCAGCTAAGGACTTCAGCGTGTGTTTAACTTCAAGCATGTGCTTACTGATCATTGAAGTCAATGGGATTTCAGAATATGCTTTCCCTATAGGGTTTTGGGGTGGTGTTTTTGTTTGTTAGTACCTTGATGAGGAAGGACTCTTAAAATTATTATTTTATTAAAATTTATAAGCAGAATCTTAAAATAGAAGTGCCTTATTAGGCAGAGCTGTAGTACCATTACCATGATCCTGTAATTACACCAGTAGGCTATGCATAATTGCCCCACTGTTACCTTGTGCTTCTCACATCTGTCTGACTGTATTCTCTTGTTTTCCATTTTATACTTGATTATAAGCTCTCTGGGGCAGGCTCCATCTTTTCCTCACGTGGTTGTCAGTACCAACCTCACTGGGTTTCTGATCCTGACCGAGGCCTCTAGGTATAACTGCAATTCAAATAAATACAAAAATACACAGAAAAATACCTTTAAACTTTTAACTCCCTCCCTACTCATTAAAATACTGGTGGAAAAAAAATACAATATAGAGAACACTGTGTTATAATATTCCCTATGTTCCTGGTTTAGAACCATTTTCGATCTAAAATTATTCCCAAATCAAATGTTTAAAGCTTAGATTGATTTTGATTTCCAACTCTTTTCTTGTTTGAAAGTGGACTGCTCAAAGACAGCAACAGTACTCAGCAAGATAATGACAAAGTAGCCCTTTAAATGGGACTAGCCATAGTTAGAAGAAACTGTCACCTGATTCTTATTAATCCCATTGTGATTGCATTTATACTGAGCTACTGAACATAAGAGGAAAAAAATGTTTAGGGAATCAACTTACAAAATAATGTGAAGAAGTGATCTTGAGTCTGAGTGATAGTAAATCTGACCTGAAGACACTCTTGTATACAAATAAGTAATGGGTGTCTTTTGACAAGACAATGCTCTCAGTTTGCAGGTTGCTTATCTCACGTCTCCAGTCTGTTCAGTAAAAGAGGGCCACCTGACTAGACCCACAGATGAATGCAGAATATCTGGACATACTGTTCATAACCCATACATCCAGAACAATTCAAAGAGCTTTCCTGAAGTCAGCCAGAGTTTCAAAACGGGGTCTCTAATATTGCACATGCAATTTTCCATTAAAATAATTTATTTATGCAGATAACAGATTATGCACTATCAACAATGTTCCTTACTGGAAAATCATGTGCAGTTTAATATGAACATGATAACTTTTCTCTATATTTTTAAACCATAGAACTATAGGTTAATTAAGGTGCAGAATGTATTCCTCCTCTATAGGATTTTATAGGATGTTTAACAAATCTGTGTTAAATTCTATAGGTTCATAAAATAATTTGTATATTGGTTTCATTCCTATTATATTCTACAGAACTTTTCCACAAAGATGAGGAGGAAATTCAACCATTTGCATGTGCAAAACAGAGTGCACAAACTTGTGTGTGCAAATCATAGTGCTCACAGAATTGTATGTTGGAGGCTGGCCTAATGTTCCTTTGAAAATTTGAACTTGTATAAACAGAATCACCATAGGCACCTCTGGACTTGAAGGTTACGGTTATTTTGTGCCATCAACCCAATTCAGTAGTGTTTTTATGGAAGGAATGTAAATAATTATGTACACTACTGAAATTAAAGGTAAGGAAAATATATAGGTAAGGAAAATGTACTAATCTGAGTTGGAATTTGACCAGGATTTGAAAGGAACTGAAGTGAATGTTTTCTTTCAATTGCTGGTTTAAGCTCTGTTTTATTCTGCAAAGGTCTCATATTCCACAATGGCCTTTTGCGGTAAATTATTAAACATTTTAAAGTGACATAGACTATGGAAACAACAAAAGATGTACTAAGGTCTTTGTGCTGCAAGCTGCATATTGTACTTTGTTGTACTAAATTAGTCATACAGCATTTGGTTTCTTCTAACTTTAAAAGGTGGGAACTTGCTCAGTGAAAAAGTGCAACTGACTGCTAGGAGCAGTTAATAAACTCAAGCTCAAAGGAAATACCTGATGTTTACTGACAGTAACAACAATTCTTTCTCCATGTGCCACTTCCACAAATGCAATCAGAAAATGTTCTCTGAGCTAACAAGTCCTTGGTCAATAGGAGAAGGGTCTTAATATCAGATGTTTCTGTAACGGGTCCTAAACTCTGGAACTCAAATCCACAGATACTCACTTTGGTCCCACAGAACTCTGATTTGCTGACTATCATGATGTAGTAGTCTAAATGAACTGAGGGTATGTCTACACTACGAAATTAGGTCGAATTTATAGAAGTCGGTTTTGTAGAAAGCGGTTTTATACAGTTGAATGTGTATTTCCCTACACAAATGCTCTAAGTGCATGTAGTTGGCAGACTGTGTCCACAGTACCGAGGCAACCGTCGACTTCCGGAGCTTTGCACTGTGGGTAGCTATCCCACAGTTCCTGCAGTCTCCACCGCCCATTTGAATTCTGGGTAGAAATCCTAGTGCCTGATGGGGCTAAAACATTGTCGCGGGTGGTTCTGCGTACATATCGTCAGGCCCTCGTTCCCTCCCTCCCTCCGTAAAAGCAGGGCAGACAATCATTTTGTGCCTTTTTTCTTGAGTTACCTGTGCAGACGCCATACCACGGCAAGCATGGAGCCCGCTCAGCTAACCATCACCGTATGTCTCCTGGGTGCTGGCTGACATGGTACTGCATTGCTACACAGCAGCAGTGTATTGCCTTTTGGCTGCAGACAGTGCAGTAGGACTGGTAGCCGGCATCGACGTAGTCCTCGGTGCTCTTTTAACCGGGCGCCTGGGCAAACATGGGAGTGACTCAGCCAGGTCATTTCCCTTGTTTTGTCTCATGGCAATTGAGTCCTACTGGCAGTGCACTGTCTTTTAATCTGCAGCCTGCAGAAGATGATGGCCAGCAGTCATACTGCACCGTCTTCTGCCGAGCACCCAGGAGGTGACGATGGCTAGCGGTCGTACTGCACACTCTGCTGCCAGCAAGATGTATAAAGATAGATGAAGTGGCTCAAAACAAGAAATAGACCAGATTTGTTTTGTATTCATTTTCTCCTCCCTCCCTCTGTGAAATCAATGGCCTGCTAAACCTAGTTTTGAGTTCTATCCTTGAGGTTTTGAGTTCTATCCTTGAGGCAGCCATTCAGTTTCTCGCAAAGCCACCCCCTTTGTTGATTTTAATTCCCTGTAAGCCATGTTATCAGTCGCCCCTCCCTTCGTCAGGGCAACAGCAGACAATCGTTCTGCGCCTTTTTTCTGTGCAGATGCCATACCACGGCAAACATGGAGCCCGCTCAGCTCACTTTGGCAATTAAGAGCACATTAAATTCCACACGTATTATCCAGCAGTATATGCAGCACCAGAACCTGGCAAAGTGAAACCGGGTGAGTAGGCGATGTCAGCGCAGTTACGAGAGTGATGAGGACATGGACACAGACTTCTCTCAAAGCACATGCCCTGGCAATGTGGGCATCATGGTGCTAATGGGGCAGGCTCATGTGGTGGAATGCTGATTCTGGGTCCAGGAAACAAGCACAGACTGGTGGGACCACATAGTGTTGCAGGTCTGGGATGATTCCCAGTGGCCGCGAAACTTTCGCATGCCGTAAGGGAACTTTCATGGAACTTTGTGACTTGCTTTCCCCTGCCCTGAGGTGCAAGAATACCAAGATGAGAGCAGCCCTCACAGTTGAGAAGCGAGTGGCAATAGCCCTGTGGCAGCTTGCAACACCAGACAGCTACCGGTCAGTCGGGAATCAATTTGGAGTGGGCAAATCTACTGTGGGGGCTGCTGTGATGCAAGTAGCCAACGCAATCAAAGATCTGCTGATATCAAGGGTAGTGACCCTGGGAAATGTGCAGGTCATAGTGGATGGCTTTGCTGCAATGGGATTCCCTAACTGTGGTGGGGCCATAGACAGAACCCACATCCCTATCTTGGCACCGGAGCACCAAGCCAGTGAGTACATAAACCGCAAGGGGTTCTCTTCAATAATGCTGCAAGCACTGGTGGATCACAAGGGACGTTTCACCAACATCAACATGGGATGGCCAGGAAAGGTACATGACGCTCGCATCTTCAGGAACTCTGGTCTGTTTCAAAAGCTGCAGGAAGGGACTTTCTTCCCAGACCAGAAAATAACCATTGGGGATGTTGAAATGCCTATAGTTATCCTTGGGGACCCAGCCTACCCCTTAATGCCATGGCTCATGAAGCCATACATAGGCAGCCTGGAGAGTAGTCCGGAGCTGTTCAACTACAGGCTGAGCAAGTGCAGAATGGTGGTAGAATGTGCATTTGGACGTTTAAAAGTGTGCTGGCGCAGTTTACTGACTTGGTTAGACCTCAGCGAAACCAATATTCCCACTGTTATTACTGCTTGCTGTGCGCTCCACAATATCTGTGAGAGCAAGGGGGAGACAGGGTGGGAGGTTGAGGCAAATCGCCTGGATGCTGGTTACGCACAGCCAGACACCAGGGCAGTTAGAAGAGCACAGGAGGGTGCGGTGCGCATCAGAGAAGCTTTGAAAACCAGTTTCATGACTGGCGAGGCTACAGTGTGAAAGTTCTGTTTGTTTCTCCTTGATGAAACCTCCCGCCCCTTGGTTCACTCTACTTCCCTGTAAGCTAACCACCCTCCCCACCTCCCTTCAATCACCGCTTGCAGAGGCAATAAAGTCATTGTTGCTTCACATTCATGCATTCTTTATTAATTCATCACACAAATAGGTGGAGGCAGACAATGAAGAGAGTAAGTGGCGGGCTGAAGAGAGGGCCGAAGCTACAGTAACAGAAGCCTGAGATCCCAGGAGGGGTGGTGGAGAAGGGAAGGACAAGGCCACACAGTACTTTAAAAGTTTAAAACTTATTGAATGACAGCCTTCTGTTACTTGGGTAATCCTCTGGGGTGGAGTGGCTGGGTAGCCGGAGGCCCCCCCACCACGTTCTTGGGCGTCTGGGTGAGGAGGCTATGGAACTTGGGGAGGAGGGCGGTTGGTTACACAGGGGCTGTAGTGGCGGTCTGTGCTCCTGCTGCCTTTTCTGCAGCTCAACCATATGCTGGAGCATATTAGTTTGATCCTCCAGCAGCCTCAGCATTGAATCCTCCCTCCTCTCATGCTGCCGCCACCTTTCAGCTTCGGCCCTCTCTTCAGCCTGCCACTTACTCTCTTCAGCATGCCACCTCTCCTCCTGGTCATTTTGTGCTTTCCTGCACTGTGACATTGTCTGCCTCCACGCATTCGTTTGTGCTCTGTCAGTATGGGAGGACAGCATGAGCTCAGAGAACATTTAATTGTGAGTGCGTTTTTTTTGCCTTCTAATCTTCGCTAGCCTCTGGGAAGGAGAAGAGCCTGTGTTCCTTGAAACACATGCAGCCGGTGGAGAAAAAAAAAGGGACAGTGGTATTTGAAAAGACACATTTTATAGAACAATGGATACACTCTTTCACGGTAAACCTTGCTGTTAACATTACATACATAGCACATGTGCTTTCGTTACAAGGTTGCATTTTGCCTCCCCCCACCACGTGGCTAACAGTAGGGAACATTTCTGTTCAGCCATAGGCAAACAGCCCAGCAGGAACAGGCCCCCCTGAATGTCCCCTTAAGAAAAGCACCCTATTTCAACCAGATGACCATGAATGATATCACTCTCCTGAGGATAATACAGAGAGATAAAGAACAGATGTTGTTTGAATGCCAGCAAACATACACTGCAATGCTTTGTTCAACAATGATTCCCGAGTACGTGCTACTGGCCTGGAGTGGTAAAGTGTCCTGCCATGGTGGATGGAATAAGGCTGCTCTCACCAGAAACCTTTTGCAAAGGCTTTGGGAGTATATCATACTATATATGAGCCACAAATGCCAGGGCAAATTAATCATTAAACATGCTGGCTTTTAAACCTTGTATAGTATTTTAAAAGGTACACTCACCAGAGGTCCCCTCTCGGGAGGCAGCCTTGGGTGGGTTCGGGGGGTACTGACTCCAGGTCCAGGGTGAGAAACGGTTCCTGGCTGTCGGGAAAACCGGTTTCTCCACTTGTTTGCTGTGAGCTATCTACAACCTCATCATTATCGTCTTCCTCGTCCCCAAAACCTGCTTCCGTGTTGCTTCCATCTCCATTGAAGGAGTCAAACAACACGGCTGGGGTAGTGGTGGCTGAACCCCTTAAAATGGCATGCAGCTCATCATAGAAGTGGCATGTTTGGGGCTTTGACCTGGAGCGGCTGTTGGCCTCTCTGGTTTTCCGGTAAGCTTGCCTCAGCTCCTTAAGTTTCACGCGGTACTACTTCGGGTCCTCTGTCCTTCATGCCCTGGGAGATTTTCACAAATGTTTTGGCATTTCAAAAACTGGAACGTAGTTCTTATAGCACGGATTCCTCTCCCCATACAGCGATCAGATCCCGTACCTCCCGTTCGGTCCATGCTGGAGCTCTTTTGCGATTCTGGGACTCCATCATGGTCACCTCTGCTGATGCGCTCTGCATGATCACCTCTGCTGATGAGCTTTGCATGGTCACTTGCAGCTTGCCACACTGGCCAAACAGGAAATTGAAATTCAAAAGTTTGCGGGCTTTTTCCTGTCTACCTGGTCAGTGCATCTGAGTTGAGAGTGCTGTACAGTGCGGTCACAATAGAGCACTCTGGGATAGCTCCCGGAGGCCAATACCATCTAATTGCATCCACAGTTCCCCAAATTCGACCCAGCAAAACCAATTTCAGCACTAATCCCCTTGTCAGGGGTGGAGTAAGGAAATCGATTTTAAGAGCCCTTTAAGTCGAAAACGGGCTTCGTCATGTGGACGGGTGCAGGGTTACATCGATTTAATGCTGCTAAATTCGACCTCAACACCTAGTGTAGACCAGGGCTGAATGAATTCTCCCCTGACAGCTAGCTGGGAGGGGGGGAGACTTCTGGAGCAAACTTTATTTGCATGAACTACCTACTCTGCTTAGATATCCCACAGATAGAGCACTGTTGCTCAAAATGATCAACAATGGCTGATGTTGGGTTACAAATCACTTTAGTACTAAATGCAGGGGTAGTGAAATGCTGTTACCAATTTTGTTGGCATTATTTATGAATACTGGGAAGCAGGACTGTGCTTAACCTGTCCCAAATGAGGGGGTCAGCATCAGCTGAAAAGGTTGAATGCCACATCTCTGTGAAAGTAAGGCAGGTAGGGACAGGTATCCTAGACAGGAGATATGGACTCTCCCCCAAGAATTCTCCCTGGACTGGTTTAATCTATTCTTCTTCCCCTCCCCCCTGTTCAAATAAATAGCTAAATAGGCTTCATTATGAGCCTCTTTATTATTATAAATGCTCAATCAGAGCTGAAATCAGTTGTGGTAGGACTGTGTTTCTGCCTTGCCTGCTAAGAGCTAAAAATCACCGAGAGCTGAAATCACTTGAGATATGGCAGTGTTTCTGCCCAGCCTGCAAAAAGCTGAAAATTACTAAGAGACTGATGAGCAGAGATCACAGCAGAGAGGCAGGTGACTGACAGTCAGCCAGTGAAGGAGTGGCTGGTGTGGCAGAGAGGTGCAGGAAGAGGGCAGCTGGTGGAGAGGTGCAGTGAGCAGGCATTCTGTAAATATCAGATAGAAGCTTACCCTGAAACACTTACACACATGCTTAACTTTACATGAGTGGTCCCACTGAAGTCATCTAAATTATTCTTATTATGATTACAAATGCACTATGTTGTTTCCCCAAGGGTGAATGCATTTATTTTAAAAACATCTTATGGGACTCCTCATTGTATGAAATTAAACATGTGAAAAAGGTTTGTAATACCAGGGCCAGACTTTTCCTGAAGTCATCAGCTGCGGGCAAAGGGACAATCTTCGGAGAAGTCCCTGCCTTAACCATAAGATCAGGAGTGGCCAACCTGTGGCTCTTCAGAAGTTAATATGTGGCTCCTTGTATAGGCACCGACTCCGGGGCTGGAACTACAGGCACCAACTTCCCAATGTGCAGGGGGATGCTCATTGCTCAACCGCTGGCTTTGCCACAGGCCCTGCCGCCACTCCACCCCTTCCCGCCCCCTCCCCTGAGCCTGCTGTTCCCTTGTTCCTCCCCTGCTCCCCCCACAGGCTTCTGCATGCCATGAAACAGCTGATTGGGAGATGTGGAGAGGGAGGGGGCGGCGCTGGGACCGGGTGGCGGGGAGCTGATGGGGGGCTACTGATGTATTACTGTGGCTCTTTGGCAATGTACATTGGTAAATTCTGGCTCCTTCTCAGGCTCAGGTTAGCCACCCCTGCATAAGATCATTCTTTCTCTTCCTGCAGTTTCCAGCCTCATTCACTACACACATTCTAACTTCTGTAAAAAACAAAACAAGGGTCCTTCAGACAACTGTCTTCTTTATTATACAACCCTGATTCATCCCCAGAGCAGGGGCCTATCCTTTGCACTGACTGAACCAGGGGTCCTGTGAAAAAAATTGTATGTAATCGTGGAAAGACCATATCATAGCTCACACACACAATGGAGACAACTTAAGGTTACACATGCAGCCTTAATTCTTAATTTCCTAACTTTTCAGTGCTTGACTTTGTAACCTTAATAATGTTCTTTTAACATACAGTATTTTTTGTGTGTAACTTCCTTGACTTTTTTAAAAATATCAAACTGAAAAAATAAAAATCCAACAAGTGGGGATCACATCAACATCCACATGCATCATCAGCAAGGGAGGTAGCTCCACTATACAGACCTCTGCCACTTGAGTTTACAGAGTAACCAATAGCATGAGTAGTGGGCTGTTACCTTCTCTGTAGCCCTGCACTGGACAGGGAATGAGACACACACTTTGCCCAGAGGGGTTACAGAATTTGCTGGCAGCAGAGGAATGGTCAGTCTCTGGAATCTTGGGTTCCACTCCAGGAGGGAAGTGTGTTCTAGAGCAGGGGTTCTCAACCTATTTCCTCTGCGGCCCCCCTCACCATGCTATAAAAACTCCAGGGCCTAGTGGGGAGAGCGGGGCCTCTGGGCAGGGACCTTGTGTATAGACGTAGTTTGACTTCTAGTTTGGGGGGTCTGGGGCCAGCAGGGCTCAAGCCACCTCCATATAGCAGGGTCTGGGGAGGGAGTGCCACCTGCACACCCTGACTCACTTCAGCAGGCCACCAAGCCTGTCTGGGTAAGTTGGGGGCACACAACCAAAAATTATAACTCAAAGGTGGGGGGGCTTAGCTCAAAAAGTTTGAAAACAGTTTAGGGTGCAGGGAGGGGGTAGCTAGGAGCTCTGTGCAGACGGGGGTAGCTCAAGGTGCAGTCATGGGGTAGCTGGGGCTTTGTGCACACGGGGTGGTTGTGGGTGCTTGGAGGGGATGGCTAGGGGCTGTGAGCTGGGAGGACTCTCCTGCAATCCCAGTTCCCCAAGGGCTCTGCCAGCTATGGAGCTGGGCCTCTCCACCCGGGGGCCTCTTACGCTGCCTCTGTGGGAGCAAAGGGGGCTGGGAGCTGAGGAACAGCTTCAATGTGGGTCACTAGCAGAAGAGAAGGGAACGCTGCTGCTGCCTGCTGCAAGGCACCAGCCAGAGCAGCAGCTGCCCTGCACTGTCTGGATCCCGCTTCCCACCTCTGACCTGGCCAGGGGGCGGGGAGAGAAGATAGGGGGAGGTGTGGAGCTGCCCCCGGGACTGCTATGCTTTTGCACTGCAGTTTTGGGGGGGAATTCCCTCCATGTCCCCAACTCTGCTCAGGGCTTCTGCCCCACAGGGAGCATCAGAGCTTGGGGATTCAGCCCCATGCCTCCTGCATTCAGCCACATGGGGAGCGCTAGATGGGGCACTGGGGATCAGGGCTTCAGTCTCGCAAGGGATTCCAGGGATTGGGGATTCAGGCCCACGCCTCCCAGCTTCAGCCCTGCAGGGGGCACGAGGGATCAGGGCTTCAGCTCCCTGAAGGATGCTAGGGTTTGGGCTCTGTGTTTCAGCTGCAGGGACCCGCGGCCCCCTTGAAAGGACTCATGGATCCCCAGTGGGCCGCAGACCCCTGGTTGAGAACCGCTGGTGTAGAGCAACCTTTAAAATAGGTGAGGTGGGGCTACCAGCTACTCTTATAAAACTTGCATCCAGTACCCTTCTTAATCAGATTTTAGATTAAGTTAAATAATTGCATGTGAAAACCAGATTTTATCAATCTCTCTTTCCTCTCCTCCCATCATTAAGTGGTTCCCACTATCCACCTGTTCTCCCAGGAGATGACTGCCGCTCTCTTGGTCTTTCCATGTTCATCCGATTTAAAACAGAGAAACTTAGTTTACCCCCCTCCCAGACCATCACTTTGGTGCCAGAGGCAAGGGGGTACCACCTGTGACCACACTATTTTATATTCTTAGGACTAGCTTTGACTACCTTCAACAATTAGAAATCAACCATTTCTTAAAAGTAGCAGAATACGATCAGCTATTTTTGTGTTACTCTCTCACTCGACTGTGTACAGTTCCTTCCAGTCTTGAAAATATTTTTTTCCCCTTACTCCTGTTGTCATTCTCTGTTTGGCAGGCATTAGATTTTGCTGCATTTCTAGCACCTTGGGAGTCAAAGCGTCTACCTTTTAGTTACTTGTCTATGCACCAGTGTCATCCTTGATGCCAACAGAAATATTCAAAGGTCTGGGAAGAATTTTTACTACTCAAACTGCCTGGCACAGAAGCAGAAGGGTTGTGTGCATATATTTTGGTTTCTTCAAAGTTTTGGTTTTTTTTAAATACTTATGTTTCCTCTGAGTGGTAAAATTTTATTTTCATATAGACTTTTAAGAACAAGTTTTGCTCTGACACTTGAGCAAACTTATTGAAATTAACAGGATTAACATACAACATTGCCCCAACTTTGAATTTTGGCACGAGATTTTCAGTTGTAAAGTGGGGTCACACTTTTAATCTAACAGGGTTTTGGTAACTAAAGAATATTATTTACATAATTTATATTTTGCAATAACTTTGTTTTACAAAAATGCATTATATTAGTGGAGCTAGTAATCTGAGGAATTGCCATTATCAATATGCTTGGTCACGCAAGTTATTCTTTTGACTTCAATAGGACTACTCATGTCAGAGTTGCAATGACAGTTCAATAATAATAATAATGATATGGAAAGACTGAGTCCATTACAGGGTGGATTGATTTAAATCAAGGTAATTTAAATCAGCGATTTAAATCATCAACTGGAAAGCTTCAGTTTAAACCATTGATTTTAATCAACTTTTCCATTTGTACTACAGTTGTTTTCTAAAAAAAAGGAGCATTTCACACTGGTTGATATAACCATTAAAAATACATTGATTTATAACTAAATAGAGCCTTTACACTAGATTTGGCACATCTTTTTGGTGCCTACAGGGGTACACTATAACTATACAAATTTATTTAAGCAATTATATAAAGCTTAATATTTTCAGATTCTTATTGAATATTTTTAATATGTTAGAGAATGCTTAATGATATGCTTATTTACTAGATAAGTAACTTTTTGCTCACGATTTGTGTCAAGATGCATTAAGATTCTAATTAGAATTTAAACAAACAAAAAATAAAATTTATTTTTATTAAACAAAACAAGCCCTTAATAATGCATGACCTCTTATATCACATTTATAAAGATTGACCTCAAAAGTTAGATGTTTTCCTCCGATTCTTGCTAGAGGCTCATGGATTCAGCATATTTATTTTTTATTTAAATTGTTTTAACAGATTACAATAAGTTTAGGCCTTAAAATATTTTGTATTAAATTCAGATTTCATTTTAAACAGATTTTTTTAAAAGAAATTATAATTTAAATAACAAAATAAAAAAATCAATTTAAATAAAAAAAATCTCATTTTAAAAAAAATCAGTTATCCAACACAATTGTTTATACATTTATTCATTCAAAATACCAAAATCATAAGTATATACAATGATATTTTTTCCAGTTCACAGTTTCTTCAGAGTAGATTTGTCATCATCTCCAAAAAGGAATGCACTTTCTACTAAAGACCTATTTTTTGCATTATTTATTCACTTTCTATTTCCAGTAGGGAAGAGCTCCTGAAGCTCTATTTGACCTATGCATTTATCTGACAATTCTAATCACAATGTGCTAATGCTGCTGTTAGTGTTAAATAATTATTTTAATGCATGTCCTATGAAAAATTCCTATAGTATTTAGCAGGGATGAAATCAGTAGGGTTAGATATATAGAAATTACTCTAGATATATACAGAATGTAAGAGAGAAATATTTATTTTTCTATAATTCTTTTAAACCATTTTATAAAATTCCATACCAGGGATATACATTTTTATTAAATCCTATAGATTTTTTTTCTGCAAAGGTGTGCAAATGAAGATAGCTTAAAGGAAATTTCTACCTAAAACAGTGTACATAGTTATTTCTTTAAAAATCCCAAGCAACATTTTAAAAAATGAACTAGTTTGTAAATCTCATGTTTCAGCTGTGCTTCTGGTTTATTGTGGCTGCTTTTTTCATGCTAAAACGAAAGAGGAAAGTGAGTGGGACAGAAAGACAAATCATCCAGCTTAAGAACCAGTGAAGAAGCAGGTGACTTTGAATGTTATTTTTAGGTAAATTTCATTAAGCATAATTGCAGTTTTGCCACATTGTCATGAACATTTACCAGTGCAGGTACAATATTTACTAGTCCACACGTAACCAGAATTATGATAATGAAGAAGTGAATTGCATTTCACTTACCTGTCCAAAAAACTACTTCCTCTGGGCAAGGAAGATTTTGTAAGGCACCCCTCCTATTTAGTAGCAACCTCAGCACCCCTTCCAACCTTGATATCTATGGCTCCATGTGAAATTTTTTTGTATCAGATAATATATAAAAATACGGTGGTATCACATTCTCATTTTACGGAAAATGACATGAGGAAGTCTGTGGAGTTACCTTTTTACATCCATTTCCCAACCTAATACTAAAACGAAAGGACTATGGAGTTCAAAATGGATTCACTAGTTTTTAACAAGAGCTACATGCAAACAATACTTAATAGTAAATCAGATTTCATTAATTTTATACTTCACTTCTTTAACAAGAAGGGAAAACAAAAATGTTCTTAGTAAAACACTGTTTTTGTATTTGATGCTACAGTGATTAAATCTGTTTTAAACACAAAGAACCAGAGTTGTAATGCTTGCTGATGTTGGCACAATGCCCCAGAGAGGAACAATAATGCATTTTTCCTAACTTGATTTTGAGACATTACCATGACACTAAATTACTCCAAATCTAAGTTGGATCAGTGTGGTTAATCCAAAGTATATCATGTTTCACTGAATGTACAATACCTTTATCTGACTCCAGTTAACAGGGTTCTCTATAATATGGCTCTCAGTATCAATCTAAACTATACTAACATTGTTTCTGATTTTGAATGAAATTACTATTTATACAAAACATAAATTATTCACCTTAAAGGAAGATTAGTTCCACAATTAAAACAGATACTAATTTAAACCTCACAGCAGCCTATTACCTTTTCAATTATCTTTATTTATAGGCACTGCTAAATCACTAATAAAGGAGACAAACATATTTTTATTATAATTCTACTACCCATCAGATCACAAACTTTCAATTTATGAATAAAATTATTACATTAACCTGGTAACAAGGGATTTTTTAAACTTCAATTTTCTTTCTTCTAAGTTCCCTAATGCTATTTTAAGATCACTGCAGATGCATGGATAAAGTTATGACAAATATTCGCAGAGCAAAGAAACTCTGTATGCTAAAAAATGGATTCCCAAAATAAGCAACACTGATTGTTGTGCTTTTCTACAGTGAGCCAGGGTAAATTACACACTATTTGTGCTCTGGTTTTAATACAATAAGTAAATTGTTCTAATTGATCCCTCATACAGCAAAGCTAAACTACTGTAAGGTTGATGGTAGACCTAAACTGCTTTTTGAATGTGAAATTAATGTTCATCTGATAGCATTTGAACAAACTGAATATTTATATTTGCCTTTATTCAGAAATATATAATACATGTTATTTCAGCTGCTCTATAAAAAATATAGAGTCACCTTCCACAGTGGCGAGCAACCCTTTTGTCTTTACTCTGCACCTGATCACTGCTATCCGGGAGAGGAAGATTCTATACCTAAGTCCCAGGGAGGTACCTTTTCTGTTAAAGTTCTTCATTAGCATTCTACAAGGTTTCTTTTATGGGTTATTAGATATAGGGATATACACAATGTAAATGTTTGCTGGTGCATTATAACAGGATATAGATAAATGAAAACAATGCAATGCAGTTAGACAGGCAGAACTGCAGGGTTTCAATGCATGGATGAGACAATGGTGTAGGGAGGAAGGGTTTAGATTTATTAGGAACTGGGGAAACTTTTGGGAAAGGGGTACCCTATACAGGAAGGATGGCCTCCACCTAAACCCAAATGGAACCAGATTGCTGGCACTTAAAATTAAAAAGGTCATTGAGCAGTTTTTAAACGAAGGACTAGGAGAAAGCTGAGAGGTGCCGAGGAGCACGCGGTTTGGATAGAAATATCCCTTAGGGGAGGATCTATTAAAAGAGATTCTCTATGTCCTATTAAGAAGGAGAGAATGGAAGATGATAAAATACAGGTAGGATCTGATGAGAAACAGTCAAATGAAAAAAAGTCCCATTCAATTACATCATGTAATCGCAGACAGCTAAAAAGTAACAAGCTTTTAAAGTGCTTATATACCAATGCCAGAAGTCTAAATAATGTGACTGAACTAGATAGAGGTCCTTATATTAAATGAGGATATTGATATAATAGGCATCACAGAAATTTGGTGGAATGAGGATAATCAATGGAACATAGTAATACCAAGGTACAAAATATATTGGAAGGACAGAACAGGTTGTACTGGTGGGGGAGTGGGACTATATGTGAAAGAAAGCGTAGAATCAAATGAAATAGAAGTCTTACATGAATCTCTATGGATAGTAATTCCATGCTCTAATAATAAGAATATAGCAGTAGGGATATATTACCGACCACCTGACCAGGAGGGTGATAGTGACTGTGAAATGCTTACAGAGATTAGAGAGGCTATTAAAATAAAAAAAAACCTCAATAATAATGGGGGATTTCAACTATCCCCATATTGACTGGGTACATGTCCTCTCAGGACAGAATGCAGAGATAAAGTTTCTTGACAGCTTAAATGACTGCTTCTTGGAGCAGCTTGTCCCGGAACCCACAAGAGGAGAGGTAATTCTTGATTTGGTCCTAAATGGAACACGGGATCTGGTCCAAGAGGTGAACATAGCTGGACCGCTTGGTAACAGTGACCAAAATATAATTAAATTTAACATCCCTGTGGCAGGGAAAACACTGCAGCAGCCCAACACTGTAGCATTTAATTTCAGAAAGAGGGACTACACAAAAATTAGGAAGTTAGTTAAACAGAAATTAAAAGGTATAGTGCCAAACGTGAAATCCCTGCAAGCTGCATGGAAACTTTGTAAAGACACCACAATAGAGGCTCAACTTAAATGTATATCCCAAATTAAAAAACATAGTAAGAGAACAAAAAAGAGCCACCATGGCTAAACAACAAAGTTAAAGAAGCAGTGAGAGGCAAAACGGCATCCTTTAAAAAGTGGAAGTTAAATCCTAGTGAGGAAAATAGAAAGGAACAAACTCTGGCAAATGAAGTGTAAAAATATAATTAGGAAGGCCAAAAAAGAATCTGAAGAACAGCTAGCCAAAGGCTCAATAAAATAGCAAAAAAATTGAAACAGGAAGCCTGCTAAATAACCAGTGGGGCCACTGGACGATCATGATGCTAAAGGAGCACTCAAGGATGATAAGGCCATTGCGGAGAAAGTAAATGAATTCTTTGCATCGGTCTTCATGGCTGAGGATGTGAGGGAGATTCCCAAACCTGTGCCATTTTTTTTAGGTGACAAATCTGTAAAGAACAAAATTGTCAGACACATAGATTAACATAATTTGTTGGGGAAGAGTCAACATGGTTTTTGTAAAGGGAAATCACGCCTCACCAATCTATTAGAGTTCCTTGAGGGGGTCAACAAGCATCGGGACAAGGGGGATCCAATGGATATAGCGTTCTTAGATTTTCTGAAAGCCTTTGACAAGGTTCTTCACCAAAGGCTCTTATGCAACGTAAGCGGTCATGGGGTAACAGGGAAGGTCCTCTTATGGATTGGTAACTGGTTAAAAGATAGGAAACAAAGGGTAGGAATAAATAGTCAGTTTTCAGAATGGAGACAGGTAAACAGTGGTGTCCCTCAGGGGTCTGTCCTGGGACCAGTCTATTCAACATATTCATAAATGATCTGGAAAATGGGATAAACAGTGAGGTGGCAAAATTTGCAGATGATACAAAACTACTCAATATACTTAAATCCCATGCAGACTGCGAAGAGCTACAAAAAGATCTCTCAAAACTCTGTGACTGGGCAACAAAATGGCAGATGAAATTCAATGTTGATAAATGCAAAGTAATGCACTTTGGAAAACATAATCCCAACTATACATATAAAAATGATGGGGTCTAAATTAGCTGTTACCATCAAGAAAGATCTTGGGGTCATTGTGGATAGTTCTCTGAAAACATCCACTCAATATACAGCGGCAGTCAAAAAAGCGAACAAAATGTTGGGAATCTTTAAGAAAGGGATAGATAAGAAGACAGAAAATATCATATTGCCTCTATATAAATCCATGGTACCCCCACATCTTGAATAATGCCTGTAAATGTGGTCGGCCCATCTCAAAAAAAGATATATTGGAATTGGAAAAGGTTCAGAAAAAGGCAACAAAAATTATTAGGGGTATGGAACGGTTTCCGTATGAGAAGAGATTAATAAGACTGGGACTTTTCAGCTTGGAAAAGAGATGACTAAGAGGGGATATAATAAAGGTCTATAAAATCATGATTGGCGTGGAGAAAGTAAAGAAGGAAGTGTTATTTATTCCTCCTCATAACACAAGAACTAGGGGTCACCAAATGAAATTAATAGGTAGCAGGTTTAAAACAAACAAAAGGAAGTATTTCTTCACACAACACACAGTCAACCTTGCTAGAGGATGTTTTGAAGGCCAAGATTATAACAGGGTTCAAAAAAGAACTAGATGAATTCATGGAGGATAGGTCCATCAATGGTTATTAGCCAAGATGGGCAGGGATAGTGTCTGTAGCCTCTGTTTTCCAAAAGCTGGGAATAAGCGACAGGGAATGGATCATTTGATGATTACCTGTTCTGTTCATTCCCTCTAAGCACCTGGCATTGGCCATTGTTGGAAGACAGGATACAGGGCTAGATGGATGTTTGGTCTTACCCAGTATGGCCATTCAACTGTTCAATTAACATTCCATTAGTTTTATGAAGTCTAAAACCAAATATGCTCTTTTACCTTCAACAACCACTTTGATCTATACCAATACACAAGTGAATTGGCCTGAATGCACTCTGGCATGACCCTCATCTGCCAGCATCATGAACTATATACAATAACCCATGGATTACCACACTTACCTCAATAGAGCCAGTAACCACCTCAGACACACCAAAAAAATCTTATCTATAGACACCTGTTATTCTCAGATATCACAGAATATATCGAGAGGAGAAAGTCCTGGATATACACCTTAAGATAAAATTGCCTAACCAAAAAAGAATGCCTCACCAAAGAAACAGACTGCGTAATGGAATGGGCCACAAATACCCAGAGAGAACCTCCTTCAATATAGACATGCCCACCTGACAAAAAAAACCCCACTGACCGCACAGCCCTAGTTGTCATCAACCCCACTCTGGAACCCATACAGGGTATCATCACACAATCACAATCCATACTTGATGGGGACCACATCCCGAAAGAAATCTTTCCCAAACCTCCTCTTCTGGCCTTCAAACAACCCCCCAATCTCATAATCAGAAAAAGCTCTTCACAGAGCAGGACATGCTAACTCAAAGCAGCACCAGATGCTGCTGTAACAGATGCAAAACTTGCAAACATATCTCCACTGCTAAGATGATCAATACTCCTCATAACACACCTTTCAAGATCCAGGAGTCCTACCCATGCCTATCACAACAGGTGGTGTACTCATCCAGAACATCAAATGCCCCAACAACTATGTGGGTGAAACCAGACAATCACTATGCTGTCAAATGAACTCAGACAGAAAAATGAAGAGACAAAAATTATCCTATCACCTGTTGGCAAATAGCTCTGTGAAGCTCAAAAGTTTGTCTCTTCCAACAGAAGTTGATCAAATAAATATTACCTCCCCCTTCCCTCTCTCATATCTAGGGACCAGCATGACTACCACAACACTGCAAACAGAAACCAGTGGCAATTGAGAATACTCAGAACCTGGCACAGTACAGCTGAAGGCACTGTTTAGGAGCCAGCAGAGAGTGAACAAGTTAATTAAGAATCCCCAGTTCCTCCAACACTGATTACTTTCATACAGTGGTGTAAGTGTACAGTGGGTTTTACAACAAATGGAGTTAAATCTAAAAGCACAAATCCTGCCATGAAGGTCTTAAAATCTAACATCACAAGAAGGAACAAAACAACATGATATAAACATTAAACTCAACACAGACGTTTTATACCTTTTATAAATTTATACCAACATTTATAAAATTTTGTGGAACAGTTGGATTTCTAAAGATTTTGTGGAGAAGCAAGAGGCATGAAAATAGTAACTAACTGACAGGTAGATGGGGGGAGCACTGCAGAAGGTGAATGAAATTATGACTAAATGAAGGAGTGACAAAGCATTAATGATACTGATGTATACCTGAAGAAATAATGTAAATACCATGTAAAGTACTAACTCTTGAAGCAGCACAGAAAATCATCAGATTTTGTAATTATAATAATGGCCATTTTACCCCTAGATATCAAAATATAAAGCTTCAACACCTGTAGGGAAAGTATTCCTATTTTATAGATGGAATAGACTCAGAAAGGTTAAAGCTCTGATCATACAAACACGCATATGCTTAACTTCAAGTAAGTGAACAGACCTGTCTTCAGCGGGACTCTTCACGTGCTTAAATGTAAGCATGTACATAAGCATATGTGGGATTGGGGATTTACTCATTTTCCCAAGGTCACAGCAACAAGTCAGTGATGGACCCAAGTGTCCTGACACCCAAATCTTTGCTTTAACATATGAAAATATAACATCTCTCATATGGAAAAAAGACAAAATCAGTAAGGAACAGACATGCTAAATCTAATGCTTTTTGGCAGATCACAGATCTGTTCTGAAGCCTGATTGATTGCTTTATCTGGTGATGTGTTCTGGATAGATTTCATTTTGAATCAGACTGATTTATGTGCACTAAGAAATAGGCACAGCATTACAATATTTAAAAATAAACATCTATTTTCCTGACTTCTCTCATGATTTAATTATCCAAAACCAGATTCCCAAGACTTTGTCAAAAAATGTAACTGTAGGGATTTTAGTGCTCACATTTCTCAGAGTACCCATTTCATCCCATTTTAAGATTCAAACATGCTATGATATCTTCTCATGGCTATCTTGGAATTGTTCAGGTTGTTTCCTGAGGTAAGAGGGAAAACTCATTTGCAGATATGAAAGGGGAATATATTCTTGGAACTATGATTTTCTAGGATACAACCTGAAGCTATTGTTAGCAGTTTTCCAAAGTACAGAATGTTACATGCCATAACACTTCTGCAAATCCTTTATCATTTTGGGGCTTAATTCATTTATAATTAAATTAGAGGACAATGAGTGCCTCTTGGTACTGCCCTATCTCCTCCTCTTCTTATGACCTACTAAATGCAAACACAAAACAAAACCCCCAAAAAACAAACGAACAATAGAAATGCTGAAAACATAATTAGTACAATGCATCCGATGAAGTGAGCTGTAGCTCAGGAAAGCTTATGCTCAAATAAATTTGTTAGTCTCTAAGGTGCCACAAGTCCTCTTTTTCCGAATACACACTAACGCGGCTGCTACTCTGAAACCTGGAAAAGTAGTTATTATTCCTAAAACAGAACAGTTTAAAAAGTTAATCCATTGCTTTGCAGATATGAAAACAGATAGACTTGGTATCACAGTGTTACCCTGTATCCACAAAAACAACAAGGAGTCTGGTGGCACCTTAAAGTCTTCAGATCTAAGAAGTGGGTTTTTTACTCACAGAAGCTTATGCCCAAATAAATCCGTTAGACTGGGGTGGGGGGGGGGGAATCTGCTTTTATTGGTAAATCTTAGTAAATACTGATTTCACCATACACACAACCCGACTACGCAGTATTTCCATTGATGGTAACAAAAATTTATGGATCAGCAAAGTAAGAGAAAATGTATTGAGAATTTATTAGTTTGATTTAAGGATATTTACTTCGCGTATTTTAACATGACACTGACGCTACGTGTTTTAATGGTTATGAAGTTTTAATTTTTTGAATCTCCGTAAGTCCGGTCATTGAACAATTATCGCGTGGGCGCCTCCGCCGCCCCCCACTCCACGGCTGCGGAATCACGGACACCCCAGCCAATCCAGACCCGCCCGCGCGCCCCGCAGTCAGAGGTGACGCCGGGCCTAGGCAGGGCGGCGCACGAGCCTGTAAGGGGCGTGTCCCTCGGGGGCTCCGTCCGGGCGCCGCTCAGCGCGTGGGGGCGCAGCGGCTGCAGCCCGACCCCGCCTCGTTCCTGTTACCGCGTGCCCGCGCGCTGAGTCTCCGCCCGGGGGCCTCCCGCCCCGCGACGCGGTGGGGGAAGGGAGGGGCGTGGCTAGCACATTGAACACGGGGGCGCGCTGAACCCCTCCCCGTAAACCTGGCGACTAGGCCGCGCCTCTCCGAGGAGCGCGCGCCACAGGGTTGAGAGGAGCAAACCCTTTTAAAATGGGCCGGGGCAGGGGGAGGCTCCTGGCCCCAGCCCCCACAGAGCGGCCGTTTGGGTTTGTCCTCCCTTCCGGCTCCCGCCGCAGGGAATTCTGGGAGTTGTAGTTTGTACGCCCTTCAGGCACAGGGCTGGCTACAGAGCTGCGCGCCGGAGGGGGGGAAGGGCTTGCACTCCCGCTCCCACAATGCATGGCGCGCCCACCGAAAGTCGCGTGAGGCAGCGTTGCCGTCTCACGTGGATGAACGCGTCACTTCCGTAAACACTCTAGAAAACCGATGACAGGGGGAGCCGCGCAGGTAGGGCCCGAGGCGGGGTCCCGGTCCCGGTCTCTGACTGGGAGTGAGGGGGGCTGGCCCCAGAACCTTTCGCCGGGCAGGCGATGCCGCGGGGCCGGTCGCGGGGTCTCTGTGAGAGTCTCGTGCTGCCCGGCCCCGGCCATCGCAGAATCTCAGGGTTGGAAGGGCCCTCAGGAGGTTCTAGTCCGACCCCCTGCTCAGAGCAGGACCAGTCCCCAGCTACATCATCACGCCGCTTGGAGGCGCTCTGAACGATGGAGCGCCTCAGGCAGGGGCCCTCCGCCGCCCAACGAGGCAACACCCTCCTCCCACCCCACCACCGTGCAGCCTCTGGGCTTTGGGTGCAGTCTGACCAGGGGCGCGGGAACAGCGTTTATAATGGGGGTGCTGAGGCCCCTTTGAACCAAACTGTGAACCCAGTCTATGATAGAAACCACTTCAAGTGGGGGCGGTAGCACCCGTAGTCCCATCACCTATGAACAGGGTGACCAGGTGTCCGGTTTTCAACCAGAACACCCAGTCGAAAAGGGACCCTGGCGGCTCCAGTCAGCACCGCCGACTGGGCGGTTAAAACTCTGGTCTGTGGTGCTGCGGAGCTAAGGCAAACTAGTCCCTACCTGTCCTGGTTGCACACCTGAACCCCAGAAGCAGCCAGCAGGTCCAGCTCCTGCCCCAGGCACCAGCTCAGGACTTTCATTGGCCAAGAGCCTGCGGGCGAGGTGGCGCGCAGAGCCGAGCCGTCTGTCACACCTGCGCCTAAGAGCCGGATCTACTGCTGGTAGTTTCCGGGACACGCGCAGTGTGGTCTGCTGTGCCAAGAGAGGCAGGAAGCCTGCCTTAGCCCCCCTGCTGCTCTGCTGACTGGGAGCTGCCGGTCCAACTGGAGCCCAATCCCCTGCCCCAACATTGAGCCCCCTCAACTCTGGAGCACCCTTCTGTACCCCAAACCCCTCCTCCCCAGCCCCACCCCAGAGCCTGCACCCCCAGAAGGAGCCCTCACCCCCTCCTGCACCCTGAGCCCCCTATTTCTGGCCTGCACCCCCAGATGGAGCCCTCACCCCTTCCTGCACCCCAACCTCGTGCCCCAGCCCAGTGAAAGTGGGTGAGGGTGAGGGAGAGCGAGCTACTGAGGGAGGGGGAATGAAGTGAGTAGGCGGCAGGGCCTTGGGGAAGGGGCAGGGTTAGGGTATTCGGTTTTGTGGGATTCAAAAGTTGCCAACCCTACCTATGAATCTGACTTGTGGCTTTTGAATTTGGGGTTGGGTAAATGGCATCACAGCAGACATAGCACAAGATGAGCCCCAAACAACATCCACGGGCAGTGTCAGGATGTCTCACTCACCTTGTGAACACAGTCACACCAGAACAGTCTGTACCCTGCAGAACTGCTGGCCTTGCTCTCATGCTTTCTGAAACCAACGTTTCTGTGATGGTTGGGCATGTAGTATGAGCTCACAGGGACACCCCTATGCAATCAGGCTGTTAAGATTTTTCTTGTGTCTGAAGTTGCTGCTTCATCCCCAATTCCTTTAATTTTGATAATCAATTTACAGTAATTATAAATAGTGAAAGAAAACAGCGGCCTTGGGTCAGTGCATTATGGTGTCAGTGTCAACCCTGAAGACAGAGTTCCAGCAAGGCTACTCCCTTCTAAATAAGAGCTGGCTAAGAGAACGAAAGAATGAATAACAGATACCGCAAGTGGGACAGAGGAAAGTTTTGATGTAAAATAGAGGAGTAGAGAAGTTTTAAGTGGCAAAGGGGACTGGCTTTTTCCCTCTTCTGTTTTTCTCCATATGAAGTAATGCTTGTTTGTTATACTGGTTTTTATTTTACTGCTACATTTCATATCAGCTTGCTTTTATATAATGTTCATGCTGCTACTTCTATGCAGAAAGTAGAACTGGAAAGCACCTGGAGTCTCACATGACGAACGCGTCACTTCCGTAAACACTCTAGGAAACGGATGAAACGGGAAGCTGTGCAGGTAGGGAACAGGCTTATTACTTTTTTCAGTTTTCTTACTCTGATCCAATGTGCTTTCAGTGTGAGCTTTTTTTTTAACTGCTGAAGGACTACTTTGAGGAAGTGACAGAATTAACTAATAAAGATTGAAGAGCAGCTGTAGGGGCACTGGCTCCACCTAGTCATTAATTTCCAGGAAATGCCATATACCAAGCTCTCTTGCTGTTATAAAACCATAGTGATGTGGTTTTTATTTGGGTACATATAGGTTATTTCTAGAATATTAATGCATTGTAAATATTACAATTCTTCAGTCATCTCTGATTATTCTACTTGGACTATAATTGAGTAATAGTGGCTGAAAGGGTGATTTCTAGTAGACACCAGTCATGTAAAAGAACCTAAGTGTAGTAGAATCGTTTAGTTACTAGTGGGGCTCTAGCTGACTTCGAAGGCCTAGATTTGTGACCTGGTTCTGCTGCTGCTCATACAGGCTTTTCCAGCTTATCTTGAAAATCAAGATTTTCCTTTTTGGGTAAAGCAGTTGCTGCTGATCTGTGAGGGGTTTAAAAACTAGACTCTTTTATACAATACACCTGAGCATCACTACAGCTCTTTATAATAAATAATTTGTTTGCTCATTTCAATGGATATTTAACTATTTTATCCTTCAATAAGATAAGAAATTAGTCTGAGCGCAATAGTTAACCAGCGGAAATGGAAGAAAGGAAAATCAAGAGGAGGAGCCCCAAATCATCCAGTAGTCATCTGACTCAGGTTGCTAATGCCAAGAAAAATTCTGTGCCAGTCAGTAAAAGTACAGCATTTTCAAATCCTGCACCACAAGCAAATTCACAAAGACCAAAGTTAAAAAGGTAAGTTCCTAATATTCTACAAATCATTGAGGGTGGGAAAAGGAAAGACAGTTGGGCTTATTGGCTTAAAAGTATTAGCTGGAGGTTAAACAGTGAACTAATGCATGTAGGCAGAGGTGAGTAGAGAATAGGGATGAGAACAAAATTCTTAAGCAATCTTTGTAGTAGTTAACTTTACCAGTGCTGCACTGAGATCTAGTATGGAAGTGCCAATATCAGCAGAATGGCAGAGCTTGCTGAATCTGCCACTCAGAAGTGCAGTAGATATTCTTTCTCCATTGCATTTCAGGAAAAAATGTTTTGTCTAGAAATATATTATCCAAAATGCAAGGTGTACCACTCTAGAAATCTACAGTACCTGCAGCTGACGTGAGAATGGACTATAATTTATCATTGTGTGCAACTCAATAATGTTTTAAAATACGCAACAGGATTATTCCGCATATAGCAAATATAATCCCGCATATGGGGGAAATATAATCATTTCAATATTTTGTTGTTTTTAAATTTGACCTAAACTTATTTTTATATATGAATCATTTCTGTGGATGGCCAAGCTATTAGCCTGACTTGACAAGGGGTGGTCATATGGAAATGTATTGCAGTTTCTAAACTATAGTAGTATTTGCAGGTTATATTTAGCCAACAAAACTGTATTTACATCAGGATAAGCTACTCATGGAATAGTTGAGTAAAAAGATTGAATTCACTTGAGTTTTCTCCACACTTGTATGAGCATGCATTGTATGCAGAGTATTTAAGAATGTGTCTGCTTGGCTAACTTTCATGCAGTTTTATGGAAGGAAAAATATAACTAGCGACAAGTTATAAAATCTTAGCTAATATGAATGTATACATTAGAAATACCTGTTACTGCTTTAATATCTGTTCAGTGACTGTGGTTGCCTTGATATTTACTTCCCCACCCAGGGGCCTAGTTTGATGCCAAGTAGAGTTCCAGGTGTCTGCTTCCTATCAAAGTATTGTGAAGTCAAAAGGTTTTTCTTAATACTTTTAAAAGGAAAATGTGTGGATTATCCTGTGCTTCCTAATGGTAATAAGAAAGCAGATTCTTGGAGTCCTGCTTTGTATTATCAGATTGTCAAGATAGTGGCTTCACAATTTGATCACTTTATATTTAGGTAAAATTTGTGACCCACACTTTGTAATTTGATGGTGCAGGTAACATATGTACGTTCACTACAGTTGTCCTTTTAAGGCCGATTTCTAGGATAGTCCTTCATTGCACTTCTTCAGCAGGAGCAAGAAGAGGAAGGTAGTCTCTTCTGTAAAATTAGATGTCTTTCATTTCCTCAGAGGAATAAAAGAAAAAGCCAAACCTCCAGGAGGGGAAGGAAAAGGGGCACAGGCAGCACCAATACAGCACTCTTTTCTCACAGATGTATCAGATGTTCAGGAGATGGAGAGGGGACTTCTGAGCCTTCTAAATGATTTCCACTCTGGCAAACTTCAAGCATTCGGTAAATATGTCGGTTTTCTTTACCCAGCTGTTGCTTTTACAGATAAAAGACAGCAGTTTTTTGCAAACAGATGTGCTGGTTACAGAGAGATTGTCAGTCGTTATTAAACAAGAGGTTAGTCTATACTTGTTTAAGTAAAATTTAGCTTGGTCATGATTATTTTATTGGAAATTTGAGATAGCAACCCTTTGAATCATAGGGTTATCTTTGGGTCTATGCTGTGTCAAAAAGTCCCTTTTATAGTGCTTGTGTGCTAACAGATTGTGTTTCAGTTATCATGAGACACACACAAATCAGTTTCTTGGCTTGTAGATTTAACATATCAAGTTTAAAACTACTTTGTGTATGTTAAATATTAGCGGAAATGTAACCAAGCAATAAGATGCCTTGATGAAATGAAGTAATAAATTCTAAACTAGGAAACAAATTCAAACTGTATACCTGCTAATTTTTTAATTAAAATTAAAAAGTTTAAAATTTTGTCTTATGCTGGGGGACTGAATTCTGTTTTTGCCAAATTTACATCTTGCCAGAAATAGAGTTTATATATAGAACTGCACCTGTAACTGTTGTTTAACGTGTGATGCTATATTACTTGGTCAAGAGGTGATAGGAAAAGGGGTTGGTACTGGGTAGCTTTTAGAATCTGAGTGTAGGTTATGCCTATTTCCTCGTTGTGGGTGAATTTTTCTACTATAAATTGATTACCACTGCAAATTCTTGCCTATTGTCGGAATGCTGCTGCTACATGAACTATTGATTGAGGGTCTATGCGGATGACTCTTACCTTTAGAACCTAAGCATATCATGTGACCTCTCCACTCAATTCTGCAATGGAGTTTTTCCAGAACCTATGCCTCATACATGGCATCAAAGTGCTCAGTGCTCTTGTTTAGGTCCTAAGCCCATGGCTCTCATGAAGTATGGTCATTAACTTCAATGTGAGCATGACTGGGTCTAATGCAATTGAAGATGTTTGCTTTCATGCATGCAGCCCATCTTGCTCTTCTCTTTGACCTTGAAGTGGAATCATAATAGTGTATACAACAGGTGTAAGTTTCTAGGGCTCTGCATGGGGTTACAGGGCTCTTCTGCTTAGTCATTCCTTCTGCCAAGTGCTTGAACCCTGCAGAGAAATGTGGAGGTACTTTTACAAGGTACATAAATTAGTTCCGGGGTATCCAATTAGCTATAATTTGGTTAAATAGGAGGGGTTTGAGCATGTTTGTGAGACAGAGGTTATGAGGTGCTGGAGGAGAAACCCCAGGAACAGCCAAGTTTAGCGAGAAAGTTTAGTCTGATGACACTTTAAGTAAAAAAAATAAGGTCAAGTTTAGAGATGGGGCAGAGATGGACTATATCCAGCATGCAAATCTTCCATTCAGAACAGGATGAGACCACCACACTTTCTTAAAATATTAGTTTCTTACCATTGAAGTAATTGATATCACAAATTCATCATGACCCAAATACAGGATCAAATGCAAGGACAGAAGCTCTTATTTAAAAAGTTACAGTAATAAACATGGAAAGAAAAACTGAGTCCTATGGAAGGTAAATGGATTTGTTTCTGATATTTGACACTTTTTTCTCTCTACTACAAAAATCCATCTAAGAGATGCATGCAGTAGCTTAGACTTTGCTCCTTACCCCATTGTCAGACTTACATAACAGCTTTATAATCTGCTTTGTTCAGGAAATGAGTGTTCCATAGAACAGATGGAACATGTGCGGGGGATGCAGGAGAAGCTAGCTCGCTTGAATTTGGAACTCTATGGGGAGTTGGAAGAACTTCCTGAAGATAAAAGAAAACTTGCCAGTGACTCCAATTTGGATAGGCTACTATCAGATGTAAGTATAGTCAAGACAGACCATCTTCCACTGAAGTTGCTTCACAGAACTAGATCTGGGTTCAAGAATAGTGTTGTTCTTTCTATACAACTTGAAGACCTTAGGGTCTTAGGAATTTAGGGTTCAATGTGTTGAGGAAAAACTTGACTCTGATGACCCAGGATATTTCCCATATCTGCTCAGGATTCTACTTCCTCCGCATTAATTTTGAGGAACTACAAGTGCCTTGTCCATCCCTCTTACTCAGATTACTCCTTGTGGCACCTCTACCAGTTTGTGCAGTTTAGAGCAGCGTTTAAGGTCCTGCAAACTGTCTCAGAGTTTAGGCTGATGTAGAACCAGCCTGAGCATCAGGGAGCTAAACCATCTTCCCTGTCGTCTTTCCTTCTATATTCTGCCACAGCTATCAGAGACTAGACAGAGAGAATTATCTGGACCTATGTAAATGTATCAATGTAAATCTAAATGTATCAATCATTTTTTTCCCCTCTGGTGCCTTCTTTGGTAAACAGGAAAACTGTTAAATATCCAAAAAGTCTAATTTCTCAAAACTTCCTAGTGTAGAGCTACGCTTGCTTTTAAACTTACAGTACTATCATGAAGGGTTTGTTTAATTTTTTGCAACAGACCCTTTGTATTATTGACATGTTTACTTCGCTGATTATAACTAGTGTTTTTTCTCATACTTTGTTCATTTATATTGCAGCTGGAAGAACTGAATTCTTCTATGTATCCTTTTTATTAAATGTCATTTTTTGGTAAACATTTTTGTAATAAAGAGTTGATCAAAAAACAAAATTATACTATTAAATTTCCAGAAAATACATTTCACAGATGTTCTGTAGCTCAGGATAGTTCAAAGAGTTTTAACAGTGCTCCTCTTTGAAATTCAGGACTGTAGTATGTAATGTTTTCAGATCCTTCTAGCTTACAGAGTGTAACACTCAAACTATAGGTTGCTGTAAATCTAAACAAAGCTTTATGCATAGGCTATTTCTTTAAAGATTTCTTCATTAACTGTTTCTGTTTGAAACTTTGAAAGAAAAAGGTACATCAGACAGAGATATCTAAAATTGTCATAGCTGAAGTTAGACTGGACATGTTGAGAAAAAAGACTGTTTAGCCAGTTGAGTGCAAACCTTGATATATACTACCCACTTTGGCTAGGAACTCTGGAGCAACCACACCTAATAATATGCCTCCTAAAGTGTTCAGGAGTAGTGTTCTGTCCTGCTGTTGCTAGGGCAAAAAAATTCTAATACTCTTCAGTTTTCCACAATGCTTTTTAGGGCTCCTGTCAAAGGAGGAAACTTGCACACAAACTTAGAACATAGATCACTGAAATATGCAAAATTCAGAACTGCAGCATTACCGTTAAATGCCTGAGTATTAACAACTGCAAGTAACCAGCTGAATAACTTACATTTATATTTTTGTATACATTACCTTAAGTTGTCATTTCCATTCTTGTAAGCCTCCTAACCATTGCCAAAGGATGGTCCAGTGGTTAGGGCACCAGCCTGGGACTTGAGACACACTGTTTAATTCCCTTCTGTGATACCTACTTCCTGTGTGAAAGTCACTTAATCTCTCTGTGCCTCACTTCCCTGTCTGTAAAATGGGGATGATAGTGTTCCCTTACCTTGCAGGGATGTTGTGATCATAAATATATCCAGGAGTATAAGGTGCTCAGAAACAACAACCACCACCATAGAAGTAGATGAGATAAGAACTTTCCAAAATGTTTCACCAAGCCAGAGGCCAAGTGTAAAATATTTCAGTCCCAAAGGTGAACGTTTCAGAATTTGAGTAGGGTTTATTGGAAACTCTTGTGGAACCTTTCTGATATTAAGTGAAATCAGCCCCTGCTATAATACATTTACTATGTTACAGCATTTACAGAAATTCATGGCATAACTGTTCCCACCCTTGTTAGAAAAAGTGGTTCTAAAATGTCTGTGCTTAATTCGGCTCTAATTATTATAAGCAACTGATCTGAGTTAGCATCTTTTAATATAAGGATAGTATTCTAATGAGGATTTCAGATGTCCTCAAATTAATAGTGAATGTTCTGTATTCTAAGAGACTTGTTTAATACATTTTCTTATGTAAACGCACAGGACCAGGGCTGTGCCCTTCTAAATACCTGTACACCTCCATTCTTTCAATCTTCCCATTTAAGATTTGTTAATAGTCTCTACATTTAAACTTATTTTTTTTAGGCAAGGAAAATATTAAATATGTATTTCATTTTTACTGTTTGCATTTTATTGAAAATATTTGGATCAGGCTATTTTGTAATTGCAATAAAACAGAAGAGGATTAATTTCTTTTTAAATTGGTGACAATGTGCTTAGCACTAAGATGACTTGTGATACTGTTTTTTTTCCTTTGGCATGTAAACTTTGACCTTGTGTATAATTGCATCCAGTGTGTATTGATATTCCAGCATGTCAGGCCATGTGTAATATTTTGTTCTTTGATGTCATCTCAAATCTATCATACTCTACAAACGTTAAATACCGGTATACAGATATTCATAAGGTAAATTATCTCTTGTGTTATCATATGAAAACTTAATTTCTTAACTCTTTGTTCCAGACAAAAACTTCATTTAGCAGATGCACAAGATATCCCAAATACCTCCACCAGCTAAAAGTGTAGGTTTTTTTGATTTAGAGACCTCTCCAAGAAGTCATGTCCTTATTTTTCATATGGAATCTAGAGTCTTACTCATTTTCCACAACAAAGAATTAAAGTGCAAATGCAAGTGATTATTTTCACACATTCCTGTTAGCAGATTTGAGCACTGCAATATATCAGGGTTGGAATCTATTGCTCTAACTGCAATGATGTGCTGCTATGCTTTCTTTTATTGCCTTATTTAATATAAAAGTGTTTGGGGAAAACTTGAAAGTACATGCTCAGTGTTGTTCACATGTCTGTTGGATTTATATATGTACATATAATACGTTCACTAACATTACTCCAATTTTGACAAAGATAGCAGTGAAGGTTTGTTGTAGCTGCCTTCCTGCCTGGTATGTAGACAATCTGCACACTCTTTAGTGTGTTTTGTTTGCCATTAAATGAGTGCTTATTAATTTATTTAAAAATATGCCATACGCTATGTTAAAAAGTGTAGCATCTGTTTAATTATGGTCAGAGAAAGAGCTCTTGTATGATCAGAATTTTTATAGTCAGTTTTTTCTCTTGCTCTGTCAGCCACTTTAAAATTTAAAATTTCACCCAGTTAGAATTGGAATACATACTGGCAATCCATGTCATTTGGTTTTGGCAATTTTGAATTCTCAGCAATACTTACAGTGTCACTCCATAATAAATCCATTCTACACTACTTTGCTTTCCATTAACTTCTTTTGTTTAGTAAAGTCTCCTTTTTTGGTGGTGGTGGTGGGAGGGTTAATGGCTGTTCTCTATTTTTAGTTATTTCAGGAATGGGAAGAGTCTGCAACAATAAACACTGACCTTCAACACATGCCCGGTAACAAGAGGTTTGTTCCTAAAAAGTGTTTCTACAGGCAGGTTTTGTGGAGCACACATTACTATACATATTTCAGTACTGAAGATGTTGTACTGATGGATTCACAGTTGACAAAGCAGGCCCATAGCTAACAAGCACAAATTTACCCCACACAATGTTCTTTTCATACAATGAAGCTGAATCGTTGCTCCTGTCTTGTAGCAGCATGAGACCAAATCCCATACAAATTTCTACATTTCTTGAACATAGAGAAAAGTCTGTGTTTGTGCAAAGACTGATTACGTGATGGCTCAAAACTTCTACCAGGGCATGTGAAAATGTGCACTCGGTGCATTTGTTCTAATGTGTAGTAGTTAAACTGTTTATTCAGATTCCATTTTTTGTGTGCATTTGTTCTATAGCAGGATTGAAGTCTCTCCCCCTTCCCTTTTGGGTTTTCTGATCTCTGGATCTATCTACATTACTAGTGACTGGGACAGAGGAGAAAAGTCCCACTCAGAGAAGAGGATTCCATAGACCTTCATTGAAAGAACACAGTTCTTTGCCTCATAAGCTCCCACCCTTTTCCTTCTGAATCAATTGTAGCTTCATCTGATCCCTAAAGTTCTAAACAGAAACTACAACTCTGTGAGGAGGAGGCTTTAGATGCCATAATCCCCACTGAAAGCAAGCCCAACTCTTGCACCTTCTAAGTAAAGCACTGGCATTCCTTTCCTTCTCCCATCTAGAAGCCCAAATCCCACACTAAACCGTCAGATTCCTAGTAAAGTTCTTCCCTCAAATTTCCTTTGGTCCGCTGTGATTTACTTCCCTTGTTATACTGTGATTTACTCACCCCTTTGTAAGTGAGACTCTTTAGAAAGAGTTTGCCACCACAGAAGATCCCTAACTCCTAATCTGATGGATTTCTTCTGGGGAGGTTGTGAGCAGAGTAGAGAAACTGGGAGCACAATACACTGACCACACTAGCAAAAGACAGGGTTTTGTATACCCAAGGTTTTGTTAGACTTTGGTCAGCCAATAACTAGACAGTTGCTGTATGTAGGATTTTTAGCTCTAAATCTTTTTGCAAGCAGGAGTGTAGTGTTTTTATGTAGAAACCATTTGAAATCTGTCGTCAAGTACCGCAGGGAGGCCTGAGGAAATGGAATATGCATATATTTAAAGGGAGATGGTTGTGATTTTTGTCTTGTCAACTTTAACAGTGTCTCTTCAGACTGCAAGTTGCAAAGAGATTTAGTAACAAGAAAATCAATGTTTAATAAGATGGTTGATGTCACCTGAAGGAATTGGTTCTACTTGGGTGTTCATAGAATCATAGAATATGAGGGTTGGAAGGGACCTCAGGAGGTCATCAAGTCCAACCCCTCCTCAAAGCAAGACCAATCCCCAACTCAATCTGTTGTTTTTTACTGTGTTCTTTACTTCACTTACATTTACTGTTATTGTGGGCAAGCTACAGTGTAAGAATAAGTTACCATATCCAGGGCAAAATTCCAGGTTGTGTAGTTGGTGCCACAAGTAAGTTATTAGCTCAGAACAAACTCTTGCCAAACCGATTACTGTTTAACTGTATAACTGCAAACAAAGTTAATCAACATTTTGATTAACAGTGGAGATTTGGGGAGCAGCCTAAAAAATATCCTGCTCCTTCACTTGTGCTCCTCAAAGCCTTACACTTCTGAAGCAAAAAGAAAAGGAGAACTTGTGGCACCTTAGAGACTAACAAATTTATTAGAGCATAAGCTTTCGTGAGCTACAGCTCACTTCATCGGATGCATTTGGTGGAAAAAAACAAACTTCTGAAGCACACTTTGAATGAGATAAAGGTAATTAGTGTTGCAGCATTGTAGGAGCATGGTTAATAGGGGAGATTGGGAGTCAATAATAAAAACCTTGTTTATATTTCCTACACTGCCACTGACTGGCTTTGTGACCCCAGGGAAGTTCCTTAACTTGTGTTCCAGTTTCTCAACCTTTACAATTAGGATAATCTTACCTAGTTCTACAAAAGCTAGGCCCACAACAGTCCCCACTCAGAATGATCTCCCTAGCTGAGAGATGCTGGCCTTCAGTCCTGACTCACTTGCAATAGTGGTAGGTTGTCCCATTGTACACTAGTTTGGATGGTGCTGTGCTGTAGTTTGGTATAACTGTGCTGCTCTCCATTTGGCCTGCCCTACACTGGGACATACCAGTGCCATTCCCTTCTGTTCAGGATTGCTGCAGCCGCATTCTGCTGTGCCACTGTCACATGTGGGGTAAAGGGCCTGTTACAGTGGGAATGCAATAGATGGTTCTATGCCTATGTCACTACACGGTGTATGAGCAGCTGCAAGTTGCCAGTCTAGTGGGAGTGAGCCCACACTGAGATTTGAAGCTGTGCCACAGGTCCTTCCCCTTTTCGGGAGGAGCACACAAGGCAACTGTAGCCTGAGTCAGGCTCTGGCTGGGAGCCCAAGGTGTAGCTTGTTGTGCAGTTCCTATGGAGATGGGAGAGTACTGACCCTCATCCAACGCAGCAGTAATTCCAGCTTCCACTGCAGTTCTCCAGCGGCTTTCTCAGAAGGAAAAGCAAGATGTATCCTCTCCTAGAGGTAAAGCATTCAAATGACTATGAACTCCCTGTTCTATGGGAAAAGTGGGTTACTTTGTATTTTAGTTTTAGTATATTAATGTTAATAGAAAGGGCAGGGAGTAATGTTCTGCAGGCCTGACTCATACAGACTGCAGAGTAACAGGTGTAAAGATTTCAGAATTAAACCCAAAATGAACATTCTAGGTTTTTCACAATTGCTAGGTACTATGTGCATGACTGATTGTAACAGAGGCTAGAGATCAGAACTTCAAGAGGGCAAGAAGGTTACATTCCTCTGCCAGAGAAATTATGAGGTATTTTTTTAATATTAAAACTGGTGCAGATATGAAAATGCAAATGTAATTTGCAGGCAAGCAGCATGGGGGGACAAGACATTTCAGCATACCTTTTATAGCACAATTTAAAATAGGGACAAAGTGCCATCTCATCAGCGGCTATTCAGTAAAGACCTGACATGGATTTCATAAAGGGAGAGGGGAAGGGGAACATGGACAGACCTAGCATTAGATACAGCAGAACTAGGTCCATAAACTAGAGGAAATATGGTATCCACGCCCCAATAGATCCCCTTGTTATCAGAGAGGGACCAAGCATTGAATGGGTATGGAGAATAAACTACTCATACACAGAAAAGGCAGCTTTCTAGCTTATGGTTGAGATACAATGGTGGGCAGATGGGGGAAAGGGGGGAAGTATGCACCATCACAACCCAACCTGCACCTAGTAAATACTAGATAAATATTTATTTTGAAAATAAAGTTCATTGGTCTCCAGGATTACACTTCTTACAGTTTTCATGAGTCCAACGTTAATTTTAAAGGTATTAAAAGGGAATGGTGACAAAAGAATTGTACATAAGTAAACTAATTACTCAATTTATAAACTTGGCCTGAACAATAGGGCAGCTACCCTTCTCTATACAAAAAAAACCCATGGAATTCGTAATGACTAGAAGAAGGCACCCACGCAAGAACAGGAGCTATAAGAGTCACACCAGAACATTGGGTATACCACAAGAAGGACAGGACACTTGTTATGGGTTTTAATCAGGCCGCAACTTTATTATATAGATGTCTGGGACTACGCGACAGATAAAGTGTACAGTGCAGGCAAATCCATGCTTATTCAAATCAATTTTCCGTGGCTTCCACCAGCCCCCCTCTTTGTTTCCATCCAGGTTCCCCAGCCAACCCATGGCTTAGCCCTTACCATCCACCAGCCTCGTAAGAGAGTTAAGGAGGGCTATAAGAATGGGAGGGTGAGGGGGGTGGTGTTGGCTCCCTGCCGTACCAATCATAGGAGTCCCTCAACCCCTTCTCCCGTTATGTTCCTTTATCCAGTACCTCCTTTTAAGTCGTTTACCAGGCCATCTATCTGGTCACTGAACATCTGCCCAATTTTACAAAATAAGTTGCGACATATGGCCTACCACCTTTTCTATTCACCAGAAAAGGTCCATCCCTCACACCTGCTGTGAGGAAGGTGAAAAAAACCTCACTCCACCGAAGCCAAATCTGGTGGTGCGGGAAAAATTCCTTCCCAGCCCCCCTTTAAAAGGAGCAACTAGCATAATACCCACAGCGGGTCCTAACCCAGCCTGCCATTCGCCTCCACTAGGGGAGGGAGGGTGGATGCTCGCTTCCTCGCTGCTTGGACATAGAGACTTGCCCCATCCAGCTTTCGTACCTTTATGCACATTCCTGGTTGGGAGGGACGGGGCGGGGGGGAGTCATTGCTGCAAAGCTGACCACCGAGCACCTTTTACAGCAGTTTCTGACCTTCTTCCTCTCCCCCCTGCCAACCACAAAGCAGAGCTTCCCTTCTTTGGGTAAGCCCAGACAAATTCTGCCCCCCTTTAGTTGTGGTGTAGTCATTGGTTCATATGACAGAGGGCAGATTGCCACCTATTGAGGCAACAGAACTTCCTTTGGTAGCTTGGGAAGTCTCCCATCTAGGTTCTTACTGACCAGTCCCAATCTCAGTTATGCGATCTGATTAAATCACAGCTCAAGCATTGGGCCTGCTTATGTACACACTGATGGCCTTTACTCAGCTGCCTCATGTAAACATAGGTAAGATTGCAAGATATAAGATTGACAGCAAGGTATTTTTAAGACACAAACTATATATAAAATGGGCCTGGAATCAGGCTTCTGGATCTAAATACCCCACTGAGCATAGGGGGAGTTGGGAGTGGGTTTCAGATCTGAATCCAAGTTTGAATTCTACAGTTTGCACCCATCTCTACTAAGAATTAATTAGATCACTTCATACATCTCTTTAATTCACTGAATTTCTAGGTGGCTCTAACACAGCTGGTGTAATCAAGTATCATTGCCGCAATGATGACCACAGCTTATTTAACACCAAGTCCCCACACTGTTAAACAATGGCAACTAGAGAGTTTAGAACTCCTTGCAGAAAACACAGTGAAGTCCAGCAAAGTGTCTTCCAGTAAAATCCAGACCACTGGGAGCTTGAACACAAGGTTCAGCACTTGGACACCTATCACAAACAAATCATTCAACAAGCAGGTAAGTTACAGTCTGGTAGAAGTCATTTTCATAGGCTCAACTATCATGAAATGCATTGGTGCACATTGCCCCATATCTTGAAACACCCCCCAATCCGCACTTGCACATGCAATGACAAGGAAACATCTTACAAAATATGCACTGATGTATGTTCATGTAAATTAGATCAGAAACCTACCTCACATTTTAAAAATATTACATCAACATCTCCTTGTCTTTTAACTGCTGCATCTTAATTTTCTTTGGTGATTTAACAGAAATGGACTGTCTGTTATATCTCTGTACTGTTACTGACACAGTGGGGCCATGGCTTCTAGGAGCTACTACAATACAATAAATAAAACGACAATAAACTGCTGCCTTGAGGCAAAGTATTTACTGCCATGATGTCTGACAGGAATTACGCCTGTGAAGACCAAGGACTATTCATAGCAATAAGCACTGTGGCCAATAGCAAGCATATGATCGGCTCTATAACAGTAGTCAGGTACAATGGCATTACACGTCTAATTTTTTTAAATTACAGATTTATACATTGTTTCAGTGTTTTTTTTTTTAACAAATTTTCTTTTTCCTTTAATCAAATCTGATGCTGCTCTTAACTAAATGGGACTATATTCCCCAAAGACCTCATCCAAGAGGCATTGCTGTGGCCTGGCACTAGGCTGATATACTCAGAAATTGCTCATTTTACCTGCAGAGGAAAGTGTAAAACAATAAAAAGACCTTGCTAAGTAGCAATTGGAGTAGATAGAGTGAGAGGAAGTGGACTCTATCCTCTGAGAACAGCTTGGTTTGATCTCCCTCTTGTACAGGGGTTTTGAACTAAGGGAGAGTGTCATTCCCAGAGAACCCAAGGCCAAGGAGAACAAAAGTTCCCTCTGTTTCGTCTTAATGATCCTTCTGATCTGTCCGTAATGATGTTAAGAATGGTGATTGTCAAGGCCACAATTTTCCTAACTGCTGCTACTGCTTCAGGCTGCGGGCGTAGGAGAAGTTGCTGCTGGCTGTTGCTGCTGGCAGGGACTGCTAATTGCGCTGCTATGAAAGCCATTGCCGTGGTGACCTTTAGAGTTCTGCTTCTGCTACTTTTCCAGGTGGCCACTTTTCTGTTCTTTTTCCCGGGCAGCTTCTGTTCTTCCACAAAGCCTCAAACCCACCACACTCAGCCTGCTCGCTGGTTTCTCTCTCAAGATCTGATCATTAACATTATTTATTAGCCTGGCTCAGCCAACCAGCTTCCAGAATTTCAGCTTCCAGAAATTAGCATAATTGCTATTTTTTCTAGCTCCTCCATTATGTCACACTTATTTTTAGATAGCTAAGCTCCTCCCTCTGATACCACCTTGGGTAAAGCTCCTCCTCTTGAGGTCTTGGGAGAAATGCTGAGTCATTCCCTATTAGTTGCTGGAACCATACCCTAACCCTGCATCTTTCATAGAGAAATATTGCATCCGCCATTTTGGATTTCTAACTTTAAATGATCACTAATTACTATTTATCTAAAGCCTTAATCTTAAAGCTAACTACTGTTTTATGCAAGTCAAAGTGTCCTGATGCTATTGCCACCTTAATTATATCAATGGGGAAGAGGTGAAATTTTTACAATATTTAAACCCCTTTTTCAGTTTTTCTCTGCTGGTCTCTATCTAAGTGCTGCAAGGTTTTTCAAAACAGCTAAAAGCAAAATCTCTTGTTACAGTGTCTGTGCGGGACATGACTGTGGTGCAAGCTAGTATGCTGTAGATTCATACTGTGGCTTGCCTTCCCGTGACTTGTCATACAGACAAGCCTCCAATGCATAGGTGCTTGAACTATGGGTCTGGGGGGTGCTCAGCACCCCCTGGCTTGAAGTGTTTTCCATCATATACAGGGTTACAGTTTGGTTCAATGGCTGTCAGCACCCCTGTCCAGTTTAATTTCTATCTACTAGGGTCACACTGCCTCCCTAAGCATCATTATACGTGCATCAGACTTGTACAGGTCTGCATAACATACTGAATGAGATACGGAAATACTCTGTTTCCTTTCAGCTCTTTGAGGAAAGAATTAGTCTCATAAGCCATTGGTTTGATCTGTGGACAGACAAGCAGCGCAAACAATTTCTCCACACAATGTTGATGAGATGCAGTAAATCACAACTGAAGTAAGTTTGATACAAGGACTAGCTGAGTGTTGTCTTTCCAAACAAGCAGGTATGTATGAATATGGATGTTACATAAGACACACAGCAAACCAATTCTGTAATGAGATTTGCTCAGGGGGATCCCTGTAACCTTGCGGTATCCTGGTGAAGTCCTTGAGGGTTTAACACTAGTGCAGGTGTCACCCAGATGGATCTGCTTGGGACCTAAAATTTTATCTATCTTTTTAATGAGGGCCCTGTCAGTTTGGTTTAAAAAGGACACTGTCAGATTCATAAGACCTAAAAATTAACATTGTATCAAAATTGAGAGAGTGTAGATATTTGTCTAGTGCAGGCCTGAGGTTCCAGGTTCTCCATCTTTTCCCCTTTTCATTGCATCAATAGGGAAATAAGAAAAAAAAATCTCTATAGCCTTTCCATCTAGTATTATATACTATTAGGTGAGCACTGTCCACATGATCAATGCTGTGCAGAACATAGAGCAGACAAGGTTCCTTTTCCAAAGAGCTCACAATTTAGAACCTGAATGTTGCAGTTTAGAGGTGGGTGGGCAGACTGCTTTGCTTGTGCAGAGACTAACTGGAGTCAGTGTGGTTCCAGGTGGGCACAACAGCCTGCTCCATGTTATATATTGCATAATAAGATCCCAAAGATTCAGCTTTGCAAGGTACTGAACACAAAGAGTTCCCACTGGCTCCTAATGGGAGCAGAGGGAGCTCTGTACCTCACAGGACCAGGTTTTAGTCAGCTCTTATAAACTCAGGACCTAATCATGATATCCCTTATACACTGAATTCTATTGGTCTGTTTGTGGGTAAGGGTTTACAGAGTTGTTTCCTGGCCACTTGTGATTATTAAAAATAAGAGAGATCTTTCACTCTTTCCCTGGATGTCTTGATCCTTTCCCATCCAAACATCTGGATTGATTTATATGTTTGTGACGCATTGGATCACAGAAGCCCCCTGGGGATTGCCACCTGATGTGCCAAGACTACTTCTGCCCCTGCTTTCCTGCCCTGTCAGCTTAGGACTTCAGTGCCCTGCCTGGTTTGAGCCAGACCCGCTAGCCTGCTGCAAACTCAGATCCAGGTCTGAACCATGTCCCCTAACAGCTGTAGGTTTAACGGAAAGCAGCTTACAGAAGTGTACCTGTCTTTAACACTCAGATGCCCAGCTCCCAATGGGGTCCAAACCCCAAATAAATCAGTTTTACCCTGTATACTCATAAATTGTTCGCCCTCTATAATGACAGAGAGATATGTATAGCTGTTTGTCCCGCCTCCCAGGTATTAGTACATACTCTGGGTTAATTAATAAGTTAAAAAGTGATTTTATTAAATACCGAAAGTAGGATTTAAGTGGTTCCAAGTAGTAACAGACAGAACAAAGTGAATTACCAAGGAAAATAAAATAAAACATGCAAATTTAAGTCTAATACAGTAATAAAACTGAATACAGATAAAATCTCACCCTCCGAGATGTTTCAATACGTTTCTTTCACAGACTGGACACCTTCCTAGTCTGGGCACAGTCCTTTCCCCTGGTACAGCCCTTGTTCCAGCTCAGGTGGTAGCTAGGGGATTTCTCATGATGGCTTCCTTCGTTTGTTCTCTTCCACCCATTTATATATCTTTTGCATAAGGCGGGAATCCTTTGTCCATCTCTGGGTTCCCACCCCTTCCTTCTCAATGGAAAAGCACCAGCTTAAAGATGGAGTCCAGTTCAGATGACATGATCACATGTCACTGTAAGACTTCATTACCCACTTGCCAGCACACAGGTATACGGGAAGACTTACAAGTAAACGGAGCCATCTACAGACAATTGTCCCGGTTAATGGAAGCCATCAAGATTCCAAACCACCATTAATGGCCCATACTTTGCATAATTACAATAGGCCCTCAGAGTTATATTTTATATTTCTAGTTTCAGATACAAGAGTGATCATCCTATTTGTATAAATGTATCGCACTCAGTAGATTATAAGCTTTGTAATGATACCTTACAAGAGACCTTTTGCATGAAGCAGATTCCAGTAACATTATATTCACACTCATTAGCATATTTTTATAAAATCATATACAGTGTAAAAAGAAAAGGAGTACTTGTGGCACCTTAGAGACGAACAAATTTATTAGAGCATAAGCTTTCGTGAGCTACAGCTCACTTCATCAGATGCATTTGGTGGAAAAAACAGAGGGGAGATTGATATACACACACAGAGAACATGAAACAATGGGTTTATTATACACACTGTAAGGAGAGTGATCACTTAAGATAAGCCATCACCAGCAGCAGGGGGAGGAAAGGAGGAAAACCTTTCATGGTGACAAGCAAGGTAGGCTATTTCCAGCAGTTAAAAAGAATATCTGAGGAACAGTGGGGGGTGGGGTGGGGGGGGGAGAAATAATATGGGGAAATAGTTTTACTTTGTGTAATGACTCATCCATTCCCAGTCTCTATTCAAGCCTAAGTTAATTGTATCCAGTTTGCAAATTAATTCCAATTCAGCAGTCTCTCATTGGAGTCTGTTTTTGAAGCTTTTTTGTTGAAGGATAGCCACTCTTAGGTCTGTAATCGAGTGACCAGAGAGATTGAAGTGTTCTCCAACTGGTTTTTGAATGTTATAATGCTTGACGTCTGATTTGTGCTACTCTGAAACCTGTCATATAGAGTGTGTGAGTGTTCTTCATACAGGCCCAGGATCATAGGCAAATTATCTAATAGTTTCTTTATTGACAAGAGTCATCTCTCAAACTCCTGACCTACTAGATTACTAATAATAGAAAATGGCTACTAAAAATACAAAGGTTCAACTCTTTCCAGTCTTCTGGAGAGCAGTAAAACCAATCTAGTGATATAGGGGCCAGTGATATAAACATAAGTGTTTCTGATGAAATGACCACACTCTTGGCATAGTTTTGTTTGGTTTGCAAGACATACAGTTCACTAGTTACAACAATGCAATGCTCCTCTTTATATAAAGTCTAGATTTGCCCTCAAAATGTTGCATTATGTCACTGAGTTGCGACACTATCAATAGAGAAATGGCCAAGTAATTGACTTAAATACATCTTTAATCCCTTCCCAATGGGTCCCAAAGCACTTTGCAAATTATGCCCTCATAGGAATCACTTCACTCCTGACAATATTCTTTAAAGAAATCTCAGTTTTTCTGAAAGGAAGACCAGCTGGATGACAGAATAGAATCTCAACAGGATTTAACTGTGGTGAATATCTGTCTCTTCACAGGTTTACCCAAAACTGGTTTGCAGAGAGGATTCCAGTGACTAAAGTGGATTTCACCAAAGTGCTGCCACGTTTCATATCTCTGTACATCTTCTCCTTTCTCAGCCCCAGGGAGCTGTGTGCAGCTGCCCAAGTCAACTGGCACTGGAAGTTTATAACTGAACAGGTGTGTTCATTGTAGGCCTGGTTCCACTCCCATGGCAATCAAGAAGAATTTTCTTATTGATGTTGATAGGAATAGGACCTGTAACTGGACATTTATAGCACTTTTAAGGCACACTACATACATGAAATGGGAAATCTGGAACAGCATGTTGTAAACAACATAATTTGCCAAAGCAATTTTGTATCCTGTATAGCACTCAGGTAAATGCTCAATTTTCTGAAGCATTTCATGTATCTGTCTAGCACACTTAATAATAATTGGAAAGATCTTCTGTACCAGAATTTTCAACTCTTTCATGCACTTGACAAAATAACCTTTCAAACTTTGCTTTATTTAATTCACTATAACAGATTACATTGTTGGAACCAGCTTCATCCAACCCTAGCAAGAACATCTCAATCACTAAAAGTATATTACACATAAAGGAATTTATATTGTCTCTTGTCAGAAGCTAATTCTCATTCTACATTTCATTCTGCTGCTTTGCTTCTATACTTAACCCTGCTTTGGCTTTGGTCTTTAAATGCACACATCAAGCAACAGAACAAAATACATAATTTAGAGCTATGTAGTTAGCTGGGTATCCAAAACTCTAATTTATAGAGATTGCGGTGGACCATATGGATACTGATAATGCCAGGGCTTAGCATTTTGGAATATCCACAATGCTACTGTTTGTTATGATCTGTCTAAATACATAGTGTATAGCAATGCTATTTATAGAAATTAAAATAAAAAATATTGATCTTCAGAAGCTGCTCACAGTGGTATAACAATTAGCCTACTCTTTCTCTTCCCCAGTCTTCTTAGGCCAAATATGACAATCAAAGGGACAAGAAAATGCCTTTATTTGCAGATTTCCAAATAACGAAGAATTTTAAAATGAAGCATCCCTCCGCTATCCCTTTAAAAAAAAAAAAAAAGAACAAAAACAAATGCACCCCTCTCACTTGAATTCATTGACATTATCTGATTATTCATCCTCAGGAACAGTGCCAGCCTCTCCATATAAGAAAAAGTCGCAGCAAGCTCTTTGAGACAGAGGGATCATGTATTTTTATTTGTTCTGTAAAAGCACTAGGCACTTCATAAAAAAAAAAATCTCTCTAACATATTTATGGAGGTGCCATGTTTGATTTATACTCAGATACTACTGTGATCAGTGGCAGTATGAAACCCCAAGATTAAATAGAAAGCTTTTGGTCCTCAATCGCATCTTACTGTCTCTCTTTTACCTCCTTCTTGTCTTAAGGACTGTTTGTGGGTGCCAAAATGTGTTAAGTTTGGATGGTTCCTGCCCTACACTCCAGCAGACAACGAATATAGTGCTTGGAAGCGACATTATATTGCGTGTGCAACCAACTTAGATTACTTAACCCCAAGAGAAGCCACTGAAATCTATGGGACCCTCAATGAAGCAAAAGCTGAAAATGAGGAGCAGGAAGAAAGGCTAAGAGAAAAATGGCTACGAAAAATTATTCGGGAGAGATTAGCGTTACATAAAAGTCAGTGGTATTAAAATAACGACCTCTTTCTTGTGAGATTAATGTTAAAATAACAAACACTGTCTTCTGAAAGTGATAAAGCAGCCTAAAGTATTAAAGCAGTCAAAGACCTTTTCTTAGGAAAACTTATCTGCGCAGATTTTTTTAAAATTAAATTTTTAATATCAAAAGAGTAAGAGTTGAAAATGGTAAATATAATAGATTTTGTTTCTTCTGTATGGTTGTTTAGTCATATTTGATATGCCTGTAGGAAAGGGATAAAAATATTCAAGCTTAATAGTGTCCAGTGGGGTTTGTAGTACATCTCAACTGTGGAAATAATAGAAACCTCAAACTGTCAGTGTGTGGTTGCTGACTTAATTTCTTTCCAGTCTGGCACAAATTGCTTTCCAATTTAGGAAAACAAAGATTTGAAAGGAAAAGACCCAATACCAGGATGTCCTGTAGAAATTTTAATTATATCTACAACTACAGTCAACACATTAAAGGAATCCTTGGTCAAGTTTAGGTCAAAATGTAGGTTTTGTAAAAAATTATTTAAATAAAACCTAAGACTAAAAGAAATATTTTCCTGGAATTCTATGATATATCAGACTTTTATTAAACAGTGCTCAGCGTATTGAGATTTATATCCACAAGTCTAATAATCAGTGTATTTTATATTAGATATAGATTGTGATTTTTTTTTCAGGCAACATGGTTCTCCCCCCCCTTCATTAATATTCATTTGAAAGGATATCACTATTCATATAGTTTTCATGGAGAGCACACCTTAAGTGATGTCAAATCCCCAAGTTTTCTCTCAAGTCTCATATTTGGCATTTTTCCTAAACCGCAGCACCTGGAGTCATGTGATTATGTGAGAATCTCAGTTTTCCTTTTTTAAACAGTAGGCTTCTAGTCTTTCCGGTTAGAGAGAAAAACTTGAAAATATGAATCCCAAGTCCTCAAAAAACAGAAGGCAAGTGAAAACAGTCCCCATGTTTTTAATCTCATGGCTGTTAAAACATTCTTATGATTTTTTTAAACTGAACTCATTATTTTTTTGAACTATTCAGGTTGTCAACACTACTTTCATTTCAGGTATTAATATAAGACAACTTCATTTTAGTAGAATGACCAATTCCTAGCCAAAAATGAGGAGGACTTTTCAGGCAGGATGTTCAGTTTAGATAAAATCTAAAGACTGCCCTGTGAAACTAACATGCTAATTTTCATATGGATTATTTCCCTAGTTACTGCATTGTTTCTCCTGTTAGTGTGTACTTACCCAGCAGTGGAAATATATGGGATTAAACAGCAGGGTCTGGTGATGCTTGTTTTTCAGAGGAGTTATTCAAAGCTCAACTGCCTTGGATGAGTGGTACTTGGAACTCAAGATTTTTAAAATCGCGATTACAGCCAAGTCAGGCACAGATGATCCAGGATCGGGCTAGACTACAGGCAGCTTTGCAACTAATTAGGGTAATTTCCCCCAAAATCTACTTGCATTTTATCCTTTGCAAATTGTTCTTTTTTTGTGCAAGCATTAAGTGCTGAATCCTGAGATTGGTTGGCGGTGCTAACACATAGATCCTATTTAAATCAGAACTACTTGAAATACATTCCACTTAATTAAAAGCAATTAAAACTCTTAATTGATTTATGCTTCATGTAACCCCACTGAAGTCAGCACAGACTATCGTTCACAGTTTATTGTGGACCTGATTCTGCCACCCTTAGTCATGCTGAGAAGTGCCCTACTCACTGCTTACTGCCTTTTGACCTCCAACGAGAACTTTGTGGCGTAAGATACTGTGTACCATGAGTAAGGCTGGGACAGCATGACCCTAAGTAATATGCGTACAATATTTTTGTCTGAAATATATATGATAAAGCATAGAGATCCTGTTATACTTGTATAATTATTAGTTCAGAATGGTGCACAGTGACAATATGTGGCAGGCTTTGTTATAGTAAATACTGGCAAGTGTAAGCGGCTGATCAACTAGGAGACTGATGCGAGGGAGCCACTCCAGCAAAGACTTAGGCTCATGAGCAACTGAGGGTACATCTACACTACAAAAAACAACAACCCCATGGTACAAGTTTTAGAGCACAAGTCACCGGACTCAGGCTCACAGGATTTTTGCTACGAGGCTAAAAAAAGCAGCGTAGAAGTTCCTGCTAAGGCTGGATCCCAGCCTCTGAGACCCTCCCCCTCCCTGGGACTCAGAGCCTAGGCTCCAGCCTTAGCAGGCACTCCTACACTACTATTTTCAGCCCAGTAGTGCAAGCTCAAGTCAGTTACTCATATCTTTATGTCTTTGCAGGACTGATTTTTGTGTCTACTGTGTGTCTCTTATCTCATAAATAAGATTGATTGGGTGTCGGTAAAAAGTCTGAAAAGTCATGGCACATGGCACTTTACTTCCTAGTAAGCTTATTTTCTACTGGAAAAAGCATTTATAGCCATCAGTTATTTTAAAATGCATTAAGACTTCAAAACACACACAAAAACACATCAAAAAGAACTGTTAAAATTGAAGGAAGAGACTTGTAAAACAACTATTTAAAAAAAATTAGAATCCCCTAAAGGTCATGATCTTTGCCATGGAAATCAGAAGTGACAAACATACAGACTTATTCTTAATATAGTTAATTTCATACTTGACTAAACTGTACTCTGATTACAGCTAGATTCAGTCTGTAACCCAACTTGTAAAGCAGTTGAGTACAATTAACATTTCTTTGTGCCTTGAAATATACATGCTAAGGTTCAAAGTGAGGCATTGGCAGCACAGAAAGTAAAAGTGTTTAGATGTAGCTGGTATGTGAGCCCAAGAAATATGCTACTGGACAATCTTCTTCTCACCCTCCACTATAAATACTGATGAACCCCCTCATCCTTGTGAAGCTCTGTATAGGATCAGTGCCTTAGTTTGTTTCCATATTACACAATTTAGAAGATTATGTCTGAGCCACTGTTAGAGTTGTAGTCTCAAGTATTGTTCTTCTGAGGAACTTAGTTAAATACATCTTACTTTGTGTCTGTCAATAATAATGTACTATCATTGGTAAAATAAGTTTAAGTTTTTTTTTTACTGGTAGATGCAAGACAGCATTTCTTAACTGTTGCATTATGTAATCACTGAACCATATGTTATTACACTGCATCTTACATATTACTCTCAGTATTTTTGTTTAAATGCTTTCAGGAAAAGAGTGCTCTTTCGAATCATACCCTTTCAATGCTGCTTTCTGAAGAAACGAAACCCGTAGCAAACTTTAATCTAGCAGTAGAGAAACAGCTTGTTTTGGCCTCCTTAAAAACTTTGCCCAAGAGGTAAGCAGGACTCAAGATTTTCAAAATGCTGGCCACAATCCCCAAACCACATAGAAAATGGTACCCAAAATGCAGTAATTAATAAGGGTGACAGAATACATTGTAGGAAACAGCACACAAAACTGCAGATCTTTGTGCTCACATCAGGTGGCTTTTAACACACAAACACCTTGATGGAGCTCAACTTTGTCCATTAGTTCTAAATAATTACCACATAGGTTCCCTCTCTTAAAGCTGTGCTGCTCTTCCTCTGGACTGGGAGGAGCAAGTCCATGAGCTGGCTTGCAGACAATAGGTCTGGCCCATGCAAAGTCCTCCATTTAACTGACACCACTTGGCCGTAATCCTGGGGAGGGAACTGAAACTTGAGGTTGGGTAAAAACTTGGTGGTGTTCTGTGTGAGGGTGTGACCAGAAATACTAGATTCCCACTCTAGATTCTTGGGCACAGATTGGCCTGAAGCAACCGTTCTGGAGCAACCATCAGCTGATCTGGTCTTAAACCACCACCCTGAAGTTCAAAGATATGGGGAACAAGAGACTAGAGAGGCTCTCCCATAATGCAGCATACCACCCTCAACCCTGTTACTGGTCCAGCCATAAAATGGGAACCTTGTAGAGCCATTTCATGCTAAGCCTGGATAGTGGACTAATGACAAAACTTTGAAGCCTAGAGTTGTACTTTTCATTGGCTAAACTACTTAGGGAGAAGATCCTAAAAATTCATTTTCTTTTGTGGACTTACAAAGAACAAATTAATTTGTTCTTTATGTGTATTGAGATTGTAAATTTAAAATCTTTTCACCACAGAGAAAATGAGGGCACTGAGGAGTATTTTCCCTATCACCAGCACTGCTAAGACATAGTGTAAAAATAAACACAAAAAAGAGTGCAAATGACTGATCTGAGGTATTTGGAACTCAGTGATCTCAAGAGGCAGTAGGTGATTAAGGTTAATTGTCTCACAGAAGTGGTGGCCTTCAGGAGGCATGGAATAGAATAATACAAGTTGCTGTAAATATATTTACAAAACACAACACTGCGTGTCTATTTATTGTAACTGAGGTTTAGACAGGTATTTACATACCATAATGGTTTATTTCTGCATTAAAGTAAAAAAGAAAGATAATCTTTAAAGGATATACTGCCTGAGTTTTTTCTTTTCCTTCTGTAGAAAGAATGTGACTGGAAGCAATTACAAACACTGTCAGTGTGTCTACCAAAAACACAGCAATTTTGCATATCCACTTGAGCCATATCTGGTTTTGATATCATCCAGGATTCCTGCATATGAGGTATGCATTTCTTCTAAGTTTTCTCTCTTTTTTGAATAGTTTGGAGTCCAAAGCAGGGGATGTACCTGAGACAGCAATCTGTTCACCCTTCCCCTGCAAAGAAAACATCCTTCCTGGAGTCTACTATAGCCTCAGTCCTGCAAATATTTTGCTCACATGAGTAGTCCCATTAAATGTACAGGATTAGGGTCTCAGCAAAAGTGCACCATAAAGGGAAGAAAAACAAAGGAAAGCATAAGATTAAAATGTCAGTAAAGTAATATTATGGGTCTAAATCAGTAGTTCTCAATAGGAAGGGTGTGGAGAAATGCTGGGGGTCTGTGTGGTGGGGCTGCAGCTAGCCCCCCTACAGGGAGCGGGGAGAAAGCGCCACACTTCCAGCCCCACTCCGCCCCACCTCCAACCCCATTCAGCCCCAGTTCTGCTCTGCCTCCAGGCCCAGCTCTGCCCTCATTCCCTCTCCGCGCCCATACCAGCTCTGCCTCTAGCCTCAGCTCCTCATCCGTCCCCCCTTCTGCCACTAGCTCTGCCTTCAGCCCAAGCTCTGTGCTGAAGAAACCTTTACTGTTCAGTAATTGGGGGAGGGGCATGGACAGATTCCATTACTGGTAAGGGGCAAGGGGTGACTGGATAAGTTTGAGCACCACGGGCCTAAATGAATCTCTAATGCAGAAATTCAGAGTTTAATAGGAAACTGAATAAAAAAATGCTGTCTGTGCATGTGTGTGGGCTGCACAGGTTTTAATACCCTGACACTATGTGATTTGAAGTAAAAAAACCCAAATCATATGGTTTAAGTACTAATTTGTGGAAGATGTTCAGTGTTATAGCTAATCAAAGAAAAGTCCAGGATGCACACTCCAAAACAGCCCATCCTGTATATTTAAAAAGTTGAATAAAATCTAAGTTTCAGCAAAGCATCAGTGGGAAATAAGTAGGAAACTAAGCTGACCACACAAGCAGTGTTTTATTGTTTCATGGTAAAGATTATGGCCCTGATTCTAAAAATCACGGTGTGTGGATGGACAGCTGTATCTGTACAGAACACAATTAACTTCCTTGGGGGTTCGCAAGGCATGCCAGACTGCTCATGCACAACAAATTGCAGGGGTGGCCTCGCTGATATTTTCCTTTCATAAAGGTTGTTGGAGAGATCATCTCATATCCATTGGCATTATGGGGCTATAGGACAAAGCTAAATAAAGAATTTCTCTGTGCAATTAATTACTAATGTGTAATGTGATGCATCCTACAAATGAATATTGAATTAAGAATGATATTTTTCTCAGGGAATTACAGGTTGAGAAAAGCAGGATTTATTTATTGAAGATATGAACTGATTTATTTCTGTAGATGGTGCTGGACAGCGTCAAACCTGGGGTGATTCCTGTGTTGTATGAACATTGCGGAATGACATTGGAAAGCCTCCTTTTTTACATAGAAAAGGCTCTGGATGGCCGAAAAGCAAAGAGTATAGGGATTTTTAGCGATGGAGACTCCAGAGAGATCAATTTACTTCAAGGTAGGGGCAGAGAAAAGCAGAGAAACTAACTGGGAACATGTCAATGCCGTATCATGCTTAGGTATTCCAAAAGGAGAAACAGCATGAAAATGAAAAGTTAATCAAACTAGCAAATTGGTCACTGATCCAACTGTAATGCGTTTCTGGCTGGTGGACCTCTGTACCTTCCATTGTAATCAATAGAACTCACCCCAGGAACAGGGGCTGCCTGGATGTAAAAGCTTGTAGGATCAAGGGCTTGGTAATTAGTTAAAAGCCAGAGAAAATATGACAAAAAGAGATGCCATGGTAGAGCCATCTCTGCTGTCATAAAAAAAGGAGATTAGACACATGATGCTAGTCCAAAGTAACTAAAGGTCTGACCATGAGGTTAAATAAGGGATAAAAGGAAGAAGAGAAAGAGAAACAAGTCAACACAGAGGTGCAAAGAAAAAAGTAATAACCAGAAGAGAGAGAATACATGGTAGAGAGAAAATAAATTTAGAGAAGAGGGAACAGGGAGAGAGAGAGAAGTTACTAAAGAAATGGAGGACAAGAAATCGCTCAGGTTTGAAAGTTAGCACATTGCCCTGAAAAAAGAGATTTGAGGGAAGACTGCGCTAAGTCATGGGAAGTGAAGTAATGGTATGAGTACAGGAGGGAAGAATTTTGAGCAGAATGAAAACCCTTATGGGCATTTTACTTATTTAATTGACTTTTATTTAAATGTTTTTCAGGCTGCAGAATCAGTATTGAGAACATTCTGAGCCCTGAAGTGAGAGAATTTTGGGAGAAGCTAGGTTGTGTCATGTCTCCAGAGGAAGGTGGTCATGTGGACATCTTTGTTCCTCTGGCAGCATCAGGTCAGTTTTGTTTGAACTTCTGCCATGACTGAGAATCTCCCACTCCATTGCGTACGTGTTCACTACTGAGTAGGGCTTGTTGCAATTAAGGCTGGCAGAAAATTGGGTTCTTTCTGTGGAGAATTTTGACTTTTTGTTGAAAAAAATCTGAATACTGGAATAGTTTTGTGGGAGTTGTAGTTTGCGTGCCTCTTGTCCCCATTCTCCTCTGTGGGCCAACCCCCAGAGCTAGATAACATCGCTCATGATCCCCTACACGTATGAGGCTTCTGTTATGCACAGAAGAATGACTGTGATGCATCGTAGGACATATAGTCCAGCCAAGAAGCCTGGCTTACAGAGGAAAAGGGGGACATAGGGCATCCAAACAGCTCACATTAGACATAGTGGTGGCTGAGAGGGGGACAGTTTAAAGTCAAACCAAACTATTTGGAACAATTTGGTTCCACAAATCACATTTTTCAGAATAGATTTTTTTTTTTTTTTTTTTTTTTTTTTTTTTTTTTTTTTTTACTTTGTCTGAAAGTTTTTGCTCTTTGCAGAAAAGTCAAAATTTTCCACGGGATGAGGTGGGGGGAAGAGAATCACTTTCAACCAGCTCTATTTGGGGCTGGGGCAGGGAGAGTCTCTTTGTTCTGTGTTTGTACAGTACCTAGCACAAAGGGGACTAGGACTAGAACTTATAGGTGCTATGATAATACAAATGATGAGGGTACAGAGTCCATTAGAAAGCAGAATAGTTTCACACAGCTGCTGAGCTTAGTAAAGAGGCAGATATATTCTATTTCTCTCATTCTCTTCAATTACCTCAGTTTGTTTGGGAGATATTAAAGGTTGATCTTGCAAGTGCTGAGCAAGCGCCAGAATCTGCCATTTGCTCAGCCTTGCAGGGTCACCCCCTTAGCTGGCATCAAGGCAGGTCATTACAAGAACTAAAGAATAGTATCCACTCCTATTTTGTTATTTTTCTTGTCTTGGAAGGAATAAGATGCACCTCAAAGCTCTATTCTTTTCAGGGACCCCACAGTCTCACAATGTGCGTTTCTTCATTGACATTAGAACAAAACTGGAATTATTTTTCTTCATTAGGGATCTCACGCCAAAAACAACAACTTTTCTAGTTTTTTGTCCATGTTAGTAGATGTGATTGTTCCTTCACAGTGTCATTTTGTTAAGATACACAGGACATCTTTCATGCCATTGGTAGATATAGCAGAGTTTTCAGCATAATATGATAAAAAGCATAAAAAGTACTGTTGATTCACAAAGACATGAATTTTCATCTAGCCTTGAAAAAAAGTTTAGATCTCTTTTGGTTTCAGATGAATAGTAGCAGCATGGAGAAAAAGAATTGGCTAATGTACTGTAGCAGCTATGATATGTTAGTGACGTAAATAATACAGAATTTTATGAACTAGAAAAAAGAATGCATCTTTTCAGAGGCAGGGATGGAAGTCCTTTCCCAGTTGACTCAGCTAACTGGTGTGCTCTTCAGAACCCCCACAGGAATTGCAACTGGATCTTATCAGCACAGTAAGTACGGAAAGTTGTTATACACATTTATAAAGGGAGATATGTGGCACATCTGGTATTTGGCCACATTTTACGTGGCTCGGAGAAATTGAGTCAGCATTCCCCCAGTAAGAGAAAAATGATTTGTTTACAACTTAAAAATAAAGACTTATTTTGCCCATAAGCAAAATAAGAATTATTAGATAAAAGCAAGAGAAAATTATTCTAAACCTGCTTTTGGAAAATGACGGGTAGAAGTAGGTGTATAGGGGAAAGATGTTGGCATTTGATTAATTTTAGATGGCTAGTATGATTTACTGAAGACCCAGTGTCATACTCTAAAATCAAATCACAGATTTACACGATAGTGATCTTCAAATACTTGAAAGGCTGCCATAAAAAAGATGGAGAAAAGGTGTTCTCTTGCCACTGAGGTTCAAGACGCAATGGGTTCACACTGCAGAATAGCGGATTTAGATTAAATCTCAGGAAAAACTTCCTAATTGTAAAACCAATAGGACAATGGAACAGACTGCCTGGAGAGATTGTGGAACCTCCTTCTCTGGACGTTTTCAAAAGGAGCCATCTGTATTGGATGGTTTAGATGCAAAAACTCCTGCATCTTGGCATGGGGTTAGATGATCCTTATGGTCCTTTCTAACCTATAATTCTATAGGTTTATAACTTTGGCTACACTATTCTGCCATATTTTAAAAATTCCATTTCAGGAACAACTAAGTACAATTTGATGTAATACTATCTGCCTGTCAGGTTAGCATAACGAAGGACAGAGGGGTTAAACGGTAGGTGTCTCAAAGTATACATTGAGCAGAGTGAATGGGTGAGAAGAGAGGATTGTCTGGTACAGCCACATCTATATTCAGATGCTTCAAGGTCCCTGTGTTCTATGGACCATGCAATGCATGAAAAAAGTGTAATTAGCAGAGGTTTCAGGTCCTGAATAAACCTGAATTTGCAAAATCCATTATGCTTTCAAAAGGGGATGTGTTTGACATTCTGTCACAGATCACTAAAAATCTATGCTTGGTGTAGTCTTCTGATTCAGCATCAGAAAGTCCACTACCAACAACTTGTAGTTCTGGAAAGCCATAGGTATAATCATGGTATCAGAAACTCAGTCAGTCTCCTGTTAAAAGGGCATCAAACTCTACTTTAGTGTCAATTACATTTTATTGCCATACTAATAAAAGTCAGAATTCTCCAGAACGATCTGAAATTTACAGCAGAGTAAACCAGGAAACAAAATTAATTTATCATAATACTGTAACCACTTTTTGACCAGAGTGGTTAGCCAACATTTTGGGACTTGCATATTGTTTCTGATGGAAGGAGAAATTGATGATGGAGTCAGGTATTTCTTTGATCCAGTCCTGTTTGTTTACTAAGAATGTACAAAGTCCTGTTTCCCTGAACACAGTAGGAATCAAACAGGAGATAGTTTCTTTGGTCAGCGTTCCAAATCTCTCTCAGGCAGTACTCTACTCAAAAACTCATACTTCAGATTTTGTTCACAGTCTAATGCTATCCATGCTTCTTAATTCCCTCTGTGTGTTTCTGCTGCAGACACACAGCTCTACCAAATCAATACACCAGCTCCTGCATTGCTAATCAGTCTCCAGGGAAACACCTAAGACTACATGTTTCAACTTCTACTCAAGCCTTGCTGGGTGCCTGCATTTTGGGTTGTGGGTTCTATTGTTTCAGCTAAATGTTCCATAAAGGAGCTTGATTATTTCTTACACATATGCTGAATGAAGAGCAATGGTTACATCTACCAGTTTCAGTGAGGTTTTTGCCTAACACCCATCATAAAAATATCAGTCCTTAGTGAATGGCTGGGAAAACAGAAGGATGGACCTCCCACCTCCACCTACTTCACTGAAGAAAAACTACAGATATGGCTCAGACTGACAGAACTCCTGGAGGAGGTACTGAAATCTGTTCGGAAGCAGATGCAACCATATTTAAGTGAGCTGAAGAAGAGTATTAGTGACAGGATTATTGGTAAGATTTGTCGTTTTTCCTTTTTAAACACTTATAAAACAAGTACTCCCTCAAAAAGGGTAAGAAAAAGACTTGAAATCTCTCTCCCACCCCACAAACTTTCATGGAAACATCACAACTTTAGAACTTGTCTCTTCCTTTCCCCTTTTCTCCTGTATCTATTTTGATGAGAAAACATTGTCTTCTGTGTCTGTGATGCACATTGTACATGACAAGTATTAAAAATAACCTGCTACAGAATGAATACTTCCAATGCATGTGTCAGCTAACACAAAAGTGCAAATGAATGGGAGAGTTATCTGCATGATCAAAACAAAGAGTGCTAAAAAAGTTATTCAGTTGTTTTTAATAAAGTATTATATCCTTCAGCAAACTAGGTCATTTGGTAATAAGTATGACTGCCCAAATATATGGCATGTGAACTTGCATTAAGATGCTCAGACCAGAAACCATTGCATACAGTTTACCTAGCTTAGGTCCCTTCTGTATCAGTGCATGTGTACTATGACACCAAGACTATCTATTCCCAAGAAAAGCCTTGTCAGAATGAATGCTCAAAAACAAGAGCATTGTGAGGATCTGTAGATGTTACATTGGAAGAACTCCAATTACTGATAGGGCAACCTACTTTTCTCCTAAAGGGATGTCTTTCAGCACACTCTACATTCAGAGTATCAAGCAGTAAACTTGATGAAGAGGGTAAGGTTATGTTAAATGGGTCTAGGAAACCTCTCTCAAAGTTGTTTTCTGACCCCAATGTCTGTGTTTAGACAATATCCTTTAAAGCTGCAATACAGGCCTGCTGACAAGGGGAGGGAGGTAGGGGGCAAAGGGGGCAATTGCTTTTAAATCGGCCAGATGGGCCACAGGGCTCCTAGGTGTGTGCGGGTTGGTACTGGCAGTAGCAAAGGCAGCCAGGCGGGCATGTGGAAGCCCTGGCCATGCCAGAAGAGCATGCCCAACAGCTCGCTGGGCACCAGCAGTGCAGCCGGTAGCAGCTTGCTGGGCACCAACCAGTGCAGGTGCAGCACAGTCAAATGGCAGGTGGACCGTGGGCCCAGCTTGTGCAAGTGTGCACCAGCTGCCGCATATGGTCCAGCTCCGCACCCATGTGGTGACGCCACGCTGGACTAGCAGCAGCGTAGGGCTCAGCTGCAGCCTGCCCTGCACGATGTGCAGCGGCAACCCATTGACTGTTCTGCCCTGGAGCCCAGAATTGCTGTCAGTAGGCCTCCTGCCATAGGTCTGAGATGTCCCTATACTGGCATAATGCCAAAGAAATTACTCTGCTTGACTCAGATCTCAGGCTGAGTTTGCAGGGCTAGCAGTGGCAGGTAAAAAAAATATATATTTTTCAATCCAGAAAGTGAGCACATTTGCTATCGTGTGATTGAGACAAAATTGTGGGACCTGGCAATGCCCTGTCTAGAGTGCTTTTTCAGAGCAGACACACACTTTGACCTTGCCTACACCGGATTTATCTTTGCAGTGTCTAAGGCATTGGTGCAGCTACATCACTGTAGGTAGACTAGTAGCTAAAAACCCCAGTGTAGACAAGTTCCCTTTTGTTTGAATGCCCAACAAAATGTTAGCCTGTATGTGCGGTTGCCTATTTCCCTGACTGGAATATAGTGACTATTGTTAATAGTCAGGCTATCAGGCAAGCTTACCATATCTGTTTAAAGGACTAACTTACAATTAATGATCTTGTATTTTCAGGTCAGTTTATGTTTGATGCCATGAGCAGAGCTAAAGTACATACCAATAGAGAAACAGCCCAGACTTTCACTGATGGATTAGCTGAACTGTCAAAAAGAAGCTATGTAAGTAAAATTGCAAGGTTTTTAATAGTCAAATGAAGTGGTATTTAAGGTTATTTGCAGATCTCTTCCCATTTCAATGACTGTTGTACTAGGCTTGATGAATATTTGAGGATTTTTTTTTTTTAAGTTCAGATACCTATTGACATGCTGGATCAGCCCACAAATACATAGGTAGGTGACGATCCATAGCTCTGAACAGGGTAGTCGCATGGACACACTTGCTTTTTCCTGGTTTGGAGTCCAAATTAGCAACAAGTCCTTTAAGAGTGGATGCTGAATGGGATGCTGGCACAGACTGCACAGTGCTTCAGACTTTCCTGGTCAATCAGCCACTCCAATTAAATATGAGAATCAAAATCCTGGAAGGAGTGACAGAGCCTGTATCTCCCAATACTAAAAGAAGCCATCCTGCACTGGAGAGAGAACACAGCATGAAGAGGCGTGGGATTCCTACTGAGGACAATTCTGAGCACTGTTCTGGGTGAATAGAGGTCATGATGGTGTGATGGATTCCCTGGAGTGCAACCTGGAACGGGGGTTCCACTGAGCCCTGTGGCTTACCAACCTGGGATCCCTCGCACTGTGATGCTGTGAAAAACTGCAAACCTCTCCAGGTACTGCACTTATACAGCCATCCACAGGCAGGGATGCACCCAGCTAAATTACATGAATGTTTCGCCTAGCCATTCATGAACTAACAAGAGAGAGGCTCCAGCCAATTCTTCCAGCTCCCTAGCCTAGGACCCCACGATGTGGCATCCTGTCCTGGTCAGAAGCCTGAGCAGCACAAAGTTTATTACCCAGTCCACCCCTCCCTCAATGTGGAGAGGGCATGCACTAGCTTTTGTACACTGAGCAGATTTCCCAGGCACGTCAACACACTGTTTTATATTTTATCTTAAACAGATTTATTAACTGTAGAAAGATTTTGATTATAAGTAGTAAGCAAACAAATCAAAGTTGGTTACCTAATAAATAAAAGTAAAATTACAATGTTTTATAAACTAGGCAGGATTTGAATCAAGCAGTGTCTCACCCGGATAGTATAGTTCCTTCAGACACAAGCTGGGATTCTCTTTTCCAGTCTGGTACTATCTCCCCAGTTCAATCTTTGTTCTCCAGATGCGTTTCCAGGTGTTGAGCTGTGGGGGGAGAGAGGCCAAGAGATGTCACTTCCCCTCTTCTAAAGTTTGCTATAGGTCAAGAAATCTCCACTGTCTAGGTGCTCTCTCTGAGAAGTCTCTATCGCATACAATAGTCCCTAGGATAGTTGGTGTGAGTGTGTGGTGTGAGTACTTTAATGGGCCATCAGCAGCATCTGGCTGCTCCATTGTTGCACCTGAAAGGCTGGTTGTGGGTGTTCCCAACCTCACAACATTTCAGTAACACATATTAGTAGAACTTCATAACTTCACATACAATGATAGCACAAACAAATCCAATTAATGTTCAACAGATCAAGACTTTTAAAATGATACCTCACAAGGCATACTTTGTACAAAACCTATCATAATTATATCACCATGGTAAATCTTGGCATGCCAGAGTACTGCTTTGCAACACAGCGTGCCACTAATGGAAAAAATGTTGGAATTTATTAAATAATTCTTCTTGCACTCCTGTAAACAGGAGCAGAGGTACAAGGTGTTGAAAAATTCTGTTGTTGGGTTTAACTACTATTTTTCATTCCAAATTGAATAGAGTAATATTAAAACCTTTGCCAAACTGTGCCATACAGTCAGAAATGCATCTGCTTACCCTTCCCACCAGCAGCATATTCCAGGAGGGAGTTGGTTGTCATGGTAGAGTGAATACTGGCAATATTGCAGGACATAAAGAAAGTAAGATTTAAGCTAAATGCTCTTAATGATCCTTTTCAGATGGCTTTTGAAGGTCTCCAACACATGTTCTTAAACCTGAAGAAATTTTATACAGACGGATCACATTTAAAGGGAGAGAAAAGAATAGAATAGCAAAAATAGAAACTGTAGCTTCTCTTTCCGGTGTTGATTTTCATTTGCAACCTCACTGCTGGAAAAAAAAAAAAAAACAGGCTTAGCCCATGGTCTAATCAGCCACTTCAAAAACTGTCAAACTTGTACCAGATTGGGCTGTTTAGGGGATTGCTTTTATCTGCCTTTCTGGTCACAGGTTTACAGCAGTGTTGCAAAATATACAGTCTTGGTCAGCTAAACCAGACGCTAATTAGAAGGAAAAAGGATAGGGATAGGAAAGAGAAGAAATAAGGGAGGGAAGGAAAAAGACACATTAGGGGCTGGGGGATGAAGTCTTACATCCAAGTGGGGTTGGAATAAAGCCAGTGGAAAGTAGCAGTGTCACTTGGTCTGAACAGGTCAGGACAGGACATCTCTCAGGATCAGGATGACAAAGGCCCAGAGTCCCAGGAGATGGTGAGGGTGGCAGCCATGATGGTGAAGCTCGCTTCAGTAGTAATTTTTTCTTCCTAAAATCTCTTTAAGAACCCCAAAAGGGAGTGATATGAGGAATACCCCATCCCTTCATTATTTTGTTCAGCAATTAGGCCTATTTTCCAAAGCATCAACTTTGGTCCATTGATTTCCAGTCCTCTACTTCTTGTTTACGAGGTGTGATCTTAACACAGTCAGAGTTATATGGAGTAGGCCTTTTTATTAGGACTAATTTAGTCTGTCTCGATTTTCCACCTTTTCTATCAACATTTTCAGTTGTAGGTCATTGTGACACTTTATGAACCTTCACTTACTTTTTACAGCTGAACTCACAATTAAGGTAAATTTGTAGGCCCAGTTATCTTCATCCCGTATGGATGCAGTAAGTGTTAAGAAGTCAAATCCACTGGATCTATCAGCATGAGCCCCAGTCTCCTTCTCTATCTCCTTTAGCCCTCCCAGACTTGAATTTACAAGATCTTCAGCCACCATTGGCATACGGATTGAAATTCTGAATCTCCTCCGCAAATTTCAACCTGTCTTGACTTTGGGGCGCGTCATCCCCATATAAATATACACTGTTGCTTATAAAGACGCAGCCATTAACACACTATCCCACTAGCACCTCATGATAACCCATTTTAGTGTGAAATTTACCCATTTTGACCTTGAATAATGTTTATTTTAATTTTATTTTTGGTTACTTAGGAAAACTCTTTGGAATTTCCAACATTTTTTCCTGCTGAGGAAGTATAATACAGAGAGCTTAGCAGACAGAGCTTGACAGATGGTGACTAGAAGACAAATCTTGGTGCATTCATTAAGGAACAGTGACCTCTTTCAGTGCAGCTCACTAGCCAGGGGCTAGCAGCTGCAGTGGGTAATGCACTTACCTTTCCATTCTTGAGGTCTAGCGTAAGTTCCTGTTTTAGGTCACAAAATATACATTTGGTGACCTCACTTTTGTCCCAATGGAACATTAGTCTGCATCATAAATCCACTGCTCCGGTTGAACTAGTGCTTAATCTGTTTATAAACCAAGTAAGAGGAATGTAGATCCTCAAGAAACTGCTTGGAGAAGAGGGGGCCTGAGCACTGGAAGCTAAATTTGATTTTCCTAGCTAGAATCAACACTACCTGTCAAAGTTATGATAAACAAAGACATCTAATGTTAATGATAGAGATGCAGAGCTTTAAGTATGTTATTTCAAGGGATTGTTACTCATAGGAATAGTCTTAGTGCAATAAGATTTCCAAAGTTAATAACATTTCCCAGTGAGCCATCAGCTGTCATGACCAATCACGTAAATACATATTTAGCTTTCTGTTAGCCCATGAAGTTGGCCATTATGAAGTTAGATTTTTCATTTGTGCATAAACTATACTGCTCAAGTTCAACAGCGGATTTTTCAAATATAAACAGCAGTCATTTATATATATATATATATTTTAAAACCTGACATGAGAATAAATATTTTAAATACCACTATATTTCCTATTTAAAAAATTACTGCTAACACCAACATTTAATGTAAAGACGTGCTTAATTTAAAGCACACATGCTTAATTTAAAGCATGTGAGGAGTCCTGTGGAAGTCACCATGCATACTCATGTGCTGAAAGTTACACACACACACAAGTCTGCAAGAACGGGACTGCTTTTTGTTTGGGGAATTGAAAATATGTCCCCCTCCTGAGCTGAGATCCCAAGGTGAAGTCAAGCTCATGTAAATTACGATGACAGAGTTACAGCATAAACACTCAACAATAAACACAGTAAATAGCATGACTAGTTAATGTTTCTTATATAGATGCTATAGTGCCAATTATCTATAGAATACTAATCCTAGTAAGCTACGAAATGATGTATGAAAAACAGCTTCTGTTTAATCCTCAGGAGGAGGCTGCAAAAGAGGCTGCCACCCAGAGCCAAAAGCCTAACTGTAGCACCAGAGTGAATGAGCCAACATTTGAGGCAGTGGCTCAGTTGGTAAGGAAATCAATAATTCGTAATACCTTATTGTCTTCTGTGATGTACATGTTGGACCTGTAGTTTCTTTCCTACAGGAAAATATTGAGAAAAGTGAAAAAACTCCAGCAAAGTAGATACTGACATGTATCTAGTCAAGTTATCAGAGGGGTAGTCACATTAGTCTGTATCCACAAAAACAACGAGGAGTCCGGTGGCACCTTAAAGACTAACAAATTTATTTGGGCATAAGCTTTCTTGGGTAAAACCCCCACTTCTTCAGATGCACAAATGTATCTAGTTTTTGTTTTTAAATTGTTACCCCTTATGTGGATGTCCAAAAATCATAATTCTGTTGGAATTTAGTTTGCAAGCAGACCTTAGAAAGGGATGCAACACTTCATATTATCATCGTTGTGACTACACATGTAGCTTATGTATAGTTCATCCTCTCCCTCTTTGGAGTTAAAGCTTAGTCTTGTTTATGTTCTGTGTCAAGAGTCAAGAGAATTATCATGCTTCTAGATAAACAAGAATCTTTGTTCTTTTTGAGAACCTTAAGGTGGTATTATGCTCTACCAAAGGTGAGATCTGGGTTTCAATCCCAAAATCAGACCTTCGGGTGAAATCCTAGCTCCACAGAAGTCAATTGCAAAACTCCTGTTGATGTTATGGGACCAGGATTTCTTAATCTCAGGACCTTAATCTCAGTTTGAATGAAAACAGAACACCTATGCAAGTGACATACTGAACTGCCAGGAAAATGGGGAAGGGGAAAAATCGCTTTTGCTCCAGCAGCACTGCCTAGCCTTCTCTGTTCAAACATAGGTTTCCCCTTGAACCAGTTTTCAATTTTTTTTTTTAAATAAGCATGTTCATTCCGCAGTGTGGCAGGATTGTCAGCAGGGTTTCAAACTTAGGCTGGATGTTTTTCTAAAAGATCTGCTCTAGGAATTATTCTGGGGAAGTTCCATGGCCTGTGTTACACAGGAGATGAGACTAGATGCAGATATCCATGGATAGAAATCGGTATCTGCAGGCCACAGGACTCGCCCAGGAACTGCAGGGGTGAAAGATGCAGAACATGGGGCCACCATTCCCAGGAGCCAGCGTCCCACGCTGGCAGCTCCTCCGGCATAGCTGTACCACCTGCAGGCCCACTCCCAGCCCTGCCCTGTCCCTTCCACACAGCTGTCTGCATCTCCTGTCTGGGAGCATGTGCGCCGCTTGAACACAAGAGCACGACCAGGGACAGCTGCTGCTGAGCCTGGTGCCCACCCCAGTGGGCGGAGATGCACCGGAGGAGCTGTCGGCGTGGGATCCTAGGAGCAGCAGCCCTACGTTCTGCTACTTTCGCCGGTGCGGTTTCCGGGAGAGCCCTGCAGTTCCACAGATACCAATTTATATCCGCAGATACAAATTTTTATCCACAGAGGGATCTGTGGATGATCACAGTGATCGCTGCTGACCTTAAAATATTAAATGTATGAAACCAGAGTTCTTGCAGTTTAGGATATAGATTAATGTGTTGACAAGGGTATTTCCTTCCCTCTCTCCTGGGGTGGAGGAGGGAGAGACATTGTAACTGTTTGGGGCACTCTGTTGTGTGTGTTGGACTTGCACGTGTGTGCATTTGGGCAAGGAAGAAGTACAGAGAAAAATTACTGATAAACATCAATAGTTTTTCTTCTTGGGTGTATTAAAACCAGTAGGTCATATTGCAATGGTGCACGCAGGTATTATGTTCTGTCCCTTTTTCATTGTTTTCTGGTCCTCCTCCAGTCCCAGGCCTTTTATTGTAAACCTCTTCTAACTTACTCTCCTTGTTCTGATTGTAGGATAAAAAACTTGAGGACACTGCAGACAGACGAACTAGATTTGCCAGGGAGCTGCTGACAAGTGAGAAGAACTATGTACACATACTGGAAACTGTGAGGGATGTTTATGTTACACCACTGAAAGCAGCATTAGCATCAAATCGAGCCATCCTAAGTCATGCTAATGTTCAAATCATCTTCTCTGATATCTTGGATGCCTTACAACTCAATAGGTATATTCTATATGCTGCATTTTAAATTTACTAAGATTTTTAAATATTTTGGATTAGACAAAAGCCAAAACAGTGCAGTTGCTGCACGGGTTATCACCATCAAAGAGACAAAGAGAAAGATTGTCCAGAACAGAACACTACACTCCTGACTGAGGCATAGGACTTAATTAGCAGCAATCCCTCCAATCTTGGTTGACTTTTCAGGCAGATGCTTTTGGAAAGCAACAGTATCGTTGCTTACTGACCTTACCTGTGAACGGTGACACACAATGCGGGGCTTTGCAGAATATGACCAGACCATCAACATGAAAAATTAAAATTGTGTTTCAGTTTTGGTGAAGTTACTGTAGATTTTACACCCTGAATGATACAAAGATATAAAATCCTGCCTGACTAGAGCTAGTTGAGAAAATGCTGAATCCTATGAGAAAGCACAGTACTAAGATAAAAAAGGGTTATATATTGTGGAGGCAGCATAGTCCAGACAGCAGGATACTTGATTAAGAGTCAGGAGTCTAGGGGGCATTCCCTGCTCGGTCACTGACTCATGGTGTGATCTTGGGCTACTCAATCTCTGCCTCAGTTTCCCCATATTTCTTAAATTAATCATCTTATATTTATCACATTTGAAAGGGCTTTTGAGAACTATAAATAAATCATGCTCTGTAAGTGCTAGGTATTTATCCGTCTGAGTGATGGTAATATACAGGATGAAAGAAACTGGAATCTTATTCTACAAATATCCCTTTGAAGTTTTGAGATGCTTGAAATGTCAGTAATAATGAGAGTTCTGATCCTGAATCATGTGTGAATGGGCATATCCTGCATTTGCACTGAGCCCACTGAAGTCAGTGAGGCTCTGCACTGGCACAGGAGTTCACTGCATACATCTGATTGCAGAATCATAGGCTAGAGAGGGGCTCAAACTAAACTCCAGAACTGTAGTTCTCAGTCAAAGTTCATAGCTCAAATCTCTCTCTAGTGGGGCAGAGTTGGACACCCCATACTTTGAATCTGGATTCTGAATCCCGAAGTTCAAGAATTTTCTTTACTGTAGTTTTGGTTCTGCCCACAATAGAATTCTGAAGGTCAGATCAGAATAAGTTCCATGTTTTTGCTTCATGCCCAACTCTAGCAACATTTAAAAAAATCCGTTTCAGTGGCAACTATTGCAAGTCTACAAACAAAGGAAGAGACTAGGATAAATAGTGAATTAAACAAGCAACATGATTTGGAACAGACTGCAAGGAAAACTGAGCTTAGTAAAACATGGTTACATAATAAAAGGAAGACATCACAAGAACGTAAACTGGAGATCTGGTTACTGAAATATAGTTAAAAGATGAAAAGTTATTTTAAAAACTTTGGATAAATAAAATCTGTAAGAGCTCAAAGCTGAGGTAATGTAAAAACCAAACTAAAATACCTCACCCTCCCATTGGAACACATCTGTCAAACATCTGAGAAGATATAGGTATTAAGTAAACAAAGGAAAAGTACCAAAGAAACTTCCATTAATCTAGATTAAAAAGTGTTCATACTGATGCAAGAGGTACAGATTTTAACAATGATTTTATAATGTATGCCAGGAATTTATATACGATTAATCTTACAAAGAAAAAATCAACATAATCATGTTTTTATTTCCCTTGCAAGTTCTATGTGTACATTTCCCATTCCTGCAGTTTAAAAAAAATTAGTTGCAATTCAGATGATTAAAAATAGATCCCAGGCCAACATTACACAACAGTCTAACATTCATTGGTCCTATGGTAGCTACTTGGAACTGGGGCATCAGTAGTTGAGAAAAACATATCCTGTCAGTGAAAAAAATATATGCATTTCCTTATGCAAAACTTTAGATAGCCTAAAAGAGGTGAGCATTGTAAATCTTTCAAGGCAGTAAAAAAGGGCTGATTTTATAAGCTACCCACATTTTTAAGGTTTAAATGATAAAGAACTTCTATTTATATCATAACTATCATCCATACAGATCCCAAAGCACTTTATAAGATATACAGAAATCACTTCACTGCCAGCTCTGGGATGAAAACATGGCAATTGTTTAACAGCGTACTTTAACTCTAAACAGCACTCTAGGACAAGAATGAGAAAACTGTATGCAATTAAAACTAGAACGGGATTTATTTATTTTTAACACTAGAAAGAATGTAGTTATCCAAACAGTAATTTGGCCAGGGAACTGTGGAAAAACAGACATCTCTCTCTATTTATTTCAAATACAGGCAGTTTTTAAATGAGCTGACGGAAAGACTTCAGGAATGGAGTCCATCCCAGTGCTTGGGTGAAATATTCACTCAATTTGGGTGGCAGTTTCAAACATACACAAACTTCTTCAACAACTACACTGTCATTCTGAAAACCATTGATATGGTAAGTACTATATGACTGAAAATACAGCATATGCCAGTCTAATGCTCACATTTATTTTGTCGGAAATGCAAGCTAATATTCACACTTAATTTGGTAGAAGAAGAATTTGGTTTAATGAATTATGTTTCTTTCTATGGAATCCATTCCAATATTGATGTTCTTGGTATGCCAAAATTCTAAAACCCAGGAAAATACCAGTCACACTACTGAAGTTGCATGAAAATCAAAGGGATGATAGTCTAATTAAGACAATTAGCCTCTGCCTCTTTGAAGTCTTTATAGTTAAATTTGCCTTAATAAATCTGCCATTTAACACCTGTAGTGGATGTACATTTCTGATCAAGATTTTAGAAATGCCCAAGCAGTCAACTTGTATGAACATATACCCTAATGCACGTACAAGGTGGGGTTTGCTTGCAAACATAGCTGTATGTGTGTGCAAATCCTTATTGTGCATATGTATTGGAGTATTTATGTGCCTAAGTTGGGCATGTACAAGTGTTTGTCTGCTTTGCTGAAAGACTATTGCTTTTACTTACACACACACACACACACACCCCCAACTAAAAAAAATCAGCATGCCTTCAAAGCACATGGCACATGCACAGAGAGAGAACCTTGGTAGCCACCAGTTTTCTTGTTTTGCCCTGCTGTAAATCTGCAATGGATGCATTTAGAGATGTTACATAATTCCAGCAAGAGTGAGTGCTAGAGGTTACAGAGACACTTAATGTTGGCAGAATTAACATAACCAGCCATTTATGTCCCCTTTTCATTTTAATATGTGGCATTAAATGTAAAAAAGATCATCCTTCAAAATTATTACTAATTCACCATTTGAACCCCCAACTCGAGGCTTGTGATAAAACCCAGGGAACAAGGTTTGCTTGAGCATAGATGCCAGAGTACGTGTCTCACTGTTCCCTTGCTTAATCCATTCTTGCAAGTTGGAGAACTTCAGCCTGGAGAGCCATGCTCATCAAGTTCATTATCCTCACTTCTTCCCACCAAGCGAGGCAGATTTGTGCTTGCTTTCTCTCTAAGGTTTAGAAGGTTGCCCAGCCTGAGAACAGGGATTTCAACACGGTTGCAGTTACTGTTCTGGAGGGTTGAGAGACTATCAAAAGACCAAAAACAAAAAAAACAAAAACAAAAAACTTTTGCAGGGAGAGGTATTTTAAAAATTTTGATTTACTCTTCTTGATGTATCACATTGCTTTAAAGGATACATTTGTACTAAATTCTGTTACAGTTGAGAATGTAAAAATCTTTATAAAAATAGTTTTAATGACAGTATGAAGAAAAAAATCTCCAGTAGGCTGGTCTCCAATAATCAAGTTTATACTGATGATCAAACCTCTACCTTTCACAGTGCAGAGAGACCATTCCTTTATTCCGTGCCTTCCTGAAAAGACATGATAAAACTGTCGTTACAAACATGATGAGGTAAGGTCTATGGTATTCACACTGTGACATAGCAGAAAATCAGAATCCGGGCTTTGGATCACTGTGAGTATCCCAACCCACTTCCCTCCCAACTCAATTTTAAAAGCAGTGTAAACAGTGTATTTGAATGAAGTCTTAGTGCAAATACATACACAAGTCATAGGAGATTATGAGTTGGCCCATAGCATATTTGTACGGTTGTAATTCTTCTTGGACTAAATGGATCCCGTATTCATGACATTTTCCAGGCTCTACACGTTCCTCTTACCTTCCACATGGGTTCTCTACCAAAGCAAAAGGACATGCTCATAAACTATGAAGAAGTTTGTCAGATCAGATTGGTCAGATTTTTAATGAAAAGGACTCTGGCTTTGAATCAGTGTCATAGCAGACCATTAGCAATTGCTGTGTTATTTCTTGCAGTTGAGAGCCAGACACTTGAAAAAACTTAACTGATTAGCAGACTTCTCAAACTAACAGACAGACTCATCGTATGTGTATGTGTATGAGTGCATGTGAGTGTTTGGCACATTGCTTCATGCTGATACTTGATCCAAGACCCTCTCAGTACATAAGCATCAGCTCTAGCAGGTCAGCCAAAAAAGGGCTTTCCAGTGTGTGAATCAGTAAGAGTCATGCTAAACCACTCCCAACTAGAATTCACACTGTATAACTTACAATACATATATCACTGAATTACTCAGGTTCCTAGCTAACACATGAATTATATCTATGGGAAAATATAGCCTACAGGAGCTGCTGCTATGCCCTTCTAAAAGGTTTGAAGAGTATCTTAATCTTCTTTATGCTCTGAGACTGCACACTCCTTCAGAACACGCTGACCATGAAGATTTGACTGCCGCAATCAAGATGATGAAACAATACAAGGAATACATAGATCAGGTTTGTCACCCCAGTTGTCTGTATTCTTTCCTTTCAGCATGGTATTTTTGCTTTGTCTTATGAGGCATCCACATGGAGCCAGGAGATTTAGGAGAGAATTAGGCCATGGAGTTGCCTTCCATCTCAGGTACTTTGCTGGGAAGAGCTGCTTCCCTCTGCAGTCCCAAAGCCAGGAGAAGACATAGGGCAGTCCCGTGAACTCTGTTCTCTCCTCATGACCCAAGTTTCTTTATAGTCCTTTCTGAGGGATTTTGTAGAAGCCAAGACATTTTCAAAGTCCCAATGTTGTCCAGTGGTGGTTCTTGATTATATCAGATGGTTCTCCTAGGTTCGCACAGCAGTGTAAAGGGAGTATAAAATGGGTAGAGTCTCCAGTTGACCATCACCCATATAACAGGGGTTTTCTCAGATGGTTAGGTGCTGCTGGAACATGATAGGGATGAGGGCGCTATGCACTGCAGCTGTTCTTCCCTGGTGGATGGCCCTTACTAACAACTACAGAAACAGCCTTACTCCTCCTCCTCCTCTATTTGCTACAGAAATAGAAGCTAAGCTGGTTCATCAGGCATGAGAAAACACCTAGCAGCTGGTAGATTTATTCCATCAGAAAGTGCCTCCCCCCCCTCAAAAAAAAACAAACAAACCTCTGCACACACATAACAGGAGTTCAAAGCAGGAGGATTTTGTCAAGCTCTTTGTTTACGTTTCTTTGGAGATTTTACGTAAGTTATTTTCTTGATCAAAAGTCAGTGAGGTAAATTTAGTTTAATCAAATTGCTGTCTAACTCAAATATCACTACCACCTAGAATTGCACACGAATAAATTAGGGTCTCTTATAAGCCCATTGAAGTCAGGGGGAGTTTTTCCATTGACTTCTGTGAGATTTGATAAGACCCTTACATAGAACACAATCTCCTCCTTTCCCAACCTTTGTGAAGTTATTTGTGGTCTAATTTTAGTTTATTTTCCAGCTAAAACTAAACATGAGCAAAGATGAGCAAATGCTAAATGCACAAAGAATCATCCAGAGATGTCCTGTAAGTACTTCGTTTTCCTTTCCAACACTTTAATGCATTTTATTTCAGCTCTGATTTACAGCAGCACCTACTCCACAGAGTTCAGATTTAGGTATTCCTTCCATTATTAGTCTTGTTTTAGCACTCAAATTCTGGCCCCATTGAAGTCAATGGCAAAATTCTATTTAAATCAATGGGGCTCTAATTTAATCTGATATATTATATATATAAATAATTCCACATGCATAATCTACTTGCAAATGTGACTTTTTAGAGGCTTTTTAAGGCCCTCTCCGGTTGGAAACCAAGGCAGACCTTGGCTCTGCGGCTGGACTTAGGACCATTCTTCAGGAAGAACTCCCCAGAATTCTCTCTCTCCAAGTAGTGCCCATGGCAGGCGCCAAGACTCCCTTTGGAGTAGCATTTCACAGCTAAAAACTGTTTAGAAAATCCTAAGTGTCTGTTTCTTCATTGGCTTTAAGGTTTTTCTCCTTCACACACTGCAAAATTAAAGATATTGGGGCTTGTAAGGAGGGTTTCAAGAATAGCACCTTTCCTCCCCCTCCACCCTCAGAGGTGGGACAGACAGCAGGCTGCAGCAAAACCCAGCTCCCAGCTGACATGGGGGTAAGGTCCAGGCCAAGACAGTTGAACAGGATGAGTGGAAGCTCCCTATATGGAGGTCAGGCCAGAATCAGTGCCATAGACTTGAGTGGGTTTTTCAAAGCCCCCCTGCCTCTCCCCTAAGCATGGGAGCCCTATCCCCACAGCTTGAAGAACAAGCAGAAAAGGTCCAGTGGAGTCTCCTGAGTTCCAGGGGAAGGGAAAGTTGGAGGAATTAATTCCTGCTCTCAGCTGGCAAAATACAAAGATCCACGCTGAGATGGCTGCAAAGCATCCTCCCTTCCCACAAGCTGTTGTACCTAAAAGGCCTTAGTTGCCATGCTCCTGTGACCTAATGTCAATGAGTCATTTGTCTCCAATGGCTCTACCTTACTCATCATTCTATGCAGTCAGTCCCCACTCAGTCCAAACCCAACTGCAGGGAATATGGGTGAAGTGATTCAGATCCCCTGCCCTGGGAGATGGGCATACCTCCTCTCTCCATCAAGCCTCCAGGGATCCCCACAGGAGGTCAAAGTGGATACTATTCTCCACAGGGAGGCATGCAGTCTGTCCTTTAACACTCCCTGGCCCAAATCCCTGAGAAAACTGGGAAGGAGTCTTATAAGGTTACAGCGAGGTAAGGCCCCTCCCCACTTTTCTGAAGGGGTTGGGCCAGGGAGTGGTGAAGGACAGTGCTCACAATCAGTTTTTAAAGGGACAGTACAAACTTTTTAAAACTTTCATGAAAGTCTCCCCTCTAGATCCTCTAAAGAGGAGAAGAAATCTCTAAAACTGGGGCTTTAAGCAAGAAACCTCAGTCAATTAAGCTTCCCAGAATTGAGTACAAAGGGCACTTTGACTTCATAGGTCTTAGTGTTTTTAGAAAATGAAGCAGCACCACCATCACCAAAGAAAACCTTGCAAAGTTGAGGGAAAGCTGTGTAATTCTTCCTCATCTGGTTTATGAAGGTGTGATTAAGGTGGATTGGGAATTCCTTATCAAGACCTACTTGTACTTACAGGACTAGAAGTCTTCATTACTTTGCCTGAGGTTCAGCCTGCTGTGGCCTCCTTAGAAAAAAGGCATAGTCATACCAGCTGAGGGAATTTTCTCAGACAGCCAAGCCCACAGACAAGAGAATAAGATAATCACTCATACTGAATGCAGATACAGCCACCTCAGCCCTGAGAGTATTGGCTGCAGTCTCTTCTTGGGGAGGTCTAGGCTCAGTCTTCAAAGTACCTGTGAGGGAATTGGAGCTGCTCTGTAATGATTTATAAATATAGTATATTGACCTGGTTAGTGGGGTGTTTATTGTATGAATATATTTGTTTAGTTTAATAGTGTCTGTAAGGGAAAAAGCAGGAAGGGAAGAATGATGACTCAAGATAAGACATGTCTCAGCAAACACTTCATAGTTGTTAAGAGACAATGCTAGGACAGGTAAAGCCTGGAAACCAGAAGATCAAAAGAACTGTGGCAGGTTTAAAATGAAAGAGTGGGAGGAGTTTGGGGGAAACATGACTGAGGTGTCTCAAGAAGTTAGCCCTGCCCAGATTACTATCAGAAAAAAAAAGCCTTTAATTAAGAGACATGCCTGTAGATAGTTTTAAAATCCTCTTGTTCCTACCCTTACAACAAACAGTATGTTGGTTTTAAGGGGGTTGGGGGGATTGGTCACTATATACCACTGGTCATGTACTACCAAAGGGAAGAACTACAGGTGCTGAACTCAGTTGAACCTGCTGGGTAAGAACAATGGATACACAGGATATAATAGCCCCAGGGCCAGCCTAAAAACCAGAGAAGTGTGGAATTCCACTCCAGGGTAGGTAAAGGCACAAGGCCTGACACCTGAGGGAATGAATTCAGAGACACCAGGAAGGGGACAGAGGAGTAACAGCCTTTAACCATGATACTACCTTATACCAGCAGGTGTTCCCTTTGAAACCTCTGCTCCTCCAGGTTCCAGTGTAGAGATTACAAGATTAGACCATTGTTATCTTTCCTAAGAGTTGGAAGACCAAGGCTGCGATTCTCTGCAAAACAATAACCCCAAGAGCTTCTAATTTTGGGGGTTTCCCAAGTCTGGGCATATACCCCATCCACCCTAGAGGTACACTTCAGAGTAGTCTCGCATCTGGGAATGGACCACCTCAGAAAACGGGTGCTTAAGATATTCAGGGAAGGCTATGCATTAAAAATTACTCACTGTTCCCGGCACAAATTTATCCTTTTCCTATAGTAAATTAAAATAAACCAACCTTATCAACAAGATCCCTTGCAGCATCAGAAAATTAAGTACATAATAGTCCATATACATTGGAATGATAGAACCAGTGCCAAGGAAACATTTTGATATGGATACAAGATTCTTTGTAGTACAAAGAGCAACAATGGCATGCAGTCCACTTAAGACCTCGAGTCCATAAGGAGATAAATACAGAGTACTTCCTTTTTGGACTTGTAACTTCTCCAGAGGTATTTACAAATGCCATATCATCTCTCTCCATGTATACCCTGCTCCAATGACCTCATCAGGTTATACAAGGCTCACCAGCAATCACTAAACAGTTCTGTGTGAACAAGTGGAAAGGTCAATTACAGCCATAGCAAAACTCCAACATTTAAGCTATCATCCAAGGCAATCTTTATTTCAGAAGAGAGAGAGCAGAAAATAGGAGAGGTACTTGGAAAAATCAGAGATAAAGTTTCTGACTCAACTACTGAGTTAATTGGTCTCACGAATACCCAGCACAATTCTTAGTTTGTTGCAATTGCTGTCTGGAAGCAAATTAGTATATGAAGATCTTGATCCAGATCAGTACTAGATCTCTTGGTGAACTCATTCTCAATATTATTTAACATCTAGTTGATATCAGGTCCAGATACAGATACCAGACTCCATATAGGGGGAACACATATCTGGACTTCTACATGAGTTGTTGAAGTGTGGCCCAAGGAGGAGACATGGAGTAATATAACCTGTCTCATGCTATGGAAGAGTGAGCTGATGGTCCACTTCCAGCAGATTCTTCAGAAACATGGTGTGCATATAAAACTGATAAGGCAGAAAACCTTCAGCGCTGCTTTGAGAAGCAGCCTTGTTCATGTCCTGGGAAGAAGCTCTCACTCTATTCGTCAGGATTCTGCAAGAAAAAAGGAAAGTCCTGGCTGACCAGCTCATCAAGACACTTAAAATCAAGGGAATGCACACTATGTACATCACAGACTAGGTTGAAAGCCTCTTGAAAGAAAATAAGTTCCTCAAGTCCAGTTGGAAAAAGCAAAAAAGGTGGTACATGAGGAACTGGAGTCTGTGGTCACCAAAAGGGCTAAAAGGCCTTTATTCCACTGCCCCCTCCCCTCCAGCCACTGAGTACAGATGGTAAAGAAAATTGTAAAGGAACAGACCACACTGATTGTAATCACCACCTCGTTAATCTCAGATCTTGGCTTTCAGACCTGATTTAGATGCAACTGGAACCTACTCTTAAACTTCAAAAACACAAAACGTAGTGTAATGAGGACCTATCCTCACCCAACATCCAGTGCTGCCTAACCCATCAGCTGTAAACCTGAGAGGCTGCAACTAGTATCACTCATTCTAGGAGGAGGATTATCACCTTAGAATATTGAAGAAAAAAATCACAAAATGTATGTGTGTGACTGAGGAGTAGATGTTGGTGTTAGAAGACACATCAGGGCAAAGTTGGCTGAAGCATAGCACAGTTTAATGTTTTTACAAGAAGGCTCACACACAGGATGCTAAGCCAGCATTTTTTGGAAATGTAGGTCAGAGACTAGAAGCATATTGCACTGTCAGAAACCCAGGAGAACATCACCTCACCATTGCATAAGATTCAGGAGAACTGCCACTCTTATCTGTCCTCTGAAAACATGCAGATTCCTGTTGTGATCTTGATCTGTGCGCTACATGTCTGAGTAAAACTACAGTTCAGTCACAGTTGTCAGGCCTCTCTTTTCACTGAAAGGCTCTTGCCTACTCACCACGTCCTTCTCCAAAAGGGTTTCAGAGACTGGTATATTCTCAATGAAACTTCATTTCAATATTCTATCAAACACGGTAGTTGTGTGAACTAAACAGGCCTCCATCCCCAACATCACCACAATCTTCCTCAGATAATAGGGAGAGGTATTGTTGCCCTCCCAGTTGAATCCAAATATATTAAAGTAGTACATACATAAGTTGTGAACAAAATCTACAGAGGAACAAAGGTGTATATGGCAGAGGCATACAAGCCTCAGCTACAATTTCTTAAGTTACTATGCATTTTCTGAAAAGAGCAGCAATTTTGTGGGCAGTGAGGTCACACATCATACAGGGAGGTCTGTTAAGCTCCTACAAGATATTCCATCTTTATCAAGCACTGCAGAGTCAACCCCCTTACCCAGGCTGAGTCAGTGTTTGGTGTTATTGAATGGGGAGTGCTAATAACCTTTAAGCTCCTTTTCAATGCTATACAGGTAAATTAAATCCTTCCTCCTCCCAAGGGATAACTTGCTGCTTTCTGCATGCCACTGTGAAGACTGACAGAGGGGACTGAGGCAGGGACAATTCTGTCTTGTGCATTTTCATTCTAGGATCTTGCATGCCAGACAGCCAGATGCCCCCTTTGGAGAACAGCATTTGTCTAGTTTTTTTTTCCTGCCTATTGCTCACTTGCTAAGTACTTTGAAAGGGAAGAAGGGTTTCCTCCAGGATATACCTAAATTTCATAAAAGTTCTGCTGCAAGTGGTTTGCGTTGAACAGCACTTTTACACTTCGTTATAGCTAGCATTTTTCAGCATTGGAAGCTATCATCCTGGGGAATTCTTCCTAAGGGGTAGCCCAGGCTCAGACCAGAGATGTGCTCGGACCCTAGTTGATGTACCCCTACTGTAAAGTGACTGACATGGAGAATCCTAGAATGAAAATTTACAAGTAAGAATTTCCTATATAGGCCAAGCTCCTTGGCCAGACTATATCTCCCATGACACACCATAGTCTCCCCTCAGGGCGTAAGGAGAGGGTAACATCATGGAAGTCCCATAGGTATTCCATGGGAGATGTAGGCTGCCGTGGAGGACAGCCCATACAAAAGAGAATGGGGATATGAGGAAATCAAAGTACAAGTCTCCTGAGGCACCACAGCAGGATATCCAAATTATTTTGGTTTGGGGCTCAAAATATTTCACTTTTTGGGGTGTTTGATGAAAAATTGAGATTTTCTGTGGAAAGCAGACATGAAAAAAACCCAAAAAAAATTTGTTGAAAAATAGTTGTCAGAAAATTTTTAGCCAGCCCTACCTATAACATTTGCTTAATTAAACATAGAAGCCAAGTGGTGACTCACTCAGCCATGTCAATGTCTAATTCAGTTGAGCTGTATTTCAGGAGAAGCCACAATTTGCAGAATTTTTTTTTCTGTATCTGGTAAATAACCAAAAGATATCTGACAGTTTTAATCCATTTTAGAGGCAGTACTCAGATCAAAATTCTGGACACAAAGGAGGCCTGATTAATAAAACAAACAAAAAAATAACCCCATATTCTCTCATTGTCAGTCTATTGTGACTTAATCTTGTAATTAACATATCTGGATAAACTCTGAAACCAACGTTTGATTTCCATGTCTTTTAATCCTGTAATGTTTAATCCACAGAATTTATTAGAAGCCAACAGGTATCTGATTAGAGTACAAGATGTATCCCAGTTTAGCTGCTGTTCTGAGGAAATCTGTGTTTCATTCAGGTAAACAAATATATTAAAAAATACCAAAGGGGGAGTGATAACACACTAGATCTCACAGGTGACTGGTTGCTAATTTGGAGTTGGAAAGAAGTTGTCCCAGGTCCTTGCCAATGTGCCTGAGGAAATTTTGGAGTGGAAAGAATCAAGTGGAGGAGTTACATATTCCTCTGGAGCACTGAGGAGAGATCAGTCATTAGCATGAAGTGGTCATATTCCACTTCCATCAACTTCCTGCGGGAAGTGGGTAACAAATTGCATTCTTCTTGTTTTCCTTTTGTGAGCTCTGAGGCAGCACTGAATTAACATAATATTAGATAATACTCATGTTCGATAATTATCAGGTTCACGTCCAAGGTAGTGTGCCTACATGGCTGAAGGCCACAGTAACTAAAGAATAAACTGCCTTCAAATTTCTTTATCTGGTAGCACCCATCTCTTCCAACAGGTTTTTTTTGTCTCAACTGTGGAGACAAATTAATTGACCGGAGTGATGATACCACTACTTAGATGTGACTGTTTCCAGCTTCAATTTTTGATTTCCAGCAGAGGAACCAGAACCTGTCAGCTCTCTCTCATCTGTAAAAGTTGAAAAAAATAATCAGCTCCATATTTAAGAAGTTTTCATGCTGGTGTGAAACTGAGAAAAGTCTACAAATAACAATTCACTTGTCTGGTTATTTTCTGCATCTTTTGCTGGTATTTCAGATGTGTGTTTTAGTAAGAGCCTGTCTCCTACAAACAACCTTCTTCTACTTCATCATACAGCAACATGACTGGAGCGGTATACGTATGAATTGCAGAAGAATTTTCCTGCTTGTAATTCTTCTAAATTACAATGTTTAAGACTAGAGTGTAAACAGAACACATTTAAAGGAAAGTTCAAAACCTGACTTGGGTGAGGGGAAAATGCAATTTAAATAGCTTAGTTCCAGAATGGAGGAGCCACAAAAATGTGTACTGAAATTAAGAGACTGGTAGTATTAGATCTAAAATTTTCCAAGTTTGTTGTCACATAAATATGAGAGAAGCTCTTTTTCAAAACCTAGTTTTGAACACTTGCAACAGGCTGGCAGTGCCAAGAATAGAAGGTAGAAGGACTCAGTCTTGATGAGAAGAGAAAGCTACTTGTAGTGAAGCCACAATTCTATTGAAAACAGGGCAAAGGACAACTCAAATTCCAACTCTTCACAGTTAACAGTACAGAGCAGCCAAACAACTTTGGTATAAAGGAACAGCCACTTCCCAAATGCTGGAAGTTCTAATTGGATTCTCAGTTCACCTGAAAGTCATTAGGAACTTAAATTAAAAACCAAAATTTGAAGCCTCTGTGGATTGTCAAAAAAGTTATGTATTCCCCAACACTATTAGCTGCAGCTTAAGGGATTCTTATAACCAGCTATGAGAATGAAGAGTGAATGTTCGGTATCACCAGAACCCGAAGTTGTAATTGTAGCCCTACATGTATTTTACTTGCAATGTAAATTAATATAATACAGAACTTAAAGATTCTATCATCCCCACTTTTGTTTCCAGTGTCAGATCTTCCCTGTGTTATTGGCCCCTTCACAATTATTATCACTTAGAAAGACAAGAAAAAAACACTGATATTAATATACTGTAGCAGCACTAATAACTCTGATGTAGCTACACCAGGGGCTTGTCTAAAATACCCGCCGGATCGATGGGCAGTGATCGATCCAGCGGGAGTCGATTTATTGCGTCTAGTATAGTCCACCAGACCAAGGAGCGCAAGTGAAGTTGACGGGAGAGCGTCAGCTTTCGACTTACCGCAGTGAAGATACCGCGGTAAGGAGATCTAAGTACGTCTACTTCAGCTACACTATTCATGTAGCTGAAGTTGCACATCTTAGATCGACCCCGCGCGGTAGTGTAGACAAGCCCTAGTTCTCAGAAGCCTCTTTAGATTTCCGCATATTTCAACGTTTTAAGCATGCAAGTAATTTTTTTCCCTTTTGACAGGCTCTATGAACACATCAGCGATCTTAGCCTTTTTCTTTTCAACGATGCACTTGTTATTTCAAACCGCAGCATCTCTTATATTCCATTTGAACGGACCCCAAAAACAACTTACCAGTTCTTGGCATCAGTAGCTCTTCACAGGCTTGTTATAGAAGACATTCAACATTCAAAATGTATGTTTTATAATGTTCCTCCAGTGATCAATGTCAGTTTAGAATGTTCTATGCTGTGGGCTATAATCTGCAGTTGAATTTGGCCTAAATAAGAACTAATGTAAACATGAGGATGGGCCCTTTGTATTTATGTGGGTGAGGTGTAAGGCTGTAAGGTACCAAGCTACAGTTCTTTACAGTGTTTCCCAAAAGCGGATGGACTAAATCACCATACACAAGTTCAGCTAACACTACACTTTAGGTAATTATCACCCCTTATCCTGACCCATGTTGAGCAGTTCTGATCATTGCAGAGTTCTGGCTTAGGGTCTGCCTACACTGGAGGTTTTTTTTTTTTTTTTAAATTCCACTTGATTGCCAAATGACTTGAGTTAACTAACAAGTTTGTACAAGTTAGTGTGGAAGAGCCACAAGCACGGAGCGCAGGGTAAACCAAAAGTCTGCGTATCCTGGAACAAGCATTTGTGAAGTGTTCCAACTACCATGTACAAACAGACTAATTTCAGTTAATTAGCAATTAAGTTAAAAACTCTAGTGCAGACCTACCCTTGCATGGTTTCTTCCCTCTACATCCCATATAGATAACACTGTGTGCACGTGTGTTTTAAACAATCACTTACACGGGAAGCTATCATCATCCACCCATGGAAGGGCAAAAGCTGAAGCAAAAGCCAGCATATGTCAATGGGAGACAGCAATATTGCATTCTGCCACTGTCACAGTGCAAGGCAGTAAATCAGCTTGACTCCCAGGCCCGCTTATTTTAACTTCCAAATTACTATTACCAGTATTTTCCAGCAGTCAGTAGGGACTGGTGACTTTTCATGGGACCCTGAATGCAAAGGAGATATAGAATAGAGAACAAAACACAAGCTTGGCTAAAGTCTTCCTGTAATTTAGCAGGCAGAAGAGTATGAGTAACAGGGTTTGGAGAATGCACCCTGCAGCTGTGTTTTCCTTCTCTCCCTCTCTTTGAGGCTCCAGAGGCTTTAGACTTCAGAGATAGACCCACCATTAGGACTATAGCTGCGTGAAGTTTTTTCAACGCTAAATTTTTCTGCAAAAAATACAAACTGAGCAACACCAAAACATTGTGAATGTGTGTCATTTTCACTGCACTGTTTTGGATGACAAAGCCTAAAAAAATTCTGAAAAAACTGATGTGTTTTGACATTTTCAGAAAGAAAGATTTTCATTTTTTGATTCAAAATTTTCAAAATGTACTTCATTTTATTTAAAAATTTAAAAGATTCAAGCATTTTAATGTTTTTTGTTCCGCTTAAGCAGAACACATCATTCGGTCCAAAACAATCTTTTTAGGTTTCGATTCACTGAACATTTTAAAAACATTGATTTTAGTTTGACCCCAAACATTTTTTTTCTTCCATTTTTCAGAATTGCCAGCGAACCAAAACATCGTGTTATTCACACAGCACTAATTAGGGCACCCATCAGAGCTAACTCTTCCATTGTTCCTCCTTGAGCTCTCCTCAGCAGATGGAGTGCTCTTATTACACAATCTAAAAGCTTTCACTATTCAATAACTATTTCTGATATCTGGACATTTTGGCTGAATTTCACTCCTGTACCTGAAAAAAAATATTCAAGTTTGATCCTTTCCCCGTTCAATCATAATGAATTAGTTCTTAAGAATTAGTTCATGCAATGCACATATCAAACAAATCCATGGCTAAAGCCGGTCCCCTTTGCCCATCTGTTTGAGCACATTCCACTCACATTTAACCTTCCTTGTTCACTCTGTCACTTACCTGGGCTTGACACAGTCAGTGTACACTGCACAGACCCTTGAGAAGCAGCTCTGATCTTATGCTCACTTGCTACAGTGTTACTGGTGCTTATTAGAATGTCCAAGAACCACAGGTAGCTAGATAAGTCTCTTTTATGGGCTAGTAAAATTGAAATAGCCCCAAGCTGAAGCTCTGCTGTGAGGATCAGGAACTGCTCTGTTGCCCTCTCCTTACGCAGCCCAGGTGGGGAAGCTGACCTGGACACAGCGCCTAGTATCACTGCTCACTCCCCTGCCCCCAAACATTGCTCCGCATGAAGGAAGCAGGGCCAAATAGAAGGGAGAGAAAAATCTGACCCTCCCTGCCATGCTTCACCTCTGCGATGTATCCAGTTTGGGGAGGCAATACCCCTCCATACCCCTCCCAATCCTCACCCATGGTGAAATGCTTAGTAGCTTCTGTCTGCTCCTCCCCATCCCCAAGAGCCTAAGCAACCAATAGAGTAAAAAAAAAAAATCTTAAACAAAGAAGGCCAGATCTATTGCTAGATTAAGTTAGCATAACTCCCTCAGAGAGCCCAGTGCAGGTCACTGGAGCTATGTTATACACCAATTTAGGAGGGTTGAAAGTCAGCATATCTTTAGATTTCAAACTTTTAGCAAACACGATTCCTAAAAACATGACTTAACACTGTCCAGTGTCTCCCCTCTGATATCTATCTCACTTTGTGGGCTGTATTCTAGGGGTTTCCCATATGATACAGCTCTACATATTCTTAAATCAGACAAGCAGAAGTATCTTTTGCTATTCGTTATGTCCTTAAACCATTGGAAGTCAAAATTTAAGAGTAAAGCTATTTGCAAGATTCTATGAAACTACCACCTATCCCCCAGATAACCTATTGGTCAAGAGCAGTTAATACACTAAAGCCTCTCTTTCTTTTTTACACACTAACAGATATAAAGAATGCATTTATTCTACAAGGCCCAAAACGCCAATGGATTTGTTCTACAGAGGATGAAGATGATAAATTTACATGGCTGTCTGCACTACAAAGTGCAATCAACTGTAGCATTGAAAAGAACTGAGATTCATCTTAGTGTTTCAGATGCTCAACTCCTGTAGTGCGCACTAATTATTTGTGAACAGATTTTTGTGCAGTTACCTACTCTGAGGACTTTTGCTCAAATTCCACACCTTACCAAGAAGTTAGCATTCCTTTCGATAGTGGCTCATAGAGTACCATCGTGTGTGAGCTTTAGACTGCAGAAATTTACAGTAGAATCAAAACTCATTGTCGACCTGTAAGACTGATCTTTTTTTAAAAAGATCACACTAGTACAAATCCATTTTGTCTTGAGAACTTAAGGCAAAATCTGCACAATGTGACTTAATGGCCTTCATAAAAATCTTCACTGTATGAGAAACTGGAAGAAAGCTGTTAATTCATCGAGACTCTGTTATGAAAAGGGCTTTAGATTTTCTCCACTGATTGCACGAGTGGACAACACTAGTTTGGTTATGGGTAACAAGACATTTTAACTGGTATATTCTCGGTATGTACTACCCATTAATTCCTTATATCATAGTTACAAAGGGCATTAAGGAGATAGAAACATTTTACTTTTTTGCCATTTTTATTAAAGACCAAAGTCCTGGATTTTCACAATTCCTCACTGAGTGAAAATTGTACTAAAAAAAATTAGTACAGCAATATGAATAATAAAGTATACAGGCTCTGGGAAATAAAAATAAGTTAGATGTTACAAAGACATAGCTTTTGGAAGTATAATTCGTAGTTGAAAATGAAATCACCCAACAAGGACTGCTGTAGAAGGTATTTAAGCACGATAGTAACAAGAATAGGTAAGTTATGTTTAGAATTTACATGAACGAACAGCTCCTTATCTTTCCCCTAGAATTACTATTTGCTCTGGGTCTGTTCTTACATTTTTAGGAATCTAATGTCAAGGAATTCTTGCAATTTGTTATCATGGAATAGAAATGTGTTCATTAAAGATTAAGACGTAAAATGTTTCAAACACTACTTCAAGAACTTCCTTCTCAGTAAAATGATGAGATTTTGTGCTTATTATTAACAAGAAGATTAAGACAAATTCTTCTGCAAGTGTATTTTGGTAAATTATTTTTAGGGCTTGTCTACACAGCAAGTTACTGCACAGCAAGCCAAGGTGCGAATTTACAGTGTTTCAGCTTGCTGCTCAGGAATATTCAATATGGACACTACCACAGTGCTGTGAAAGCTCCAAAGTGCAGCTTAGCCTACTGCTACTTCAAAGAGCAGTACCACTCTAGAACTTTCATTGCACTGTAGCAGTGACCACACAGGACGTTACTGAGGGGTAAGCTGGTGCACTATAGATCACACCCTGGCTTGCAACAGAGGAAATTGCTAGGTATACAAGCCCCTAGTGAATAAAACTTATGAGCACACAATAGAGGTGGGAGGAGAAGTGTATCTCAACCTACCAAGGCCCAAATGAAGAACAATGTTTGGCAGACTCAATGAAGGACAAAAATTATTCATGTAGTAAATTTAAAAATGCTGTGGATTCATTCCTTTAGTATAAATAACCTTTTATAACCTTCATTTTGTAATTCTCTAGTCTGGATGTCAGATGTATTTTTCAGTAATAAGTGATAAAAATCCAGTCCATGTAAGACTGAATTGGTGCCTTTGGGATGAAAATGAGCGACCCTTGAGATGGACAAGAGAAAGCCGGAAGAATAATTTAGACTGTCACTGTAATTTTTAAAGTAGCACTGCCTTAAAAAAAAGGCTTTTCAAATATTCAATTTTATTTTGTAGATAGACATGGGAGAGGACAATTAATGGGTATTGAGGGGGGAAAAAGCAACAGTTTCAGCACCAGGAATGGTGGAAGAAGAGACAAATTAGTAGAGAGAAAAGATGGGGGGAGGGGGGCAAGGTGCTCGCAGGAAGAGAAAAATCGGACCAAGAAATTGATGCTGCTTGTTATAGCAGCCTGTAATAAGTTAAGTTTTTCCAACCAGTTTGAAGAAAAATACTGTGTGCAAACAATGGTTTGTGTATGAACTGTATTGGCATTTATCCTTCCTCCCCTATTTATTCCCTAAACTACTCACACTGCAGTAGCACGCAGCAGCATCATAGATTGCAACCACATTGTCCTGGGCACTGTACAAATACAGAGTCTCTAGCCCAAAGAGCTCAGAATCAATCTAGGATTATAACAAGATGCAACAGATAGCTAGAACAAATGGGAGACAGAAGAGAATGATGAGGGAATATTAAAACAATTAAGTTTTGCATCCCACCGATTTCCTCTAGGAATTAGACAATTACTTTTTACTGAAAATAAATCGTGTCCACATTTTTTAGATGAGTTAACTGTTGATGACCACCACGTAATATGATGTTCTTAAAACAAAAGATTATAGTGAAGATGAGAAATTAAACTAGCTCTTTAGTAGTTCAGATTTTTTTCTGAATTAAAAATTTGGTTTTAAGTTCACATAATGAGCATTCAAAAATAAATCACAAGAAAACTTTAAAAAAACAGTCATCCTATTTATCCTGCCTAGATATAAAAGTGGCATTTCTGCAATTAAGATCTTAATTTGATGTATTTGATGTACAATTTTGTTGATTCCATTGCAAGGATTTGAGACATTGAGATCCAATCATGCATTCAGGATTTGAGATTAAAAGTTTTTTTTACCTTTAATTCAAAGGTCTGAATGTCTGATTTATGATTTTTTTTAAAAAAATCTATTTTTATAAACAAAACTGCATGGACAATTACATGCACACAGTTTTAAAAAAATCATGTTCCTTGATTGTACCAGAGGACCCAGTTGGAAAGTGCAGCATATGGTCTTTCAGTATTACCAAGCTACTTGATAATTAGTTACAATGGTGAAGTGATCTTAGATTAATAACTTTTCTGGATTGCCTTGCATTTTTCCTTTTCGCTTATACCTGATTTCACTAAATTTAGTCTGACACTTAATCTACTAATTGACAACATATTGTGCAAGTGTGATTTCTATATAGGCAGTTTATTTTTTAAACAAGTTATTTTTTAAAAAAGTTAATTATAGAAATCTCAATCCACCTACATGCAAATAAAAAGATCCTCTTTTTTCATTTCACAGTGTGAAATTCATTACTTCTATGTTAAGGAATGCTAGTTTGCATATGTACAAAAGAAAACAATGTTTCCATGACATTTTCAAAAAACAGAACTGAAACAGGTGTTAGAGTAGTAAAATTCCCCCACAGTATTTTTGAAAACTGCAAATATCCTGTCAACGTACAGTAATCAGAAAGGGAAACATACTAATCTATTTTCACTGTCCAAACAGAATTGCAAGTAGTAAATAGCATAAACTGTGGAAAATTTGATTTAAAATGTGCTTTTCAATAATCAATTGGTAACATGGTTAATTTTGACAGGTTTCAGAGTAGCAGCCGTGTTAGTCTGTATTCGCAAAAAGAAAAGGGAAGGTCAATGACTTCTAAACTGTGATCCATTTAGTTTGATTACATTCAGAAGGTACTTTCACAGAAATTCTAGATAATGTAATTTATTAGTTACCGTCTTCTTACACAAGAGTTACATTGCAGCAGCATTCTGCTTTTATACAGTATACCTAGGTTTATTTATAAATTTAAGATCATATCCATTCTACCTTAGTGCTTTTCATCAATAGATCTCAGAGCTTTGCAAAGGAGGTCAGTATCATTATCCCCATTTTACAGATGGGGAAGCTAAGGCACAAAGAGGTAACACGACTGACCAAAGGTCTTCCAGTAGGCAAGTGGCAGATCCAGGAATGGAACCCAATCTGAGTCCCAGTCCAGTGCTTTAGCCACTGCACCACACTGCATCCCTTATGCTTGTACACTAGAAACGAGACAGTTTGTGTGGCTATATTAACATAAATGAAGGCTAGTCTCACTTTACCAAGAAAATCCAAGATGGCCAATAGCTGAAAACTAGAAGAACGAAGGGATCTACTGCTCCTTGTGACTGCCATCAAAAAGATTTAAAAATATATTCCTGCAGATTTGTAAGTTTTACAAGTTCCAGTTAAAGATGAATCAACAAAATTAAAATATTGTGCTGTTTTATTGGTGTAAAAATCACACAATTGCTAGTTCTGATTCTGAGACACATCCATGTGGTTTAACATCTATGATCCCACAGCCAGAAGAAGCCATTAAATAGAATATCTGCTGTTAGTCAGCAATTAATGCAAATTTACATATGAGATCAAAAGGTGTGTATCATACAATATACAACAAATCCTAATACAGTACATCAACTCGAACAACAGGATACACTCAGGGAACTTTTTGTTAATAGTGAAGCCTGTCTATATGCCAGAAGAATAAGGCCTGGAGACAAGGTAACAGAAGGTAACCCAGAAGTCCTAAGAACAAACTGTTTATTTTTTGGCTGGGAATTAGAAGTTCAGAGAGGTATTGACACATTACTTGACAGTACAATCTGTTACAGTAAAGACTGGTGGATATGATATTAATAAAAGGTCATGTGTGAAGCATGCATTTACAGGTAGTGCTCAGGAAATGTGCAATCAATACATTGGGAATTAACACCCAATTCTTTTCACAGAAGGGATGACCGAGGAAGGTCTGTTACGTGTAGTATCAGTTGTACCATAGGTCATTTATATGCATGCGGCTGAATCAAGATCATGAGTGGAAAAATGTGAACACCTGGCAATCTGGTCACATACTGCACAAAATATGAAACAGTTGAAATAACCAATTTTAGATGATATGGCAAGGTAGCCTGCAAGAAACTCTGTGGCAGCCTGAGGGAGCTACTTTATTGGGGGGGGGGGGGAGGGGGGGAAGGCAGGCTTTCTGGAATTGTGAATCACTTGCTAACTTGTGAAAGGAGGTTTGGGAGATCAATTTTGGTTCACATACCAGATTAGTTTTCCTGTTTTACACAATAAAACAAATGCTGCAGTGTAAGAGGCATTTATGGTATACGTGTGCTTTAATGTTAAAAGTTAACTGACGAGCTGTCGTTTTCTTTGACATGAAATATAGAAACCATTAGGTAATTAATTCCAGTTGGAAGTGTTTGGCCACTGAAACTGTGCAAACTCAACTCAAGCAGAAAGATCATGCATTCCCAAGGAAATGGCAAGGGAGGCAGTGCCAAGATGCATAACATTCAAGGAAAAAGGTTACCCTGATTTTTTGGATTGGAGTTAAAATACTTAAATGCAAAGATGGACAAATTGGACAGAACAGAATCACAAAATTTAATGTTGAATAGAGCGCATTGAGCTGAATGAATGGGTCTTTCAATAGGCTTTGAACCCAATCCCCCTTTCCAAATTTAGTAAATTCACAGTTAACGGCAATTGGCTTATAGGTGAGAGAAGGGTCGAAGCTGTTCCAGTTGGACTTCCAGGGAGATTCTCTCTTCAAGAACATCCTGGAAAGGAAAGATTTTCAATTTACAGTCCAAAGTGAAAGAACATTGTGAAAAAATTCTTACTGTGATCAAAATAAGGTAAATGTTAGCATCAGCTTTGGGCACTCACTTCAAGTTGTTCTCTAAAGAATACAAGAACCCCCTCACTTCAGCTGAATCAGAGCCTCGGCTAGTGAATTCTGCACACTATGAATGAGACCTTTGTTCAAAAATAAAGCCATTTAGCAGGCTGCATTCCTTTTTGTGCCACCTACATACTAGGCAAGGATAAGTAGGCATGAATTTATACACATTTTCAAATAAAATTGGGAGAAGAGAGTGAGGCAGAATTTCACTTGGTTAAAGTTTCATGAACTTGAAGTTTGTTTTTAGTGAATCCCAACTGTCTTTAAAGAACTATAATACAGATCTGAATTCAGATTTGTCAGTTTTCTAAATGACCTGCACTTCTATCTAGCCAGCATAGCATAAATTCAACATTTTAGGACATTTAGATTGGTTTAGTATGAAATTCATAACTAAGACGAGGTGCTGAAAAAATAAATCAGGTAAAAGTACACTGGCATCCAAAGACAAATTCAAAAGGTAAAGCACAAGACAACAGTGAGCAATTTAACTAGTTAGGTTAGACTGGTGACTGTTTTCTTGTGTTTATTTCCTGAACTACAATTTTTGAATTTCAGACATTTTGTGCCTCTTTATTTTTTTCAATACTATGCTTACAAAATGAATCAGTGTTTTGTGCTTTATGTTTCATTAACATGTTTCAGGATTTGATTCCCCCCCCCTTCGAGGCTGAGGAAAAAAACACAAATGCTCTGCTAAGTACTTTTGCTACTTTTCCAAATACAATAACTCCTCGCTTAACATTGTAGTTATGTTCCTGAAAAATGCAACTTTAAGTGAAACGATGTTAAGTGAATCCAATTTCCCCATAAGAATTAATGTAAATGGGGGGGGTTAGGTTCCAGGGAAACTTTTTTCACCAGACAAAAGATAGATATATATATATACACACACACACACACACACACACACACACACACACACACACACAATAAGTTTTAAACAACAATTTAATACTGTACACAGCAATGATGATTGTGAAGCTTGGTTGAGGTGGTGAAGTCAGAGGGTGGAAGAAGGTGGGATATTTCCCAGGGAATGCCTTATTGCTAAATGATGAACTAGCAATTGACTAGGCCCTCAAGGATTAACATATTGTTGTTAATGTAGCCTCACACTTTACAAGGCAGCAAAAATGGAGGGAGGGGAGACAGCATGGCAGACAGAGACAGAGTGTGTGTGTGAGAGAGAGAGAGATACGCATTGCACCTTTAACTACACTGACCCCACTCTAAGTACATTGCCTTTTTAAATAGATCACCAAGTTGAGACAGCAGCTGCTGCCAGCAAGCTCCCTCCGTCCTGAGACCTGTTGTGTGTCCCTCCTGCTCTATGGAGATGGGGTAAGTGGGGGGCCGGAGCAGGGGGGAAGGGGACACTCTGACATTAGCACCCCTCTTTCCACCCGCAGCCCTGACACAGCAAGCAGGAGGCTCCCAGGAAGAACTCCAAGGCAGAGGGCAGGAGCAGCATATGGCAGTGGGGGAAGGGATAGCTGAACTGCAGGCAATTGATAGCCGGCTGGGCGGCTGCCACACAGGGAACTTGGGGGAGCGGGGAGCTGATAGGGGGGCTACTGGTCCACCCTGGTTCCAAGCCTCCACCAGCTGGCTCCAATGGGCTGCTCTTTCTGCAAGCAGTGGACAAAGCAGGCGGCTGCTAAACACTATAAGGCAGCATTGCGCAACTTTAAAGGATATGTTCTCTAATTGATCAGCAATATAACCACATTAACTGGGATAACTAAGTGAGGAGTTACTGTACCTTCATCTCATAATAGTGATATTAAATGTACAAGTTAATTCTTCTAGTCTTATTTTTGCTATACTTAACAGCATGTTAATTAGTAATATCAAGATAATTAGAATCAAGGCGGCATCTTGTAGAAACACTTCAACACAAACTAATTTTCTTGTCCTTTCTATTTTCAGAGTTCCATAAGAGCACATTGCAAATGGCTATCTCCTGTAATCAGACTCATAGAAATGTAGAGATGAAAGGGACCTTGAGAGGTCATCTACTCCAGCCTCCTGCATTGAGGCAGGACAAAGTATACCTAGACCATCCCTGTCAGCTGTTTGTCAAACTTGTTCTTAAAAAACCTCCAATGATAGGGATTCCATGACCTCTCTTTGAAGCCTATTCCAGTGCTTAACTATCCTTATATAGTTTTTGCTAATACTAAACCCAAATCTCTCTTGCTGCAGATTAAGATGATTACTTCTTATCCTTCCTTCAGTGGACATGGAGAACAAATAACCAGTCACCTTCCTCTTTATAACAGCCCTTAACATATTTGAAGACTTATCAGGTCTCCTCACCAAATCATCTTTTCTCAAGACTAAACAAGCTTAGGTGTTTTTATTGTATTTATTTATTAACTTTTCCTCATAGGTCAGGTTTTCTATATTTATCATTTTTGTTGCTCTTCCCTTGACTTTCTCCAATTTGGCCACATTTTGTTAAATGTGGTGCCCAAAAGCGGACACCATAATGCAGCTGAGGCCTCATCAGTGTCAAGTACAGTGAGACAATTACCTCCCATGTCTTATATAAAATACTATTAATACACCCCAGAATATTAACCTTTTTCGCAACCGTACCACATAGCTGGCTCATATTTAATTTATGATATACTATGTTATCCACAGATCTTTTTCAGCAGTACTAATGCCTAGTCAGTTATTTGCATATGTATAAAAACAGCTTAACATTTTAAACAGCCATCTCCTATGCCCTCGCCCATATACAATTTGTGTGTTAATATACACAGTTCTCTACCACGGTACCTAAATGGCCCCACCACTATCCTATCTCAGCCTACACATGTGCACACACTTACTTCTCAGAAACTGACATACAAAGAGAATGATGGTATTACCTTTAATTGTTGCTGTAATTCACTATTCAATCTGGCCAAAACAGTGTTCGTTTCCTTATTGCGTCTAATTGATGCCTGAATTGCCTTCTTGTCTTTCCCCACGGACCTGAGGATATATTAAAGTGTTTTTAGAAGTCTTTTCACTGCCAAGCACTCCAAGAAATAACTAACTTCGGTAAGTCTATTCAATTCCTTAGTCCCTATTTGAAGTGTTCAGCAAGAGCTGTACAGAGGACACTTTTTTACATAATTTAAAAAAAGAAAAGGAGTACTTGTGGCACCTTAGAGACTAACAAATTTATTAGAGCATAAGCTTTCGTGAGCTACAGCTCACTTCATCGGATGCATTTGGTGGAAAAAAACCCATGGTATTTCTCCCTCCCACCCCACCCCCCACTGTTCCTCTGATATTCTTGTTAACTGCTGGAATTAGCCTACCTGCTTGTCACCATGGAAGGTTTTCCTCCTTTTCCCCCCCCTGCTGTGGGTGATGGCTTATCTTAAGTGATCACTCTCCTTACAGTGTGTATGATAAACCCATTGTTTCATGTTCTCTGTGTGTGTGTATATAAATCTCTCCTCTGTTTTTTCCACCAAATGCATCCGATGAAGTGAGCTGTAGCTCACGAAAGCTTATGCTCTAATAAATTTGTTAGTCTCTAAGGTGCCACAAGTACTCCTTTTCTTTTTGCGAATACAGACTAACACGGCTGCTACTCTGAAACCTTACGTAATTTAGTGACTCTTCCCACTTATTTTTCTTTCTATACACTAGAACACATAGTACACTAGCCTTGTTTGCACAAAAGCTTTGCATACCCGCTTCCTACAGAACAAATACAATGAATTACATTCTTAAATTGCTATAATAAATTTACACCTTCCAGACTACTGATACAATGCCAGATTGACTTTAATTTAATTGTTTCGCATAGACTTGTAAAGGGTAAAGAATATGAAAACTGCACATTTAAGTTCAAGACCATCCATACTCACCATCTTTAGTTAAAATTAACAATGCAACACTAACATTTACACAGCACTTTTGATAGTCAATGTATTTTGCAAAATGTTAGTAAGTTTTTCATCCAGACAACTGGAGTGCCTTATTAGGTATCTCTCAACACTACTCGGGACATTTTTTGGGAGGATCTAATTAAAAACCTTTAACATTTATACTGACTCCCTTAATAGTTTTATATATATGATTTACAGCCTCTAACAGTTATTCCACACATTGTAAATCTCTTGTAGCTCTTCTGTAAACTAACAGTTTTATTTGCTGTTTAAATGTGAACTTCCCAATATTAAGACATTCGTACTCATCCTGGGTTACCTAGGGATAGATGGCTGTGAAGCAAGAACAGCAGCTATGACACCTGTTTTCTGTGTATTCTCCTCAGCTTCAGGTCTCAGTTCATCTTCTGATTTTAACCTTCTGCGAATAGGCTTTGGTGGTGGAGCAAGAGGTGTGGTGCCTTTTCCCTTGGAGGCAAAAAGCAGCCCATAAGCAAACATCTCAATGAACTATATTTCTGCTAATCAACTGGCTGTGCAAAACTTTCTGTGAAACTAATTCATTTACTGTACGAGTTCTGAGAACACTGAGTCATAACAGGTCTACTTGAGTGCTCTCAGGTGGCATCAGTAAAACTGCATGAGAATAACTCATATCAAGGGAGTAGTAATTGACCTTGAGGTGTGTGTATATATATACATATATATACATATACACACACACACACACCCCTACCTCAAGGTCAATTACTACTATATAAAAATAACTGCTCCAGCCATCTGTTCCCCATGGACTAAAATCCTAAAAATAACCCCTGTATGAATCAATTTTGGTAACAACCTGATTATTACATGTAAGCAATCTACCTTCATTAAAGTGAGCCTCTGTCATAATTTTAGATGTAAACAGCCCAGCAAGCATGTAATATTTTAGCCAAAAACGTAAATATTCCAAGAAGTTCTGAGCCTTTGAAAACTGAGTTCAAATGGAAGCTTCTGCAAACTCAGGTGTAGCAGTCACTACCTGGTAATTGTTCTAATACACATTCTTCTGTGTGTTAAAACCTACACTTTCCCCTTAAATTTCATTTTACATACCGCATTAATAGGGACACTACCAGCTGCCTTGTCTTCAACTCTGGCATCTGTTTTGGCAACTCTAAGGGAGCCTGCAGAATCAGAGGGTTTTTCAACCTACAGAGAATTAGACAGTTTAGAAACACTGTATTGTTCTGCAAATATTTAATTCTGTAACAATTAGGATGATAGCCAGGTATGTCAGACTGGTATGTTCTCCGTTATACGAACACAGTTTACATTGTCAAGTCTCTTATGTGAGCCCAAGTCCTCTTTAAAGGCTTAGGGATGGAAAGAAAGGGCTGTAGCTGATTACCAGCACCATCTAGTAAATCTCCTAGCCACACTACTTTCACTCTTTCTTATCTGCAATAAGATCACATCACCAGAGACATGTAGAAAAGTTACATTTTATGAGAGGCAGCAACAAGAGAGGATTGTTGGACCCTAAATTATAAACCTCTTGCTACCAGAGCTAACCTCAGTATAAAGAGACAACCAAATAATAAAGACTTATTTGAAACTCTTCTGATCTAAATCAGATGTTACATATTATTTATACTATAGTAACTCAAAGGCCTGCAACAAAGATCAGGGCCCCATTATAATGCTAGGCATTCTACAAAAACACACACAATAAGATTGTACCTGCCCAAAAGAGTTTATAGACTGGACAAACAGTGGACAGGGAAACAGGCAGAAAGTGATTTATGCAAGGTCTACTGGGTGTAACTAAGAGGGTACACCAGTGTATAACACTAAGTGGTCTACAATCCATTTACACTGACCTGCAAGACTTCTGAATGTGTTTCAATTTCATCCTCCTCCTCATCATTTACACCTGATGCAGCAAATGCCTCAAACTGGCTGAAGTCTGCAAAATTTGGCTGTTCTGGTATTTGCTGAGGTGAGGTACTGGTATGAGCTATTAGGCTTTCAGCATCCACTGGGCGATGCACATGAGGACCTGCACCCTATAGCAAAACAAAGATGACAGTAATTTCTAATACTGTGTTCTTGAAATAACTGACAATGTAGGAGCAAAATCTTGTCCAAACAAGAGTTTATGCAAGAATGCTAACCAAGGACAATTGTTGAATGTATTACTACAGAAGTTACTGCCTTTGTTTAGACTTTTAATAATGCCTGGAAGTTTCTATCCTGTCACTAGAACAAACATGCTTCTTACCATACAAGTACAAAATGACTACATTTGTAACAAGGGGCAAGAACACTTTCGTAGCCCAATATCAATGGTACAAAAACGATCAGTGGTAAACTTAAACTTCTTTCCTTTCACCTAAACTGTTTTGTTTTCCATTTTTCCAAGTGTACTTCTCTTTGAACGGATAAAACCTATCCTTCCTCCAAACTGCTCTTCTGGAGCAAAACTGAAACAGCAGGAAGATGAAAGACAAAAAAGGCAGATGGAATATTAGAACCTAAAGGCTACACAATTCAGAATTGAACAGTGAGAGAGAAGAAACCATGCAGCAATACCAGGGTGTGCTGGAGCAAAATGTTGGTTCATTGCTTGGGAGTGTTGTAGTATTTGATGCCAACGGAAGAGTCCCTCAAGCATAAAAGTGGCACACCAATCATTTAGAGCGCTCCCGGATGTAACTTGTGCATTTTTAGTGTACAGCTTGTTAATTTTAACCTTTTGTTTTTAAAATAGTTTGGGAATTATAAAACATTCTCCCCTGAGAAGTAGAAATATGAAGAATAATTATTAGGGGAAGTATAACCTTTATATTGTCTCCTATTTTGAATATACATGTTTATCAACAACTTATTTTAGGATTAATAAAACTTTTTGATCCCTTTTCTGTGTCATCTCTAAGAAGCTAAGCATTCTTTTAGGATTAGTTTGCAACAACCACTTTCAACTCAATTCCTAAAGGAAAAACAAAAACTAAGGATAATGAATGATTCCCAGTTTAAATTTACTGATATAATAAGAGGCTGAAGGCTCACAAACTGCTATTTCTAGAAGAGTAGCTTGTCACTTTGGGGAAGGCAAACTGAGAAGTCCCTTTTTCTTCCATCCTCTATCCCAGTCTCAAGGTTAATTTCCTTTAATATTTAAAGTAAGGTGGGTGGCTGGCAGTAAAGTAGATAAAACCCTTTTCTACTGTGACATGCTAATTAATAACATGACAGTGCACATCAAAAAGTTTTTAAATTGTGTTTTTAAAACTAAGGTTATGCATGAAGGCAGGGTTTTTTTGATTAAAAATTCCAATGTGAACTGGCATGAATTTAACATAGAACCCATTTTAAATATTTAGGTTATATTTGATGCTGATGTTAGCTATAAACATAAGCAACCCCTGGAACTAATAACTAAATAGGACTTTGTACTGTGTCACCAGGAAACTTCATGGGGTAGTTGCAAAACTCCATGCATTAAGTGGGACCCTGTGAACACTAGAAGAATAGGTGATATTTTAAATGCGTTAGCCAACACATCTTTAGACACCACTTGGCACTTGTGGTAAACCCTTGTCTATACTCTTTAAAAAAAAAAAAAATGTTTTAGCCAGTCAGGGTCAACCCACACTTTTGGCTTTAGGTGGTTACTTAGGCGCTCCCCTAATAGGAAGAGGGAAGTGAGTAATTTCTGCAAAGCAAGGTTCTGGAGACATGAATGTGAGCAAAATTTCATAGCACTTAAAACTGTACATGCCACCTGTGATGGTTCTCAGGGTACCAAGAACTCTTGTTGGATCATATTAAAGAAGTTCTGTATTAAAATCACAAATGAGTTTGATTCCCCATAGTTTAAATTTCAGGGTATTACTAAATTAAGAGGTCTCTTGGTTTTTGGTACTGTTTCTCTCCCTCTGTGTGTGAAACTTGCAAACTGCTAATTGTGTTAGTACATTCCAAGACAGAGTCTGTTCTCAAAGCAATTCTTTGTAACAACTACTCACACAGAGAGAGACTCAAAGCAATACTCTAATAGGAACAGCACCCAGAGACTCCCCGCCCTTTTGTTGTATTCATCTCGCTTTGTTAACAATTGTGATTAAAATAGAGATATATTAAAACAGAGGATGTATGTGGATGGATGCTTGGTGTGAATAAATAACTGAATGATCAGGGAGGTGCCAGCCTAAGAGTCCAGTGTCCATCGGCTGAAAAAGGCGTCAAGTGGAAATAACCAGAGGACCCCCGGAGGGCAGACTGGAATCCACCCAACAGACTCAAGAATGGCAGAACCAAAGAAGATAACATCTGGCAGCACAGAGCCGTCAGGAATGTGCCATCTGCCGATTGATTCAGCAACAGCATGATGAAGCAATTCCCATGGACTGGCATAGGAAGAAATTCCTACAAAAATGGACTCTGGAAAGTGAGAACTTTGGGGTCTGATTCTGCAAACCAACTTCCAGGAGCATCAGATGTGCATCCGACAAGGCCCTGCTCTCTCCTCATGTCCAGGCCACCAGGCCAGTGACTTGGCATGAGCAACTCTAAGTCTGGTAACTATGATAACAACCTTGCAGAACGTACACGTGTGTGTGTGAATGAAATGTTATAGCTATAACTAACTGCTTACTAGGATTCTTTCTGTATTCACAATAAATGTGGTATTTTGCCATTTCCCCTTTAATAAGATCCTGCTGGTTTTTATTTTATTGGTATAACACTATGAGTCTCCTTGTCTCCAATGAGAAAGTCTTTTCTTGTGGTAGTTGGGTGACAGCTCCCTGACACTGCCAGCTCTACCTTCGCCAGGCAGGTTAACAATATGTGCACTGCAATTCCTGAGTCTCAGACTCATTCCCCTGTGATACAGCCCAATATTGACTAATCACAGAAATTTCAGATGCTCTGCAATCAAAGGCGCAATGTACCATAATTTACCAGTTTTACCTTAAACCACCACTACTGTCAACACAGCACTTGTGAGTACTTATAATAAAACAAAAGTAGGTTTATTTAAGAAAGAATAACGATTTAACTAGTAAGAAAGTGATGGTGGTAACTGCTCACAACACAAAACAGAATCCTTAAATGTAAACCCGAGTTTACACTTATCAATTTACCTTTTCTATATAATAAAGTAGGCTGCCCCCTCAAAATTGAGCCCATTGCAAAGCTGGTGGGTTTCACCAGAACCAGGATAAACGCTTTCATGGAAGCTCCCTGTTCCTTAAGGGATTTCCTCAGCAATGGAGCCACAGTGCCCTTCTCTATACTACAGCACTTACAGCAGTGCAGCTGCACTGATACAACACTTGTGGTGGAAATGCTCTAAGCTGACGGGAGAGCTTAACTCCTGACTCGGTGAGAGGCGGTAGCTACGATGGTGGGAGAAGCTCTCCCGCCAACATAGCAATGTCTATACAGGTGCTTAGATTAATACAACTTGCATGTGGATTATTCATACTCCTGAGTTACGTAAAGTATACTGAAGTAACCTGTAGTGTAGACAAGCTCTATGTTATACTGAAAACAGGCAGGGTGAATTCCTGCCTTGTTGTAGAGTTTCTTTTCTACCTTTAAATGGTTTTGATTGTTTGTCATGGTCTCTCATGGTTTTCCACTGACTGTTTTGGGATGTGGCAAGGATTGACAATAGAACCTTGCAATGCCTTGCCAGCTGACCAGGGACTGATTAGCAACTCCCTCTTGCTTGAATGGATCATCGAGACATCACTCAGGTGACTAATTTCTACTCCAAGTCCGTAAAGCATACTTCAGGTAATATCTGTGGAATAATGTATTTATCTATACATACATCTCAATAATTTTGAGTCTTGACAAATTACATGCTTTCTGTAGATAGCTTACATGTTACTCTTCCTGGATAAGTATCCTGTCAGACATATGTTTGGTGCAGTGAGTGTCAGATTTTAGGTGAGAGTTCACAAAGAACAGGGAACCTTTTCCAAGGGGTGTCTGTCTCACCACCCCCAACTCACGCCCCAGTAGTTGTATAGCATATTTCTATATTGCTACCCAGGAATTATTCTGGGGAGGGTGTCCAAAAGTTTGTAAATTTCTGCCGCTCCCCACCTCCCATGTGGCTCTTGGACCAAAGACACTTCCCGTTGACCTCAGGAGAAAAGTACTTCAGGCCTCAATGTCTCCGTTTAGTCCATTGCTTCCCTAGGAGCACGTCCTCATCTTTCTGGGGAAGCCCTACAAGGTGGCAGAAGCCTAGGCTTGAAAGCTCTGGTACACATTCATATCCCCCAAAAGACCAGGCTTATGTGCTTACTTGCTGCACGTATTTTAAAGCAAAGTTAAAAATTCAACAGACTGAAAGATTGCACTTGGGCAAAGAATTATATGCACTATTTAATTTTTTAAAAAATTGTCACAGAATAAGTCAACTTCACCTGTGAGGGTGGTGGTCTTGGAGGCACTGCAGGGGGGTAGGCAACAACTCCAGCTTGTTGCTGTCCTGTGAAGAGACATAGGTTCTGAATGACAGTTGGATGACAGGGCTATTTCCATATGTTAGGACATGCTCATTGCAAATATGATGAACATGTATTTAGTTTTCCACTCTGCCAACATGAAAATAAGCCGCGTTATCTGCGCATAAGCTAACATAACCAGGACTGTCCTTCAGTGATTGACATGCCACAATTATACTGTAGCCAAGGATAAAAGGTGTCAGCTATATTTAAGATACAGAGGTAAAATATAAGTATTAATTAATGTTGCGACATAGAGCTTACAGGTCTCAGGCATAGCCAAATTAGGCCTTAGGATGAGTTAGCTATATTACAAAGGTAAGTTAGTACAAGTAAATTGATGATAAGCCTGCCAAGCTTGTTTCTGTTTGAGATATCCTGATGTTTTGAAAATAATTGCTGAGTTTGGATAATAATGTCTACTAGAGATTAGCTGACACCACAAGATAACTGTTGGTAGTCAGGGTGAACTGTTAGAAACTTCCTTAATGTTACTGTTACCATGGTGATAAGACGACAAACGTTATGAGTATGAGAACTAATGAATTAGCCTATGAAAAACAAAGTACCCCAGAAGCAGTGGGGAGTGAAAATTCAAATAATGAAAAGGAGTAAAAACCTTCCTAAATATGTATGAAGTCCAGTGGCTGTCAGTGTAACATCATAAAAGCTATACCCTGGCCTGTGCTCCTATTTGGGAGTGGAGGGGGAAGAAGAAGAGGGGGAGGAGAGAAGAGACATAAGCATGACTACCACTGATGGTGACTAGCACTTGGGGTTTTTCACCAAGGCATGGTGTGAGTAATCCAAATATTACACGTCCTGAACTGGTGTCTCCTTTACCAGACTGCAGTGTGTATTGTATGGTTGGCTATTGTGACAAAGTTCTTACTCTGCCTTGGTGGGTCCTGCGCTTATTGGCAGATTTGCTCGCCTTAGAGGTTCACAACAGCTCTCGGTTTGGCCACTTTCGTGGCTCAAATCTGCCGTTCACTCACACTCATCACTGGCCAGCATGGGGAAAGGAAGAACAATCCCCGCAGTCTCTGCTGATCCACCTAGTGGATCGGGGAAAAGGCCAGAGACCTTCCCCTCTGGTAGAACCCACAGTCCAGTTCAACTCCTCCGGTATCAAGTAGGGAGTTGGGGGGATGAAGGGAACCTGGGCCCACCCTCTATTCTGGGTTTCAGCCCAGGGCCCTGTGGATTGCAGCTGTCTACAATGGCTCCTGTAACAGTTACAACTCCCTGGGCTATTTCCCCAGGGCCTCCTCCCAACACCTTCTTTATTCTCACCACAGGACCTTCCTCCTGATGTCTGATAATGCTTGTACTTCTCAGTCTTCCAGCTGTACACCTTCACTCTCAGCTTCTTGCGCCTCTTGCTCCCAGCTCCTCGCGCACACACCACAAACTGAAGTGAGCTCCTTTTTTTGAAACCCAAGTACCCTGATGAGCCTGCCTTAATTGATTCTAGCAGCTTCTTGATTGGCTGGTGCTCTAATCAGCCTGTCTGACTTAATTGTTTCCAGAAAGTTCCTGATTGTTCTGGTACCTTCCGTTACCTTACCCAGGGAAAAGGGACCTACTTAACCTGGGGCTAATATATCTGCCTTCTATCACTCTCCTGTAGGCATCTGGCCCGACCCTGTCACACTATTAAGATAAATTATTATAGAAAGAGCACTAGATAGCTTCTATTGTGCACCGTGGGGTCCCCCTTCTGTTGATAACTTCTCTGCTATAGTCAATCTTGTGGGCTGAACTCTCACAGATTAAAGTAGGCGTAAGCCCTCACCTTGGGGTGAGTAATTGGTTAAATCAAACCATAACCGCAGAGAAGGCTACAATACTGTGGCCTCTTTGATCAAACACAAAATTGGCAAAAGGACAGAGCAAGAGACTGAGAATCAGACCTGTGTTCTACTCCTCACATCGTTAGTTTGTTATGTAAACTTCTCTACACTTCAGTTTTTTCCCCCCAGCAGAAAAGCCTTTGTACAGTACTTTAAGATCATGAGCTGAAATTATAAGCCAGCATCTCTGTCAATAAAAGAGTAAGTTGCCTGTAAAAATCTTCTGAGGCTATAAATCTATTACCACCCTTTTGCATCTGAATCTGCATCTGTCACGAACTCCTACTGCTTCAATTTTGAGCACTCAATTTGGAATGTGGAGTCCTCAGTTGGGTCACTGGGGTTCATGGCTCCCAGACTCACATTTATCCACTTGACTACATTGCCTTATGTACTGACATTTTATTTAGGAACTTACTGTTTTAATTAAGTTGTTGATTGAGCTACTGTTTTTCTTTAAAAGGGAGTCTAAATTTTAATAAAAGCAATTAGTAGATTTAACACTTTCAGCCTTTCATTTCAAACCTAATGCTGTCTATTTAAAAATAAAGTTAAAAAAAATTTCTCTGAAGTGTTAAGATAAATATGTACTAAACAAAGTAGTAAACACATGGACATATAATGTACTTACCTGGAGTAACTGTAAAGGATCTGTTCATATCTAAAGATGATGATCGAGAATGTGAAGGATGAGGCCTAGGAGGGGGTGGGGGTGGTGCCGTGTTGTCTGGAGATGTTCCTGAATGTGACCTGCAAAACAAGTAAACCTCTGTAGAGGCTTAGACAGCCAGAACAGTAGAAATTCAATTGCAAAGTGCAATCCAAAACATCTATATGAAGAAATCTTGTTTCAAGGTTAATAGCTGCTATCAGCTCCTTTTTCCCCAGCCAAATTTACTTTTTAAAGCAAGAAACTGGTGTTTCCTGCTTCTGATAACTGAATTTCTTGTATTTATACCTTTATTTTCTCTTCAAAATGCATATTAGCCCTCCTTATTGCACTCATTACCTACTGTAATGTTTGTGGAAGCTTATAGTGTCTGACAGTAGACTTCCCAAGTGTTAATTCAGGAGAAGGTATGCAATATCCAACCTACACTGGAAGTCATTATGATCAGGACTTTTGTCAAACATGCAAGTTTCTGTCAATAGCCTGAATAGGAATTGCTTTCTACTGTTAAGTAGGACAGTGTTAAAGAAAACGGAATTTCCGGTGGTTCTGCCTCACTCATATACAAGTCAGCCTTGAGCATGATCAAGCTGAGGAAGTCTCAGTGTATGTTTGCAGATGTGAGTGCTAGCTTTTCCATCTGAAGTTTCTATTACCTAGTGCATTTGTTTAGGATCTTGAGAAATACTGCCCTTATCCTTGGGCATTTTGTTATTTTGTATGAAGCAAGACATGTTAGTAATGTCAAGATCCAAACACAGATGCAGATCTTACAAAGACTTACACCTTTTAGGCAGTGCTTCTCAAGCTTTTGTATTGGTGACTCCTTTCACATAGCAAGCCTCTGAGTATGACTCCCTTTATAAATTAAAAACACTTTTTAAACATTTAACCCTCTTATAAATGCTGGAGGCATAGCAAGACTTGGGGGTGGAGGCTGAGAGCTTGCAACCCCCTGAGAGGTCACAATCCCCAGTCTGATAACCCTTGATTTGGGGAAATCTGATGTAAATCAAAATAAGCCCAAACTCAGAGGTTAAAGAAATGAAGTCTTATGTTGCTGTAGTACTATCTGAATGAGATTTTTTGTCTAGAGTATTTTTGGTGCACTCATTTAATTAAAAAAGAAACTCTGGGGGTGAGTCTATACTACAGAGGTCATGTCAGCATAACCCTGCGATGTAGATGCAGCCTACACTGACGGAAGGGGTTTTTCCTGTCTGTGTAGCAACATCACCTCCTCAAGTAACTATGGCTACATCAACAAAAACCATCATCTCAGTAATGTAAAGATTTATATAAAAGTAGACAAAGAATCAGCTTTGCAATTAAGTAACACTGGAAAACAGTTTCCCACCTGTTGTACTACAAGTTAATTACAAACCCTTTTTGGTTATTTTAAGAGTTTTCATAATGTTTACTACATGAAATCACTAATTATTTTAGTTTTAAGATACAACTTTGAAACTGATCCTATGCTGTTAAACAGCAATGTTGATTTCCAGTCCTACTGTACAAAGCGCACCCCCCACCCGAGATTTTCAGGGCTTTAAAAACCTCTTTTATATATGATGTTCTTATTTAGTAAATCATAGAATAGTAGGCCCAGAAGGGATCTATCAAGGTCATCTAGTCCAGTTCCCTGCACTCAAGGCAGACTAAGTATTATATAACCATCCCTGACAGGTGTTTGTCTAACCTGCACTTAAAAATCTCCGATGGAGATTCTACAACCTTGCTAGGTAATTTATTCCAGTGCTTAACAACCCTGACAGTTGGGAAGTTTTCCCTAATGTCCAACCTAAACCACTCTTGCTGCAATTTAAGCCCATTGCTGCTTAACCTCTGAGGATAGGATGAGAACAATTTTTTCCCTCCTCCTTTTAACCACCTTTTATGTACTTGAAAACTTATGTCCCACCTCAGTCTTCTCTTCAGACTAAACAAACCCAATTATTTCAATTGTCTCTCATAGGTCATGTTTTCTAGACCTTTAGTCATTGTTGTTGGTCTTCTCTGGACTTCCTCCAATTTGTTCACAATCTATCCTGAGATGTGGTGCCCAGAACTGGACACAGTACTCCAGTTGAGGCCTAATCAGTGCAGAGCAGAGTAGAAGAATTACTTCTTGTGTCTTGCTTACAAACTCCTGCTAATACATCCCATAATGATGTTTGCTTTTTTTGCAACAGTATTACACTGTTGACTCGTATTTAGCTTGTGATCCACTATGACCCCAGATCCCTTTCTGCAGTATTCTTTCCTAGGCAGTCATTTCCCATTTTGTTTGTGTGCACTGACTGTTCCTTCCTAAATGGAGTATTTTGCATTTGTCCTTATTGAATTTCATCCTATTTACTTCGAACCCATTTCTTCAGTTTGTCCAGATCATTTTGAATTTTATTCCTATCCTCAAAAGCACTTGGAGATACAACCAGAGAACCATATTTAGTACTTATCTATAAATAACCACTGCAGACTTCTAAACCAAAGAAACTGGCTGTATGCTAGGTGACAACCAACTGTGGTTATGCATTCTTGTTTTTCAGAAGGAACCCTAAATATGAAGTAGAATGTTCTCATGATTGAACGTGGAGCAATAGCTGACCAGCCAATTCCAGGCTTGCCATTTTAATCAAGCAGTACTGTTCTGCTGCACCAGAAATTTTAACTTTACACATATTAGGGGCAGACTGATACACTTCTGCCATATAACACTAGGGAACAGGTTGCCTCCACTTTTGATTGTTAAAATAATGGCCACCATAAATCTTTATTTGCCCTTTTAAATGCTAGCTATTAAACAGCCAGAAAGATAATTTGGGAGGGGGGAGGTGTGCTTTATAACCTTTAATATTTCTTCTGTTACTACTCTACTGACCGTTGCCGAGTTACAGTGCTTCCAATCTGTTCTGGATCTGAAGTATAGGAGTCTGAACTGCTGTAACCATCTGCTGGTAGAATGAAAGTACAAAATTTCATTTTTGTAGTGTTAATTTATCACAATTTAATTATGCTAAAAACAGCAACAGGTTATATTACCTAAGCAGCAATAGAAAAGATTTCAAGTCCAAAAAAGAAATATGTACCTTACTGTTGTACTTCCCTGTAAGATACCATCTGGGCAGGATTCTAAACCCTGAGTCAAAGTAACAAAGTCCCCAAAGAAAGTAACAGTAATACAGTTGTTGGCAGAACAAAGACAATGCCAACTATGTGAACAAGTTGGTGTATTTTGTTTTAAAAAGATGGAGAATAAGACTTATCACTTCAAAACCTTTTAAAATGCATCAGAAGACAAAAACAAGCAGTTAACGAGTATAGGTTCCTCTATTTTGTGAACAGTTTCTGCAGGACGGAGGCCTTGAAACAGAATTCCTTCCTAGAGGCCAAATCAATCAAAAACTTTGTAAGATACATAGAGATCAGGACCGTGTAACTGCCCTGACACGTATCTGAGCAGGGCAGCAGCTATGTCTTGGTCTGAATGAACTTTGACATGAGTTTCCAGCTTTAGGCTAGCCAATTTGCAGCCATGTGAGATGCAACCACAGAAATATTTAGATACAATCCTCTTACGTGATAACACTGCCTTGGGAATTTGTCAAGTTGGGTTGACTGTCAGGATCTAAGTTGCTCAGAGTAGAAACCACTAAACTTCTCAAGCAGACAGAAAAGGCTCTCACACACGTGAATGGGAGGTGGAACAAATTGGCAAAACTGGCTCATTAAGATAGAATTCCATCATCATCTTGAGGGGAATCTCAGATAAGTCCATAGCATGGCTTCATTCTGGTGAAGCAAGGTTTAGTTGATAATCACTACAGCATGAGACTTGCTATGATCTGAGGTTACTGCAGTCAGAAAAGTGGATGCCCATCTAAGAAAACAGTCTCAGATAATGAAGTTTCCTTTTGAGTTAATTAGTATCTTTGGCAGAATACATTAATCTCTCATGACACAAAGGGCTTCCAAAAAGAGTCACTACCCACAAGAACCTGAAAAGAAGGTGATACAGTGACACTGGTTCATGAGATGCCAAAGTAACTGACAAATGCAGTTGGATGAAGTTAGTCTAAATTAATCTCATAGGTCAAGAAGCTGGTGAAGAACAGGTAAAGAGATCCACATTGTCCTGTTTATAGCTCAAATCTTTTTCCATCTACCATTTAAAGCATCAGTATTAATTTAGAAGAGTTCCCCTGGGATGCATCATGCCTATCTAGAATTTCTCTGGCCAAAAAACCAATTTGGGTCCCTGAGATCCATGACACACGGAAGTTTCCTCATCTTTAATTACCAGGAAGAATGTAGAATAAAATCCCACCTATCTCATTGGCATGGGTCTGGATTTCCTATAGTATCTTTCATGAAGTTAAAAAGCATTCTTGGCTGAGTAACAGGAGGGATTCAATAGGACTTTAAGAAAACCTAATGTTTTGGCTCTACAGAATATGGTTAGGCCTCACATTATAGCCAAGATCTCTGGAGCTCAGGACAAAAGGTTACAGTATAGCTCCAAAAAACAGGAGTTCCTGGCAAACTCTGGCTAGTAATATATTCTAGAACCCTTAAAAACGTTCATTGAAAGGAAAATTAAAACCTTTATGTTGCTGCTGATATGGAGGCAGAGTGCCCTGAGCACCCTAGAAGTCAGCTGCTGACAGAAAAACTTGCTTTTAAGTGAGGCACATCTTCTCTCCCTTCAGAGATGGGCCAGAAGGACAAGAGAGACTAAAAAGAACCAAGGGTGGCCTTTGACTTCATTGCCTTCTATGGAATGAGTGGATGTATTTCTACAGAGGTGTTGTGTAGCATCCAACAAGCTGTAAGTATTTATTTCAAAACACTGAGACCAAAGGATACTGGGGACTGTGCTGGAATCACTGGTGGAAAAGATATTGCAGGATGCTTCAGTGGTGAAGCTACCTAGCTGGGACTAGAGCGAAGCTGGATGGTACAGACAGAGGCCCAGTGCTCAACTGTTAAAGTCAACTCAGGCTTATGATCTGAGGATTTCTCTTTTGAAAGCTATGCCCAAAAAAATTAAGTTTGCACTTCCATCTGTCTCACTGGTGAGCTGAGATCCAGAGGTGAGAATATACAGAGATGGTATCTTTACATTAAGAAATTCTCACCTGTCAGTTTTTGTTTTAAAAGAAGATTGCAGGTCCCTGTATCCTGTGCAGTTGGGCTAAGTCCCTTATCACAGAATAAGGAGGCAGTCAGAGGCATCACTGTACTTAGTTTCAGCTCCAAAAATAGAAAAAATTCTATGCATAGCAGATTAACATTTAGATATGTATGGGTGTAAAAAAGGAAAACCTACTCTATGTGGGAACTATGTACAGAATGAAAATGTTGATATCCAAATATATATATATATAAAGGATATATATATCCTTTAAAAAACAAGGAGTGCCTGGATAAGAAATAGACAAATAAGAACTTTCAATAGCACTCCACCTCATCCAACAGAGTGGAAACAGACCTCTAAAACACTGTGTATAGAACGGTTCAGAGTCTAATCATTTCTTGAAGAAACCTGTGCGCAAAGACAATGTCTGTGAAAGCTTGGAAAACTATTAATATTTTGTGGCAGTGTAAACGTTAGAAGTTTTTGCGAAGTTCTTGCAAAAACCTCTGCTCACAAGGTAGAAGTAGACTGCCAACCACTATCTGTGCTCAACAGAACAAGTTCCCTTGCTTTATAAAAGCTTCTTATACATTTTACACAGGAAACCTGGAGATTATCTTCATTCTGATCTTTGAAATGATCAGATGGCATAGAATTTAGTTTTCATAAATCCACAGAAGACTGTATTAACCTTCTGTGTTGGGTATAGTTGGCTTTCTAAATTTAGAATGAACCAGTGTCACTGAACTGCTACATCTAATACTACTTTCAACACCGCTTCCTTCATCCTGTCTCATATCAGGATAAGAAATAATGGACAAAAATACAGAACCTCAGTTTGGTTGGGTGTGCTATCAGAGTAACCAATACATTCATGAATACATGGCACAGAGTGAAATGGAACTACGTTATTTTGATGCGACCCTTGTCTTAAGGCAACTATATGTAAGGAACCCTTCTTCAAGTCCACAGAAATGAGAAAGAAATGTTGTAATATATTAGCTAGTTATATAGTGGATAAAGTGGTCTGTATCTTGAACCTGGTGTATTGAGTATGTTTGTGGAGCCACTCAAGATCCAAGATGCCTCTTAGTAAAAGATGGTAAACCTCTCTGGGCAAGAAACTTGCTTTATCACTCCAACAGAAAGTTACTGGACTTTTTTGTAATAGGATGGTTACTTCTAAATATATTGGAAAAGGCAATTTGGGCATTATACAATTAATTGCAACAGTACTTCCCTTCCCTTGATGACAATGGAGGAGCGTGAGTAACTCCTGCAAGGATGGGGAAACAACTCGGCAAAAGTCCTCTCTTGCACATTGTTCAGAATTTAGTTTTTTTCCTAATTCTGTCAGTAATGCTAGCTTTCTACTGGTCTGAGTAAAACTTTCTAAAAGGGAAGTACTGCAGGAGTGTATTTCCAGAGACAGAACAACTTTATTTTCAGGTAGGTAGCAGCCAGTTCAGGGAGGAAAGAAGCTGCGTTCTAGAGGTCTGTTTACTAGGTGCAGATGACCAGCTTCTTCATAACCAACCATCCCATTCCCCAGGGTATTCCAGTATATCCTGGGATGGCAGTCTGGTCTGCAAATCTTCTATGTCCCCTACATCTGATGTTTCTAGAATTTCTTAAAGCCAATACAAAAGCCTACATGATTTAACCAGAATTTAACCTAATTTAAATAAGTAATGGATTCAAAATAATTTCTTACTGAAAGGTTCTCTTATGCAGCACTGCTTAGTTTTTGTTTTTTTTTAAATAAAACCTGGAAAAAAGAATTTTCTCCTTGCTCCAATTACTTGCGTTCACTTCTTCTCATGTAGTGACTCTGCAATTCCAGCTCCAGAGGAGTTCAAGTGGCTAGGCAGACTGTAAGCCAACCTCTTCTCTAGCTACTGCTTTCTAAAGAAAGGGTTTATCCTCTTCCCCCTCTACAATCAAGTAACCTGTGCAGAGAGAGAAGACCAAGTAATGGTAGTGTCTAAAGATCTTTTCACTTCCTGTTTGTTGGGAAATTTCATCCTTTCCTCTTGAACGTGGACCTGGCCACAGTGATCCAAGCACTTATTACCTCCAGACAGGATTACTGAAATTCACTGCATCTGAAGCTGAATGTGAAAATGCACAAGAACATCCATGGTCTAGGCTTCCGTGAGCACATCAGACCTTTGCTTGAGTCCCTCCACAGGCTCCCAGTCATTTTCACGCACTAGTTTAAGGTTTTGGTTCTGATCTTCAAAGAAGTTTATAGAAAAGGAGTACCCGTGGCACCTTAGAGACTAACAAATTTATTAGAGCATAAGCTTTCGTGAGCTACAGCTCACTTCATCGGATGCATTTGGTGGAAAAAGCAGAGGAGAGATTTATATATACACACACACACACACACACACACACACACACACACACACACACAGAGAACATGAAACAATGGGTTTATCATACACACTGTAAGGAGAGTGATCACTTAAGATAAGCCATCACCAGCAGCAGGGGGGGAAAGGAGGAAAACCTTTCATGGTGACAAGCAAGGTAGGCTAATTCCAGCAGTTAACAAGAATATCAGAGGAACAGTGGGGGGGAGGGGGGGAGAGAGAAATACCATGGGGAAATAGTTTTACTTTGTGTAATGACTCATCCATTCCCAGTCTCTATTCAAGCCTAAGTTAATTGTATCCAGTTTGCAAATTAATTCCAATTCAGCAGTCTCTCGTTGGAGTCTGTTTTTGAAGCTTTTTTGTTGAAGTATAGCCACTCAGGTCTGTGATCGAGTGACCAGAGAGATTGAAGTGTTCTCCAACTGGTTTTTGAATAATTCTTGACATCTGATTTGTGTCCATTCATTCTTTTACGTAGAGACTGTCCAGTTTGGCCAATGTACATGGCAGAGGGGCATTGCTGGCACATGATGGCATATATCACATTGGTAGATGCGCAGGTGAACGAGCCTCTGATAGTGTGGCTGATGTGATTAGGCCCTATGATGGTATCCCCTGAATAGATATGTGGACAGAGTTGGCAACGGGCTTTGTTGCAAGGATAGGTTCCTGGGTTAGTGGTTCTGTTGTGTGGTGTGTGGTTGCTGGTGAGTATTTGCTTCAGATTGGGGGGCTGTCTGTAAGCAAGGACTGGTCTGTCTCCCAAGATCTGTGAGAGTGATGGGTCGTCCTTCAGGATAGGTTGTAGATCCTTGATGATGCGTTGGAGAGGTTTTAGTTGGGGGCTGAAGGTGATGGCTAGTGGCGTTCTGTTGTTTTCTTTGTTGGGCCTGTCCTGTAGTAGGTGACTTCTGGGTACTCTTCTGGCTCTGTCAATCTGTTTCTTCACTTCAGCAGGTGGGTATTGTAGTTGTAGGAATGCATGATAGAGATCTTGTAGGTGTTTGTCTCTGTCTGAGGGGTTGGAGCAAATGCGGTTATATCGTAGCGCTTGGCTGTAGACAATGGATCGAGTGGTATGATCTGGATGAAAGCTAGAGGCATGTAGGTAGGAATAGCGGTCAGTAGGTTTCCGATATAGGGTGGTGTTTATGTGACCATCGCTTATTAGCACCGTAGTGTCCAGGAAGTGGATCTCTTGTGTGGACTGGTCCAGGCTGAGGTTGATGGTGGGATGGAAATTGTTGAAATCATGGTGGAATTCCTCAAGAGCTTCTTTTCCATGGGTCCAGATGATGAAGATGTCATCAATGTAGCGCAAATAGAGTAGGGGCATTAGGGGACGAGAGCTGAGGAAGCGTTGTTCTAAGTCAGCCATAAAAATGTTGGCATACTGTGGGGCCATGCGGGTACCCATGCTCTCTGGTCACTCAATCACAGACCTAAGAGTGGCTATACTTCAACAAAAAAGCTTCAAAAACAGACTCCAACGAGAGACTGCTGAATTGGAATTAATTTGCAAACTGGATACAATTAACTTAGGCTTGAATAGAGACTGGGAATGGATGAGTCATTACACAAAGTAAAACTATTTCCCCATGGTATTTCTCCCTCCCACCCACCCCCCACTGTTCCTCTGATATTCTTGTTAACTGCTGGAATTAGCCTACCTTGCTTGTCACCATGAAAGGTTTTCCTCCTTTCCCCCCCCTGCTGCTGGTGATGGCTTATCTTAAGTGATCACTCTCCTTACAGTGTGTATGATAAACCCATTGTTTCATGTTCTCTGTGTGTGTGTATATAAATCTCTCCTCTGCTTTTTCCACCAAATGCATCCGATGAAGTGAGCTGTAGATCACGAAAGCTTATGCTCTAATAAATTTGTTAGTCTCTAAGGTGCCACGGGTACTCCTTTTCTTTTTGCGAATACAGACTAACACGGCTGCTACTCTGAAAGAAGTTTATGATTCAAGCCCCAGATACATTAAAGACTGAATCTGATCTGTGAATCAAGACAGTTGCACTCCTCTAGGAAAATGCAGACCACAAAGCCCAGAAAGAAGCACCTGAGAGCTAAGAACAAAGCATTCTCAGTCAAGGAGATCTGGCTATGAAACAAGCTTCCAGAAGACAGATAAGTCTCATCTGATTGTCCATAGGAAACTGCAGAATTTTCCTCTTAGAACAAATCTACCAACCACAGCAAGAACAGTACTTCCTTCTACCCAAATGACTCCCTCCTCGCTCCCTGCCCAAAAAGCCACCATACAAATGAACCAAAAACTAAACAAAATAAAGTTCTCAAGTAGAATTTTTAAACTGAAAAGGGAGACAAGCTACTGGCTCCCCGAAGTTCACTAGGGACGTTGCTATTGATTTCATGGCAAGGTGCTCAGATAACTATGGTGATGGGCAGCTCTATAAAATTATCATAAAGGAATAAGGTAACCCCCCTGGACTACCCGATCCCCTTCCTCATCTGTTAGTCCATGATGAGGAAAAAATCCTTAAAGAGACCCTCTCACATTTTGTTTGTCACAGTATTAGAGATAGTCAGTTCCAATGGCATTAACTGGTTTCTAGAGGTATACAGATTAGAATAACTTTCCAAATTATTTTCTTTATGTACTTGTTTGTAATAGCATTTTGCAATTTCTCCTGGAAAAGGCACAGGCATCCAGTGTTTGAGAAGGGTCTTGGATTTGAGACAGACAACTTCAGCAGAACATCAGGCCACTAACTGAAGAGGAATGTGACCTCTATTTTCTTTTATTCCACTACCCTCTTCTGTTACAGGAAGAATTCTTCCTGGTATATCCAGAGTTGGAAGACCTTTTACTTCTATTAAGGCCCTGTAGCATGCTAGAATTTCTCTCCCCGCATAATGATTTCCACAACTTTCAGATTTGTCCAGTAGGTAGGCACCCACTGATTTGGGCTGAAGATACCTATCTTTTGGCTTGTGTTTTTGCCTTCCACAAACAGAATCACAGATACAGCCTTGTAACTGATTTCAACGCCTTTAAGCCCTTGAGGGGAAAAATGGAATGCATTCATACAGGTTTGCCACAAAACAGACAATTGAGATCTTGTTCACAATACTTTCGACATTTTATCATCTTGTACTTGGATTAAATCAGTGTTTAGTTTCTTCCATCAAGCTAGCATAGACTAGCTAAGAACATGGACAAAAGGAAAGGTTTGACTCTTACTTCCACTTCAGAAACATCTGTTTTGCAGATTTGATGATTTCTGAGGGAAATTCACCCTTGGTAGGAAGTACTCTCAACTTAGAAGTGGCTGCAAGAGATTTTTAAGCATTCACTTTACTGAAACTCATGTAACTGCACTATTTTGGTTGGGAAATACCAATATTTATTAAATTATATCCTCCACAAATGGATTTAGAAGCAAAATGGAGTCTCTTTTTGGTTAGCAGTAAGAAGCTACTTCCTTATTAATATCCTCTTATCTAAACTGAGCCTGAAGAAAGCAGCTGACCTTTCTGTCCATACGGTGAAATTAACAGCCTTCCATATGATGCTAGGTCAGATTTTTGGAGTTGGATAATACTCCTTGTATAGGGGATCATGGTGCATAAAATATTTCTTCCACTTCTCATGTATTTGCTTCCCTCTTTATATTTTTTTTGGAAACTTCTGGATGAGGTCAACAGGTGCCTTCATTTCCTCACCATCTGCAACTTGTCCATATCATGGCTAGAGAAAACATCTCTGCTCAATGACCTTTGACTTGCCTACATTTACCCAATAGGGCAGAAGACTACACAACGGTATAAGATGGGTTGCTGGCACATTGCTGAAATAAAAAATATACAGGCTAGCATGCTGGGAATTATAGAATCAGAAGAGGCATGGCATTTGCCTTCTCCTGTTTAGTGGCTGCATACTGCTGCCTTCTTTTCCACACTATTACTTTTGTCTCACTAGTCAGCAGGGCCAGACTGCTCTAACAAGGAGTGAGAACCAGAAAGAGCCCTTTCAGAATTTAGGCCCTGAATGGAGCAGCAGTCTCCTACTACAAGACAGCATGTCATTGTACATTTTCTCCACCATACTGGAAGACTTCTGAGTAAGGTCTGGGCACTCTGCACCAGGAAAAGGGACAGGGAAAGAGAAGGGGACCAAAAAGAAGTGACCCAGAAAGAAAACTATACCACTGAAAAAGAAAAGGAGTACTTGTGGCACCTTAGAGACTAAAATTTATTTGAGCATAAGCTTTCGTGAGCTACAGCTTACTTCATTGGATGCATTTGGTGGAAAATACAGAGGGGAGATGTATATACACACACACAGAGAACATGAAACAATGGGTTTTATCACACACACTGTAAGGAGAGTGATCACTTAAGATGAGCTATCACCAGCAGCGGGGGGGGGGGGAGGAAAACCTTTCATGGTTTCCTACAAGCAAGGTAGGCTATTTCCAGCAGTTAACAAGAACATCTGAGGAACAGTGGGGGGGTGGGGTGGGGGGGGAGAAACAACATGGGGTAACAGTTTTACTTTGTGTAATGACTCATCCATTCCCAGTCTCTATTCAAGCCTAAGTTAATTGTATCCAGTTTGCAAATTAATTCCAATTCAGCAGTCTCTCTTTGGAGTCTGTTTTTGAAGTTTTTTTGTTGAAGGATAGCCACCCTTAGGTCCACTGAAATGAAATAGAGTTCAAGAGTAAGGGAAATGCTGTTGAAAAAGGGATCTATTGACTGCCTATACGGCTTCTGCAGAATGTTCTGCCAACTGATGCCATGTGATAGTTTTAGCTACCTCCATACTTCATGACAAAGGATGCAAGAGGACTAATGTCAGGTATTGATTTCTATTGAAGGAAATTATACAATATAATGAACAAAGTGAATGGAAAACAGTTTCAGGAATAAAAACCGCAGAGATTAGATACTTTACACTGAGATCTGATTTGTGACTAGTCTGTGTGATTACATAGAACAGGCTAATTAAATCTGTATAGAACAAAATATTTATTTGGTGTAGAGAACATTAAAAACCAAATTACTGCAACCAGGGTAAACAGAGGGTTGACAAGTTAACTATACCTAGAAAAAATGTCAAAAGTCAATCACAAGGAATTGTGGTATTTGGCTCACAATTTTTCAAAGTAACTGAAACAGTGACAGCAGATGCCTCCCCTCCCTTTGGTATACAATAGTTTTCTAATCTTCAAAAAATATGTTGCTATTTGGTTTTGAGACAAGAATGGGATCAAACTTTACTTAAAGCTATTTCTGTTAGAGATAAAGAATAGTGCAGCCAGTTTACATTTCTGGGATTATAGCTGAGAACAGGAAAATATTCTTATCACTTAAAATAAAACAGTTAATTTCTTACCAGATTTAGGATTAGATCCTCAAATGGCATAAATTGGCATACCTCCAATGAAGGAGCCAGAGAAGCTATACCTATTTTTATCTGCTATTACCTTTCCCTTTATATTTTTTTTTAAGATGGGAAGATACTTCCTAAGTCAAAATACTATGTTGGAAATTTGTTTTAAGAAGTTTCTTGCTTTTCAGGAACAGTTTGTGCTCTTATTAGCTGGAGATATCAAGAATAATAATTCAGGTTGACATTCCTTTAAAGTGTGATAAATGGGTTAAAACAGTGGTAACCAACCTAATCACACAGGAGGGCCACATAAACCTAAGCACAACCTTGTGTGAGCCAAACAGTTTCTACATACTTTTGTGTAGATGAAAATGATGTAAACATGACAACAAAACACTAATGAATCAGCCGTTAGTATACTGTGTTGAAGCAGGTCATGGGTCTTATGAAATGCTCTGATGGGTCTTGTTCAGCCCGTGGGCCATAGGTTAGGCACCACTGGGTTAAAAGATGCTTTGATACTTACCAACTGTATTTCCAGTTACAAATTTTGATGAACTCATATTATTTTCTTCTGAGAGGTCAGGTGGTTTCACAAGTAGAGGGCTAGTGGGATTAGCAAGATCTAGGGGAAAAAAAGATTATTGCTATTCTTTTTATGCAAGATTAAGTGATATCCAAAATACACTGAAACTATCCTTCTCCTCAGAGGCCAAGTCTTCATTAATGAAAGTTCAGCCCTAAATCAAAATTTTGCACTTGACTGGAATTTTAGACTGGTAAACTACAATGATACTATCCACATCATTATAATTTTAAAACAAACTATTCAATTCATAAATAAAAATTAAACTTTGAAACTTTACATTTCAATATTGGTATATAATTGCACTGGTTAATAGGCATATATCTAATAATTTTTCCAAATATATCATCTTATAAAACATTCATTTCTTGTGTCAGTGGTGAAATGCCTGAGTGTATGTATCCTTACATGCTTTCAGACATTTGTTTTGTCCTTCTATGTAATATTGTAAAATTATAGTCAAGTTTATAAAATATTGCAGTTTTAGGTTTTATTAAGTTAACAATATGGGTCCCATTGTGCTAGGCACTTATTATGCCTATGCAAACATGACATAAGCAAGTCCCTGCAATAGATCGCCTATCTTGATTATATATTCTTCAGGGCAGGGGCCGTTTGTTACATATCTACGCAGTGCCTAGCAAAATGGGGCCATGTCCTCTAGGTACTACCATAATAATGTACATTGGTATAAGACATGACATCAGACAAGTATGCCTTTAAGAAAAAACAATTTTCATTTTATATAATGCCCTTGTCAAAAGTTCTAAATGAATCTAAAATAAAATCTAAATTGATATATTCACTGATGAACATCAAAAAAACCCTCACTTTACTTCCCCACTCTTCTGAAAATCATAGGACAGTAGGCTCTGCAACATACTCTGGAGGTCAATAAATTCATTACATGTTGGACCCAAAGGAGAAGCAAATTCCAGACTAAAGGCTCTTCCCCTATAGACTATTAATTCAAGCACCTCATATGATCACAAACCCCAGAGTACAGCAAAAAGCACTGATCTCAGATATACAAGACCCAAACCACAATGGGTTTTACAGTTAAAGCTTAACCTTAACTGCATTTGGAAACAAATGGGACGTCAATCAATTTATGATTCACTGGTGAAGTGCACCCCATATAAAGAGTACTGGTAAACAATCTGGCAACTGCTATCTTTACTAAATGCAGTTTCCAAGTGGTCTGCAAATGAAGCCCTATGTAGAGTGTGAATAGGGCGTGAATAGGTATGAGTAAATGTGGCAAAACCTGCACCATAGAAGTATGTTTTATCTCCCCTGACAAATGCAAAAGGAACATGCTTTGGCTACTGATGCTATCTGGAAATCTCTAGAATTTACAGTGTTAGCAAATTATAGGAGCCCATGCACCCCACCCAGCAAAAAAATGAAGGTTAGACACTGGGCAATAATATGGCAAGATTGTCAGAATCAAGAGATGCTGGAGAATGGGCATAGAAATAAGCTGAGGAAGACTAGCAGGTTTCAAATGGATGAGATGAAAGCCTCCAGCAGTAACAGACCAAATCTCACCCATTAGATTTTAGTAAAAATAGAACTGACCGGACTAAGTAGCAAGTCACAGTTCAAAGCTCCCCAAGCACCTCAAGAACTTGAGCATGCAAATCTGGGAAAGTTCTCTCACTCCTGACCCAGATCTGCATCTTGATGCTTCCAATCTACTCCAAACAAGCTTATCCTAGAAGCCGATGGAGAAATCCTCACAGCAACCATCAACCCTCTAAATCATTGTGTCAGAATGTTCCTTTAATTCATGAAGTTCTCCACCACTTGGAATAGTTACACTGGTTGGAGCCTCTGATACTATTGTCTAAGTGCAAGGACACAAGGCAGAATTGTTATTCAAGAAAATCAAGCTCTAAGTCATCACCACGTAAGTATTCAGTAAGATGTTATATGAACACAGCAGCTGATTCATAATTAGCACAAGAATATAGATTACCACTTCCAGTTCTTTTAAGTTCCATTTCCTGCATGTGGATTTTGCTTGGAGTCATTCGAATGGGAACTGGGTGAACAATAGCAGTATCCTGCAGAGAAGGAAGAAAAGTGTTTATTTTTGTTTTAAAATGATTCCATTAAGAGCTGCTTTTGACTGCATTCAGTGGCAGTTCCCAAGCTTATATTCATAAGCAAACATTATTACTGAGTTCCTATGAACTTGATACTATGGTGATCAGTGGCAATATAAAACCCTGAGATAGAACAGGTTTCAGAGGGGTAGCCGTGTTAGTCTGTATCAGCAAAAACAATGAGGAGTCCTTGTGGCACCTTAGAGACTAATGAATTTATCTGGGCATAAGCATCTGATGAAGTGGGTTACAGCCCATGAAAGCTTATGCTCAAATAAATTCGTTCATCTCTAAGGTGCCACAAGGACTCCTCCTGGTTTCTTTCTTTTTTTGGGGGGGGGGGGGGCGCGCGGGGGAAGGGGGGAAGAGATAGAACACTGTCCATAACAAATATCCTTAAACTCAGTGCAAGTGTACAGGTATTTAGACTTCTCTACACTGGTCTCCAAACTTTGGTCCCTACTTCATAGAAGTCTGCCAGTCACACTGTACTAGCTGTATCTGTAGCTGCTAAGCTGCCTCAAGAGACAGCTAAATACCTTAAATACTTTCCATTATTACCTTTCCCTATAACCAAATGGCATGGTTGCCACAGGTGTGTTGTATGTCCATGAAACATGAAATGTAGTCCACGCTATAAAATACTCAATTTCTTTTTAAGCTTAAGATCAGGATCATTAGATGTAGACATTTCAGAGTGCCCCATGTACTTCTGATGCTTCAAAAATGTAAAATTAGAATATCCTGGAAACTCTTACGGCTTGATGGTCTAAAAATTCTACTGTACAGTAAAATTCACACTATTTCAAGGAGCCTATTAATATATTACAAGGGCATGATGGAAGCTTGTGTTTTGTTTTGCTTTTTTTTAAGATACCCTTCAAGAGATGTCTAACATGCCACCAAAAGGCAGAGACAGTGGCTTTAAATGTCAGCAACAGTTATCTATATGAAGTACTTCTATGGCCATTGTCAGATGAAATGGGCTAAGCTCTATAACGGGCTACCAGATTTCACACTCATATCCCCACCAAAGCCAAGCTCTGCACTCAAGAGCGCTCAACTCCCACTGAAGGCAATGGCAAATATGCATATATATCTGGGAGGAGAACAGTCTTAAATTTAAAACTGCTCTTGAAAATTAACACACTTTAAACTGTGTTCAGTTAGCTCATTTTCACGAGGCCGAGTACATGTATATAACATGAGTAATTTCTACACTGTTTAAACTAACCTGTCCTGTACTGGGAAGATCAAAAGTTTAAATGTATACTGAAAATGTAAACAGAACACTTCCTTACCACAGTTCAACCACCACTATGAACATTAAAAGATCTTTAGGCATGAACATGGTTTGAGAGGATGCTTTCTATGGAAGTTTTTATATACAGATCAATCTTCTATTCTAGCTATCAACTGTCCTTCTGAATGTTCCATATGTACTCTGAAGTATGGCTATTACAAAAATCTTGTGCAACTTAAATTTAGAATAGCTTGATATAATGTTGCCCAACTTAGTTAAGGGAAAGTCAGTGACAAAAGGCACGTTTTATTTTTTACCAATGTATTTGAAAATGCAATTCAGCTTTCCCAAACCCAAACTATACATTTAGTGTTACCCCTCCCTTCCTTATTCCTCACACGTAATATTTTATGACAATCTAATTTTCCAAGCAGTGTTACTGCTTTATACTGCTTGTTACATTTCAAAAGTCAAGTATGTCAAGACTTTAAGAAGGTGATTAAGCCAATATTTAATATACACAATATAGAAAAATCAATCTGTTAAATGATCCACAGGACAGAAAATATATTCCCCATCTCAGGTGATTCCTTGTCATTTTTGCTAATTACTGCTAAAAATAAGTTACTGACTACAATGCAAGTTGAATAAAGCAATGCAATAGCTACAGTTCTTGATTAGTTAAGCATTTCCTAATAAGTATACTGTATGAAATGGAGGCATTTAATAGTTATAAAGTGATTTAACATTCTTCCACGAAGGAGTTATTAGCTTTACGTAAGTTATGTTTACGTTGAGCAATAGGGATAAGTACATAAGAACGGCCATACTGGGTTAGACCAATGGTCCATCTAGCCCAGTATCCTATCTTCTGACAGAGGCCAATGCCAGATGTTTCAGAGGGAATGACCAGAACAGGTAATCAAGTAATCCATCCCCAGTCACCCATTCCCATCTTAGGGCAAACAGAGGCTAGGTATATTTCAGAGCATGGTTTTGCATTCCTGCCCATCCTAGCTAATAACCATTGATGGACCTATCCTCCATGAACTTATCTAGTTCTTTTTTGACCCCATTACAGTCTTGGCCTTCACAACATCCTCTAGTAAAGAGTTCCACAGGTTGACTGTGCGTTGTGTAAAGAAATATATAAACAAAGAAGGCATGTGTGTTTACATTAAGTTGTAAGGCAGATGTTTTAATTTGATTTTTTAAAATTACATTTGAGGGAAGTTTTTGGACTACGTTTTTTTTGGATAGGAACTATTTATACAGTGCCTACCACAGCGGAGCTCTGATTGTGGCTGGGAAAGCTAGATGCTACTATAATACAAATATATCGGGAACAATGGTATTAACTCAGACTTTGCAGAGTTATTAAATTTTTAAAATTAATTTATATAATCTTTTAAGATTTTATGAAATTAAACAAATTTAATACAGTAAGATATGTACCGGCCCCTACAGCTAGCAAGGTGTTAACTACGAATCACTATTCACTGCACTTCTGCAGAGTTTCTAATGCTGCAATTAGTGCAGTTGTACTATTGCTAGAGTTTAACTTGATAGCAGTATTATGTATGACTATGAAGTACCGCACCAATTTTGGAATTCAACAAGAACATGATGTTTTATATGTTCAGAAACTGGATAAGTCAGTTATGAGTCTTTATGTGCACAACATCAACAAGGCATAAAGAGAAGAGAGCTATGCTGAAGTCAAGTTTGGGTGACAGCTGAAAGATTTAATAAGTATTGGTTCACTGGGGCTCTATCTATTATATTTTGTTTACATTCAAAAAGTCTTAAATGAAGCATAATAAAATGTACACACCCATCAGCAAGTGTCACAAATCATTTCCTTACACAGAGTTGATAGCACTTTTATTACATCAAAATCAAGAAAAACATTGGCTGTATTCAACTATTAAGAGTGAATGGAAAAAAGGAAATCCCTCTTCCCATCATACGCAGACAAAATTAATAAGCCTGCCACCGGTCCCAACCAAGCAAGAATCATGCATAATAGCTAAAAACACAATGTATGGAAATTCAGTGTTAATAAAATTAATTTCAAACAAGCAAGCTAAGTGATTGACTTACAGGATCAGCTGGTGCAATATTAGAATCAAATTGGGTCAGAGTTTGTGAGCTTGAAGAGCGTTCACTAAATGTCTCCCACTGCTGAACAGACAGAGGAAAGACAAGTCAGCATTATGAGAAAGATGAGTAAAAGATCACTGGAGAAGAAATTTAGCATAGTAGTTCAGAGGTTGCACTGGAGGGTGTTTGTGTATCATACTGGTTTGACTTGGAACAAACAACATACATTAAGGGACTATTTCACAGTTTCAATGACATTGATATACAAACAAAAGTATTACCTTTCTCTAACGTTTTGATCAGAATTGTGTGCACCACACTGAAAATGTAGATATGCACACAATTTAGAAGCTTTTTATGTTAAAGAAATATGCAAACTGTTGATATATATACAAGATAGAGAAATGGTTAAAACATTCAAATTCTGTAAGAACAGAAGTGGTGCCACATCTTGTACATATTCATAACTATAAATCCTATGCAGAGGCTTCCCATGTTTATATACTGGCAAAATCAAAAAAGTGTTTAACATTTAGTGTTTATAGCACTCTCGGCAAAAGTCAGCTAACACACTGAATTGAACATAGAATATTCTAATTAAAACAATCCAATTTGACTTGCCAGTGAACCCCCTGAGAAATGATTCTACTCTGCATGAGCACCTTTATTTTTTTTATTTATTTTTTACAAAAGTGCATACGTTTTTAAATTATAACAAACAATGCAAGGAATTAATGAGTTCAAACACATTTGAGTTTATCAACCAACAACAAGTCAACCTCTGATCAGCTCTACAACATATGGGCCATGCTATATTACAATACATATTTGCCAAACAAGGTCCTCATGCTTGGAAAAAAAATGCAGCAGCACCCGGAGCAATTGAGAATCAAAGATCAGATTACTCTTTGCAAGAAGAATGCTGAATGAGTTACACGTCTTAATTAGTAGAATGGTGAGTAAATATTAGTCAAATTTCATTTCAAACACTGGATCAGAAGCTTTTTGGGATAAATGTAAAGATTTTTTTTTACAAAACGGTGTTAGTATCTGCATTGAAATAATATATTCCATTGTCCAATTCCTACAAAAATGGAACATTTCCAGAATATACAGAAAAGAAAATCGTATTTAAAGAGTTGAGCCAAACCATACTCATGCATTGCCTAACACCAAGCCATTATCTAGGGATTTGTCTACAAATGGAGCTGTTCAGGAACAACTAATAAAGCGTAGACACATTTATTGCGGAATAAGCTGCTAGGTTCCTCTGTAGCTTAACCCACTTTAAAAGTACATCAAGCAAAACAGGAGCAAGGCACACTTGCTCTGAAATAACTGTCCAAACATGGAGATATTCAGGAATAGCCATTTTTGGACAGCTATTCCTTAACAACTCCATGTATAGACAAGCCCTTATACTCCAAACTTGAAGCTTTCAATTGATAGGAACAATCCATTTGAGACACATTAAGCCAGTATTTTATGAGCAATTAAGACTCACAATATCTGTTACAACCTAAAGCAATGCTAGTTCTTCCATCTCTTATAAGGTACATATCAAATACCGATATTAGCACAGATATACCTGTATGCTGAACCATAAGATTCTACGTTAGATCGCTCATCTTATAATTATACTTCTTGAAAGACAGTGCATGACACTCATTCTTGGATCTCAGCTCCCAAGTGCCAGACAGGCAGAACTACTTAGGGTATTAATGTTTTGTTTTTATCTCTAAGCACAGAAGAATGTGGTTTGTCTATACTTACTGGGGAATCCACGTGTGGCGATCAAGGCATCGGTGGTCGATTTAGCGGGGCTAGTGAAGACCCACTAAACTGATCGCAGATTGCTCTCCCGTCGACTTCTGTACTCCACTGGATTGAGAAGAGTAAGGGAAATTGATTGGAGAGTGTCTCCCGTTGACATTGCATAGCGTGGATCATGTGGTAAGCAGATCTAAGCTACGTCGACTTGAGTTATACTATTCGTGCAACTCAAATTGCGTAGCTTAGATCAGCTTTTGCCTGCAGTGTAGACAAGGCCTCAGCCATTCCCACCCCACACTGGAATAATGCTCAAAGTCAACACACCTTGTTTAAAGCACAAATTCCATGGGCAATCCCATCACTATATGATCCTATATAAAGAGCTGATGGATCCTACTTCAAATTGTGTCCATTCCTACCAGAACCTCCAAGAACCTTTTTACATCAAGAGTATGGAAAAAGACCTCAAGGAGATGAAAATGCAGTAGGCATGGGAAGAATGTTGGCAATACAATAGACTCAGTAAGGTGGAATTCCATCATCAATTCTGAGACGGCTGAGTCCACAATCTTATGAAAAACCCCAGAAGGTAGGCCATTAGCGCCTGAAGCTCACTCTACAATACGAAGTCATTACCACCAAGAAAATGCCTTTATATAAGGAACCTGGGTTCACATGTACCAACTGGCTTAAAAGAGAACCTATGTCAGCTTTGTCAAGAATATATGAAGATCCTGACACCAGCAGCTTCTCAATAAAGTGTTGCAAAAGGGTCTTTCAAATGATCTATTTAAGACTAGTTTAGGACAGGCTGAAAGGGCAGCCAAATGAACATAGCTAGAGCACAGAGGCCATGTCTACACTGGGACACTCGGGAAAATTAATCCAAATTAACTAAAGGTGTGAATCTAAAGTGGATTAAACTGCATAAAATGTGTGTTGAAACTCTCTTTCAGACTTAAAGTGGCCTTAATTTAGGTTAGTTACATTTTTGAATAAAGAAAAAAATTAAGTACACTTTATGTTTGAATAAGATTTTTTGACATGGGTTTAATGCACTTTAATCTACTTTAAATTCACACCTTTAGTTAATTTGGATCGAACTTCTTGCGTATCCTAGTACAGACAATCACATTTTGACAGTTGAAGTATTTTGCATAGGCCAAATGAAGTTGTTCATGTGGGCCCATTTGTATCCCACTGCAACTGTTTTTTCACTTCTAACTGCAAATCCTTCTTACAGATGGGTTCTGAAGCCATGAGAGGCCTTTAGATGGTACTTTTGAGACACCATAATGCAAAATAATGCACAACTGGAAAACATAATCCTAACTATACATACACAATGATGAGGTCTAAATTAGCTGTTACCACTGAAGAAAGATCTTGAAGTCATTGTGGATAGTTCTCTGAAATCATCCACTCAATGTGCAGCGGCAGTCAAGAAAGCGAACAGAATGTTGGGAATCATCAAGAATACGATAAATAATAGGACAAAATATCATATTGCCTCCATGGTATGCCCACACCTTGATTACTGTGTGCAGAAATGGTCGCCCCATCTCAAAAATATATATTGGAATTGGAAAAGGTTCAGAAAAGGGCAACAAAAATGATTACAGAACAGCTTCCGTATGAGGAGAGATTAATAAATCAGACTTTTCAGCTTGAAAAAGAGGCACCTAAGGGGGGATATGATAGAGGTCTATAAAATCATAAGTAGTATAGAGAAAGTTAATAAGGAAGCGTTATTTACTCCTTCTCATAATACAAGAACAAGGGGCCACCAAATGAAATTAAGAGGTAAGCAGGTTTAAAACAAACACAAGAAAGTATTTTTTCACACAAAGCATTGTCAACTTCTGGAACTCCTTGCCTGAGGGTGTTGTGAAGGCTAATACTATAACGGGGTTCAAAAGGGAGCTAGATAGATTCTTGGAAGTTAGATCCATCAATGGCTATTAGCCAGGATAGGCAAGATTGATTTCCCTAGCCTCTGTTTGCCAGAAGCTGGGATTGGGTGACAGGGCATGGATTACCTGTCTGTTCTTTCCCTTTGGGGCACCTGCCATTGGCCAATGTCAGAGGACCAAATACTGGGCTTGATGGACCTTTGGTCTGACCCAGTATGGCTGTTTTTATGTACCATGCCTATAGAGCTCTAAACTCTAAACTGGGTAGGAGCCAACCTGTCTGGGAAAGGGCTCCTACACTGGAATAGAATGAGGTGTCCTGACTTGGAGCAATAACTGATGGGAGAACTTCAGTCTGACAGAACAGGCTTTGACCACTTGCAAATGAGTTAAGAATCATACTTGTCTGGTCAGTTTGGGGTTATTCAGATAACTTTTGTACCTCCTGAACTTTGCTAGGACACTTGTTTCCACAGGCACTAACTGAAGGGCATATAGGATCCTCCTTTTCCCAATGGAAAGAAAAAATGTGATCTGTCAAACTAGACTCTTCTCCATACCACACGCAGAAGATTAACAACTTCTTGCTCTTGTGAGAGGAAGAACTTCACCTATTGAGTTTTCCATTAAAAGAAAATCTGATGCACCACTTCCTGAACTAGAAACCACTCAATGAGGATTTACCAGGATTGCCATCAGTCCATAAGAGTGTTCCTTTGCCACTTGATACAGGGCAATGAGGAATGTCTTATGGGACAGAACTCACTTTTACCCACATTTGAGTGGCCCAGGAAACGTGACTCAGTACCATCCCACACATCTTGAGGAAAAATGGGACTAGATGACAGTGGATAGAACAATTGATAAATTGCCCTGTTTGTTGCCTCTGAAGCATCTGGCATTGGTCACTGTCAGAAGACCCATGGCTGTTTTTAAGCTGCATGTTTGATTGTTTAAACCAGAAGTACCTTTTGATTAACAGGTCTCCAAACATCTTTGATCTCTTTTCTAGAAAAATATCTCCTGTTCATGGAGAGAAAAAGTTACCTGGGTGTGGAGTCAGTCTGCATGGGCTTCCTGGACTGCTACTAAAGCAAATACAAACATGAAGGTACGTCATCTGGACACAGTCTCTGACTTCTGCTGGGATTTCAGAATCTACTATGTTGTCTTCAGATGAAACATGTCATGGGTATTATGAAAACTTAAGTGGCCAGGAGATCCAACATTCCTAACAGGTCTAAGTAGTTGCCTGCTTAAGTGTTTGTCTCTGAGGGATTGTTTCTAGAAAAGCCAGAGTTGTTCCCCATGATGCCTTTGTATTCAAAGTACATATGTAGCCACATGTGACACCACTGAACAGCATTCCCATCACCCAATTAGAAGATGCAATAACCTGCTCATCCATTAAATAATTGCCTCAGAATTCTCAAGGGATTGAGTATACAGTCAAAATCTTGACAGAAAAGGAAGTCACAAAAAATAAAACTTCAGAATGAATAAGTGCTCAGTCTGGGAGGAAAGTTTTGGATTTTCCAGAGCACCAAGCTAGAGGATAAAGACCTTTTAAAGCACCAAGCGAGAGGGAACCAACTTATCTGTTGAGTTAAAGAAGGAAGAAGCCAAAGTCCTTAATACCCAAAGTAAAGGTTAGACCATGGAACTGAAATTCATGAGATGTGCTGAGGCCAGTATCTCATGTGTATTCCCAAGCTAGCAGTGGTGAGTGCAGCAAAACAAGTATAAAAACAAGGATCCAAGAACAAAGCCGGAAGGAGTGAAGCAGAGGTTCTCAAACTGTGGTTCGTGGACCACCTGCGGTCTGCAAGCTACATTCAGGTGGTCTGCAGATAGTTTCCTCTAAGGACCTTGGGCGGCCGCACACAAGAGAATGAAGGGCCACCCACCTAATTAGTAGAACTGCGCAAGTGTGGCTCCACTAATTAGGTGCCTGGACCCTGGAAAGGACTCACATGTAACTAGAAAGATTAAAAAAAGCAACAGTTAAAGGGAAGAGTTAGTGCCTGAGCACCAGGGAAGTCCTTACAACCCTAAACACTTTAAAAAACTTGGAGTTCAGCACAAATTCCTAGGGAAGAAAAATTGAGTGAAAATCCTTCAGATGGTATCTTTCAAGAAGTATAATAATCTTGATGTTAAAATATAAAGTTCATCATACTATCATTTATTTTAACTATGCAACCTAAGAAATAATTAACTGCAATATTAGTACAATTAGTCTGCTAGTATCACTTAATCTGGGTGTTTCCCCAAATCCTAGTAGGGCTGTAAATTGACAAAATCTCAGACTCCCACATCAGTAGAAAAGAGCCCACAGGCCACTTCAGGTGAACAAAATTATCTAAGACAGAAGAGATTTTGGATTGTGGAGCAACTGTACTAGTGTAGTGAGGCTGTCTACCAGAAACCATTACAGGTTATTTCTTCCTTCTTGTTCTCCACACCAGTCTAATTCAAGAAATACATACGTTATGGATTGCCAAATTACTGGGATGTCTGTTAAAATCAAATCTTTATTGTAACTATAGGTACTATATGTTGGGAACACATCTTTTCAACACATAATGGTATGACCATATGACCTTCTAATTCTTAAAAGAATTTACCCTATTACTGTTTATACCTGCAAAATCCATTTTACACCATGTAGATATAATTTAGCATTGGCTGAACACAGGCTAGGAAATCCAGAGAGCATTTAAGTACAAATTCTTTCTTCTAAATGCATTGTATGTAGATACAGGTACATTCACCTTACAGTTAAATGTTATTTATGAAAATTGCTCCGGGGAATATGTTTACAAAGTAGGAACAATATTTCCTTTTTTCAGCTGAAAGTAATGATTCCCTGGGTCCCAGCAGGTGACATTTCAGGAGAATATAAACATTTTTGTTTGTTTTCTCCAGCCAAAATTTCACATATGATGAAAACTGAATTCAGACATTACTTGGCCTGGAATAGGAAAAGGTTATATTTAAATTAAGGTATTCTTGTTCAAGGGAGAGTGATGTTGTTGCAGTTTTTCTCATAGCATGCTTCCGTTCTGGGTACAATATGGAACTAGAACATAGAACATTATGAGCAAGAAATTAGAGCCTAAATTTAGTCTCAAGTCCATTTCTAAATCATTAGTTTTCAAGAGTGCTGAGCACCCATTGTGGATATCTCTGAAATACTACAGGGAAGTACACATCCTGTTAAATATCACTGAAGTCACTTGGGGACAAATGGAAGCTGCTGGATGACGCACACTTGCAAATTTAAGCCACTTATTAGGTGCCTAAATCAGGATATGGAAAATAACTTTAGGAGCAACTTGTTTAAAAAAAATCTTAGCTTGTATCATTTTAGTTAAGTGTATGTAAAGTCAGTGTTATCAGAGTATAGAAAAAGAATTAGTAGTTCTCCTACTCTTCTAGCTGAAGGAATGTTCACACAGAAAGCAACCTTTAAAGATAACTTGGGTTGCTGAATTCAAAAATTTAGAACAAATGTCCTGTTAAAGCCTGATGCATGTTAGTATTTCACAAAGGTATTGTTAGTTTATTTGACTGAAATCAGCTCACTAATTTATTACAGCTTTGAATTGTCTTGCAAAGTTTTTCAGGCAATGCCTTCCACTAGTGCCACCATACTTTTTTGCGGGATTGAGGCTATCTTGCTGGTGAATTACTCATTTCAGGATTATAAAGCACCTGCACTAAAAATGGCTGTCCATTTAAGATTTCTCATGTGTCAGATGCAACAATTCTATTAGATGATACATTGCAGTCCATTATACAGCTAATTTACTAAAAGAATCCGTCAAACTTTGTGCTGCTGTAGTCCCCCACTTCACATTTTGAAAGCGAAGGTAATAAGTGAACAACAAATTCTGGTCTCAAAACTGACTACTCACTCCAACTGAGCTCTCCCACTCTTCTTCCTATTGAGTTTGTAAAAGCTATTTCCTACCGAAATCCAAGCGATTTCCTGTAGTTGGCAGCTCATGGACACTAAATATATGAGATATCTGGGGCAAACAGTTCTAGAGAATCAGGTAATTAAGCGCCCCAGAGCCTAAACACCCACAGCCTTGGACATGTGCAGAAGCAATCCTGGAGAACTCCATGATTGTTTCACTGCAAATAGCCTACATTCAATGAAACAAATACAGTGCTTTGTGGCTCTACTGCAAGTGAAATATTCTTCTAGGCCAATATCTCTTTACATACTGTACTATAGCTCCAATTATTTTTGTATTTTACTGTAATAACTAGTATTTCCAATACTTTTCTAGTTTTTCATCACTAAAGGAATATAGATTAAACCCTACATCATCTTATTTATATTGTGGTAGCACCTAGGAACACCAGTCTTGGAACATATCGACACCATTGTGTTAAGCACTGTACAAACAAAATGTCTTTCCTTGCCCCAAAGAGTTTACAATGTAACACCAAGTATTAAATTAGTTCTAAGAATTAGCTGGTTTATATCCTGCGTCTTAGGTCATATTGTCAGATCTGTAGAACCAGGCTGACTCTTCAAGCCAATCTTGATAAAAGATAATTAAAACAATGATACTGAAGCACACAGTTGTGGAATAAGTTGCTACCTTTAGTGATGTACCAAAAACTGAAATCTAAATAAGACTTGTTTGACATGGCTTAATCAGAAGTTCTTTAGATACTGCTTTGTTAAGTACCAAGGATACATAATATAAAAATTACAGTTAGTAAAAAGTTAAAACGTTAGCAGCAGTAGCTCTGATTTCAAAGTAATTTGTGACCCTGAATCACCAAATAAATAAAAAAATAAAAAATGGATTCTTTATTCTGCTGATAGCATTTTCAGTTTAAACTTTCACTTAACTCCATCATTAATGAGACTTGGAAATCCCCCTTGGATATAACTGTACTGCCAATAGGAGTATTTTGTAACTTAGCATTAGCCTCAAAAGCCTTCCGAGTACAAGATGTGGAGGAGTTAGTTATATACTAACCATTTATTATTCAGCAAGCACACTACAAGAACTCTGTACTAAGGTCAAGCAGAACTTAATGATATTTTATACATCATGGGCTCCCTACTTATTTGGGAGAAAGGAAACATTATCTTTAACATGATATTTTAAATGCTTATGATTTTCCTATGTTTTAGTAAAAGATTAACTACTCTGTTGAAGACATTCTTCAGAGCCAATGTACATGCATATAGTACTTCTACTGAAGTGGGGTTTCTTAAAAAAAAAAACAGGTTTCAGAGTAGCAGCCGTGTTAGTCTGTATTCGCAAAAAAAAAAAAAGGAGTACTTGTGGCACCTTAGAAACTAACAAATTTATCAGAGCATAAGCTTTCATGAGCTACAGCCCACTTCATCGAAAAAAACAGAAATCTTGCATGATTATATAAGAAATGATAGAAAGTTTAATGCATTTAACTTGCAGTTTCATGTTCATGAAGTAACATTCTATATATGATGCAACATGAACCAATACACAGTTTAGTTAGTGGCCACTAAATACTTCTCAAATAAAATGAAACTTTTACTAACCTCACTGCTCTGATTTAGTTCTGGCCAGGTCTGGTTTAGGGATGGCATTGATGGAGACTTGCTTGGAGGTGCTTCCGCTGGAGAGCTGGAGTAACCTACCTCACCGGACTGATCTCCAACTTCTGAAATGACAGGAACCACTATAAATCAAAACAAACATTTAATTGATCTCTTCATTAAAAAGCTGCCGATGCCTCACGGAAAACATAGGCTATGTCCACACTACTGACCTTACAGCAGCACAGCTGTATTGCTGCAGCTGCGCCACTGTAACATTTCCTGTGTAGCTGCTCTGTGCCAGCAGGATAGAGCTCTCTTGCCGATAATTAAACCATCCCCAATGAGCAGCAGTAGGTATGTTGGTGGGAAAGCATCTGTGCTGGTCCACACTGGTGCTTCTGACAGTGAAACTTATGTTGGTCAAGGGTGTGTTTTTTTTCATATCCTGACCGACAAGTTTTGCCGACAAAAGTGCTAGTGTAGTCAAAGCCTCCATTATCTTTTATTCTGCACCCTACTACTCCTTATTTGCTTTTTAGACACTGACATGAAACCATCTCCATCTGTTTCTTCAATTGGTTCTTGAAGAAATAGTTTTGGGTCACTGAGAGGACAAGCATCTAATAATGCTTTACATCTTAAAATGCTTTACAAGTACTAATTCTTACAACACTTGTGAGGAAGCAAAGTATAACTTCCATTTTACAAATAAGTGATTTGCCCAAACAGTTGCTGACAGACAACTCAAGAGTTTCCACTCTTAATTCCCATGCTCTAACCTTCAGGCAGTATTGCCTCTCCCAGGATCCTCTTGAAAAACTAGAACTTGAAGTATTATTCTGTATCTTACTCCTCTTATTGCTTAATATCCATGGGCTGCACATAATGGAGGCTAGGGGAGGCTAAGCCTCCCCAAACCTTGCGCCACAGGAAGTGGGAGAAGGACAATGGCAGATTACTGCACAGGCCCATGGCGCCTGTAGCTAGGGGCCCCAAATTGGCTGGAAAAATCTCCCCCCCGCTACAGCCGCAGGTCTGAGGAGCTCTCGCTCCCTACCACAATCTCAGGGCTGCAATGGGGGTGGGAGGGTGAGAGGGAGACGAACGAGAGGGGAACAGGCCTACAAGGAAAGAGGCAGAGTGGGGGCAGAGCTGCAGGGGCGGAATGGGGTGGGACCATTGGTGGGGCCACAGGTGGAAGGGACGGAATGGGGGAAGGGCTCTAGGCTCAGAGCTCTGGCCAGGGCTGAGAGCACCGCTTTGATTCTGGCCAGGGAGGAGAGCTTGATTCCGCCTGGCGCCGAGCTCTCAGCCTCCCTCTGTAGCACAGACTGAGCTCTCACCCCCTCTTTGTCCCAACTGGGGCTATGGGGGGAAGGGGTCGAGCTCTCAGGTCTCCCCAACCCTGGCTGGGTTCATAGGGGGGCTGGGAGCAATGAGCAGGTATGTGATCATGGCTGGTAGAGGGAGGGCCTTGGCCAGAAGAGGCAGGGCAGGGGGATAGCCTCCCCAAGGGGAAGCTTCACTCACTGCCCTGGTTAATATCCCAAACAGTAAGGGAAGATTCTTGTAAATTAAAAATATATTATACAATTTTCTAGTCTTTGATGAGGCATCAGCTGTTTTAACTGTATTTAATCTCAAGAGCCAGGATTTCTGGGTATTATGTTAACACAGTGATGGCAGAAGTTTGTAACTAGGGACTTCTGTTTCCTGGTGGTATAACGTAATGAGCAATCTATTTGATAGTTTAGAGAATGTGCATTACACCATGATGAGACAAATTTCAAATGAAAAAAGTTACAGGATTTCACCTAAAATCACGACCATACTGGATATCAAACTTCCAGTATGAACAGAAACAACCTCTTTACTTGAAAGGTTCAAAGCAACGGACATCAATATTGAGAGATTACAGTTTGTATTGATGTTTGTTAATTTGAATATAAAGACAGAAGAACATATAAAAGATCTATTGAACCACCTACTCTGCTCCCTGATATCAAAGAACTGTTCCCTACAATATATTCTTCACTGTTTGGGTTAGCCTTCTTTTAAACAACTCAAGCAGTTGGGCTTCCCTTCACTGCTTTTTGGAGATTATTCCAGTCTAATAACTGTCATATTTATTATGTTATTTAGTCTGTTTTTTCCTTAATTTCACCCCATTTCACCAAGTATTACTGAATAATCCATCTCCCTTTGTGGCATTAAGGTATCTAACAAGTTTTTGAAGCACATAATTCCTCCCCCCACCCCCAATTTTCTTCTGAGCATATTAGATTACATAACAGTAGCACTGTACGCTCTCCCCTTGCCCAATTCCCAAAAATCATGCAACATCAAAGTTTTGAAGTTCCAACTTTTTGTGCCCACCTGGGCGTCAAACTGCGGGTATATATCTATGTTGCAACTGGGAATAAGCCTCCCAGACCAAGCCAACTGACTCATGCTATTTTAGCTTGAGTTAGCATAGTAAAAACAAGATTGTGAATGTTGGGCAGCTCAGGCAGTTACAAACAGCTGAAGTTGCAAAGACTATTACTGCTATTTTAGTGTGCTAGATCAATCAAGTGAAGCTAGCAGTCTGTTACCCAGGCTGAGAGACTCACTCCCAACAGCAGTACAGACATACCCTAAAACATTGATTCTCCATAAACTCTCATAATCTGCTCAGAATGAATTTCAACTAGTGTCTGGCACCATTCCCCCTTTGGGGAAGCAACATTTAAAGTGTTATTTAGGGTAAAAGTTAGATCTACAGTGTGTCTCAAGCAAAATTAATGGGGCCAATGACAGTCATTTACGCACATACTGCAGGACTGAGGCTGTGTTGCAGACCAGAGTATTTACAGGCAACCTGATGTCAGAATAAGTGGGTGTTCCAGGTGACATACTATGGTTTCTGAACTGCAGAGTACCCATACAAAGAAAGTTTGAGTCCTGCTCTCAGCAGCTTTCTGAGAATGTGTTGCTCTGTCTGAATTCCGCAATAGCTCCTTCTGGAATTTTGCCCTAATAGCAAATATTTTGGTTTAAGAGCCAATACTTCAAAGTACTCTAAAATCTGCACACATTTCCAGATCTTATCTTAGAGGTACTACCAAGGAAATTAGCAGTAAAGAGGAAAGACTCTAGTAAAAAGCAGCAGCAGGGTAATGTAATCTTAGGGCACGTCTTCATTACAAAATTAAGTCTACTTAAGTTAGCTTGACTTATAACAGAAGGGGCGGTCAGGGAATGGGGAACACAGGGGGTTGGACAGGTGTGGGAGTCCAGGGGGCAGGGCAGTCAGGGGGCAAGGAGCAGGGGGCATTGGATGGGTTGGGAGTTCTGAGAGGGGCAGTCATGGGGCAGGAAGTGGGAGGGGGCGGAGGCCAGGCTGTTTGGGGAAGTACAGCCTGCCCTACCCGGCTCTTTCGGAACCCCGATGTGGCCCTCAGGCCATAAAGTTTGTCTACCCCTGTTCTACATAATGCAAATCACATGGGCTAAAAACACAATCTCTGCTTTCATTTAAAAACGCAATCACCCAACTCCAGGAGTTGGTGCTTTAAAAACCCCAAATATCACAAGATAAATTCCCAAATATTGCCAATATTGGGATTTTCTGCTCCCTTTGCTTGCTTGAAGATTTTTATACAGAAGTTTGAACCATTCAAGTGTTATCTTAGAGTATTTTAGGGAACAAAGATCATTAAAAGGTTTGCGTTCAGAAGTTCTGTATAAAAGAGTTATTACTGAGGCAAAATAAATACAATACTTGATATCAAATATAGGTAATTTTGCAGCCGAGACAGGGTGGTTATTATGACTGTTAAAAGATTATTTTTTATTTGCTGCAAGTTGATTTTAACGCAACAGTTGACCACTGAAAGATAGAACACTTTATGTCTTGCAGAAGGAGATCTGGCCAGAAGTTGGGGCTTTTAATACCTGGAAAGGTGGTGTAAGAATTCTGATCATAGGTCAGGGATTCTCCCAAGAATTTTTTTTGATGGCCTCTGTGTGGGGCCACCAATTCTTGCTGGTAGCTGCACTGACAAATTTTCCTAAAATAATTAACTTTAGGAAAAACAAAAATATGCACATATACATGTTCATATCATTGTTTTATTTATGTAGGGTGGTTGTGTGGTTTTTCGTTTGCAGACAATAATAAAAATAATGTACAGTTGTATTTTGGTGCCTTGGCCCCTGCTGCTTCCCCTAGCTCTCCACCCATTGCCTCTGGCCACTTCTGCCTCCCCCCAGGGATTCCAGAGCGGTGACAGGCCCCACAGAAATCCTCCTTTAGCTGGGACCTAAGCAGTGGTGGGCCCCCTGGGGTTCTTCCCCAACTGCAGGCCTCTGGCTTTCCTCACCCAGTGTTCCCCCCGCCTCAGATTCAATCATGAGTATTTTTAGTAAAAGTCATGGAGCGGTCATGGGGCTGTGATTTTTTGTTTTTTGCCCATGACCTGATCCTGACTTTTATTAAAAATACTCATGATTAGATCACAGTCTTACTTATGAGAGCATGTTAGTATATGGGTGTGACGATCAGACAGACATTTAAGGTCTATTTTGAGCACCTGTATAAAGACCATTAGGCCTTTAGATTTAATAAAGAAATTTATGGTTGAATGGTATCGTGGTGATACCATGTATGTAAAAATGAATAAACAAACATCACCACCACCACCACCACGCCCCCTCCCTTTGGGGGCTTGTCCAGAATCCCACTGACACTAAGTTTGGTTGCTCCATACCCTTGGACAGAAGGGACAGCATCCTATCCTCCAGGGCCACTATAAGGGTCTTTTACAGGGAAGTTCAGTAAAAGAAAGGAAACGGAAGGCATAATAAGTACCTATGCATATCCATTTTTGGCAAAGTACAGCAGAGGTCCATTGACTGCATGGAAATATTGACTAGAAGACCCCCATGGGAAGTTATGGGGAAAAAAACTAACTGCTGCTTTCTTAAGTAATCACAAAACAAAGGCGGCACAGTTTGAAGGCAGCAGTCTTTCAGGAACTGTATTTGGCAGCTACAGTTCTGCAGGCAAAGTGTACCACCTTGATGAATGTAGAAAACATAAGAATCAGCTCAGTGAAGCCATAGAAGCAGCTAATAAGCTGAATGAGAAGACCAAGGATGTATGTTCTCAAAACCTTGTCGCCAGTGAAGCCTCGTAGGCTACAGCAGCACAAAGTGACATACTGAAGTTAAAGTATAATGTGCTAGATGTGGAAATATGTGAAATAAAAAATTATAAACTCTGAGAACACTGCAAAGCTCAAAGAGAACTGAACAATCAGGGTTAGCAGAGGTAGTGGAAACAACATTAGACGAGAAGGGAAAGGAAGATGCTCGGTTTGATAATGAAAAGTTATGGACATAACTCTGTACAGTCCCACCCAATAGAACTCATAGTAGTCAAACAAATTATCTAACGGGAGGTCAGGTGGTGATAATTACCACCTGCCTCCCCAAAGCCTTAATAGTCATTTTGAAGGAAATGGGTCTTTCTTGAAGAATGGGTCTGTAAATGACCAACTATGATGATTGCTTAGGCATTTAAGGCACATTGCAGCAGCTGTATAAAGACCATTCGGCCTTTAGATTTAATAAAAGAATGATGGTTCAATTGGTGTTGTGGTGATAATAAAATAAATAATAATAATAATAATAGGTATTATTCTTACTAGAGGTAGACTGAAGGATTAGGTAGGCTTTCTACAAAATATGGTCCAGGAGCAAGGGTTTAGTTTAATAAGCTAGAAAGTACTGTAAGTTTACCACTTTCTAACTTGACATTGTAAAATAGTGAGAAATTAAGTCTGAAAAGCACCCATTCCTCAGGTCTCCACAGATCCATAAACTATAAGTAAGGCAACTGCTACTTCCAAACAGGTATACCTTAATAGTCATCCAAGAAAGGAACAGATTTAGCTTGTTTTTCTTTTAAGGAAATGGCATTACTGCAGTTACCTGGCCCGAATGCAAATTTACAAGAAAAAAGTGGAACTGCTTCTGAATTATGTGAATGGTTCAAGGCTCTATACTCAGGTGATAGTGGAAGATATTAAAGATGTTACTCACATAACAGGAATTGAAATGTAAATTACTGCACATTTCAGTGCCAGACCATAAAATGTCATCCAAGCCACCAGTCAACAAGAATACTGATATAATTTACTTATAAACATAAACAGCATGAGACTTCAAACATGCTAAGTGTACATACAACTCGTCTGACCTGATGCTCCGATATTTTTAATTCACATCGTCCTTTCCTCCCATTTGTTTTCACTCTTTGACACTTTGTAAATTTAGGGCAAACTCTTGTATACTGGCACAGCCCCTTGCACAGTGTGGTCCTGACCCTGACTGAGCTCCTTAGAGCTACTGTAATGCAAACAGTAATCATCCAGCTTTTGATGTGTATGTGGAGAAAACTGCTGATGTGACCCATTCAAATTGAACACATCAGAGGACAGCAATGTAGAATAAGATACTATAGGATTGTTACATACATCTGCGACCTCTATTTAGATGATCTGGTTGTCCTTTCTGGCCTTAAATTCTAGGACTATGATTTGTGTGAAATTTTAAGTGGCCCCAAGATGTTGTAGACAGTATTTCTTCTATAAATGTAGTAGTACATGAAAAGCTTACTTTTACTTGACATTTGATTTTCTTCCACTAGCTTTTGCAATTCATCATGCTTGATGCAGTTACAGACAAAAAAGTCATCTCTGCCCTAGAGACACTACAATCTAGTCTAAGGTAGAAGCACTGTTTAAATAGTATACTGCATGATCAGGCAATGGTTAATCCAAGAATTGAAGGTAGCAGTTTAAATATGATTTGTTACATACTTTCTGATCACAAAAAGTATGTGGTTATGCAATGTTTAGAGGAGGAATTTGGCCAAAAACATGCAAGAGCGGACAGCGAGTTCCAAGCACAGAGCACAGCAGCATGGGAGGAAGAAAAAATCCATTAAGGAAAGGACAGAGAGGTAAGGGTGTCATTTTTCAGATCCTTGAAACAGAGGATGAAAAACATGAATTTGATACAAGAGGGAAAAGCCAGTGATGTTACTCAAATAATTCTGCTATTAAAATAATTTTCACAATCCATTATTAGTCATATTTTGGCAGCAACTAGAGGCCTCAATCAAAATCAGGGTTCCACTTTGGTTGATGCTCTGTACAAAGTAGAAGACTCTCCTTTGTCCAGAAAGCTTATTATCTGAGAAAAGCTTCATCCCATTTTGCCCAGCCCAAAGAACACATGGCAAGATATGCTCAAATACTATAAATTGAATTTGAAAAAAAAAATTCTTACATTTTTGTGAAGGCTGTTTGAAGCAAGTTTTACCGTAGTGTGGCTTTCACACAAGCATTACAGAAGCTCAGTTTATTCATGTCTTTAGGCTGGTCTGCAGTAGAAAAGTTGAATCCATGTAATTTGATCTGCCAACTAAACTAAATGTATTAGCTTAACCTAAATCGATATAAACGAGGACTAACAAGTTTAAATGCATCTATAATTCAGGGCTTGCACTGGTGTAGCTACAACAATTTAGTTCCACCAGTAACTTTTGCTAAAGCCCTTAATCCTACTCACAGGAAAGATCTTAATTCACTAAAGACTGAACATTTTACCATGAGTGCACTCAAGTCACCCCATTTAAATAAAATAGCAAGTGAGCTCTAAGAATATTCTAGAGTTGTCTACATGAAGCAAGACACGAGGCCTTCACAAGCACAGCCAGGATTAGTGGAGTGGGTCAGAGAATATCTTCCATGCTAGGCTCTCACAGCAATGTCACAAGAGTTGTCATTTTTCATAATAGAAAACAGTGTCATCTTGATTTTTATTTTGGAAAAGCTTTCCCATGATTTGGAAGGCTACTTCACACCTCATATATAGAGCTCATTGTAGCATTTTTGACCTGGAAATTTTCACATTTTAGATGAAGCTGCAGCCAGCTGCAAAACTTTCTGGTTTAAGGTCTGGTCTACACTTCAAAGTATAACTATTTTGGTTAGAGTTGATTATTATCACTACTACTACAACAACAACAACAACAGTAATACAGGTAAAAGCCTTAGGGCAGATGAATTTATACAGGGATAAAGATTACACACACTAAGTTTGGTTATTCTTCCCATATGAGAGTAGGTATACCAGTAAAAAGCACCTTTATACGGATGTAACAGATTCCGCACTTCGGGGAGCTTGTCTACTTAGTTAAAGCAGTACAACTGTCTAGTGCAGACAACCCAAATCAATGTTCAATGCTCTTAAACTGCTTCATGTGTGAAAAAGATTAAATGAAAGTTTCAGATTCAAACTTGGAGGTTCAAATACAGCTTTTGTCTTTAGAAGTGGGCATTAGTAAATTAAGCCTTGGAAGAATGCCCCTAAATTTTTGAAGGAAAAGGAAAGACAGCTATTGCACTTAAGTAGAAACTTGGCGCACAACTGAAAGACAGAAGTGAAATTCATACTTTTGAAGTAGAGAGAAGAAGAGTGTCTGATTGACTTTTAGAGTTACCTATATCAAATATCTAAATCATTTTAGCAAAGATTGGCAAATACTTCAGCTTATGAGAGGAAAACACTGAAGAATGACCACTAAAAATAGACAAGATATCCCTATACAGTGGTCACCATACTGTGCACACCCATAGCAGAAGAAAAAAAAAGTTGTGTTCCTACTGATTTTAAAACAAAACAAAACCACCTGTTTTTTTTGGGTCAAACTACTAAGATTTAAGATTTAGTAATAGTACTCATTTGTTACTGTGCTTAAAAGTGAAAAAAGAGAAAATACAAATCCAGTTTGTATCCTTTTTGCCTCTTTATGATGTGTGTCATGGCCCAACTGGTTTCTATCTATTGCTAAATCTTGTCTAATTTTTTCCCCTAGAAGGCTATCAATGACTGGTAAACTAGGCTGATAAAAGCCACCAGTAACAAGGAAGACACACCTGAAAACCACTTCCTCCAAATTTAACTAACTTTGTGGTAACACCTTACAACTGTCCTAGCGAATAGCTGTTAAAGCTTCAGTTACTCAGCATCTTCATATAAAGGACGAAGAAAGCTCCCATTCTAATTTCCTTGGCCTTTCTACAGCAAAAAAACAGCATGGTCCACCGGAGAGGGCACAGAATGGTTTCCATTCTCTGCCCTTCCATAAGCTCTGCACACCTCAGTTTCCTCATCTGTAAAACGAGGCTAATATTTTCCCACCTTAGTAAACATTGTGAGACGCATGAAATTTTTTTGTATTAAATATGTATTCAGTGTGTTAAGTATTACTTAATTTTAATGCCAATTATTGTAAGTCCTCAAGCGCAAAAAAAGAAAAGATTTAACATTCAAAGCAAGTTTGGTATTTCTGAAGTAAAATTTTAAAATAAAATTCAGGGCTTCTTTATGCACTATAAAGAAGCAAAAGATGAGCACAAAACAATTTACTTCTATATACATCATTTACAGGAAATGGTAGTTTGCATTTTCCATTCAAGAAAATCAAAGTGATTTACAAATATTAATGAACAGGACTCATCACATCCTTGTCAGGTAACTAGTCCATTCTACAGGTAGGGAAACAGGCACAGAAAGATTAACTGGCTTATCCAAAGCCACAGAAGTTTGTGGCAGAGCTAGGAATAGTATTCAGGTCTCCTGTGCTTTAACAACAAAGTCATCCTTCTCCTATAGGTAACACTGGCTATAGGTAACATTTTCACCAGCATTTATATGACTTAGGAGCCTAAGTTCTATTTTCAAAAGTGACTTTGGCATTTAAGTACTAAGCATTAAAACTCTTAAGTCAAGCAAGCACTTTTGAAAGTTTTACCCTCATGTATTACATGACTCAGGATAGTGGATCATTTCATGTACCATCATAAAATAAATTAAACTTCTAAGTTAATTTGCAATTCTGCAAATACCAGCTATTTGATTGTAACCTTAACTGGATTGTCATCTGGACATACAATGAAGGTTCTTTAGCATCACACATCTTACCTGTTGTGTCTTCCAAATCAATCAGTTTGGGCATTAAACTTTCAGGTAGTTTTTCAGGCAAGTCATAGCCATTCTTCCTAGCAACTACCAGATGAAAAGCAGCACAGAACTCATCCAGTGTCAATGCGCCATCTTTATCAAAATCAGACAGTTCCCTAAAAGGAAAACTTACTATAAATAAAATCAAATTCCTCTCTAAACCATTTTATTTTCAGATTATATTCTTTTGTTGCCTTATCTGAAAGATTGTTAGATGTGTATTTTATATAATTCCATTTCCAGTTAATACTTAGGACCTACAGTGCTATGCATTTTGAGTGTTTTTAATGACAGAGATGAGTCCTCATTAATGTCGGGTTCTAAAATTAATGACCGGGTTTAAACTCATTTAGTATTACATTCTAAGTCTTTAGTTTACTATCCTTATTTTCTGCATTTTTAAGGACTGATGGTTCTGCTCAGCACTATCTGCATCAAGTAAATTAGTGGCAGATTATAATACAGCAGTTTTTCAGCATGTAGATATTACAGTTTGACACTTTACATGCTTTTATTTAATGAGGGAACAATCTTATTTAAATTAGAATCCAAAATACAAGTTATCTGAACAGCTAATGAAGGAGACCAAATCTGTTGAGGACAAGTTATTGAATGAGTATGTCTGGCATTGTAGCACTCATTCTACACTGAAATGAAGAGCAAGCTTTTTGTTTAAGTCATTGTGGGACTAACAAATTTACCCAGAAGCAAGTGTGACTAAATGAAATACGCATGACAAAAATGAGTCTTTTTCCATGCAATTTCAACACATTTTGGTTGTGTGAAGTACCTGACATTGTGGACTCTAGCTCCCTGGTAAGTAGGGGCCCAGTCCTGATCCCACTGAAGTCAGTGGAAAATGTAATATTGGCTTAAATGGGAACAGGATTGACACTAGAATAGCGCTGGCATTTTGTCAGGCGACACTTTCTAGGAAGGAAGATGAAAGGTGCTGACTGATTGTGAGACAGCTCTAATATGAAATAGCGCAGTTCTCAAAAATAGCTACCCCAAACTTTGACACTTCACACTTACCAAATGTGAGAAAGCTCAAGAATAGGTAGTTTTGATTTGGTAAAAAATTCTTTAGCTGCAGACCCTGAAATATTAAAACAATAATGCTTAATATTTATTGCAAGCTTACCAATCTAAGGCTCTTAAAGTTTATGGTAAAAACAATTAAACAATTTAGCAAAGGGTCTAAGGGAATGGTGCTAATTAGAAGAGTAAGACTAACAAAGCTGACCTATTGTATAGACAAATTAGTTTCAAAGCTTCAGTTTTTTTCATCACAGTGGAGCTGTACGGTACCAATAATTTAGTAAACGTAGGATTTTACAAAATGGTATATAAATCCATGTCCACCAGCACGCTGTCTTTGAGAATACAAAATTGCTATACCTCTAGTAACTTCTGTGTTTAAAGAACTCACCTGGAATAAAGCCGTTTAGATCAGGTTGAATGGTTTTAAACTGATTTACATAATACTGCCTTTGTTCATCAGTTATTTTCCAGGGATCATCATAACTACTCGATTGCCTACGAATTTCATTTGCAGTTGTAGCTGATGCTACAGTTCGTACTGTTGTCTGGTCCTGCAATGAAACATTTTTTCCTCAGTATTATCTGTCTAAAACAATCACATGGACTGCCATTGTCTCTAGACTACTTGCCTTCAGAGCTTAGTTATTTCTTGTAGAAGTTTAAGTGTTGCAGGAAGCTGTCAGCAGATTGCATATTTGGGACTATCAAGCTATAGGAAATATTTCTGTACATTAAATGGTGTAGAAGTGACTGCAATTATGTAAGCAACAAAAAAGTATGGAGTGTATGCAGAGAAAGCAAAGTACAAATAATCTCAGTTACTTTTAAATTTGGCTTTTCAAATGTTCGCAAATTTTTAATTTTGAAAAGCTTTACTAGATTAAAAAGGTATAATACTTAACGCAATGATACAGAAGTATCTGTTGGGAAAATAAGCATAGAACAGATTTCCGACCTCCAAAACATAATAAATTTGGGTCCACAGTATGAGTCTGCAGTGAAAGTATGAAAAAGATGATTGCAACATTAATTTGAATGAAGCAAATCAAATGAATACCAATAAAATGTCACACCTGGACAGAAGCAGGATGCATGGCTAAAAGAGTACTGGTTGGTGGGGTATCTGCAAAACTGACCCAGTTTTCTTGATGTGGTGGCGGGGAATGGCCAGACCATATGGGATCACCAGTAGTAGATGAGCCTGAAAGCAGAAGAAACAGTTCCCTTTCAAAATATAACAACCTAAGGAAAATTTAAGAAAATTTTAGCTGAACAAAGTCATTAGAAAACTGAAATAAATGTGCTACCTAGAGAAGCGCATTAAAATTGTGAAGATAATCACAAACCAGACTGTAGTAATGTGAAAAAAATTCAAAGCTATTCTCCAATGCCTTATTTAATATTAGTATTTTATACTGAAACAATACTCAGATTCATAGATACTAAGGTCAGAAGGCACCATTCTGATCATCTAGTCTGACCTCCTGCACGACGCAGGCCACAGAATCTCACCCACCCACCCACTCCTGCGAAAAACCTCACCAATGTCTGAGCTATTGAAGTCCTCAAATCATGGTTTATATTTAATCCTTTAAATATAAAGGGTAAAGAAAGGATGGGATTGCTTACTGTCACTGGTATTTGTAAATTTTAGAAAAAAGATCTGGGTTGTGAACATGTGCTATATCAAGAATAATTAAAATGAAACTTCTTCATATTTTTCCCTTCAAAGAGAACTGAGAAGAGAAACCAAACACTGTACTGAGAGGCAAAGAAACTAATTCATTTATTTAAAGTTGTCATATGGCATTCCTGCAATTCAGATATCTTCTGCTATTTCTATTTTTTTTTCTTCTTAATGTTTTGATTTGTAATTCCAGAAACAGTTCATTTTTTGAGCATCCGTTTTCTTGATAACTATAATTTAATAACTCTGTTGCTAAGGTAGTGTGACACTTACTCAACAATACTTGAATCTCAAGTCCGTAAAATTATGTAACATGGTGGTCGAGAGGCTTACCAAAAGCCGTACAGATTTGTTTTTCATAAATGTGTTCTGTTCAGCAAACTTATTTTGATTATGTAATGTTTGATATTCAGTGTTTAATAACTTCATTATACTGATGTTTAAATATCTATAGCAGCTTTTTTTTTTGCCATCTGAGTCACACAATGTCAGGGGAATAAGTCTCAAGCTCCTCCAAAGTTGTGATACAATAAAAAAAATGAAGGAAGTCTTGGGAAGGAACAGGACAATCAGGAAAATTTAAAAAATTTGGAAGAATCACAAGACTCAGGTCTGTTTCCTACATCAAGTAGAAAATATTAAACCCCTGGAAGACCAAGGAGCAGTTGTGAAATTGGCTCCCTTGAAGATTTTAAACAGAATGAAAGTTGTACAGTGCTTATATGCAATATTGAGGTTATGTTAAATTCTCACAAGTACATTTCTACGTCATGCATCCAGTGCTAAATATGCAAGAAGTGGGTTCATAACTTACTATTTGACTCTCATGATACAATCATGAAGCCTACACACTGCACATCCGAAGAAAGGAGAAAACATTCACCACATTATAGTCTGTTAACTCTTCAACTTGGAACCAAATTTATGCAGCAAGAACAATTAAGCTGTTCTTAGGATGGGAGTCCATAAGTAAATTACCATGACAGAAAACTTAGTATATACAAGTAGTTCTTTCATAGAATTTGAGCATTATCAACAGATCCAGGTTCATGGAGATTATGGATAGTGAACAGAATAGGCAAAACCTCAAAAAAAAATCAAGATAATGAGACATAACTAAAATGTTAAGAAAAAACTGTTTCTGGGACTATTTATATGTAATTCCAGAATTACTCTATGTTTATATGTATTAAGATTAAGTGTGATGAAGTTACCCTTGAGGCTGGGGACTTGATTAGAGAATATTAAGTCACTTTTTTCAGAAGAAAAAAAACTACGCAGAAAAACAAACGGTACAGAAAACTTTTACCTGTTACTCTATCTGCTAGTGTGCACTGTAGATTGTTGGGGTCTATTATACTTTACATATATTACAAGAAAAAATACAGGATATTACTTAGATTTGTTTCCAGAGAACTTTCTCCCACTTGTAAATAGGGGAAGTCTAATGTAGGGGGAGATTTTAGATTACTTAGTTTCTTCTAACTATCATTGTAATTAATAGTTTTAACGATATTAGTAGGCGAAAGGTGCTACAATCCACACCCTAAACATTAAACTGTGCTTGGGATTCCTAGCTAGAACTATTGTTTTAGTTCTCTTATGTACACAACTACTTCCTCAGACCCATTCCTTGTATGCCAGTGAGCTAGAGTAGTGTTTAATCCAACAGTGCTGAGAGGGGGTGGTGATCTCAAATTGCTCTCTGCTTCCACGCTCTTCCTTAGTAGCTAGCCTAATTAGCCAAAAAATTAAGTAGGAGCAGCTCCGCTAATGCATCTCAGAAGAATTTCTCTTCGTGTTTCTGTGCCTGTGTTGGGCCCCATAGATAGTGAGCCAAATCTTCCCTCAGCTGTTCATCTCACTTCTGAGATGCTTTGAGCAGTGGTTACAGCACTATTGGGGGAATAGATGGGATCTGACATTGCTCCTATTCCTGTAAGTTTTGTCAGGTCTGCAGCTGGACAAAGTTCTGGACAGAGGTAGAGCTTAGTTCCCATCCTGAACATGAAGTTCAGCTGCAGGGCAGGACTGACCTGCCTAAACAGAAGCAGAATTACAAGAGCCGCTTTAAAGATGTACAATACCTGCAAATGCAAAATAAATTCAAAAACATGTATTGAAAATACTATAGTACAGACAGTTTTTACACAACTTTACCAAACAAGGTTTAGTTTAATTGGTCTGCCAGGGATGCCTACTTTAACTATGGTGGATGAGAGGTAATTGAACTTTCCAAGTTAGTCTTACTGGGTATGGAGGTCTGAGAGAACCTGTCACCTCCCCCTCAACTATTGACTTACCTCTTGGATCCTGCAGACCTGAAACAAAAGTCGCTAAAGTCAATGGAAGGCTTATATGAATTACGGTTCCTGGACATCTAAAGTTAATATCTTCCTACTTCTACTGTTCCTGTATTATGTTTACTAAACCTTGCCTGCTTGCTTTGCTTTTGTTGTGCATTGTCGGCCAGTTGCTAATGAGAAGACAGCTTCCTTCATGAGTTTTTACAAGCTTCAATTTCACACAACAAAACTAAAACTGATTCTGTGGTGATCATCAGACTATCACTTGTAGTATTTCTATTCCTGTCAGAATAATGGTTCAGTATTTCTATACCATCTGTTTCAGAGTAGGAGCCGTGTTAGTCTGTATTCGCAGAAAGAAAAGGAGGACTTGTGGCTCCTTAGAGACTAAAATTTATTTGAGCATAAGCTTTCGTGAGCTACAGCTCACTTCATCGGATGCATCCGATGAAGTGAGCTGTAGCTCACGAAAGCTTATGCTCAAATAAATTTGTTAGTCTCTAAGGTGCCACAAGTACTCCTTTTCTTTATACCATCTGTACAGGACTATAGCATCAAAGAATTAATTGCAATAATTGCTTTTGCCTGGGTAGGCTTGGAAGGATTCTGTTTTTATTTTATAAATTTGAACAGGTAGGTTTTTTTTTCCCCAAAAGTGCCAGTACTCTATTTTTATCCTGTCTTTTTTTTTTTTTTTAATATACTAGACAGGAAATATAAATCCTCAAAGATATTGACTGTTATTCTTTTATTTCAATATAAATTTAGCAACTTATTATGGATGAGGTTTTTTTATGTGAACAGATGGATCAAAGTGATACATATTACAGTCAGCCAGAGCCTGGCTTATACGGATACATTAAATGCATACGATTTTTTTTGCTGATAACTAATAAAGGATTAAATACTGTATTTAAAACATGATTTTATACAATCAAACCCATCTAGTTATTCAAAGTTTAGCTACTACCAAAGAGGATAAATTGAGAAATTAAGTCTTACATTTTATTGACTGCCAGATGAAGTAAACAGCAAAAAAATGTACTATTTATCTGAAAATTTTACCTGTAGAAGTGCCTAACTGACAAAGTCCCACTGACTTTCAAGTGGACTAAGCTCCTAAGTGATTTCTGAAAATGGGACTTTGGCTCCTAAGTCACTTATGAAAGTTTTACCCTTCATCATATGCTTTAACTTTTATTCCTGAATTTCAATTAAGACTGAATTCTTCACAGGTTTTTAGGTGAAGAGAAAAATGGACAATTACTAACATTTATCAGATTTTAACTGAAATCTATGCTTCCAAGCCTAGTCATAGTATACTTGCCATATACTTCAAAAAACTCTAGTTTCATCTGAAACAAGAAACAGTTACATATTCAATCAATTTGAATTGTGGCACTAGAATTCCCTGGGGAAAAACCTGGTAGCACCAAATTAATTACTACATCTTTTAAGTAATCTTAAGGTATCAGCAGAATTGTTTTCTTTTTAGGTAGTACAATCTTGTTCTGGTCTTCTGGTTACTTTTCCATTCACTATTGTTGGCATATGGATTTTTTTGGGGGGAAGAGGGGAAGTCTGAACAAGTGAATAAAGGTTATCTACTTTTAACTTTGAGAATCACCTCTGTGCCTGCACATGTGAGTTGGTGCTCCCTGGCGTTGAATTCACAGAAACTCTACTAAAGCCATGTTCATTTGGTCTGGACAAGTGCCCCTAGTGAACATCAACATATGACGCTTGAGTGCAGCCCCTCAACTTCTTCTCCTGAACTACTGAAAAGACTCTTGAATAAAGTTATCAGTAAAGTATCTCTCTTCACTGGGCCACAGTCCTTCAAGGTCCTCTGTGCATGCACACTTGTGGGAGAGTCAAGAGCAACACCTCTTGGAATGGATGAAGGCCAAGGAACTCAAGTCTCGCATCTAACACCGAGAATAAGTCTAACGCACAGTGCTTAGTAAAAGCATGAACTGAACTCCATGTGGCTGTGCTATACATTTCTCCTATGGGAATTTGTCTTTAAATGTGTCACTGACACAGCAGGGTGAATAAAAATCAATGATTTTAAAAAATAAAAATAATTAGATTTATTTAAATCGGATTTTATTATTTAAATCAGATTTTTTTGATAAAATGATTTTTGAGGAAAAAACCTATCTAAATACAGTTTTAATTAAAATATATTATAGCTCTAAAATCTCTCAATGGAATAGGGATTATAAATTCTAATTCTATTTTATGATAATATATTCATGTAATGTTTAAGAAAAGTTTTGTAAATGAGGTCCAATAGTTCATGGATTAAGGTTCATGGTATCTTATGTGGTTCCAGGGGCTTCTGAATAGATTATTTAGGTTAATATTTCTATCTACCCAAGAGGACTCAGTGCTCAGTCTAGAAGATACCATCAGAGATGCTTAGTTTTGTAGTTCTCAATCTGTGGATTTGTGTCTCCAGAGATAACATGCTTGTTAACAGCAAAAATGTTTTTAAATAAAAATAATAAATAAATAAATATATATACAGAGGTGAGAAATAACAGACCTCAACACTATTGTCCCTCTGCAAATTTGTGTCCATCCCTTACCTCTCTCTAAATGTGCAAAGTTTCAAAAAGTTCAATGAATAGAAGATTGTTGGGAGCAGAACAGATCTGCACAAGGAAAAGAAGTCTGGAGATAAATGTGAGAACAAAACAAAAGTGAAACTGTTTGAGCAGCATACTCCAGAAGTCTTGAGGTCTTTCTGAATGTAGCCTTCATTGATTTGAGATCTACCATATCATTCTCTCACTAGAAGGGAAAACCTATAATGCCAGCAGACCGTAAAAGAGACCCAGTTTGGGAATATTTTAATGAAGTTCCTCTACCTCTGGGTAAGACAGGCATGCGTGCAAAATGCAAACAGTACAACAAAGAAATGCAAGGCCTGATTAGCTTAATGAAACAACATCATGAGAAGTGTTCTTTCTCAGGAGGAAGCTGCATTGAAGATGATGAAAGGAATGTGTCTGAACATGCAGGATCTTCAGGTTGGTAAACTTTTTTATTTCATACTTCTTTCTTAAGGACTGCCCGTCTTCCTTCTGCACTATTCTTGAATTCTCACGTTTGAGCAAAATATATAATTGTTACTCTATGGTACTATCATTTTAGATGCAGTTGTGATAAAAAATAAATAGTTGTAATAGGCAGATCTTCCTTTTACAATTTCATCTTTAAAGTAGTACTGTCAGTGAATGCAATGAGTAATACTAAATGAGCAAAAAGAACGGGGAGTACTTGTGGCACCTTAGAGACTAACATTTATTTGAGCATAAGCTTTCGTGGGCTAAAACAGGTAATAAATAACTGCATTGACTTAGTTTATGAGAACCCATTCTCAACATACAGGATTCTGAAGACTATCCACCTTCAAGATCACCATAATTTTCTATAGTTTCAATTATTCATTTTCTGATATATCTGTAAAACTAATCAGAAAAATTTTCAAAATCACTTAAAAATGTATAGTGTGTACCTTCTAAAAATGAAAACTACGTCTGTCTGAGTTATGAAGAATATGTCTTAAGGTTATAACAACCAACAAGAATGCACTTTTATGGAGAAATCCATGATTAAACAGTCTTCCTGACTAGTGATTTGAATCAAATAATTTGATTTAAATCAAATCCACCCTGAGCAGTAATTTATGTGGAATGGGCTTTAACTCCTCTCACCCCATATGCCACAAATAATCTCTTAGGACTAAGACCTTCAATAATTCTCTTAAATCAAGAGAGCTTTCCTCACATTCAGTGAGTGAAGATGGGCTCACTGGGATGGGAGTGAAAGTTTGGAAGGAAGACAGACTGGTTGATGTAGTCTGTCACCACTTTAGGATAAGTTTTGGGTATGCATGAAGGGATCCCTTATCTTTGTGGGGGTCTGCCACTGAAGCCTGTAACTCAATTCTTTCTAGCTGTTGAAATAGCTATAAGGGAATGCAGTTGCCAGGCTCATGCAAGTATAGCAAACAGTCCAGGACCAGAGATATGGGTGGATTCTAGGATAAGCCCTTTACTCACAAGGTTAAATGTTTCCAAATTTGCCCATATTTTCAGGTTGCAGGTTTCCTGAACTACAAGATAATCCTTCTCTTCACCATGGAGAACAAATTGAGGTGGTTTGGGGCTACATTCCAACATACTTACACTCCAGGGTTAACTGGGAACACTGATAAAGTTCCAAAAAAACCTGTTTTGGTAAAAGTTCTATTTCTAGCCCTATTATATTATGAAGTAACAGACCTTAAAATGGTGTCATTTGATTACCATCTTATTCTGCCATGCCACTTCAACCATCATTTCATTTCTGAAAAGCTTTTAGCAGCCAACTTTCTAACTGCTGGATCTGGAGTTTAAACTGCTATGCAAAAGGAAAAAAGTTTGTGCTGTTTTTTCCTCTTGATTAGGTATAAAGGCATGACTTTTTTGTGGACAGAGCTGTTTCCTTTTCATAATAAGTTCAAGCATCCGTTTTGTTTTTTCCCCTGGGAAACTCTGGAGAACTGGAGTAGTAGTATGTTTGTGACAGATCAATAACTGAAGCTTAGTTTGAGAGGGGAAGCAATTTGTATTCAGATTATTTAAAATTTTTGTTCGCATCTGTTTAATTCAAATTCCTGAGAAACACTCAAGAGAACAGACTTTTGTTAGAATAAACTCTACCACTTAATTGGGGTGAGAATCCACATGGGCCTCCAAAAATTATTCCAGCAAAACCAAGACAAGACTTTACATTCCTGAATTCAAGGTAAAAAAAAGAAAAGCTTGCACACACCTTTCAGGCCTTTTTATATCTTAAACAAAAGGGCACAAATCCAAGATCCTCTAAGACTACACAAAAACCTTCGCTTCTAGCAAACTACAAGATCACATTAAAATGGTGTCCTAACTGAAGTACCAGGCAGCAAGATGATAATCAGAATGATCTGATTGTAAGATCCATCTCTCAATCTGCCTAGGCAACAGTAACCATTTTGTCAACAGTAACCACAGTTTCCAAACAGTATGAGGCATGCGAGTCAAACCCTGACAATAAAAGGAATATTGGACCTTAAAATTATCACTGGCTCCTTGATCTAGTAATAGAATTTTGGCACTGGACCAAAAAAAAAAGCATATAGAAAATATCAAAACTGAGAACAGTATAGTTTTTATTCCTTGACGGGTGACAACACACCCCTGCATTAAAGAGTTTGTTTTTCAATGCACACACAGGTGACAATATATTTAAACAAAGAATTCATACACTTTGGTTATTGGCATCCAACAGGTGCAAGTTTACTAGCACCAGGAAATAGTTAATCTACCATATTTTGGCTAATAAGCCTTTCAGCTTTCCAAACTCTAGCAATATTCTGTACTTTATAAAAGGGTTGGTAAGAACCATTTCCATACATCACCACCCAGATATTAGTTGGGTCTGTGCTTGACTTGGATGCCAACACACAGAATAATTAAATGATCAAAGGAGCATGAAGCTTGGCTAAGGCATTCCTTTAGAAACTGGAAAAGACAAATGGAAGATTAATACCAGCAGAAAAGATAGTTCAAGAATTAAGGTACTGGCCGAAGATATGGAGACCTGAGTTCAAGTCCCTGCCCAACTATACTTCCTGAATGTCCTTGGGGAAGACTGTCTCTGGTTCTCAGCTCCCCATCTGTAAAACGGAGGTAATAGCCTTTCCATGCCTCAATGGGGTATTGCAAGGATGAATGTACTAAAGACTATATGGTGCTCAGACACTATAGTAATGGGGCCAGGAGGGTAACTAAAATAAAGTTTTTTCTTGGGTGATAAATTCAATATTCTTAAACAGTGACGGATTCAATGTAGAACTTGAGGAGAAGGTAATACAGGGGACACAGGCAATGAGTCGTCCCTTGCAAAAAGATAACTCTAATAACTAGTCCTAAATATCAAGATAATCTTCTCTAAATCCTAGCATGAGACATACTGGATTTATAGCTAGAGAGACCTGGATCACCTGTCTGGATTACAAGTGAAAATATTATGGTCTCATCTTTAAACCCTCTTGGAACTTTTGGAACATAACAGAAAAAAGTGACTCAATTTGACAGTTAGCTGATTATTCAAGAGACACTCAAGACTGGAACAGGAAGGGAATCTCCAAGGTTAGGACTATTGGCAGAGCTGGATTTGGAATTTTGCAGAGCACTGCCCAACACCATCATTCTAGCCTGTACTATTAGACCCCCACTTAAGAGTACTATCACCACTTCTCTCTCTCTCGCCCCCCCCCACTGTTGTGTGTGTGTGTAAAGCATAGCTATGATTCATACCAAGGCACTAGTTTTGTTAAGAAAAGTGTTTCCACTATGAATCAGGATGGACATGGTTTGCCGTGAGCTACAACAGAAATATTAAAACCTATTCTAGCTAGAAACTAGAGATAGGAGATAGCATTTGCAATACAGATAATCCTGCTGCAATGAACAATTTTGAATACAGTAAATAGTGTTTCAGTGTAGGAAATATCTGGAGGAAGTGACAAAAGACCAAATTTAAGAGGGTTGAGTTTTTGGTCTAATTCTGACAGCATTTTAGAGTCAGTAAATTCATTCACTGAATAGGTACTGAATAGGAATATTTTTGCCAGAACTGACTGATTAATATGGAATTCTGCAGCAAACTACTGTAGTTATGAAAAATGAATAAAGAGCAAGTTACTGATGAATCCCTGGAATCCACTGGCTTTGAAAATTGAAATAGCTCATCTGCGTTTGAGCCTGTAAGAATTTAGGGTCTCAAGTATTCTACTATATGCAGGGGTGAAGAGGGAAGTCAATTTATCCATTAAAAACTGCAAACTAAGTAGGGCTGTTAAAACTGTTTGACTAAACCTGTTCTGTGGTACTCAGTAAATGTGCGACGTGCACAATGAAGAAACTGTATGATCTTTATATCAGATAATTTATAAGCATGCCTAACTACTAGGGCATGATACTTGTTGAGACAACATAACTGGCACAACCCTCTGCATATGATCTAGGCCGGGATAGGCAACCTATGGCACACATGCCAAAGGCGGCACGTGCGCTGATTTTCAGTGGCACTTACACTGCCCGGGTCCTGGCCACTGGTCGTGGGGGAGGCTCTGCATTTTAATTTAATTTTAAATGAAGCTTCTTAAACATTTGAAAAACCTTATTTACTTTACATACAACAATTGTTTAGTTCTATATTAAAGACTTATAGAAAGACGTTCTGAAAACATTAAAATGTATTACTGGCACATGAAACCTTAAATTAGAGTGAATAAATGAAGATTCGGCACACCACTTCTGAAAGGTTGCCGACCCCTGATCTAGGCTGTCTATATGTCCCTGAAAATAAAAACAAATTGTTGTCTTTTCTTAGAACTTGACAGCTCAAGAAAATACCATCAGCCAATTCTCACATAAGAAGTTCCCTGGTCCTCAAAGTATGGTCGTGACTACAATAAAGGACGTACTGAAAAATAGTGGTCCAATTATAATACACCTTATTAATCATAAGTATTCAAATTAAATATAAAAAATAATCCAAATGCTAATTTAAAAGATAATATATTATAACAAGAAATAATACTAAAAGCAGAAATGTAACCTGAATTAGGATTCACTTGTAAGTAGAAAACCTGGGAACAATAGGGGAGAGGAGAAAAGAAAATGGAACTTGTAGAAACACTGGGATCAGACAAGATATTTTGTTACTATTCAAAAAGAAAATTTACACAGGCCTACTGGATGTACCAGCACACAGAGTATCAAACTATTAGTCCACCATAACATAACTCAAACCACAAGACCTTAAGAATATGGATCTTAAATATAGACAGAAGCTCTAGAGAAAGTAAAAACTCAAAGTATTAAGGTCTCAGTTTTGAAAAAAAAACCTGAAATTCATTTAACCTACTCAAAGAAAAGCATAGTTCAAAACATACAATATAGTAGTGTTATTGCTTTCCCCTCAAGCTGCATTTTTACACAGTGATAGGGAAGATTACTGCTAGTTTCAGGAACATTACTCCTGGGGCAATTCTCCACCACTGGACACATGAAGAATTCATGTCCCCTCCTCACCCCAGATGTTTTTTTTCCTCCACAGAATATAGTTCTGTTGGAGAGGTGTTGCAATTACACCTTTTGCCCACCAGGGGCTGCTGTGGTGCCAGAACAGAGGGCAACCAGCCAATAGAGAGGGAGAGGGAGAGGCTGTATTCCTCACAATGGGGCCAGGTAAGGAGGCACAGGATAGTCAGAGCAGGGCACACAGGACTGCTGGGTGGAGGTGTCACAGACTGGGGTTCAGAAGGGCCGGGGGGGGGGATCACAGACTGAGGCATAGGCTCAGGAGTTAGTGATAGCATTGAGACAGGGGCTGAATGGGAGGGGGGCTGCAGGGCCATTGGGTATTGGAGGCAGATGTACCTGACTGAATGGGAAAGGCTAGAGATCAGCCTGGGTCTGCACTGGGGAGGTTCCCCAACTCCCTAATACTCCTCCTCCTCCCCCAAATTCCTGTTTCATACTTGTCCCACCCACACTCAACAACCCTACAAATTCACCTCCAGGCTCCTTCCCTCTCAGTCAGCTCCTCTGTTACCCCTGACTCCTCCCAAGCATTTTCATAGCTTCTGCAGGGTGCAGGAAATAAGTTTCTGTATTGTAGTTTAAAGGAATTACTCAAAGTTCTGTATTAATATGCCTGGTAAGGAATCAATTTGTCAAAAAAAAACATTTCTTGAATCTTTTTTTTATTTTTTTGGTCTATATTGTTACAGACATACTTGCTGACAGGTATTTTGAAATAAATGACCAAAGTAACTGAAACCGGCATTATTATATTGTGTTATTTTGACAAATAAATAAAATATGCAGAATTTTAAAACATTGTCCACAAAATTTTTAATTTTTTGGTGCAGAATTTCCCCAGGAGTAGAAAATGTCAGTTTTATACTACTATAAATTTCATTTAGGGACACATGCAACTGTTCCATCCTCTCCCTCCTGCAACAATTTTTGGCATTTTCCACATCAGACTTAGGTGATGAGTCTGTCACAGCCTTGCTGCAAATTATGCAGTTTTGGCAGGCACCAATTTAACAGAATGAACTGCAACAGAGGTGCTCTTGATAACTGTGTAGAGCGATACTATGTATTCCTGTCCTTTTTCTGCTACTTATTCTGTCCATAGTGAAAATGTAAATCTAAGCTGACCTAAACTTTTTTTTTTTTTTTTTTTAAATTCCACAACGTCAGGCAACACTTGAAGGATAACATAAGACATTTATACCTGGTTGTGCTTCACTAAATGGAGCCCAAAAAGGCCCAGGTCCAGCAAGAGGTCGTTCATTATTCCCTCCGCTGGGATGGCGGTTGTGCTTCCTCCATGTATGTGGAGAGGTTGGTGGGGACTGCTGTGGTGAAACAACTGGAGATGTGGACTCCTAATAAAACAAAGGAACTTTTAAAAATTTTGTACTGTATCACTAAAATCACAAAAACCTATCTAAAAACATTATTTCTAAAAACAACTGTTCAGTAGATTTAAAATATTCCTTTTTTGGAACAGGGAAGATTTTAATATTTATAACAGTGAGAGAACAGCAGGAGTTAGGCACAGTATAATTGACACTGGATATATTTTTCCGCCACCCAGAAGTGCAAATCCATCATGATCTGGACCCACAGCATTTTTGAGGGACAACAATGGGGCCAAATTACACTGGTTTTGCAAACATGCATATGAAAGAGTAGGTGACCATAAAGCTCTTTCACTTGTGACAGAAGCTGCATTTGAACCCAGGTTTTAAAAGAAGAAAGGTTCCTAACTGCATAACCCACTGTCCCACCTAGCTCATGCCAAATGGGTTAAATTCAAGCAATTATCTCCATTTCAATAGCAAGTTAGAGGTAAACATATAATTTTAAATTAGTAGGCTACAGATATTTAACTTATTTGAAATAATTGCATCTGAATGTTTTTAAACAAAAAGTGTGACTCCATCGAAAACACAGCTCACTATTGGTCACACCAATATAGTGGCTATGGCATCAGAATGCTTCTGAAGGAGAATTTTATCCTGTCCAGAACACAAGTGTGTTCACAGCTCAGTTCCCACTGAACAAGGACAGGTGTTGGCTCATATTGAAGAAGTTCTGTATTAAAATCACAAATGAGTTTGATTCCTCATAGTTTAAATTCCAGAGTATTATTAAGAGGTCTCTTGGTTTTTGGTACTGTTTCTCTCCCTCTATGTGTGAAACTTGCAAACTGCTAATTGTGTTAGTACATTTCTAAGACAGAGTCTGTTCTCAAAGCAATTCTTTGTAACAACCACCACTCACACAGAGAGAGACTCAAAGTAATACTCTAACAGAAACAGCACCCAGAGACTCCTTGCCCTTTTGTAGTATTCATCTCACTTTGTTAACAATTGTGATTAAAATAGAGATAGAGGATGTATGTGGATGGATGTTTGGTGTGGATAATAACTGAATGATCAGGGAGGTGCCAGCCTAAGAATCCAGTGTCCATTGGCTGAAGAAGGTGTCAAGTGGAAATAACCAGAGGACTCCTGGAGGGCAGACTGGAATCCACCCAACAGACTCAAGAATGGCAGAACTAAAGAACAAGATAACATCTGGCAGCACAGAACCATCAGGAATGTGCCATCTGCTGATTGATTCAGCAACAGCATGATGAAGCAATTCCCATAGTCTGGCATAGGAAGAAATTCCTATAAAAATGGACTCTAGAAAGTGAGAACTTTGGGGTCTGATTCTGCAAACCAACTTCCAGGAGCATCAGATGAGCATCTGACAAGCACCTGCTCCCTCCTCATCTCCAGGTCACCTGGCCAGTGGCTTGGCATGAGCAACTCTCAGGCTGGTAACTATGATAACAACCTTGCAGAACCTGTGTGTGTGTATGAATGAATGTGTGAATAAATATGAAACTGAATGGAATGTTATAGCTATAACTAACTGCTTACTAGGATTCTTTCTGTATTCACAATAGATGTGGCATTTTGCCTTTTCCCCTTTAATAAGATCCCTGCTGGTTTTTATTTTATTGGTATAACACAGGAACAGAGGATCACATGTCTAATCCCTATGTGAAGTCAGGTTTTCTAAACAGATATTGTCAATTTGCGGAGGGATAGCTCAGGGGTTTGAGCATTGGCCTGCTAAACCTAAGGTTGTGAGTTCAATCCCTAAGGGGGCCATTTAGGCATCTGGGGCCAAAAATGGGGCTTGGTCCTGCTTTGAGCAGGGGGTTGGAGTAAGATGACCTCCTGAGGTCCCTTCCAACTCTGATATTCTATGATAAAGTTGCTCCCTTTCTCCAAAAAGTAGCATGCAGAAAATTGAAAAACATGCTCTCTCTATAGCTCTGTCTTTCCATTAAACAAAACTTAGAACTCTAACCAAACTATCTAAAAGGTCTTTGTTAATGAATCCAATAGGTGTCTTGTATACGAATTGTGTCACCTGTACTTATGACTACAGTAGTTTAAAACAGCACACAATCTCTTGCAGGAAACAGTATGCAACAGAAGTTATTTACTCCCTGATATCTTGAAAAACAGTATAGAAAAAACTGAAATGCCCCTTTAAATCATTCGTCAAGAAACGAGGAAGATTTTTATTAAGAATGGCATTTCCATATTAACTAGCCCATACAGCTACAGACAAGGTCCAACCTCCCATGTAGCCTAAGGTGAACTGGTAAAAATGTGTGCTGTTCACTACTCCTTTTTGATCTATAAACATAAACAACACTATAATGACATCAAAGCAAGGTGAATCAGGTCTCCCAGAGAGCAAAAAGCTTAAAAAATATCAGTACCTGATTTCAGTACAAGACAACTGCACACTGAGGCACTTTATATATTAAATGGGCAATAAAAGTCACAAGTTTTCTTTTGCTCTGCGTTCACCCTTAAGGCAGCAAGATTAATGTTGACTAGATATATAAGCTATAATGCTAAAGCAGCTGGGGTCAGCTTCAAAAAGAAAAATATCCAAGAAAATTTTACCCAGAAATTAAAACAGGACATGCATCTAAGTAATAGTTTGTCAACTGTTAAACCTGATGTTTGGTAGCCCAACTTCAAGACTGAATGTCTAGACTAGACTGAGCTATGTTTGTGGGTGAATTAGACTATCCTAGTCCGACACCATTTTTTTCATCTTGCCAAAAATGCATAAACCAGTATGCTCTGAGAGTTTAATACTCTACAGTTATACAACTGATAGTGCAAGAATCTCAGAGGCTTCCTATTCCTCAACACAGGTTTCAATCTACATGTGATAATTTCACAACAGATTCCAAAACAAAACCTTTAGGGCCATGATTCATTAATTTCTACACTGCTTGTTACAAATGGTCTTCTCATCCCTTTTCCTTTGGTTTCCATGTCCACTGGGTTACAGGCAGGCCCTGTGTATTTGGCAGTTATGTTTCTGGTTGCAAGGGAGGTCAGACATTTAATATCTCAGTTTTATCTTCACTATGAGCTACAAAAAAAGCTTCCAAAGAAACATGGAAGGAAGGATAGTCAGTGGGAATCTACAGAGATAGAGTACTTCGAAAACTCCAGTTCAATTACTGGTAAGTGAGCTTCGTTCTACACAATGAAATGTTGTTGGTTTTTGTTAGTTTGTTTTTTAAAGTTAAGTTCAGAAGGAGGCCTTAGGTGGTAAATCTCTGAAGGACCACCTCCTGCATAACCCCCAGGAAATTTTCAGCAAAAAGATATTCAGTTACAAGTCAAAAAAGGTTGAGAATAATTTCCGTAGCCACTAAGGCCTTATCCACCTTGTGTGGGCTTCTTGGCCTGATGTGTAACAGATGTGTATATACAGTAGGCTCTTTTCCTAGTTGGATAATTGGGACAAGGATTACCCCCCTTTTTAGGCTTCCTTCCCCCCTCCTCCAAAATCCCAGAAATGACAGAATTCTTATAAGGTTTCGTCCTGCCCAGAGAAGAACTTGTGGACCTCTTGAGATCTAAACTATGGAACCTCCCTCATTATCTAAGTGAGGTCTAGTTAGGGTGGATAAAAACCGATGAATTTTAAAAATCAGATTAATTTAAATTTGATTTTAAAATTTATATTAAGTCCATTTTTCTTTTTAAAAATAAACCTGTTCATTAAACTTGGAATTATGACATAGCAACAACTGTGGTTCTTCAAGATGCATCTCCATCTGGGTTCTCCACTTTAGGTGCACATGTGCCCATGATCGAAGATTTTCACTAGTAGTATCCATTCATTCTGCACATGCACTGCTGATATCCTCCTGCACTGCACTGAGGCTATATCAGGCTACATGGGCAAACTACGCGCAGTTCCTTCTCTAACGCTGAACCTCAAAAGGAAGCCTTGAAGCAGAGAGGAAGGAGGGCAAGTAGTGGAGCACCCATAGGGGGACATCTCAAAAACACAGTTACTGAACAGGCTGAATAATCTCTTCTTCAGATTACTCCCATGCAATACCTCCCTAAGGAGGAGGAAGCTTCAGAATTGAGTCCAGAACAGAGAAAAGAGAAAGCAAATAAGGAAGTGTTATTTACTCCTCATAATAGAAGAACTAGGGGGTCACAAAATGAAATTAATGGCAGCAGGTTTAAAACAAACAAAAGGAAGTATTTCTTCACACAATGCACAGTAAACCTATGGAACTCTTTGCCAGAGGCTGTGGTGAAGGGCAAGACTATTAAGCGTTCAAAAAATAACTACATAAGTTCATCGAGGATAGGTCCATCAATGGCTATTAGAGGCTAGAGACACCATCCCTGTCCACCCTGCCTGTTTGCCTGAAGCTGGGAATGGGCGACGGGGAATGGATCACTTGATTACCTATTTTGTTCATTCCCTCTGAAGCACCAGGCATTGGCCAATATTGGAAGACTAGATACTAGACAAGATGGACCTTTGGTCTGACCCAGTATGGCTGTTCTTAGGTACTGTCATCTGCCTCATTAGATCTAAAAGTATAAACTAAGACACAGTGACTGGAGAAGGTATGTTCTGAAGATCATGTGGCGCTCTGTGGATCTCAGCAACTGAGAGACTTAAGCAGAGCCACAGATGTAGATTGTGACCTTGTCAAATAAACTGATGCCCCAGCAGGGGGTGGAATGCTGCCTTAATACACTCCAAAATTCATTTTTCATAATCTTTGGACAGAAATTGCCAACAGATCTGAAAGTTCTGCTAACAAAACCAACAGTTTAAGATTAAATCATTTTGTATATCTACTATCTAGGAATATAGATATATTATATAGATATCCTTTAGGAAGCCAGATGTCAAGAGAGTGTTCAAGTATGGTCTCCAGGCTGGAATAATGTGGTTTTGGAAAGAAAACTCCTAAGTAAATGATTGATTCAGATTAAACTCAGAAGACACTTTAGGAAGAAACCTGAAGTCTGGCTGTAAGGAAACACTGTCCTTGTAGAATACTGTGAAAAGAGGGTCTGTCGTTAAGGCCCCAATCTCTCCAACTCTATAGGCTCTGTTCTCACTGGTACCGAAGGAGCTCCTCGCCTCTATGGTACCAAATCTTTAGAACAGAGTGTCTGAGGCTGCTGACCTGGTTGAGCAGCTAAGCCTTTTTGAGATGGGTATCTTGGAAGGGAAATTAGAGCTGCTCTTCTTAGGATCTTTAAAGATCTCTGAGACTTTCCCCTTTCTAGGGAAGTGTTGCAATGAAGTCATAGGGGCACTAGAGACCCCCGGGGACTGATGTACAGGGGGTTTTCCTGACATGACTCTGAAGCAGAGCAAAAGGAGCACTCCATTATTAGTGCATAGCAGCTCAACTGCAGCTTGAGTTCCTGGTTATTTTGTGCCCTGGATTTGAGGGCAAACAGAAGTTACACTTCCGTGGGATGTGTGACTCTCCCAGTCAGCAAACACACTTAGAGTGCATGTCACTGACTGGGACAGCCTTTTTACACGAGATAATATTTAAATCTTGGTGAACTGGAAATGCCTGGCACAGGCAGATTTCTGTGGAGGAAATAAAAATCTTTTCATCAACCAGTAACTACCTACAACTAACAGACTAAGCCCTGGTCGACACTACAAACTTATGTCAGTATAACTACGTTGCTCAGAGGTGTGGAAAATCCACACACCCGAACAACGTAGTTATGTCAACATAGCACTGTCTACAGTGGGAGTTATGTCTACGGGAAGGCTTCTCCCATTGACATAGTGCCACCTCTTGGGGAGGTGGAGTACCTATGCTGAAAGGAGAAGCTCTCCCATTGGCATAGATAGCATCTTCACTAAGCGCTGCAGCAGCATAGCTGCACTGTTGCAACACTACATGTAGACAAGCCCTAAGTAGAACAAACTCTGCATGAGGAACGCACATGCAGACATGATAAATTCTGTGGCAGGCCGATGCAGTTGAGAAGAAACTGAAGGCAGGTCACCCATGCAGCCTGATATAGCCTTACTGCCGGGCACGATTATCAGCAGCACATTTGTGGGACAAACAGACACTGATAATAAAAATCTCCAATCAAAGGTGGGGTGCGTGGGGCACATGCACACCTGAAGTGGAGCATCAATAGGGACATTGCTCAAACAAGAACCTACATTAAGGCTTAAACTTATAAATTATGAAAATTACATAAAAATATGCTGTATCAGTTAATTAAATGGTGCTGCCTTTTTAATCACAGAATTTTTGGGGGAATGCAACTTCTTAGGTCTCCTCAAGCTTTAAATATGTCACAATCTTATGTACTGCACTGCAGTATCTTATTATTTTCAGTCTATTCTTTTCCAAACATACATACTTTTAGTTTGTTCTACAGAAAAACTTTTGGTTTCAGTTTAGCTGGAAGTGCAGAGTATTTTCTACATGTGGATTACTTTATTCAAAGCTGAGAAATCAACCAGGAGTTGAAAAAGCGAGAAAACTTGTTTTCCTGGGAAAGGATGAGATTGAGTTCTAAAACCTGAAGGAATGGAGCCAGATTGTCAAAGGTATTTAGGGTCTTAAAGATGCAAATACATGCTTAATTATGATTTTCAAAAGCACCTCTCCTGCTTAGGTTTCTACTCCCATAGATTTCAACTGGAGTTAGGCACCTAACCTGCTTTGGCACTTTTGAAAATCCTACTAAGCACCCAAATGCCTTTGAAAATCCGGCCCAGGATGACCAGAAAACAAACAAGTCATCACTCAATTCACTACCTTTAATAGTTCCTTCGTTTAATAAATCAGTTTTGAAGGCAAAATTTGTTTTGATAAACTTGTTTTTCTTATGCGTCCATAATGTTTAAGGTAATTTTATTTAACTAATAAATAGGGCTCTCAAACAATTACAAAAATAATTACAATTAATCACAGTTTTAAGCGCACTGTTTAACACCACCACCAATTTAAAATTATAAATATTTTTGGATTTTTTCCCTACATTTTCAAATATATTTATTTCAATTACCACACAGAATAAAGAGTACACAGTTCTCACTTTATATTAGTTTTGATTACAAATATTTATACCGTAAAAAAGATAATTGTATTTTTCAATTCATTTCATGCAAGTACTGCAGTGAAATCTCTATCCGGAAGGTGCAACTTATAAATATATTTTTTTAAAAAATAACTACTCAAAAATAAAAAATACTTAAAATTTTAGAGCTAACAAGTCCACTCAGTCCTAACTTTTGTTCAGCCAATTGCTAAAACAGTTCTCAACCAGGGGTACGCCTATCCCAGAGGGTATGCAGAGGTCTTCCAGGGGGTACATTTAGATATTTGCCTAGTTTTACAACAGGCTACATAAAAAGCACTAGCAAAGATAGTAGAAACTAAGATTTCATACAATGACTTGTTTATACTGCTCTATGTACTATACATTGAAATGCAAGTACAATATCTATATTCCAATTGATTTTATAATTATACGATGAAAATGAGAAAGCAAGCAATTTTTTAGTAATAGTGTGCTGTAACCCCTTTGTATTTTTATGTCTGATTTTGTAAGCAAGTAGTTTAAGTGAGGTAAAACTTGGTTAGGTTTCTACCCAAGACAAATCAGACTCCTGAAAGAGGTACAGTAGTCTTGAAAGGTTGAGAGCCACTGTGCTAGGACAAACAAATTTGTTTACATTTACTGGTGATAATGTTTGCTGCCCACTTCTCATTTACAATGTCACCTGAAAGTGAGAACAGCTGTGTTCTACTTGATAATGACCCAAAGCTGTGCACCTTCATTTTCATCATGAGTCAGACACCACCCACAGAAGGTGGATTTTCTTTTTTGGTGATTCAGGTTCTGTAGTTTCCACATCTGAGTGTTGCTCTAAGACTTTGACAGCATGTTTTCCATGCCTTGTCCCTCTCAGATTTTGGACAGCACTTCAGTTTCTTAAATTGAGTGCTGTAGCTTCTTTAGAAATCTCATATTGGTACCTCCCTTGCATTTTGTCGTATCTGCAGTGAAAGAGTTCTTAAATCTATCATCATATGCTTGGTCGTCATCTGAGACTGCCATAACATGAAATACATGGTAGAATGTGGGTAAAACCACAGAGCAGGAGACATACAATTCTCCCCCAAGGAGTTCAGTCACAAATTTAATTAACACTTTTTTTTTTTTTAATTAGTGTCATCAGCATGGAAGCATGTCCTCTGGAATGCTGGTCAAAGCATGAAGGGGCATACAAATGTTTAGCATATCCAGAATGTAAAATACCTTGCAATGCCTGCTACAACAGTGTCATGTGAACACCTGTTCTCACTTTCAGGTGACATTGTAAATAAGTGGGCAGCATTATCTCCCGTAAATGTAAACGAACGTAGTTGTCTTAGCTGAACAAAAAGTAGAACTGAGAGGACTTGTAGACTAAAATTTTACACTGTTTTGTTTATGAGTGCAGTTATGTAAAAAAAATTCTACATTTGTAACTTGCACTTTCACAATAAAGAGATTGCACTACAGTACTTGTATGGAAGTGAATTGAAAAATACTATTTTTTACAGTGCAAATATTTGTAATAAAAAGTAATAAAGTGAGCACTGTACACTTTATTTTGTGTTGTAATTGAAATCAATATATTTGAAAATGTGGAAAACATCCAAAAATATTTAGAATACCAATTTAAATTGGTATTCTATTAACAGTGCAATTAAAACTCTGATTAATCACACTTTTAAAATCTAATTTGTTTTGTGTTAATTGCTTCAGTTAACTGAAATTGACAGCCCTACTAACAAACAATTTTAAAATGCTGCTTTCATACCTTTAATTGAATTTCAAATTTCCATCTGCATACAGTTTGACACAAATCAAATAAAAAAATCTATTAAATAAAGTATGGCATTCACCACATTAAAACATTTAAAAAGTAAAAATCTAAATAGAAGTACACTAAGCTACATAATTGCTTAAATTAATGTGTACTGATAAATCCAAACAGTTAACAAGCAGTATTCAATTTAACACCCAGGGCTGGCTGAAAATCTATATGCTTTCATTGTTATTACCAACTAAATGAGAATGAACTAGAGATGTAAAATATTAAACAGTAAACTGTTAAGGATTAATCATACCATTAACCCACCCTAACAGTTAACCCCCTGCACGCAGATCTTGAATTGGTTCTCCTGCAGCAGAGACCAACCCCAGCCTGGTGCTGGCCAGCTGACCCCAGCCCCCTTATCTGGGATTGCTAAATCTGATCAATCCACCTCTAGGCAGTCACAAAGTGGTAGGGTATTGCCCTACCGACTCCAGGGCTGGAGCACCCACAGAAAAAAAACATGGTAGGTGCTTAGCACCCACTGGTAGTCCCGCCGATCAGCACTTCCCACCTGCCACAGATCAGCTGTTCCACAGCATGCAGAAGGCACATGGTGTGCTCGGGGGAAGGGACTGAATGGGGCAGGAAGAGGTGAGGCAGAGCGAGGCGGGGCCTTGGGCAGAAGGGGTGGTGTGGGGGCAGGGCTTGGAGTAGAGCACCCCCCAGCACATTAGAAAATCAGTGCCTATGGCCAGACCTTCAAAGTAGACTCAATAGCCTTTCATTAGTTAAAGCTATTAGAAAAGTGCTTTTTTGTTTTGCAATTAGTTTTTATTGAAATGCCAAGAAGTTTTGACCAGCTCCATTAGTTAGCAAAGCCATTGTTAGTCTCCAAAACCCAAGTAGATGTTCCTTCATTTCCTGAAGGACATTGCTATGATCTCATTATGAAGAAAAAACACCAGAGAGTGATCTACAGAATGCTCAGAAGTTTCATGAAGCTCTCCAGTCACCTATCCCTCCCCTTCCTCCTCCAAAAGTATCAACTGAGGCAGACTAGCTTCCAGAAGATTAGGAGTCTGTGCTGTCTTTCTGGACTTTGGAGACAAATTAAGTGACTCAACATGTCCCTGTACCTTGGACAAGACACGAAAAGAACTCTGAGTAAGAAGATACTGGGGCCACATAAGTCACTTGCCCCACAGAAATTAAACTGATAAAAAGGATCATGAGGAAAAACTGTCTCCAACCAGCCAGACAATGCCTAGACAGCTACTCAAATCTTAATGGGCGAAATCAGAACCAAGGAGAGAAGTCTCAAAGAGCTATGCATCTGCCCTTCAGATCACAGCCTGATATTCAAACTTGAAAAGCCACATCTGGAATGCAGATTTACAGAGCAGCCCACTTATCCCAATACTAACAGGTTCAAAGGCAGAACTAGATTTTTATAAAAATAAGACTAGTACTTTTGAATAGGACACCCAACACCAGACTGACTCTCTCTCTAAATCAAGAGAACGTCCAATATCACATTACAAACCTAAAGCCCTCCAGAGACCACATACAACTTCCAGTGGTGTACCAGATCGGACAGCATCTTCAGTACCAAGCTCCAGGAACCCTCAAAACCAATCTACCTGAGGGCAATATTTACTAGTCTGATCTTAGAGAGATTACACCAAAATAGATGCAAATCAAATAGGGAATCCCAACAAGTCACTGAAAACAGCTCTAAGTGCTAGGACTGTTTCTCTTCTAAGAAGCCACTTTCCCCTTCCTCAGATCATCTCCCTGCTTTGTTCCTTGTTCAATAAGGGTGTCCAGCAATGGAACAAAGGACTCTTATATTCTAATGAGAGCTCTTCATACTGATCCACTGCAGGGGACCTTTAGGGATCATATCTGTAGAAAAATCTATAGGTTTCAGCTTCTGGGATTCTTAGGAACAAGCCCTTGAGGCCTTCACCAAAAGAACAACCTTTTATCATTTGGCTCTACTCCCTTCTCAAGCTGAGTGGATACTGCACAGGGCTGAATGTCCTTTAAAGATATTCCTCTACAAACAGCAGGGATACTAAACATGTTAATCAGCTGTCAGTATTTTACCACAATGTAAGAGGTGTATCTTCTAAAGACAAAGCACCTATGCATCTCCCAATCAGGCCACCAGCTATAATAATAGAAAAACACTTGTAGCTAGGGTAATATAGTGACAGTTACTAGAAACTATCTAGACCACCAGAAAGAGGGAAGAAACTTGGAATGGATGTTCCAAAGCTATGCTGGGAAAAGAATAGTCCCATTTATAACCACTGTTTGGAACCACAATTGGCGTGCAAGATCGTAATGTTACACTGTCATCTAATGCAAATTTGTTGTAGGGATTTGCAGGAACAATTTCACAAAGGAGAATCCTTTATTATTTGGGACATAGAGCATACAACAGTAATCCATATATTGTCCTTTATCTGTGGCAGAACTTCCAAGTTAAGAGTTGTACAAGTTGAGTTTCTTGATCATATGGTATGTTCATATGTACATGTCATGACAATACAATACTTAATTTGCATATTTTGAGAGAGACAGGCATACTTTGAAAGCCAGTAAATATAATTTTACTAGACATTAAGTTCCTTGCACTAGGACTTGAAGGCACAAAACTCTTGGGGTTATGATTTTAAAATAACTGGAACTTGATAAGTCTTAGATCAGAAACTGCAGCTCCCATTAAAGAGGAAATGAAGAAACCAGACACCATAATTGGGGTGGTGGACACAAATGCTATCTCAGCCAAACCTAGAAAAATACAAGGCTAGGTCTATTAAGAATGTTATACCCATCCACAGGAGCAACATGCAGGAGAAGAGCTGAGATTCTTCATTCTTTAATGGGGAGAGACACTCTAAGGGGCTGCTCCATACTTATCTGTCCAGAGCTCCAGGAAAGCTAGGATCATAATGCCAAACTATCTTCTGCAATGCCAGTGCTGCTTGCCCTGCTCCTTTTACCACACACTGCTCCCACCTTGAAAGCTGCACACAGACTAAGCTGCTCTATTGCCACCATACCCCCAAGTTTCTAGGTAGCATGTCTCATCCCTACTTTCTGTGGATGTCTCAACTCCCCTGATGGAACCCAGGAGAAAGCATACAATGGGGAGGAAAATGGGAAAAATGGGAGAGTTAACATATGCACAGGAGTATGGGCCTAAAATCAATTTTCAGTAGTTGCACTCCATATGACACCCTTCCTGGCTTTTATTTAGGAAGTGCATTCTATCTTCTAAGCATGGAAGAGAGATAAAGTCCCAAACTCAATAAGTCCCTAAACAAGGAATTGTCAGAAGGCACAATTAAGTCATAGGTGTATCCTCTTGCCATTTCTCCTCTTTAATCAGCTTAACCCTTAGTAGGAGAATTAAAGAAACTAGTGAGTAAAGGTTGGTTATGTTTATTGGTGGTGTTCTAAAAATCATCAACATACTAATGAAAAAATCCCACTTTAACGCACACCAGTGTCTTTTTTGTTCTTATGCAAAAGAATCAGGAGTTCTAGTTACATTCTTGCAGAGCGATCTTCTCCAAGAATTCATGCATGCTTGCTTTTACTCAAGTGGAATAAAGTGCTTAGGTCACAAAGTGTTTACACTCATTCCTTCAAAAACAAAACATAGATGAATAAAGATGAATTCATTAAGTAACACATTTAACTGTAGAATCTGATTAGTATTTATGATGTTCGCAACGTTCTGGTTCTCATCTGTTAATTTAATCTATAAAGCAGAGTACTAAACTACTGAATAGTAACAGGTTTCAGAGTAGCAGCCGTGTTAGTCTGTATTCGCAAAAAGAAAAGGAGGACTTGTGGCACCTTAGAGACTAACAAATTTATTTGTTAGTCTCTAAGGTGCCACAAGTCCTCCTTTTCTTTTTACTGAATAGTAAGATACAGATAAATACATTCCAAGGAAAGGTTAGAGCACCTGTTTCTTAAATAGTGTTGCATTTTTAAGGGAACGAGGAGGGGAATTATTTTTACCACTCCCACCACCACTTCCAAAAAGAACTACTGGCTTGTCTTTCAGACAAATTTATATCTAGATAATTTATGTTTAATACATTACAAATTTGTTCATAGTCAAAAAATGGACATGGGTGAAGCCTATTGCTTGGGTGTGTATAAACATATACTTTAACTAGAAGTGTAGCAATTTTGGAAGTGCACCTGCAGCGCCTGTGAAATGACATTAAATACCACCATTTGGGATCCAGGCAGCGGATTTTAAATGTTTAAAACTTAGCTTGATTTGAAATAATTAGGAGTTGTAGCATCAATTATGAATTTAAACACTATATAGTTTTTTTGTTTTTTTAAGAGAACGAACCTACATAAACCAAACCAAGCTATCATGTGACCCCTCACAATAAGCCATAACCCTCATTCTCCCTTCCCACTTAATACTTCGTCAGTTATCATTGGTAATATTTCCAGACTCGGATTTTAAGCAGATCTGAGCAGAAAACCTGTCTCACACCTCAGGTACTACAAACACTTACAAGCACTGCATAACTGAAATAAATAATAATTAACTTTTCATATATTAAGTTTCAGAGTAGCAGCCGTGTTAGTCTGTATTCGCAAAAAGAAAAGGAGTACTTTTGTTAGTCTCTAAGGTGCCACAAGTACTCCTTTTCTTTTTGCATATATTTAGTAACACTTGCATGAATTTGTTTTAAAGAAGCTAATCCAAAACAATAGCGTAGTAACGCTAGTGGGACACACCACTATGATAGCACCATACCTCGAATAAAATTTACTTAAGTTTTAGTTACCTGTTGATCTGTTGATGTACGTTGCTGGACTGCATCATGGCTCACAGAGCCTTTTTTTACTTGAACCCGGCCAGGTGGGGGAGGAATTACGCCTGAATATGGGGTTGAGTTATCAGCATCTGAAGAATACAAGGCTGTGTGTCTCGATTCCTGTTCATTTTTTGGACCAACAAATCTGGGCAGAGGGAGGTCTTTTACTGTTAAAACAATGATATATATTATTAGTATAGGGTATTTTTTATTATATAAAAAATATTTAAAAATGACTAGCTTAAAATGTAGTTCTATTCTAAAAGATACCATGGAATTTCATATCTGTTGTCTCTCTATGACTTACATACTGAGTTTGGTGCAATTTATAAGCAAATGCATCCTGAGATTTTTTTTTTTTTTTGGCTCCTGCTACACCACTGTAAAATTCTACATCACAAATCCTGTTATACCTATGGAACCACACAATTTTCTATAGGGTTCCGTGCATGCAAGATGACAGTTTGGTTCTGCAATTGTGACTTAGTTTATTCTACTGATATGCAAGAAAGAATTCAGCTCATTCTTGCATAGCTATATAGGCTTATTAATTATACTTTCTATTACAGTTTTGCTTACTGTACAAATTTAATCCATTACAAGTTCCAGGCATGCTTGAAAAGTTCTTAAAAGTCTTTGCACTTAGGGTGCTTCATCTATAGATCTAGAAGTTAAAAACTTCACTAAAGCATTTAGATACAACAGAGAGTAAAGTGGTGCCTTTTTTATCTTCACAGTAGAAACCATAATTCAGCCTTTATTTCTCAAGACTTAGCTAAGGATTGCATAAACACATTTATTACTCATCCACTTTAATCTTGATTCATCTTTTCTACACAAGTAGCTAGTAAGCTATTTTACTATGATACTACCAAGGGATGTTCAGTTACAGTCAGACTTAGCAGTAATTTCATTATAAACCCATTTTTGAAGTCTACACATGCAATTTTACCAAGCTAAGTGGTACACAGCTTTACTCTGTCTTCCCCTGGAATAAATTTGGTTACTAGGCCGAATGAGAAATAATCTTCTTAAATAGCTCTGCCATCCCTCTGAATCCTGACCTGTAAATGGTCTTCCTAGTCCACTGCCAGTGAAGTCAAATTATGCAATTTGTTGTATAGCATACTTGTAAATAAAATTTTTTAAGAACATACGCACATTTGCAATCACAACTAATATGAGGGAATTAATTTTATGTGGATTAATTTTGCTGGTTCTTATAGCTATTTTATTAAATAAAAATTAAATACACTGGTACTATTGTCATTAAATTAAATTCATACAATTTGTTAGTTATTGTGTAGACTAATTTTTGTTTTGCTAAAGACTGCTTGAATGCTTAATGTTCAATCTATATTTGAATATTACTCTTTGAATACATAATGCTTTAATAATTTTGTTAAATATAACCAAGGAACAACCCAACAGTTTAGTAAGTAGCATAATATGCTAACAGGGACACCAGAGTTCAAGCAAAACCTTTCACATTCTCACCTGTGTGTGGACTCAGCATACTAAGAACAGCATGCTGATCTCAGTGCTAAGGTGGGGTGTGACCCACACTGAAAAAAAAATACTATTTTAAGCTTCAAATACTTCTCTTCAAACTTCCTCCCACCCCCACCTTGTCTTCATCCACAAGAGCAAAGAAATTCAGGGTAAGATGACTTTGTTCTTTGATGTTGCAATACTTAGGGTTTGCATGCTCATTTAGAAGCCCCTATAATAGCTAAACGACTAATCTCTATCCCGCCCCGCCAAATTAATTTTTATTTTTTGCAGGAGACTATTTCCCACACCTCGGTAACAGAACAAACAAGTGACATGAATTCAGTGACTATCTGCTCATTTTGTAATTCCCAATTAGGCAGTTATCCATGAAAATGGATTTCCAAATTAAGTAGCAACCCAAAATTTACTTCGCTATTTCCAGCATAGTAATTAAAGCAATACAAGTATTGTCATTTTATACAAATACTTCAGAGCCATATTACATGTCCACAAGTGCTTAACTATAAGTCTGTTTCAATCTCTCTGAACTAATCAATCAATCAGCTGAGACAAGAATTATGCTTGGTAGACACTAACACTAAGCACTCCAAACTTGCCCAAATCAACTGTAGCTCAAGACTTGAAAAACCCACTCACACAGGCCAAACAGACATATTAAATAAGACTTAGACAGGGACAGTCTGGTGCAGCATACAGAGGTGGGGCTGACCAGCAGGCAAAGTAAGGAAAAGGGACTGCTGGATGGTGGAATAGGGCTCTCCTTCCATTCAGCAGTTCATGCAGGCGGGCGGGGGGGGAGTAAGAGGAGTGGGCTCAATATTCTCTTCAGCTAGAAAGAGGCCGCATAGAGAAGAGAAAGATGAATGAGTGAGAAAGTGAAAGGGGGAAAATGAGGAAAAGAAGAGAAAATGTTAAAAAAATAAATGAGAGAATAAGGAAGGATAGTCAGTGAAAAGAGGATGAAGGTGGTGGGTGGAAGTAAGGAGATAAAAGTGGAGGAGAATGTCTTCAGAGGACATAAGCTCTAAGAGTTATTGATTTTGCACAGAGAAAACATTAAGGGAACATCAGTCCCAGCACTTAGTGTATGTCTATGCTTAAAAGACTATAGTGGCTCAGCTGCAGCACTTCAGTATAGGCACTACTTACATCGATGGAAAGGCTTCTTCTGTCAGTGATGGGAATCTACCTTTCTGAGAAGCTAAGCATTATTTAGATCAAAGGAAGAATTCTCCCATTGACCTAGCACTGTCTACACTGGGGTTAGGTTGGATTTCACCCTCTGGGTATGTCTACACTACAAAATTAGGTCATTTTATAGAAGTCGATTTTTAGAAATTGATATTATAGTCGATTGTGTATGTCCCCACTAAGCGCATTAAGTCGGCGGAGTGTGTCCTTCCTACCGTGGCTAGCATCGACTTACGGAGCAGTGCACTGTGGGTAGCTATCCCACAGTTCCCGCAGTCTCTGCTGCCTATTGGAATTCTGGGTTTAGTTCCCAATGCCGGATGGGGCAAAAACATTGTCAAGGGTGGTTTTGGGTACATGTCATCAGTCGCCCCTCCCTCCCTCCCTCTCTCTCTCCATCCGTGACAGCAATAGCAGACAATCGTTTCGTGCCTTTTTTCCTGGGTTACCTGAGCCATACCACAGCAAGCATGGAACCTGCTCACCTCTGTTGTGAGCACTGTAAACACCTCGCGCAATATTATGGAGTCTGTGCAGAACTGGGCTAAGAGACGCAAGCACGAGGACGATTGTGATGAGGACATGGACACAGACATTCCTGAAAGCACAGGATGTGGCAATTGAGACATCATGGCAGCAGTGAGGCTGGTTGATACAGTGGAACACTGATTCTGGGCCCAGCAAACAAACACAGATTGGTGGGACCGCATAGTGTTGCGGGTATGGGATGATTCACAGTGGCTGCGAAACATTCGCATGCGTAAGGCCACTTCCCTTGAACTTTGTGAGTTGCTTTCCTCTGCCCTGAAGCCAGGAATACCAAGATGAGAGCTGCCCTAACAGCTGAGAAATGAGTGGCAATAGCCCTGTGGAAGCTTGCAATGCCTGATTACCGGTCAGTCGGGAATCAATTTGGAGTGGGCAAGTCTACTGTGGGGACTGCTGTGATCCAAGTAGCCAACACAATTACTGAGGTTCTGCTATCAAGGGTAGTGACTCTGGGAAATGTGCAGGTCATAGTGGATGGCTTTGCTGCAATGGGCTTCCCTAACTGTGGTGGGGGATAGACTGAACACATATTCCTATCTTGGCACCGGACCACCTTGCCAACCAGTACATAAACCACAAGGGGTACTTCTCAATGGTGCTGCAAGCACTGGTGGAACACAAGGGACATTTCACCAACATCAATGTGGGATGGTTGGGAAAGGTGCATGACGCTCGAATCTTTAGGAACTCCGGGCTGTTCGACCAGTTGCAAGAAGGGACTTACTTCCCAGTCCAGAAAATTACCGTTGGAAATGTTGAAATGCCAATAGTTATTCTTGGGGACCCATCCTACCCCTTGCTCCCATAGCTCATGAAGCCATACATAGGCAGCCTGGACAGTAGTAAGGAGCAGTTCAACTATAGGCTGAGAAAGTGCAGAATGGTGGTAGAATGTGCCTTTACACGTTTAAAAGCTCGCTGGTGCTGTTTGCTGACTAGGTTAGACCTCAGCGCAACCAACATTCCCATTGTTATTGTTGCTTGCGGTATGCTCCATAATATCTGAGAGAATAAGGGGGAGATGTTTATGCTGGGGTGGGAGGTTGAGGCAAATTGCCTGGCGACCAATTTTGAGCAGCCAGAAACCAGGGCGATTAGAAGAGCACAGCTAGGCATCAGAGAGGCTTTGAAAACCAGTTTCATGACTGGTTAGGCTATGGTGTGACAGTTGTGTGCGTTTCTCCTTGCTGCAAACCCGCCCCCTTTGTTGATTTTAATTCCCTGTAAGCCAGCCACTCTCCTCCCTTTGGTCACAGCTGGCAAAGGAAATAAAGTCACTATTGTTTTGAAATCATGCATTCTCTCTTTATTAATTAAAAAAAGTGAGATAACTGAAAAGGTAGCCGGGTGCAGGAGAAGGGAAGGACAAGGGCACATTGCTTATTGTAACCACATTACAAATCAAAACTGTTTGAATGACAGCCTTCTATTTCTTGGGCCATTCTCTGGAGTGGAGTGGCTGGGTGCCTGAAGCCTCCCCCCCCCCCCTCGCGTTCTTGGGCGTCTGGGTCAGGAGGATATGGAACTTGGGAAGGAGGGCAGGCGGTTATACAATGGATGCAGTGGGGGTCTGTGCTCATTGGCTTTCCTGCCGCTCCAATATACACTTCGTCATGTCTGTTTGCTCCCCCATTAGCCTCAGCATCGCCTCCTGCCTCTGCTCTTCGTGCTCACTTAATGCTTTCCTGATCTCTGCCACTGAATGCCTCTGTGCATTAAGTTGTGCCCTATCAGTGCGGAAGGTCTGCATGAGCTTGGAAAACGTCATCGTGAGTGCGTTTTTTTCACCTCTTATCTGCGATAACTTCAGGGGCGGAGATGATAGGGGGAGCATAGACATTTGCACCTGGGAGAGATAAAAAGGGAGAATAAAATTTAAGATGATACATTTCTGAGAACAAAAGGGAGACTCTTCCAGTGAATCAAGCAATTCACAGCAGACAGCACATGTGCTTTAGGTATAAGGTTGCATTTTGCCTTTTATATTGGGCGCCTGGCAGTATGGTGACACATCACAAATGGCCGGGCAACAGAATTCTGTTTCCAGGCAGCCACGGTAAGCCTTTTGGTATGCGGGGTTGGCTTCTTACACCTTCATAACATGGGGGAATGGTTTCAAACTGCAGCGCCATACTTTCCCAAGCAAGCAATGCCAATTGGGTTTCACATTTAAAAGGAGGGGCTGTGGTTTTCGGGTGAATGTGCAGCACACACCTCCCCACACCCCACCGTGTGACTATTCTCTGGGATGATCCCTTTTAGCCAAGCGCAAACAACCCAGCATGAATGGGGTCCTTTTACTTTTCCCTTACAAAAATTCCCATTTCAACCAGGTGACCATGAATGGCATCACTCTCCTGAGGCTTCACAGAAAGACAGAGACCAAATAGTGCTTGAATGCAACCAAAACCCAGGACCATTCGCTGCCATGCTTTGTGCTGCAATGATTCCAGACCACTTGCTACTGGCTTGGCATGGTAAAGTGTCCTACTGTGGAGGACGAAATAAGGCAGCCCTCCCCAGAAACCTTCTGTAAAGGCTTTCAGAGTACCTCCAGGAGAGCTTCATGGAGATGTCGCTGGAGGATTCCCGCTCCATCCCCAGACATGTTAACAGACTTTTCCAGTAGCTGTACTAGCCGCATATGCATCCCAATTCTTCAGGGCAAATCAAACATTAAACACTATTGCTTTTAAACCCTGTATTGTAGTTACGAATGTGCACTCACCAGAGTTGCCTTCTCCAGCTTCAGGGTCGGGGATCCCACCTTGGGAGGGTATTGGCTCCAGGGTGACGAAAAAGATCCTGGCTGCCGGGGAGAACGGATTCATGGCTTGCCAGCTGCACATTCTCCTCCTCTTCCTCCACAAAATCCTCCTCTCTGTTGCATGAGACTCACCCCTTGCAGGTGTCCACAGACAGTAGTGGGGTAGTGGTAGGGTCCCCCCCACCGCCAAAATGCCATGCAGCTGATCATAGAAGCAGCATTTATGAGGCTCTGACCCAGAGCCACCATTTGCCTCCTTTGTCTTTTGGTAGGCTTGCCTGAGCTCAACTTTCATGCAGCACTGCTGTGTGTCCCTGTTGTAACCTCTCTCCACCATGCCCTGTGCGATTTTGGCATATGTATTAGCATTTCTTCTTTTTGATTGGAGTTCGGCCTGCAGAGATTCTTCTCCCCATACAGCAATCAGATCCAGTATCTCCTTTTGGTCCATGCTGGAGCTCATTTGTGATTCTGGGGGGACTGCATGGTTACCTGTGCTGCTGTGCTCGCCACACTGACCAAACAGGAAATGAAATTCAAAATTTCCCAGGGCTTTTCCTGTAAACCTGGCTAGTGCATCGGAGTTCAAAGTGCTATCCAGAGTGGTCATATTGGAGCACTCTGGGATAGCTTCGGGAGGCCAATACCATTGAATTGCATCTGCACTATCCCAAAGTCGACCCAGCAAGGTCTATTTTAGCGCTACTCCCCTCGCCGGGGAGGAGTACAGAAGTCGATTTTATGAACGCTTTAGGTCGACGGAACAGGGTTGGTTGTGTAGATGCATTCATTTAAAAATTGACCTAATGTGGCTAAATTTGACTTAACCCCATAGTGTAGACCAGGGCTGAGAGACAGTTAAGCCAACTTAATTTTCTAGTGTAGACCAGACCTTAGACTCAACACAGGTCAGCAGATAACCATGGTGTCGAGGGGCTTGACAGCACAACTATTTTTTACACTGGGGAGTTATTGGGTTGGATAAGTTTTTCAAGACCTCCTTTAACTTCAAACAACTCCTAAACAAGTAAAAATATTTACAGTGTTTGACATGTATGAACCAGTGCAATATATTCTCTATATATTCATATAGAGAGCTGCAAAGGCAGTTTATTAATTTACATTAGCTTTTTTGGGTATTTTGAAAATAATCCCCTTGGACAATCTTTAGTTTGTTTTCTCCCAAAAAGGAGAGGTTGTATATTTCTTCTTTATTTCTTGCTATTGTAAATGTCCTTTTCACTGGAAGTCTTTCCATCAACATCTCACTTAATACTAAAAAAGCATTTCACAGTAACAACCAAAACAATTCAAGTTATCTGAAAACTAAAAAGAAGTCAGGTATCTAATCACCATTGTCGGGTTTTAGTCTGGTACATTCATCTCAGCATTAGCACCATGTAACAAATTTTATTTTACCATGTACTAACAGAGTTGAACTGTTTATTTTTCCCAAATTCCCTGCTAACAACATCAGTGGTGTTCTTAATAAATGCAAGAAATTTATGTTCTTGAAAGACCACTTAATTGGGACAACCAAAGGAACAGCTAAAGGAGGAAAAACAACAACAGTTAATAGTGGAATGACCAAGCCAGCATCTTAGGCATAAAAAACTGGTGGACTTGCCATCTCCTACTTCTAATGCTACTCCTTTCCACTACTTACAAGAGCATGTGCAGTAATTGTACATATATTTTTGTGCAGGCATACATCATTATTTACATATTTACTGTTAAGACCAATCTGAGTTTAACTAGAATAGCAATTATTTTGTCAAATATTTCATCCCATCAAATTTTGGTTTCAGATTCACCTGAACAGGTTTATGTATATCCTTACCAGAAGGAATAATTTTGCCTGCCATTAATTAGGAGCATATATGGATTCTATTAAGGCCACATGGATCCTACAGCCACGGAATTTGTCAGGGAAGTCCCTCAGTTATAAACACTGTTCCAGTCTAAGATCAACACAGAACTCTCAACTCAGGGAGATGATAGCTATGGTGACTTTACACCACTGCTGCATCTTCTCAGAACCTCAGCTATTCTGCAGCCCTCAGGTTAGTACAGGACAGCTCTGGGGATCTGTTTAAGTTAGGACAGCATGAGAGATTGTCGTATGGGCTACAGCACTGCTTGAAATCACCACATCACTGGGTGCAGCACTCTGACCCCACCCCTAACATGCCCCTTCCAGCACACCATCTATGCCAGGACTAGTGAGAGGATCCTCAGAAGGCTGCTTGACAGTCATCTACTACAATGCCTGCATATGGAGAGTCCAGGCCTTGCTATACACAGCGCTTATAGTGTCCGTTTACACCACTTCATCCCTCTTACCCCATCAGGTTTTCACCACAGAATCTTATCTTAAGACATTGTAAGAAAGCTTGCTGTAGTCCCCCTGGTTGAAAAACCCTCAAACACATGAGTCAAGTCAGATGCCAGCTGAGTTTGCAATAGCTCTGAAGTAGACGACATCTCTTATTCATCTCAATCAAGACTCCATGAATTCATTGATTCTGTGGCTATGGAATATGGCGTTGTCCCTATCCCTGAAAGGGGTTGGGGAACACAGATCAGCCTTACTTTAAATCTGAGAAAACTAGAAACAAAATCTAAGTGAAATTCTGCAAGATTACCTTTCTTCAAGTTCTCATGGGCTCCATTCTCATTGTTCCTTCTTTCAAGATTCTCCATACCAATTTTTAGGATTACATCTTGCTCCTGATTCCAACTGCTTGATTCTGGTCTGCAGATTCATTATATCAGCACTCTCACCTACTTGATTCAAACTGCAGTCTCATCTAGTCAGTCACATCTAATTTTATTTAGAGACAGCACCAGGAGCTTGAAGTGACTCAATTCTGAGTCTTGAGCTCTGTTAGGTCTTTTATATCGTTTTTGTAGCAGGAAGGGAGATCTTCTCTTTGCTTTCAAGGAATCCTGTCTCCTGGAAGTTGAAATGAATCCTCCTGAAGTATCAGACTGCAATTTTACTTTATGAAATGAATAAGCGTTTGATTCCTTTGGGGATAGTTGCTGAATTCTTGCTGGATGATTTACAAGTTCAGACAGAGAGTCTGGAGACCTGATGGAAATGAATTCTGTAGCTACCTATTTGGAGTTGGAAGTTGAACGTACCATCCCCAGCAAGTGCCCCTACAGATAATTTTGAATAGCTAGCTGTGTCAACACTAGTAAATTTAACTGCAATCCCATTACATTATCTGCTACTTTCACCACTCAACCCTGACAAATAGACCAGTTACACCACCGTGGGAATTGGCATACACTAAAAGGTTCTCTTTCACTCTGCATACCTTGCAATAACACTTCGTTTTAAATTAATTTAATACTTAGCAAAGTTGAACTGTTTTGAGGACTTCATGTCCCTAGATTTATCCCTTTTACTAGCTAAAATCCAGCTCTATCTATATAAAAATACTTTAAATTTTGGTTTATCCCAAACTCCCCTTCACACTTTTTTCAGTATGTATAAGTAAGCAATATACCAGAGTAACTGAGACCATAACACAATAGTCCACCGGATTAATCTATTATAATACGTGAGCCAACTGCAATACATTTCACTAACCTGCTCAATAGTGTTTAAGCATTAATTTCTAGATTTACCTGTATTTAAACTTTCCACTCTTAGAGGGAGACCTGACTGGGCCACAGCAACAAGTTTCAAAGCAATATAGAACTGACTTCTTCCAAAATATCCAAGTCTTGTTGCACCACAAAGTTCCATAATCTGTAAGAGAACAAGTATTAGTACTTATGAGAGGCAAATCAAAATGCCAGATATTCTATCAGAAACAGCAGCCACCTTTAAGTACAGACATAATACATAACTCATAAGGTGGTAAATTTGTCAATGGCAATGCTTTGCATTAACTAGTCTTGTCTTAATTTCTTTGCATGGAATTTTTTGATAATAGTGGGTCATGAGTAGGGTCCCTGTTTTCTGGAAATTGCTGCTATTATCACGTTTTCCCCCCGAAATGACTATTTCTAAAGTCACCATTCAAAGAGGGAGGGGATGGCGGCAGCACACAGGCAGAGGTGACATGTGGTTAGGGAATGCAGGGTCACATCCCCCAGATTTCTGCTAGGAGACACCCGATTCCTCCACAGGCTGCAGGGCAGAGGCTGGGGGCTGGCTGCAGTTGAGACTCGCTGCCAACTTCTCCCCTCCTCACACAAGCTTTGGCTTGGCAAAACCACCACTGAGCTCTCTCTGGAAGGGCAGGCCACCTGGCACTAGGCTCCTTCACTATGTTGCAGAGCAAACAGAACTCACATCTGCTCTCAGCAGTGTCCACAGCGCCTCTCCCCGACTCATAGTTGGCTCCTGCCATCTCCCCCTAGCATACAGCTGGCCTGGAGCTAGACCTCAGTGCCTAGCATCTGTCCCCCACCTCCCATTCACAGCTGGCTCTAGCCCTCAATGCCCAGCATTTTTGTGCTATAAAGGATTACATATTGCTCATGTTTGTCAATACATGTATTTTTTGGGTATTAATATAACTCGTATCTGAAATTTTTTAAATATACATATTTGAAAATCTGAAATTGCTCTGTTTTAGTTGCTGGAAAACACTGACCCTAGTCATGAGACATTGTTTCATAAGAAGAGTTGTGAAAGGTACAGAATGGTTATTAGCTGGTGGAAGAAGCAAGCCTGAAACTTAGGTCTTCCTGGTTCCCATTCATTATTTGTATTTGAAATCTGCTTCAGGGGTTCTCATCTCATGCCATGTGGCACCTCCAGTAGAAGACTGGCAGCTGGGACCACGTTCAGGATCCAGGGTATAAACATGAAGCAGTTCAGCCAGCAGCCAGCTGTTCTATCAGCAGCTGGGCTGTCTCTATTCCTGGAGGTGTGCTGCTGTAGTAATACCCGAGGCCCGACGTTAAAATGGTTCAAGGATGTTAGCATCCTACCATTTATGCTAAATGCAAGGCAGAGATGGAAAATTATGATTTTCAAAATCTTGTAATTCAGCCAAACCTAAACATAATTCCATGGCACAAACTAGAGCAACATCTCTGGCTGCATTCCCCTTGCTGAATTTCAGTTGAGAAGTTAGAGCTTCTAACAAAGTCGTAAGTCTTTTATAAAAGAAAGTGTTAGACAACCTTAATAGATGAGTTCACTGCCAGATCCCTTTATAAACTGTCAAACATAGCAAGTGCACATTTCTAATTTATCATTTTAGCTACCAATGCACATGTCCAGTCAGAACAAAAGAAATTTCCATGAACATATATTGTAAAAGAGTGGCTCAACCTATTATGGAAGAAGAATATGCAGAGCTCAAGCTATATTCAGCTGATGCATGACCCCTTGGTTTTTTTGGTCTACTCCAGGACAGGGTTTGAAAATTAGAAAGTTGTAACTCAGTGTTACTTCTCAGCTTCTCCCCCCTGCCTTTTTTTTTTGCTTCTCCAGATGGTTGAGTGAGAGAGGGGAGCCATCCTTTGCTAGGTGCTCTAAGCTTGGGAAGTGTCTGAAATTCCTACCGTGCTCTTCCTGGGACTCCCACAATTAGAACTACTCTTCCCTTACTAGACTGCTGCATTTCAGGGGAGGAAGTACTGAGCAGCTTCAGGAAAGAAGGAACAGCAGCTGCACTTCTAGCTCACAATCGGAGCTGTTCACAGGTTTTAATGGAAGGTATGGGAGGCAATGCCCCTAATATCTCCCCACATAGCAAAGAGCCTGATTCCAATGCTTAAAAGTCGCAAGGCATGATTCAGGGAACAGATTTTTAATTTTAATCAAATACCATTTTCTTCTTAACCATCACTCTCAAGAGGCACAGGCTGGATACTTGTGCTCTAAAAGTAATGGCTAAGTGAACATTAAGACATCTGTCAATGAATTATTCTCTCAGTGCAGTAAAGTGCATCTATATATAAAATGCACAATAGGACAGATACTTCTCTTGTAAACCTGCATATTTTCAATATTGTATATCAACTGTATGGAGACAGTTGATGAGTAAGGATACAATTTAGTCACAGATTCCATGACTTTCTGGGAACTCAGTGACTTCTTCCAGAGTGGCCAGCAGCCAGCCCCAGGAGCACTGGTCCTCAGGCTGAAGCAGCAGCTGGGGTTTGGTCTGGAGCAAGGGTGGTCAGCCCCTGGCAGGAGCAGCTGCTGAGCGACAGCTCCTGGCAGCGCTCCAACTGTTAGCTGCCCCACCCCCAGGTATTTTTAATAAAAGTCTGGATAGGTTGCAGGCTTCCATAAATTTTTGTTTATTGCCTGTGACTTTTACTAAAAATACCTATGACAGAATCTTAACCTTATTGACAAGTTACTCTAGATAGTTACTTTGTCTTGTAGAATCAAGTTATTTGGAGACATCCTGGACATACTTGGACAAATTTACAGTGGATAGATATAGTGTACTCAGATTTTCCAAAAGCCTTTGACAAGGTCCCTCACCAAAACACTCTTAAGCAAAGTAAGTGTCATGGGACAAGAGGAAAGGTCATCTCATGGATTGGTAACTCGTTAAAAGATTGGAAACATAGGGTAGGAATAAATTATCAGTTTTCAGAATGGATAGAGGTAAATAGTGGTGTCCCCCACGGGGTCTGTACTGGGACTAGCCCTATTCAAAATATTCATAAATGATCTGGAAAAAGGGGTAAACAGTGAGGTGGCAAAATTTGTAGATGATACAAAACTACTCAAGATGGTTAAGTCCAAAGCAGAGAGTTACAAAGAGATCTCATAAAACTGGGTGACTGGGCAACAAAACTGCAGATGAACTTTAAGGCTGATAAATGCAAAGTAATGCACACTGGAAAACACAATCCCAACTACACATATAAAATGATGAGGTCTAAATTGGCTGTTACCAAGGAAGAGATCTTGCAGTCATTGTGGATAGTTCTCTGAAAACATCCACTCAATGTGCGAGTGGCAGTCAAAAAAGCTAACAATGTTGGGAATCATTAAGAAAGTAATAGATAAGACAGAAAATATCAGATTGCCTCTGCATAAATCCATGGTACACCCACATCTTGAATACTGCCTGCAGATGTGGTCTTCCCATCTCCAAAAAGATATATTGGGAAAAGGTACAGAAAAGGGCAACAGCAATGATGAGGGGTATGGAACAGCTTCCATTGGAGGAGAGATTAATAAGACTGGGACTGTTCAGCTTGGAAAAGAGACGACTAAGGGGGGATATGACTGCAGTTTATAAAATCGTGACTTGTGTGGAAAAAGTAAATAAGGAAGTATTATTTACTCCTTCTCACAAGAACTAGGGGTCACCAAATGAAATGAATAGGCAGCAGGTTTAAAACAAACAAAAGGAAGTATTTCTTCACACAACACACAGTCAACCTGTGTCAGGTTTCAGAGTAGCAGCTGTGTTAGTCTGTATTCGCAAAAAGAAAAGGAGTACTTGTGGCACCTTAGAGACTAACAAATTTGAGCATAAGCTTTCGTGAGCTACACCTCGCTTCATCAGATGCATGCAGTGTAGTGGGGGAGAAAAAGGTTCTCTCTGTCTGTTGTTGCTTTTTCTGGGACCAGAGCAGGAATGTAGGTCAGAACTCCTGTAAAGGGCTAATAAGCAATCTAGTTAGATATGAATTAGATTCTGTTTTGTTTGAATGGCTGATAAAATAAGTTGTGCTGAATGGAATGTATATTCCTGTTTTTGCATCTTTTTTTTTTTCTTAAGGTTGCACCTAGAGGGATTCTCTATTTTTTGAATCTGATTACCCTGTAAGGTATTTACCATCCTGATTTTACAGAGGTGATTCTTTTACTTTTTCTTCAATTAAAATTCTTCTTTCAAGAACCTGATTTCTTTTTCATTGTTCTTAAGATTCAAGGATTTGGGTCTGTGTTCACCTATGCAAATTGGTGAAGATTTTTATCAAGTTTTCTCTGGGAAAAGGGGTGTAGGGTTTGGGAGGATTTTGGGGGAAAAGAAGTTTCCAAGCAGGCTCTGTTATATATTTGTTAGACGCTTGGTGGTGGTAGCAATAAAATCCAGGGGCAAAAGATAAAGTAGTTTGTACCTTGGGGAAGTTTTAACCTAAGCTGGTAAAAATAAGCTACGGGTGGTTCTCATGCAGGTCCCCATATCTGTACCCTATAGTTCAGAGTGGGGAAGGAACCTTGACAACCTGTGGAGATCTTTGTCAGAGGATGATGTGAAGGCCACGACTATAACAGGGTTCAAAAAAAGAACTAGATAAATTAATGGAGGATAGGTCTATCAGTGGCTAGTAGCAAAGATGGGCAGGGATCGTGTCCCTAGCCTCTGTTTAGCAGAAGCTGGGAATGGGCAACAGGGGATGGATCACTGGATTACCTGTTCATTCCCTGTGAAGCACCTGGCATTGACCACTGTCGGAAGATAGGATACTGGGCTAGATAGACCTTTGGTCTGACCCAGTATGGTTGATCATATGTAAACTTGTACATAATGTGAACTCCTCATTCTTGTGAGCAAGCAGGGAATTAAAATTTATATATCCTGTTTCTGAAACGTTCAGCACACAGACATCTTGTAATTTCAACGCTCTGCTGGTTCACAAGAACAGAACCAACAGAGGGAGATTAAAAGACAAGATATAACAGCATTTTTCAAACTTTCACAAAGCAATCACTCTATATCTGACCTATCAGTCCTCATCCTCAAAGGAAACCTGCACAACACTTTCAAAAGATGAGTCTGGGAGCTTAAATTCATAACTTTGCTAGACAATAAATATCATATGTAATGGGCCATAAATTCAGTGTGTCTATTCAAACAATCTGTAACCCATTAACAATCCACTAACAGCACTAGATGAGGTGGACTTGGAGGGGGATTTGGGACTTCCGTGCAGTGACAACACTGCTATGACCTTGGCACTGGGTTCAATCAGCCAATTAGGATTGGGGGCCAAGACACTGCTTATGCCAGGCACAGAGCCACTTACAGTAGCTGATCTCTAAAGCTGAACTTACAAATTGCCAGACTTTTTCAACTGGTCTTGAGGATATTCCCACCCCAGGTATGTTCAGATGATACCTGTGCCCACTGATGTAATTTCTTCTTTGTTCTTTTAAATAAAGAAATCTGTACCGATAATCTAACCAGAACATAAATAGCGCTGGAATAGCTGGAAAAAAGAGAAAGGTATGAGGAAAGTGTCACGGACACTTCAGTCTAAAATTTACCTACATTCCAAAGAAATGTGGCATCCCCTTACTTTAAATGTTTAGAATTATTTACCTCAGAAATAAAGAATTATGAGATTAGAGTTATTTATACTAAAGGGAATTAATTTCACAGCATTTTAAATCTCCTTCGAGAATGATATTTCTGACCCCCTCATTTTGTGTCTGACACACAGTATGCCCCATGTTGAGACACTGGTAGATGCTCCCACCCCGAGGATCTTATGGTATAAAGACAGCCAGCATACAGAAAGCACTGAGAAACTCAAAGAACAGGATATACATATTTGTGTGATGCCACGTAAGAGTTTTATCAACATGTGTTTGGGATGACTGCAAGACTCATGAGCAGTAAAGCCACAAGACAGATATCCACCTTATCACAAACAAAGGCTGAACATACTTTGGACCACACTGTCACATTAGAAATGTTCGTTTACAAATGTTTCAAGAAGTATTAACAGGTTTCTCTGGAATATGTTTTAAATCTCTCTTCTCTAAAGCCATCTTTCCAACTCTTGAGTTATCCTCTACCCAAACTGTACATTACCAGGAGGGAGCCATAAAAAAGCCTAATATTTTGTTACATAAAATTGCAACAAACTGAAAGATCAGGTATCTCTGGGCCTTCCATGGATAAAAACACACACCGGGCCCTTAATGAAAACCTGAAGTTTCCCATTTTCATTAACAAAGCTCCCATTTCTAGTTCAGCAGGGTAATGAGATGTAACTTAAATATCACTGTTGCAGGACTGAATACTCTCACATCCTGGGCCTTGAGACAATAATTCTGGAAGCAAAATTCTATACCTGGAGGTAAGGGAATGTTTCTCTGCAGTTTTGTTTTATTTATTTATTTTGTTTGCCAGCTATTTGAAGTTAAGCAGGTTTGGGTGCTAGCAGTAGTCATCGAGGAGACAGCTAAGTGGGTATAGAGTAGATGAACAGATAGATTGAATGATTAATTGCAGAATCTCAGTTTATATCGTACTACAATGTATTACATAAATATATTTACACAACATATTAGGTAACTGTTAATATTTGTATTTTGATAGCCTCTGTGCTAGCCACTGTACACATATGCATTGAGATAATTCCTGCCCCAGATTTACAATCTAAAAGACAAGGGTTGGGGACAGGAATATAATGTCAGCAAATAAATATTGTAATTAATAAAGCTGTCATGATCACATTTATCTAACTGACTTATAAATAACACAAGTTACCCTTGCCAGGAAGATGCAAGATAGGAGGAGTGATCCCTGAAAGTCTGGTCAGTAGGGACTGAGAGTTGTTCTGATGATTTTTTTTTTAAAGCCAAGTTTGATGAGTTATGTAAGTTCAGATGGCCTTTAGTCTAATTTCAAGTAGAAAGTTTATGCTCTAATAAATGTGTTAGTCTCTAAGGTGCCACGGGTACTCCTTTTCTTTTTGCGAATACAGACTAACACGGCTGCTACTCTGAAACCTGTCTGAAAGGTGAGATCATATAGATTACTGACATCTGAATTTCTTCAAAGAAATGTTCTGGTAACTGGACAGACACAAAACTACACAACTACACACAACTTTAACCAGCTGAAATGCAGAAAGCAGCCTCAAGGAAAGAGCCTTGGATCTCAAAGTCCTCTCTGCACAGCTGTCAAAAGGAACTGAAACCAGATCAGGACCACTGCTCTTTATGTAACCTCATGACTGAAAATTCAATTCCAAGGAGCATACAGGCAGCCCCAAGAGCCACCACTTTCCAAAGCGTTCCCCTATCCACTCTCATGCTGAGTGGGCATGCATTCCCAGAGAGTGGAGATACAAGCAGCTTTTTCTTCTTTGAGTATTAAAGATTAAAACTCACTCTACACAAGCCATTAATACCCTAGGATCAGGCCACTCCAGAAGTTGGATGGAGGACAACGTTTAAGAGTACTGAGTTGAAGATGCAGGAGAGGGGCTGGCCGTATGCAACGGACATTAGTGGGCCTTGTCTGACAATAATTATAGAGGGAGCTAGCAGTGACCCCTACATGCAAGTTGCTTAATTTCCATTTAAAAAGATTCTTTGTATTCTCTGTGAGAGGCTTTAACACTTCCTTTATTTGCATCAGGCCTTTAGAGTTGGAGAGGGAAAAGACTTCTCTAGCCTTGAGGCTTTGCCCTATGAAATTCCATTCACTGAGCAGAGTTAAACAGTTAAAAATTACCATTTCCTTTCTCTCACTTGCTTCTCTTTGGAAAATGTTGGCAGCCTGTCAAAATAGCTGAGCATGAACATTCTAAAGCTCTATGCTCACATTGCTATCAAGGCAGCAGCAACAGACACTGCCTGGAAATCCCTGAAAGCTACTGAAGCAGCGGGCAAGGGTACATTTGGCTCCCCAACCACAACTGACCAGTCCATGTTGTCCCACCATCTCATCTCATGTGCACATGCGTTCTAGTGCATATGCATGACAGTCCAATTACATGATCACCTAATAACCCGTCTCCCCCTTAGGCTCTTTATATTATTCAGTGCACAGATTGGATGTACGAGGTTGCACATTTGGCTTTTCCTAATTTTGAAGTGCTGGGCTTTGCAACCTAAAGAAAAGTGAAAACTAAAGAAGTTTAAATTTGTTTTAAAATATCTGTTCAAAATCCAGGGCTTTCTGTTTATTGCAATAGGAACTGAATTTCTTCCTAATTTTTCTTCTTGTACTACCTATGTATTAGCAGGAAAATGGAAGCCTGATGGCTTAAATTCCAGGAAGTCTATATCCATAAAAAGAAAAGGAGTACTTGTGGCACCTTAGAGACTAACAAATTTGAGCATAAGCTTTTGTGAGCTACAGCTCATTTCACTGGATCCACTGCATGCATCCGATGAAGTGAGCTGTAGCTCACGAAAGCTTATGCTCAAATAAATTTGTTAGTCTCTAAGGTGCCACAAGTACTCCTTTTCTTTTTGCGGATACATACTAACACAGCTGCTACTCTAAAATATATCCATAAAACAGCTTAAACTCCCAGTGTTTCAGTGATTAGCTATTTTCAAACTTTAAAGTAGTTATTGGGATATGTTTATGTACTAATACAAGTATTGACACAAGAATTTTGGGTTTTGTTTTAAACTACCAATGTGGTATTTTTCTTGCTTGACCAATTCATTTTTGGATAAAAATCCTGACAACAACTAAGTAACGTTGTAATATTACTATCACACAGTAACTGCAAAAGTAATGAAGTAGGTAGAAAAACAGTCTGAAAAAAATGAGAAATAGCACCCTGGCTGCATTTATAAATAGCATGGCTGCTACTGTTTACTCCAAGAATTGTGACCAGTTAGAGCCCCAGAGAGGAAATCAGATGGTAAAGGAGAACAAGTATGATTGAAGCCCATGAGCCTGCTACTCCAAGCTGGTGCCCTGCCTTAATTTATTTTCCTCTCAGACTCAAGACGTAGAATTAAATAATGTCACTGACCTGGCTGTGTATTGCTTTTCTGCCTCTGTTCAAATTTTGAAGGCTTGAAAGTCTTCACACCTGGTCTTTACGGGAACTTCGTTATCAAAAATCTGCTAACAAACAGCTTAACTGACCGGTTGATGAACTGCATTTTTACTCATCCCTGCTCCTTGGCTACCAGCTTTCAGAGTTTGATATTTTAAATTTTAATTTGGGGTGAAGGGAGAACAGGACAGGGCTATTAATATTAATTCTTGGACAATTAAGGCATTTTAGAAAACCAGTCTTGCTGGTTTGAAAACTGCCTTACTTCATTAGAATGGAACTTGCCAGACTGAATTGCAAGTGGTTCACTGGCAGGGGAAGCTACTGAGGAGCCAGGCTGGGAGTCTGGCACCTCAGGGTATGTCTATCTCCACTGAAACTAAAAACCCATAGCTGGCCTCTGCCAGCTGACTCGGGCTCACAGGGCTTGGGCTAGGAATCTGTTTAACTGTGGTGCAGCTGTTCAGGCTTAGGAGCTCTAGGACTCAGCTGGGGGGGAGGGTCTCAGAGCTCAGGCTGCAACTCAAATGTCTGCACTGCAATTAAACAGCCAGTTAGCCCAAGCACCAAGAGCCTGAATCAGTTGGCACAGGCCAGCTGTGGGTGTCTAACTGCACCGTAGATACAACCTTAGACAGCTTCAGAGACAAGTACCCTTCTTCTCCTGCCACTTGCCATGTTGGCTAAGGATAGGGAGAAGAGAAATTTATGCCTGAAGATGTCTCAAGAGCAAAGTTCCTAGTCTGGCTGTTTATATAGCTTCCTTACCCACTAAATCCAAGTCTGACAAATCACTGCAGGTTTAGCATGGTACTCCCAGCAGGGATGTACAAGAGTGTAGTTTTATCTGCGGGGTGGCAAGAACAGTTCCAAACTTATCCCCATTCTGTGAGGGATATGGAGCAGCTGGGGTGTCAGGATGACAATCAGGAAATCAATGGCTGTATTAGGGATGAGAGGGACAAGCTTATCCCCTCAATGTCACATTTTGAAAGTTCTCTTTGGGACCGTAAATAGTAGACACTTTATCTGTTTTTTATTAATGGAAAGCTTGGCTTAGATTCTGCAGTACAATATGGCAGACTGAAAATAAAGTACCACTCACCAAGTTGCCAACAGTCAGTCCAATTCAAATCTTGTTCTCTCTAATGCTACTCATCTATTAATTCATCTACTCACTTGTTCTCCCCGTTAACTCCTTCACCTTTCACCACTTCCTCAGGCTCTCAAGTAAATCACCTATCTTATTCCCTGACTACTGTTCCTGCCAGTACGTGGTAGGAAGAAAACTACCTAAAACATTGTCAGAAGATGGAGTATTCTGACCAGCATGAAATCCTCACTATTGCTGGCACATGATAGCATATATCACATTAGTAGATGTGCAGGTGAATGAGACTAACAGTATAGCTGGTTTCAGAGTAGCAGCCGTGTTAGTCTGTATTTGCAAAAAGAAAAGGAGTACTTGTGGCACCTTAGAGATTAACAAATTTATTTGAGCATAAGCTTTCGTGAGCTACAGCTCATTTCATCGGATGCATTTGATGGAAAGCTGGTGTGGTTGTGTGCTTATGTCCAGATGGGTAATCTTGAGACCTATAAGATATCTATCAAGCATTCTTAAAACTACAATGCCCACCTGGGGAAGCAAAGAAACAGATTGTCAGAGTGAGACATACCCAGAAGTCACCTACTATAGGACAGGCCCAACAAGGAAAACAACAGAACACCACTGGTCATCACGTACAGCCCCCAGCTAAAGCCTCTCCAGCGCATCTTCAACGATCTACAACCTATCCTGGAAAACGATCCCCTACTCTCATAGGCCTTGGGAGGCAGACCAATCCTCATACACAGACAGCCCCACAACCTGAAGCAAATACTCACCAGCAACTACCCACCACACCACAGAAACACAAACCCAGTCACCTTCTCGGTCCCCATATCTACTCTAGAGACACCATCATAGGACCCAACCACACCATCAGAGGCTCATTCACCTGCACATCTACTAATGTGATATATGCCATCATGTTCCAGCAATGCCCCATCTGCCATGTACATTGGCCAAAATGGACAGCCTATGTAAAAGGATAAATGGACACAAATCAGACATCAGGAACGCTAACATAAAAAAAGCCAGAAGGAGAACACTTCAATCTCCCTGGACACTCAATAACAGATTTAAAAGTAGCCATTCTTCAACCAAAAAAAACTTCCAACACAGACTTCAAAGAGAAACTGCTGAGCTACAATTCATTTGAAAACTTACCACCATCAATTTGGACTTGAATAGGGACTGGGAGTGGCTGGCTCACTACAAAAGCAATTTTCCCTCTCTTGGTATTGACACCTCCTCCACAATTATTGGGAATGGAAACATCCACCCTGACTAAATTGGCCTTCAACATTGGTTCTCCATTTTTAAGGCAACTCCCTTCTCTTCCTTTGTCAATATATATATTTATGCCTGTATCTGTAATTTTCACTTCATGCATCTGAAGAAGTGGGTTTTTTACCCATGAATGGTTATGCCCAAATAAATCTGTTCGCCTTTAAGGTGTCACCTGATTCCTCATTCTTTTTGTGGATACAGACTAACACGGCCACCCCTCTGATAGAGGTATATTTGACACTGGAGGTATTGGCAGCACTAATAAATGCTCCTGGATTAAAAATACTCAAAAACTCACTCCTTCTAGAAATTCAGGGGAAGGTGTCATCTTTTTCAAATTATTCTAAATTTGCATATCACAGTTCCTATAAACCCTATACTGGCTGCACAGACAATTCTCCTGTACCCTAAAATGTAAAGAGCATATTTAAAAGTTACATATTTTATACAGAGAGATGGCTGCAGGGACCAATCCAGCTCCTTGGATTACTTCCTGAGCCAGCAAAACACCTGTGGATCACCAGCATAAATGCTGATTTAGGGCATGTCTTAGGGCTTGTCAACACTAGCCATTAACAGCGCTGCAACTTTCTCATTCAAGGGTGTGAAAAAACACCCCCCGAGTGCAGCAAGTTGTAGTACTATAAAGTATCAGTGTAAACAGCACTCCCAGCACTGGGAGCTATGTCCCTCATTGAAGTGGTTTTTTTAGAGCACTGGGAGACCTCTCTCCCAGCACTGCAACACGACCACACAAGGCATGTCAAAGCGCTGCCACAGCAGCGCTTTAGGGTTGCTAGTGCAGACTAGCCCTTACACTGCAATTTGACACACTGACTGATCTGTGTAAGCCAACTTGGGCTTGCAGTGCTTGGGCTAAGGGGCTGTTTAACTGAGGAACAGAAGCTCAGACTCAGGCTGCAGTGGGAACCCTCCCACCTTGCAGAGCCTGATAGCTTGGGCTGCAGCCCAAGCTCAAATGTCTACACCATAACTGAGGAGCCTCTTAGCCTGAGCCAGCTGGCACGGGGTTTTAAATGGCAGTAGATATATCCCTAGTGAGCCAGAGAGAGACAAGCACTGCTGATTTCACAAGTAATGACATCCCGCTAACCCTCAGGGGCAGTGAGCAGAATGAGTGGGAAATCTATCCAGATGTGATCCCCATCAGAGAAAACATGTAAGTTGTTTACAGTGAATGTGTGGCTGTGTAGAGGAGAAGGGGTTCTTTGTGCTATGGCTTAACTCTGAATTTAGGCAGAGGAAGAAGAGTAGAAAGCTTCCTGAGGTCCACTGGGCACCCTACATGCAGGAGTAATTCACATGGGAAGTACTTTTATGGCCTTCCATAGCACCTATATTTTAGGTATCAGATAATTTCATTGTTTTCCTTGTTTATGTGAGTTTTATCCAGAGAAAGATTTCAAAACCTAAAAAATGGGACTGGCAAAGGGTTCAGGAGCGTATAGTAACAAACTAAGATTATTTAGGACTTCAGACTGAAAAGATACTTTTAAATTGATAACTGTTTATGTTGGGGTTATTGTTAGGTACGCTAAATATCTGATACAAAAAGGAATTCTCTTTCCGGCTTGGAGAAAAAAAAAGGTGCTTTCACACTGAGAAAGCAGAGAAACTGCTCACTTGCCTGGAAGGGATTAAGCAGTTAGCCCCAACCCATTATACCTGCAGCTAGTTGCTGCCCTACCTGATAGGAAGGATGACTGCCAGCCAAGGCAGCCACTAGGGAACACATTCCGTCTCCCAGGCTTCAGCCAAGGGAGACTGCAGAGGAGACTTAGGAGCAAATGACGTAACTGGGTGACTGCAGTCCAGAGACATTTGGCTGCACCAAACTTACTGCTGTCCTGCCTGAAGGAGCCTGGGACTGCAGCAGGGTACCACCCAACATCCACAGGAGGGAGTTCTGGGCAGCAAACCACCCCAGCAAATTGAACTACAAGTGCCACGTCCCAAACTGAAGAACACTAGTCGATAGTAGCCCAGGGCAGTGGATTTAGACTCCCTGCTCGGATTTTTCTCTGTTCAGGGGTCAACTCACACAGGGCCCTAGGCTGGGACCTGGTGGAGTGAGAGATCCCGGGTTCTCCTACCACCATTGTGTGAAAGACTGAAGCATCTTGGCCTTGAAGTCAGGTGCACCAACCACTAAGCTGCCTGGCCATCCATGCACCCTATTACACATACACACAAAAGAAATCACAAGATTACAATGAATACATAATCAACTACTTTGTATACTTAGTCCAAGTATTGACAGCTATGATTAAAACCAAAATGTGAACATTTGATACATTTCTAAAATTCTAGTCCAGATGCTAGTATTTAGGATGGGTATTAATCCCTGTCCCTCTCTTCATGTCTTTTTTTACGCTATTTTCAAATAAGGTTGAGGATTGATAGTGAACATTAGTTCAGTTTTGTGTTGGCATAAGTCTTTATGAGGGGAAGCTCATCATACGAATTATTATAAAGCATGATAATTTTGGATCAGGTTTAAGGGTTGGCAAAAGTTACACTAGTAGGCTGCCTAGAGAAGATCAAGTCTAGTATAAGCCTTGTCTACACTAGGAAAGTTTTAGCCTAAATTTCCTACCGCTGCTAAAAACAGTGGAAATGTTTATGTAGACCAGACACTGCTGATATCTTAGATCAACATGTTTTCTGACCCTGTCCAGAGTAAATCTAATCGACTGTGCTTCAAACACCACTTAACAGTCCCCAATAGGATTTTTCCAATGCTAACACAAGTAGAATTGAGCATGTTTGCCACAGTTCCAGATATAAAAGTCAGAACTCAGCTCTCAGGTTACAAACCATAAGAGCCAATTCTGGTACTAGTAGAAAAGAGACTGTGTAAATGCCTTATTGTTGCAGAGAAAAGAAACAAGCCTATCAATCAGCTCAGGGGAGACAAGTTAAAGGAAACAAAAGAAAAATATTCCATTGCAACAATGCATTTTAGACAAATTCATAACTTTGCATACATCTTTTGCAAATTGGGAGTTGCTAACTGTATACACAGCGACTACACATTTTTTGTACTTAAAATAAGTTTGTGATGCATTTATCTCTTGCTACTTCCTATTAAGGAAAGTGGTAAAGCACAAAGTGCACACAAGCACATACCTCATGTAGGCCTATGAAACAAGTACAAGGTATCCAAGGTTAAAGATTTGTGGGTTTGGGTTGCCTAATTTCAGATTAAATTTCTAAAGGTTAATTGAAAAGCAAAAATAAAAACTGAACTACAGATTTGGATACTGAATGAATGCCCTCATGTACTACACTGTTGTGAATCTTTAGAAGAAAAAGTTTAAACAACTTCATCTAAAGGTGGCTTAAGAAAAATAATGGGTTTCTCTTTTTTTAAACTAGGAGGTGCATAAAGGAACCCTAAAAGTTTAAGATTCCTCTAATTAAAAATTCAAGTCTTATTTATAGAAATAGTAGGGGTGTGACAGTACATACACTAGGGAAACCTGTTGAATTCAGAGGGCACATTCTCTATCTTTATTCAGACTATGTAGAACAGAATTAACTACATTAAAAAGACACCCAAGATCCTGACAAACAGCTGCAAAACCTTGGGCTTTTGGGGGGAAGGGGGACCGCAGTGGTAGCAGGGAGAAAGCAGAAAGGATTCTACACTCCTACCCCAGAGAAAGCTCTGAAAGGAGACTTCTAACATAATGAAAAAACAGGTAAAGAGCCCAGATACTATAATGATGGAAGCTATTAGCCTGAACCTGCTCTTACTGAAGAGAATGTCAAAGCTCCCACTGAATTCAATGGAAGCAAGATCAGCAAGATCTAGTAGATGCGCATTCCTGATATTAAAAAAAAATGTTCAGACCTGTTTTCTTGTAAAAATCAAATCACTAAAATGAGACAACCACTTGTCTCCCATCTTCAGGTTAACCTTTAAAAAAGTTACGTAAAATAAGTTTGTACTTAAGCGGATACTCACCACACTGTTTATTTGGGGCAATTTATACTTTAACTCAGCTTTCATTTGCAATTCATCTTTTATAGCTTCTGCTTTCGTGAGCTGATAATTTACCTTTAAGAGTAGATTTTCACAGTAAGTCCTCATCTACATTAGAAAAACGTACGCTTAGCTGATTTATTTTTTAAAATAGCTTTTGAAATAGGGTATTTTATATCATATAGATAAGGCTTTAAAAGGACAGATCTGGGAACTCAACTTTGACAGTATGTCAGATTTTAAAGTGTGTAATAAGATTTTACTAATAGCTAATGCCAATTTTTAAACCTACAGCAAGTTCTCATTACCAACCTAAAATGAAACCTAAAGCAGTAGAGAATGAAAACACTAATAACTGTGAAACTAAGATCACCACAACATTATTGATATTTTGGTTTTCTTAACTTGTTCCCCACATACACATCCAATCTACTCTGAAAACTGATTTGCATTTTTAAATTTACTTATTGCTACTGTATTTGAACTGATGGGTTTCTCCTATGGAGCACAATAATTCCCCAATCTATTAATTTCAAGGTAATTTAACTATGGAAACTATTCTGTTACCATAATAGCCAATAGCAAATAAGGATAGAAAACAAAGGGTTTCAAAGCTTTTTGAAATTAAAAGACTAGAGACACTTAGTTTATTAGACTGGCAACTCTATTTTTTAACCATATTACTTGAATAAAAGATTAATAATAGAGTACTGTCACTTATATCACATTAAAATATCAAAATGAGACTCACTGGACAATGAAAAAAGGTTCCCCACTCTGGCCACCAAGAGAGAGCCTTAACAAAAATAATATCAGCTAGCATTTTAATCACTTGCTTAAAGGTTATCCAGTGCAACTGTAGTTGTAAAAAGTAGATCCTGGAGTAATTGTATAATCCACTCATTTTTCATACAGTCTCTAATGCCAAAGTAAAAGTCATTTAACTTCAGTCTGAAACACCAGCACTGATTTTTATTAAATGACAGGTGTTCTGAAAAGGGCAGTAGACAGGAAAAATGCTTATTTAATTTTTTTTCCCCACAGTAAGATTTTGCAACATAGGATCCTGCTTTCATGACATAGTAATTTCAGAAGAATGTCAACCACAGAAATTATTTCACAGTGCAGTTAAGTAAACTGTTACAAGAAAGTTCTAGGCTCACACCAGATAAGAGCAAAATAGAGCACAAGCTTATAAAATGTTCTGTGATTATGCAACTTTAGCAAGAGTTATATAAATCCAGTACTTAGGTCTTCTAAACTTTTACTTCCATATCCATGGGATATTTTCTCCAAAAAAAAAATCTGCTATCAAATATAAGCCTAACAAAGTAAAAGAAAAGGGAAAAATCATGGAGGTCTAATTTAATGAATAATTTCAATACTACATTAATGAGATTCACCAAGAACAGATTTTAAATTACTTTTGAGAACATTCTCTTATTTCATGTTCTAATTTATTACACAGACTAAAACTTACATGTGCTTCTGTACTTTTTCAATTTAATTCATTGGTGTACTTTTATTCTAAAAATTAGCACATCATGCTTCTGTTAACAGGACTTCACTTGATACTTCAATGCCAGTTTCCTACCCTAACTATTCTAAATGGGTTTTAAAATATAGCCTGATTTATCCAAACTAAGTGAAAATACAAATATTTATTCTGATGGATAGGTTTTCCTTCTGCACTTGATTTTTTTATGTTTAGATTCTTTGTTAGACTGAAGCCTTTAATTTGAAGGAAAAAATTCATATTTGTTTTAAAAGACAATTGTGATTGAGAATGTTTGAGTACAGAAATTAGATATCCATAACTTCTACACAATCAATGGATGCAGGGAGTCTCCATAATTTTTTGGCATTTAATATATTCAGAGTTTAGTCAATTTAGAAAATTATTTCTAGTTCTTATGGTTTCAAACAAGGTTTTCAAATGAAAGCAAATATGGCATTGTCTAATTAAAATTGCAGATTGACTAAAAAAGTGGCAAAATCCTCATCCATGCAAAATCAAAGAGTTCAATTTCAAAAAGCACACTGCAGAGAAGGGAAAGGTATCATCTTCTCCAATAGGGTGATCAAATAGAAAGTATGAAAAATCAGGACAGAAGGTGGGGGGCTAAATAGACGCCTACATAAGAAAAAGTCCTGAATATTGGGACTGTCCCAAAATCGGGACATCTGGTCACCCTATCTCCAACTGGTACAGTCATTAGGACTGCAACAGTAAAGGCAGACTGGGGGTTTTGGTACTCCTCAATACAAATAGTTCATGGTCAAGTTATCCATTCTGTGGCCTCCCTTGGTCCGTCCATAAACCAATCCTCTCTGTTACCAGAGGGTAGTGCTTCATAGTACACTGATAGTGCACAGGTTAAACATGTGTGGCCTCTCCACTGTGTGCCCCAAACAATGAACTTCTGCATTTTGAACACTATTTACATGCATATGGGCCTGGAAAGGTATTAACTACTCAATCTCAACTGCTTGACTCTGAATCCTAATTTAAAAATACACAAAAGACTTCATTATGAAACAGCTGAGGCTGTCACACCTTTCCTCCATTTGCACTTCTGTGCACACCCTTTAACCAGATTCTTTTTTGTCCCAATGCTAGTTTAGTAAAGAACTGCCTGCAGAATGGCAGTTAAACGGATTAATGAAAGGCTTATATTAGCAGAGTTAAGGTTGTGGTGCATGGTCTCAGTTGCAGTAATGGTAAGCTGTGTGTTTTTGTGGGTGGAGGAGTAAAGGGTTAAACCATTAGGTGGCTCATCTTTTCATTTTCTTGCTCTTAAGGGTTTGTCAAGCATGTGTGTGTAGCAACTGGAACTGCTTCACTACAAATATTTTTGTATATTGATTTCCTTGGTTTATTCAATACATAATTGAAGGGTGAGGCTTAGAAGCAGAAGTGAGATTTTTTGGGGGTGCATCCACAGCTGCACATTATTAGCCTTCTCTATTGTAAAATAAAATCCAACAGAAATGTATAGTTTCTCAGAGAAGATTGTGAGAGCCTTGCTCCCAACCACCTGGCTTGTGGCACAATAAATAACTTTTAGGCCCAAGGAAGGACACAAGTGAAACAAATTTCAGAGTAGCAGCTGTGTTAGTCTGTATTCGTAAAAAGAAAAAGGAGTACTTGTGGCACCTTAAAGACTAACAAATTTATTTGAGCATAAGCTTTCGTGAGCTACAGCTCACTTCACAAAGTCAGAGATTCTGATTTTTAATCAAGCCTGTACTGATTTTAACAAAAGATGCCTTAAAGATTTCTACTGCCTCTGATTAAGAACCTGTGAAGAGAAAAGGTTATAATGGCAATCCACATGTATACATAGACCCAGCATTCTTAAATTTGGGGCAATCTGACTGGGCTAAATAAACTCAAAATCTATGTACTCATATTTTGGTTGTTCAGTACTAAATGTTACATTCTATAGGAACATGGGAATTATCCTTCTGGATCAGGCCTGAGGTCCACCAAATCTATTCTACTGTCTCCTTCCACAGTGTCCAGCACCAGGTGTCTCAGAGGAAAGTGGAAGAACCCCACAGTAGGCAGATGTCGGATAATCTCCCACCCACACTAGGTCTCATCCTGATCTCCAATAGCTACAGACTGAATTATACCCTGAAGAATGAAGTTCATCAACCTTTCCACAAATTTGTGTTATGTTAGCTTTGATTTTTCTTGATATCCATACAAATGTCTATTCCCTTTTCTTCAATCTCATTAAGTTCTTTGCCTCAATCACTTCCTGTGGCACTGAGTTCCACAGTTGAATTAAATGCCGTGTGAACAAATTTACCTTTGGTTTTGAATGTTCTCTTCTTGGATTATGAAATGAGAATAGACGTTCCCATTCTTTATTTTATATACTTTTCTAAACTAAACCCGGTCTTTTCAATCTTCATACGAGAGTTTTTTCCATGTCCTTGATCATTCATTGCTCTTTTCTGAACTTACCCTATCTCAAAAATATTGAAGAACTAGTGGGACCAGTACTGCACACAGCATTCCAGATGAAGCCACATTATTGATTTACAGGGCATTTTACATCTTTTGTATTATTCATCATCTCTTTCCTTATGCACCCTAAATTTGTTTGGTTCAAAACTGCAGCTGCTAATTGACAAGACATCTTCACGGAGCTGTCTACAATGACACCCAGCTTCCCTTTCATGAGTTGATGCAGTTCATTTGCAACCGTGTAAGATATCTAAGTAGTTTACATTTCTCTCTCCCAATACGCATTGCTTTGCAAGAGAATATTACTCTGAAAGAGAATATTCACCTCCTTTGAGACAGGGTAGGTAGGAATTGAACCTGTGACCACTGCTGTACAAAGCACAAGACTAAGCTCCACTAAGCTATTGCATCAAGTAGAGTGCTAGCACTGTACTATTTTATATATATACACACACAACATGGAAGAAACACTAAACAAAATAAAAACAGATTGAATTGTGTTCATGTGATGAGTTCAAGGAACTTGGGGATCTAATTCAGAACACAAATACTAATAGTGAGTGGCCCTCGAGATCTCATTATAAAATATTTTTTAAAATGAGTTTTCTTTTAGTTTTGAGATTTAAAAAGTGCAGATCATGAAAGAAAGATAAGGACTTTAAATCAATAAATAATCAGACAACCAGATTTCCTAGTAATTTAAATTAATTTTGGCATTTAATCCTCACCACAATTTTTACACCACCCACAATTTATCACCCTCTTCTACTGAGCTGGAGCACATGATCTGGTTCATTTTAAACTCCTTTCACCTACTCTAACCACTTGCTTTTATGTGTCTAAAAAGCAACACCAATTCCTCCTGATTAAGTGTGCACAAGCATCTGAAATTAAACCCACTTTTGAGTTGCAGAAAGTTGACATGCATGTCCTTGTTGGTCTTGGACTACAGTAATGCACTCTGACTCTTCGCTGAGGCAACAGTGAGCCTACGAGGTGGTATGGCTTTCTGGAAATAATGCTTTAAGCAGAGCAAAGTATATTTCAGAGAACTCAAAGAACTTCACAAATGTCAACGCCATGAACGCATTATGGTGGATGCAGTGATAGCAACAAGTCATGACACACAGTTTTTGCAACTACAGTTCCCCTGTGGATACTTTTCTAGGAACTATGCTAGGCAAACTATGCTAAATTATCCCTTTAGCTACACTGGTAGCACTGCTTGTAACTGTGTAACACAGCTCTCAGATGAATCCCAGTTCCCATTGGTCACAGAATTAGTGCTGAGATTTTGCTTCCATGCATTGCTAGTGGGAATCTACTGCCTTAGCACAACCTAGCCAGTATTACATAGTTTTAAAATGGCATTTTTCCATGAGTAAATGCCAATGTGCTTTACAAAGATATGCAGGTACTCTAGTTTTGCAAATTAGGAAACAAGCACAGAGTTATTTAATTATTTGAACAAGGTCACTGAGCCAGTAGCATCATCAGGAATAAAATACAGATTTCCTGTTTCCTAATACTTCCCAGCACTGCTGAGTTCCCATGCTTTGGATGGACTTCATTGTAAAGGTTTTGCAAGTGATATACTTCCCCGCCAGTGGCCAATGTTACCCCAGGAGCTCAGCAACGTAACCTCCCCAACCCAGCAAGTGGAGACCTCTGACATATATATTAACCCCATACTAACAGTACGATCCCACGACAACACGCGCAGAGCCCCCCCCTCCCCCGCCGAGTTGGATAAGCATAATTACCCGGTTCCCTGCACTGCACGGGCACAAGCCCAAGCACAGCAGGAGCCGATGGCGCTGAGGTTGCCATGCTCACATCCTATCTCGGGAGCACGGCGCCTGCCCTCGGGCAGGTCACATCCCCCACCCCCAGCCTCTAACGTTAACCCCAGGCCGTGCCCCCAGCGCAGAGCCCCCGCTGCAGGGGGAAGAACAGGCTCGGGGCGATGCAGGGGGATGCCCAGCACGCGGGGCGGGGGGAGCCCTTGAGGGAAACAAGCCCCCCGGTGCCTTGAGGGCGGCAGCAGCGGCGACAGCCACAGGGCGGTGCCAGGCGCCCCCGGGGGGGGGGATGACAGGGCGGTTGGGGGAGGCAGAATCCCCCCCTGCACCGGGGGGCTGCTCAGCGCCCGGAGGCGGGAGGGGCCGGGGGAGGATCCCCGCCCCCCGCAGCGGGGGCAAAGGGCGGCGGTCCGGGGGAGGCGGTGCCGGCTCGCGGGTGGGGGAGGGTAGCGGCCGGTACCTGCAGGACCACCTCGCTGGGCAGCTGCGCGGCGCGGAACAGCTCCAGCACCCGCCCGTTGGGCGCCACCTTCTTGGTGCTCTCGGTGTCGCAGTAGGAGAAGAGGTCGCAGTAATAGCGCTGCTCCGCCTCGCTCAGCGTCAGGCCCTCCATCGCGCCGCCCGCCGGGCAGGGGAAACCCGCGAGCCGCTTCCTCTCGGGCCCCGCGCGCGCGCGCGCGCCGCTGTCCCTGCCAGGCCCGGCCGCTGCGCTCGCGCTGTGGGGGCCGCACCGGAAGCGCGGGGCCCGCGGGGTGGGCGGGGCTATAAAGTTTCTCGGCCTCGGCCCCGCCTCCTCCTCCCCCAGCGAAGCCGCCGCCATTTACTCAGCCCCGGAGACGACGGGGGGGGGGGGGGGGGAGGAGAGGAAAGAGGCTACTGAGCAAAACACGCCCCTCCCCCAGACCCGGATGTGAGGCCAGGCCGGCGGCCGTCGTGTGCCGGAAGGCGACAGGACAGAGGCGCCTGCAGCGCCCCCTGTCGGCCTGGCGGGCTGAAGCTTGGTGCCTGCCCCGGTGCTGCCTACGGCCGGTGGCGGGTCAGGCGCGTTCAGCGGCGGCTGAGTTGTGTGGCTCGCGGTGGTGACCCCTGTTTTAGGCATCCCTGATTTTAAGGAACCATCCCTGGACCGACCATCCCTTATTTCAGTGACTTGTCCCATAAGGAAGCGGGGGTGGGGGCTGAGTCACACCTTTGCAGAGCAGCACTAAGCAAGGTAACTATAGATCACAGGTGCGGGAACCAAGGGGTCTGGGGGTGCTGCTGGACCCCCTGGCTTGCAGCGGTTTCCATCATATACAGGCTTTACAGTTTGGTTGAATGGCTCTCAGCAACCCCACTCTACAAATTGTTCCAGCCCCGCTATTGATTAAACCTTGTGCTGAGCGTGAATTCAGCCTGAAGAGCCCTTGTCTGTTAATCAACACTGAGCACAAAACTAAAACAAAAAACAGAAGATCAAAGTCGGAAAATCATTATGGGAGGGCCAAGTCTAGGGACCACTGATGGAAGGAAGGAGGTGGGCAGACCTCTTAGGATCCTGCAGACAAATTATTCATCTATAAAACATAATTTTCTTAGAAAAGGAGTATTGGACAAGTAAATGGGAAACTAGAAATGCATTTGTCCACTGGTACCAAATATAACAAGTATGTTGTAATGTTTTATTCATTTAAAGGGATTGTCGATTAAAACCTTGCACAGTCTCAAGTACCTTCCTACTGCTGTGAAGAGGTAAATCAATGTGGGTTTCAAAAAGCCAGTTGTACGTGCTGAGGCTTATTTCTGAAAATATAACTGACGTATTATATACTGAAAGTTTATTTATAATTAATTTTCTAAATTCCTTTTGCATACATAACACTGTGGAACAGATTTTACAAACTCTGCCAAGTGCACCTGTCTGCTATAACTCATCAGGGCTACAGAAACTTCTTTTGTCCTTGGCCTGCCATGGAAAGACAAGTGGATTAAGACTAGAGATGTGCAGAAAAGGGTTAGAAAAGTTCCAGTAGCTCTGAATGAAGAGCTGGACTTTTGCTACTACTAATCCTTCCAAAAAGAAGGAACAGTAGGTGGCGGAAGATTTTATTCCCAGATGCAAAATCATTATGATCATGCTGTCAAGTTTTGTGAATCAAATGAGCCCTTTTTCTAGTTTTCAAAAAATCCTGGACTCCTGTCAAAAGCATTTGTGTAAAATAAAAGTGTTCAGGTAAAATGCAGTCACTTTGCATATATTTGCAGTCCCTACATCTGCAAAATCTTCATATATCATTTATGTATTAATGTATTACCCTATATAATTTCTCTCCATCTTTGATATTTACATCCTTCAAATCTTTGTAGACCTGTCTTCGTGGGCACTTAGCTAAATTATATCCACTTAACTCTTAATTTTTTCTCATATGTAACTGTTTTAATCAAAGCAGAAAAAAATCAATAGATCTCTATGCACAGACTTATTGGGGAAGATCTTACATTCCTGTAATGAAACATCAGGGTCTTTATATATGACCACTATATTTTAAAATATTCCAGGGTCCAAAACCCTAGGTAACTAAGGCCCTAATCTCACAAACTCTGAAGCACATGCATAATTTTAAACACATCAGTATTACAATTGAAGTTAATGGGAATACTGTCAAAGTTAGGCACATCTTTTTAAGCTTGGGATCTAAATATGTAAACTACAGTTATTTCTGTAACACTTGTGTAATTTTGGAAGAAGGGTAATTGGTTTATTTATTGAGAAAGTAATAAGAAAAGTTATAACATAATTGTGTAAGTGGTGTTCTAAACAAGAACTGGTGATTTTGCTGATCTTTTCTATCAAAGTCCAAATATGTCTTTCACATTTGGGGCACGTCTACGCTGGTAAAGTTACAGCGCCGGCAGTTACAGCGCCGCTCAGAGAGCACTGAAGGTAAACCGCTGTTGTGTGTTCACACTGTCAGCTGCCTGCGCAATACTGTGTTCACACTTGTGGCACTTGCAATGATATTAGGAGAGGTGCACTCTGGGCAGCTATGCCACAGAGCACCTCTTTCTCTTTTGCCACTAAGACTTGTGGAAAGGCGGAGGGAGTTGGGGGGGCATCCTGGATCCTGTCCCAGTGCCCTGTGATGCAATGCTTCACGTTCCAGCAATCCCTGTGCTTCTGTTCACATTTGGTGCCATCTTTCAACTGTTTGCATCCTGCGCACCCTGCCTCTTCGGCTTTCAGGAATGGATCCTGAACTCTTGATCAGTATGCTGCTTGCTCTGACCAACACATCACGAATGACAGTAGAGTTATTCCTTAAACTACAAAGGCAAGAGGAGTGCAACATTGATCTCGCCACACGTACTAGCTACGACACGAATGCTTGTGGCATTCACAGAGGTGCTGACTGCAGTGGAATGCCACTTTTGGGCTCGGGAAACAAGCACTGAGAGGTGGGATCACATCATCATGCACATCTGGGATGACGAGCCATGGATGCAGAACTTTTGGAGAAGGAAAGCCACATTCATGGGACTGTGTGATGAGCTCGCCTCAGCCCTGCGGCGCAAGGACACGAGAATGAGAGCTGCCCTGTCTTTGGAGAAGTGCGTGGCAATTGCACTGTGGAAGTTGGCTACTCCAGACTGCTACCGATCCGTCACTAACCATTTCAGAGTGGGAAAGTTGACCGTTGGACTCGTGTTGATGGAAGTGTGCAGGGCCATTAATCGCATCCTGCTCCGAAAGACTGACTTTGGGCAACATGCATGATATTGTGGATGGCTTTGCACAAATGGGCTTCCCTAACTGCGGAGGAGCGATAGATGGCACCCACATTTCAATTCTGGCACCAGACCACCTAGCCACTGAGTACATTAATCACAAGGGGTATTTCTCAATGGTTCTCCAGGTGCTTGTGGATCACCGTGGGCGTTTCACAGACATTAATGCAGGCTGGTCTGATGCATGCATCTTTCGGAACACTGGCCTGTTCTAGATGCTGCAAGCAGGAACTTTCTCCTCCCGGACCAGAAGATCACCGTAGGAGAAGTCAAAATGCCCGTTGGGATCCTGTGAAACCCCACCTACTCCTTAATGCCATGGCTTATGAAGCCATACACGGGGCAACTTGACAGCAGCAAGGAGCGGTTCAACAACAGGCTGAGCAAGTGTAGAATGACTTGAGTATGCATTTGGCAGTTTAAAAGCCTCTTGGCGATGCTTGTATGGGAAACTGGATCTGGCCAATGACAATATTCCTATGCTTATAGCCGCATGCTGTACGCTCCATAATATTTGTGAAGAGAAGGGTGAAAGCTTCACTCAGGGCTGGACCGCAGAGGCTCAGCACTTGGAGGCTGAGTTTGAACAGCCAGAGACCAGGGCTATTAGAGGGTCACAGCGCGAGGCCATAAGGATCAGAGATGCCTCGAGGCAGCAATTTGAAGCTGAAAGCCACTAATATTTGTTGCTATGCTTGGGATTGCACTGCTTGTAATGCTAGGAGGTGATTGGTGCACGTGATGCAAGAAGGGGGCTTAACGTAATTGTATGTTGCTTTGCAGTGCTCTTTTTGCTTTTATTTAATAGAATAAAGATTGCTTTCAAACCAACACAATCCTTTTATTAAAAGACAACAACCAGAGGAGAGAGTCAAACGGAAAAATACATCAGCAGGGATGAGGGAAGGGAAGTTCCCAAGGGGAGGGGGGTCCCGGGACAGCTGAAGGTTTGTATAGTCCAGGGATCATACCCAACCTTCTCGTTTGGAGTACAATGCAGCGGGTACTATACTTCAACAGGGCCAAACTACAGAGCAATGGGTGTTGAGTGCAGTGGGTAGTGGGAGTCCACAGTGGAATGCTGTGGGTAGAGAGTCGAGCCAGGAGGTTGATAAGAGTGTGATGGTGGTGTGTGGGTGGCGCATGGGAAAGAGTTTTGTGACAGCAGCTGCAGGGGAGGGCGGGCATGGAGCTGCTCAATTTGAAGAGCTAGTAGCGCCTGGATTGTGTCTGCTTGGCGCTCCATAACGTTTAAGAGCCACTCTGTGGTTTCTTTCTGGTGTGCCGGGTTCTCCTTTCGGTCCCTCTTCTCGCTGTCCCGCCACTCCTTCAATTCCTGTTTCTCGGTGGCGGAGTGCATCATAACCAGAAAGTCCTTTCTCAACCAGAAAGTCCTCCTTCATTTTTCTTGGATGCTTTCTAATTCTGTGCAGCTGTTCTGTCGCCGAGGTCATCTCTGTGAAGTTTAAATGCAACATTTTACAGAAGCAGTATTGTTTGTAACACAGACAACATTGATTCAGTGCTTTAAAACACAGCCAGTACTCACACACCTGTCACTAACTGGCTGACCCTAGGCAAGCAGACATGAGCCACTAGACCCCCAAAATGGTGAGTAGCTGCAGGGGCAGGATAAATCACTCTTCCCAGACCCTGCTGTACATGAGCCAGCACTGTAGGGGGGGCCTGGTAATCATTCCTGTCCCCCCACTTTCCACAGGATGTGATCATAATGGAAGATATCTCGCTTCTGAGGGTTAGCAGGGAATCAAGGGAGGGTCTTCTCCAAACCACAGGCTTGATTTCTGCCCTGGCCCCTATGCAGCTCGCCTGTGTGCAGCAGTGATCCCCCCGCCTCCCGTGATGGCACAGTGGCGCGGGAAAGTTAGCGTTAATGGGGCAAGAAACAAAGCAGCTCTGCCGAAGAAGCTGTGGCAGCGGATTGCCCAGTATCTCCACGAGAGTTTCCTGGAGATCTCTGAGGGAGATTCCCATGAAGTGAGGGAGACAATCAACAGCCTGTTCTGCCGCTCAGACTAGGCATATGGTGGGAGACAAGCCTGCTTTCTGCAACCCTCCTGCCCCCGATAACTCGCTTCAGCAATTCCCCAAATCAGATCCACTTACCAGGGGCCTCCTTTCCTCTCTGTGCTTCGCCAAGATCCACCTGCTGTGACTGGCTAGCCTCCTCCAGGGTAGAAAAGAGTTCCTGGCTGCATGCGTCTCTGACCTCCAAGTCATCCTCTGCCTCTGGGTCCCCCTCCCCTTCCACATCCTCGTCCAAGATTTCCTCCTCCTAGCTCGGTCCACTCTCAACTGGCACACAAGCCAACAAAGTATCCACAGGGGCCTTCGCAGTGGAGGTGGGGTCACCACCGAGTATCACGTCCAGCTCTTTGTAGAATCGGCAGCTTGTGGGCAGATCACCAGAGTGGCAGTTTTCCTCCTGTGCCTTGTGGTAGGTGTTCTACAGCTCTTTCACTTTTACCCTACATTGCAATAAGAAAAGGAGTACTTGTGGCACCTTAGAGACTAAAAAATTTATTTGAGCATAAGCTTTTGTGAGCTACAGCTCACTTCATCAGATGCATGCAGTGGATCCAATGAAGTGAGCTGTAGCTCACAAAAGCTTATGCTCAAATAAATTTGTTAGTCTCTAAGGTGCCACAAGTACTCCTTTTCTTTTTGCGAATACAGACTAACACGGCTGCTACTCTGAAACCTACAGTGCGATGTGTTCCAGTCACGGCCCCTTTCTGTCATGCATCATGAAATCTATCTGTAGGTATCATAGTTCCTATGGCTGGAGTGCAGCTGGGACTGCACAGCCTCCTTTCCCCAAATGCTGATGTGGTCCAGCAGCTCGGCATTGCTCCAAGCGTGGGATCGCCTGGTGCAGGGAGCAGGCATTGTCACCTGGAGAGATGCGCTGAGACCACTGCACGCAGGAGATGGTATGATGGGATAACATGATTTTGGTAATTAATTGATCTTTAAATATTCATGGTAAATAGACCTAATGGCCTGTGATGGGATATTAGATGGGAGGGATCTGAGTTACCCAGAAAAGAATTTTCTGTAGTATCTGGCTGGCAAATCTTGCCCATATGCTCAGGGTTTAGCCGATCGCCATATTTGGGGTCGGGAAGGAATTTTCCTCCAGGGCAGATTGGAAGAGGTCCTGGAGGTTTTTCGCCTTCCTCTGTAGCATGGGGCATGGGTCACTTGATGGAGGATTCTCTGCTCCTTGAAGTCTTTAAATCATGATTTGAGGACTTCAATAGCTCAGACATAGGTGAGGTTTTTCGCAGGAGTGGGTGGGTGAGATTCTGTGGCCTGCGCTGTGCAGGAGGTCAGACTAGATGATCACAATGGTCCCTTCTGACCTTAGTATCTATGAATCTATGAATCACCGAGCAAACAGGAAGGGGACTTTCAAATTTGCAAAGGAACTTATGGGGTGGGGATGATGGTTGGTCACCTGTGGACAGGTGTGGACAGGGCAGTAGAGTTCAAACCGATGTCCAGAGAGGTGAGAACTGGCATTGTGGGACGCCTCCCGGAGGCCAATCGCTGTGCTGTAATTGACCAGGATGTCTACGCTGGCACCACAGCACTGTAGCCCCAGCACAGAAATCTCTATGCCTCTTGTTGGGGTGATTTTTTAAAGCACTATAATTGCGCAGTTTCTGCGCACTAAGTGGCTTGGCAGTGTGTACACCTCGGGAGTTACAGCGCAGAAAGCTGCTTTACTGTGCAGAAACTTGCCAATGTAGACAGGGCCTTGGTTGCTGTGGCTGCCTGTCTCTGAATCAAGGTGAGAGGGAAAGAGGAGGTTCTACTTTCATCTTAGCTCATTACTCAGAAGGCCTTGTTTATGTGATTATCAAGTCCCAACCACCCCCTACTCTCTCCAGCCTCCCAAACAGCCACCGCAGCCTAGATAGAGAAAGAGTTACATTCTTAGGAAAATGCCATTGTGAAATTAGACTAGCTTAAAGAATCATAGTATGACTGGAATCATCTCAAGGTCTTTAAGATGGCAAACAAGTAAAAAGGGAGATTAGAAAATACATTTAAGAGCTGAAGGAGTAAGTCACCTGATTTTCTTTCAGGACTTAGTCTTTAACACAGAGTGCTTAGTATGTTCCTGAATACAATAAAGCAAAGTATGGCTTTCCTCTGAAAAATGTGTAAAACTTGCATCTTCCTACTCAACAGATATATTTCCTGAATTCATTTGCATTCAGAATTATATCAGCTAAATTAATGGACAAAAAAATGTTGATTACTTTTTATACTTGTTGGTACTGGAAAGCCAACAGAGTTATAGGAGAATGAACTGGATTCTATTCCGACTCCCAAATCATTAACAGAATTGTTATACAAGTTCCAACTCTGGGGCTAAATTCTGCCATCAGTTACACCTGTGCAACCCATTTGTCATTTGGGGACGGTGAGGTTGTATATGTATAACTGTGGGCAAAATTTGGCATACAAAAATCTTTATTATTAGTGCTAATTCGTGAGCCAGAAAATCAAAAAACAGCTAGACTTTTGTATCTCAGCTTGAGTTTATAGAGTGGAGTTAGCAAAACAATATTATGTTACATGTAAATTGCACAAATTTGATGTGGAAGTCATCAACGTACAACTAGAACCCCCTAGAGCTATTTGTACAGTCAGTTTTCAGAACAGAATCACTCTTAAAGGCTACTATTACCTAACAAATGTTGCATGTTGAAATCTGATTTGAAAACAGTACATAGCATTTGTTTTGTCAAAAAGATAGATCTTTATATAGAGCCTGATGTTCATATCCTGAATGTTTTACTCAATTGGCTACAATGAGAGTTTTGCCTGAATGACAACTGAGTAAGACTTCAGGATATAGCTCCTAGAGTATGAAAGTTTCTTTTGACCTATGAGAGTAGATATTTCAGCTGCTGGGATTTACTTTTTCCAGCTACTGCAACATCTGTGAAAAGGCATTGCCACGTGAGGCTCCAAAGGAAGAGCAAGCTAGAAAAAAATTACAAATATCAAGTTATAATATTTAGGTTTCTTATGCATTCTGGGCTAGGCGGTCAGCTGGAGTAAATTGGCATGACTCCTCAGACTTCAATAGAGGTATGCCAGTTTATCCCAGCTGTGGGTCTGACCCATAATATTTAATTATACTGAAATTATACATGTTAAGTCTCAAATATATACTCTAGTTCTAATATCTAAAAGCTTCTGAAGAAAATTCTGACAAGAGATCTGACCAATGAAAGATAAGGATCAAATTCTGCTGTCAGTTACATCAGTGTGAAACTAGAGTAACTTCATTGAAATCAAAGGACTAAATTTTGATCTACATTGGTGTAACTGGGACCAGAATTTGGTACTAAGACATAGCAGTGTCTTCATTGCTCGCCAGACCTATTTCTTCAAGGCATGTCCATTTTCTTACTACAACAGTAAGATGTACACTGTATATCCAGAAATTAAATGTTGTTTTGTACTCCCTAAGCCATTTAAGAGGGGACTTGTTTTCCTGTTATGGTGTAAATAATTTTGGATGCAAAACTCCTACTATTAGAGCTTCCTCTTACACCGGAGCTATATAATAGAAATTAATGACAATTGTGTCTTTGTAGTGTAAAGTAAAGTGGCTATTATTTAAGTGTAATTACTATTGAATAAGAACTGAAATATATAATACAATGTTCTAAATTTAATTTCTTCACTTTTTAAAACACTCTGTTCTATTCCAATTGTGCAGAGGTTCAGAGGGATTGTATACGATGGGTACGGACTTAACTGCTAATTCTACATAGTGCCAAGGGTCTCTGAATTAAAGAAGCTTCTTTATAATTGTTGCCATGTGATTCAGTACATTGTATGCCTTCTAAGAAAAGGGATAGACCTCATAATGCTCAAAATCATTCATATTTTTCATAAGATGAACATATTAGAAATATATATACACACACAAGACAGATGGATAGATATACACACACAGAGGAAGAAATAAAAACTTGAATTTATATAAAAATTTAAGTATATCACTAACAGGATCTAAATAGCTACCAGAGGAAACTGCTTTCCTCTTGACATCTTCCATTCCTACTCTGACTCTCCATGGTGAGTTTATTGCAGAGTAAACTGGTTCACCCATGACCCATGTCATAAATATAAAAGGAAGGGTAAACACCTTTAAAATCTCTCCTGACCAGAAGAAAAACCCTTTCACCTGTAAAGAGTTAAGAAGCTAGGATAACCTTGCTAGCACCTGACCACAATGAACAATGAGGAGACAAGATACTTTCAAAGCTGGAGGCGGGGAGAAACAAAGGGTCTGGGTCTGTCTGTGTGATGCTTTTGCCGGGGACAGAACAGGAATGGAGTCTTAGAACTTAGTAAGTAATCTAGCTAGATATGCGTTAGATTCTGTTTGTTTAATGGCTGAGAAAATAAGTTGTGCTGAATGGAATGGGTATTCCTGTTTTTGTGTCTTTTTGTAACTTAAGGTTTTGCCTAGAGGGATTCTCTATGTTTTGAATCTAATTACCCTGTAAGGTATTTACCATCCTGATTTTACAGAGGTGATTCTTTTTACTTTTTCTTCTATTAAAATTCTTCTTTTAAGAAACTGATTGTTTTTTCACTGTTCTTAAGATCCAAGGGTTTGGATCTGTGGTCACCTATGCAAATTGGTGAGGATTTTTATCAAGCCTTCCCCAAGAAGGGGGATGTAAGGTTTTGGTGAGGATTTTGGGGGGAAAGATGTTTCCAAATGAACTCTTTCCCAATAATAAATACCAGTTAGACGTTTGGTGGTGGCAGCGAAAGTCGAAGGGCAAAAGGTAAAATAGTTTGTATCTTGGGGATGTTTTAACCTAAGCTGGTAAAAGTAAGCTTAGGAGGTTTTCATGCAGGTCCCCACATCTGTACCCTAGAGTTCAGAGTGGGGAAGGAACTTTGACAACCCAGTCCTTAACCTTCTCAAAGACTCTCCCTCCAGATCCCAGAATAAGGAAAATGACTTCTCAATATAGGTCAAATTAAGAATGAGGAGGTGCAATCCTACTTGGTGCAGAGTGTCAGTAGATATGGGATAAACAAGCTGTCAAAAATTCACACCATTATGCAATCTGTTCACATCCCCCAAACACCAAGTTTTCTCACCCCATCTGCCAAAACACTGCTCACACTCCTCTTAGCACCACTTTATGACCACTCAGCACTAAGAGGTATGACATAGGTCCTACTCCCTGACTAACCAGCACTAAGGGGTATGACATAGGTCCTGTGGGAGAGTGAGCTAATCGCTGGGCCCTTGTAAGTAGTAGAGCCCCTGAGCTCCAGGTCAACCAGAGAGGGTATCTAGGCCGGAAATCCGATCTTTAGCACTTAGCTGTTGGTTGTTTGATAGCACCACCTCAGAAACCTGCAAACCATCCTTGACCCTGGGATGTTGTTCTGGGAAGAAGGAGTGCTAAGCAGAGATGGGATGCATCTATCAAAGAAGGGGAAGAGCATATTTGGATACAGACTGGCTAACCTCGTGAGGAGTGCTTTAAACTCAGTTCAATCAGGGCAGGAGACAAAAGCCCACAGATAAGTAAAAAATGAGGAGACCTCAGAGAAGGGTGGGAATCTGGGGGGAGCACAGGCCATTATAGCAGGGGTAAGGGAAAAACAAGAGAGAACTTGGGGGGCATTCAAATTAATATCTTAGATGTGTATATAATAATGTGAGAAGTGTGGGGAATAAGCAGGAAGAACTGGAAATGCTAGTTAATAAACACAACTATGACATAAAGCATCTTCACCAGATGTACTGCAGTGGCGCAGTTGCACTGATGCAGCTGTGCTGCTGTAGCGTTTCTAGTGTAGACAAGCCCCTAGATGGGGCTACTATAAGATGGGTTCATAACTGGTTGGAAAACTATTCCCAGACAGTAGTTATCAGTGGTTCATTGAACAGGCATATTAAGTGGGGTCCTGCAGGGATCAGTCCTGGGTCTGGGTCTGTTCAATATCTTCATCAATGATTTAGATAATGATGTAAGTGCTTTGGAAGATATGGACAAATTGGAGAAATGGTCTGAAGTAAATAGGATGAAATTCAGTCAGGACAATGCAAAGTACTCCACTTAGGAAGGAACAGTCAATTGCACACATACAAAATGGGAAATGAATGCCTAGGAAGGAGCACTGCGGAAAGGCACCTGGGGGTCATAGTGGATCACAATCTAAATATGAGTCAACAGTATAACATCATTCTGGGATGTATTAGCAGGAGTGTTGTAAGCAAGACACGAGAAGTAATTCTTCTGCTCTACTCCACGCTGATTAGGCCTCAACGGGAGTACTGTGTTCAGATCTGGGCTCCACATTTCAGGAAAGATGTGGACAAATTGGAGAAAGTCCAGAGAAGAGCAACAGAAATGATTAAAGGTCTAGAAAACATGACCTATGAGGGAAGATTGAAAAAAAATGAGTTTGTTTTGTCTGGAGAAGAGAAGACTGAGAGGGGACATGATAACAGTTTTCAAGGACATACAAAGTTGTTACAAGGAGGGAGAATATTTGTTCTCTTTAACCTCTGAGGATAGGACAAGCATCAATGGGCTTAAATTGCAGCAAGGGTGGTTTAGGTTGGACATTAGCAGGGCTTAAATTCAGCCAGAGATGTCCAGAGTAGAGCTCTGGTAAATAATCAAATTCGCAGGACCCCCAGTGCCTTTCGTGGGACAGAAGCCCTGAGCCCTGGGAGGCCCCAGGGGAGGGGCTAAAGCCCTGATCCCAGGCATGCTCCACAGGGCAGAAGCCCAGAGCCCCAGCACCTCCCCACGGGGCTGAAGCCCCGAGCCTCAGTGCCTCCCTGTGGGGCTGAAGTGCTGAGCCCCAGCGTGCCCCATGGGGCTAAAGCCCCGAGCCCTGGCACCTCCCACAAGGCTGAAGCTCCAAGACCTGAGAAAGTAGTTAAGGACATAGAGGTGGACAGGAATTGGGATAGAATACAACATGATTTTACAAAAGGTAGATTGTTCCAGACCAACCTGATCGCCTTCTTTGAGAAGATAACTTGATTTTTTAGACAAAGAAAATGCAGTAGATCTAATTTATCTGGATTTCAGTAAGGCATTTGATACAGTTCCACATGGGAAATTATTAGTTAAATTGGAGAAGATGGGGATTAGTAAAAAGAATTGAAAGGTGGATAAGGAACTGGTTAAAGGGGTGACTACAACGGGTCATACTGAAAGGTGAACTGTCAGGCTGGAGAGAGGTTACTGGTGGACTTCTTCAGGGATTGGTTTTGGGACCAATCTTATTTAACATTTTTATTACAAACCTTGGCACAAAAAGTGAGAGTGTGCTAATAAAATTTGCATATGACACAAAGTTGGGAGGTATTGCGAATACAGAAGAGGACCAAAATATCATACAAGAAGATCTGGATGATCTTGTAAACATAGAAATGGGATGAAATTTAATAGTGCAAAATGCAAGGTCATGCATTTAGGGACTAACAACATGAATTTTTGCTGTAAACTGGTGACTTATCAATTTGAAGTGACAGAGGAGGACAAAGACCGGGGTGAATTGGTTGATCACAGGATGACTATGAGCTATCAATGTCATGCAGCATGAAAAAGGCTAACGGTCCTGGAGCGTATCAGGCGAGGTATTTCCAGTAGAGACAGGGAAGTGTTAGTACCATTATACAAGGCACTGGTGAAACCTCATTTGGAATTCAGTGTGAAATTCAGGTCTACCATGTTTAAGAAAGATGAATTGAAACTGGAACAGGTGCAGAGAAGGGCTACTAGGATGATCTGATGAATGGAAAACGTACTTTATGAGAGGAGACTCAAAGAACTTGGTTTGTTTAGCCTAACCAAAAGAAGGCTGAGGAGAGATATGATTGCTCTCTATAAATACATCAGAGGGATAAATACTCGAGAGGGAGAGGAGATATTTAAGTTAAGCTCCAATGTGGACCCCAGAAGAAATGTATATAAACTGGCCATTAACAAATTAGACTCAAAATTAGGCGAAGGTTGCTAACCATCAGTGGAGTGAAGCTCTGCTTCAGCCTTCCAAGGGGAGCAGTGGGGGAAAAAAAGGCTAACTGGCTTCAAGACTGAGTTTGACAAGTTTATGTAGGGGATGGTATTATGGGACTGCCTATGATAGCATAGGCGACTACCAGTAGCAAAAATCCCCAACTGCTGGAGATGGGACACTAAATGGGGAGAGCTTTGAGATACTACAGAGAATTCTTTCCCAGGTGTCTGGCTGGTGGGTCTTGCCCACATGCTCAGGGTCCAACTGATCACTATATTTGGGGTCTGGAAGGAATTTTTCCTTTGGTCAGATTGGCAGAAACCCTGGGGGTTTTTTTTTTGCCTTCCTCTGCAGCCCTCGGCCCATGTCCTAGCCTCCTGGGCTGCACTGCCCAGGGAAGTGGAAAGTACAGGGCTCCCCACAGTGGCCCAGGCTCCCTGGATGGCTCTTATCATGTCCCGGCTCTGGTTTCCCACAGAGTCATGGACCCTCCACCTCCATGTGCCCTGGGCCATGCTGGGGGCTCCTCTCAGGTCCCCTGCACTACTGGCAGGTTGAGGGTCTGTGTGGCTCCAACAGCCTGGCCAGGGGTGGGGCTTTGGGGGGGGGAAGAGGAGGGGAAGGGGGTGGAGTCCGCCCTGGTGAAAAATGGACAGGCCAGGCCCTCTGGGCTCGCCTCTTCCAGCACCACTGGGTGTAGCACATCTTCACCAGATGCGCTAAAGAGGTGTAGCTGCATCTGTGCCAATATAGCGCTGTAGTGAAGACTTGTTCTCAGTGTGTGTAGGAAGGGTGAGGGGGTGTTTTTGCTTGTTTGTTTTAAGGATTAATAAGTTGTTTATTACCTAGTTTTGTATTCATATTTTAGTTTTACATATATTATCTTTATTCTGTGGAAGAATGTCTGCGTTTTTCCCAGAAAGGAATTGTATATGTTTATGTGTTGTCTTGCATAGGCTGGTCAATGTTTTGATATTACATTTTTGTTTTACTGTATTTTGTCTAGTATAAAATGCTAGAGCTTTATCTAATTTTAGGGATAATAGTGTAAACTAAGGGAGATTTTTCTATCTTTGTGGGGAAAAATTGTGTGTGGGGGAATTGTTTGTATGCTTTTCATGGTGGGTGCTTGCTGAAATACATGCAGGTGTTAAAAAGGTCTGTCTGTATATTAGACAAACAAACACTATTTGTAGAAATAACCTAAAATGTGTACATGTGTGTGTGTGTGAAATGGATTTGGTAAAGCAATGCCTTTTATATGATTTTTAAGCAGCAAAAACCCTACTATTTTATTTTAAAATTTGTTAAGACCATTTCATATTTTTATAATAATGTTGTCACCCTTAGTACTCAAACCAAGAGAGATTCTTAGACCAGAGTGCTAATATGCTCAAAAGAAAAAGAAAAAAAAAAGGCCTTAGGAAAAGGACAATCATCCAGCATTATCAGCTGACAGACAGCTGAATGCTAGTAACCACGTTTTGATTATTTGTTTTGTTGTTTGCACAGTTTTGTTTCTAAGCAAAAAAATAAGTGTGTGGGTGAGAGAGAGAGAGAGAGAGATTATGGATTTAAGCTTTTGGTGAATTGTGTAAAGCAGATATTTGATATAAATTGGAACATTTTTTCCCTAATCAGACCTGAGCAATTCTCCTGATGATGAAGTCTCTAAGGTGCCACAAGGACTCCTCGTTGTTTGTCCTGATGATGACATAGTCAAAACTCTAGTGAAACCATCAACACCAGAACATCCAAAGAATGGGGAATGAGACCCCTAACAACACCATGAAAAAGCAACAGAAGAACTCAATCGGAAAGTCATCACAGGCCAACTATCAGATACATCAAGCCAAAGGACAAAACAAAAGAATCCAGTAAAAAAACAACAGCTCTAGCTCCTCAGTGATGGACATCACATCATGCCCACAAAGATTTACAAACCCAGAGCATGTGCTTTAGGGATTGTGAATAAAAAACAAGGATTGAAAGTTCCCACACCACAACACTGTTCTGTTCTGAACTGATACTGTTGGCGAAATATGATCTCTCTTCAGGGATTGTGACAAATTTGTTAAAGCTGTCTGTGAGGATTATGAAAAGGAGTACTTGTGGCACCTTAGAGACTAACGAATTTATTAGAGCATAAGCTTTCGTGAGCTACAGCTCACTTCATCGGATGCATTTGGTGGAAAAAACAGAGGAGAGATTTATATACACACACACAGAGAACATGAAACAATGGGTTTATCATACACACTGTAAGGAGAGTGATCACTTAAGATAAGCCATCACCAGCAGCAGGGGGGGGAAAGGAGGAAAACCTTTCATGGTGACAAGCAAGGTAGGCTAATTCCAGCAGTTAACAAGAATATCAGAGGAACAGTGGGGGGTGAGGTGGGAGAGAGAAATACCATGGGGAAATAGTTTTACTTTGTGTAATGACTCATCCATTCCCAGTCTCTATTCAAGCCTAAGTTAATTGTATCCAGTTTGCAAATTAATTCCAATTCAGCAGTCTCTCGTTGGAGTCTGTTTTTGAAGCTTTTTTGTTGAAGTATAGCCACTCTTAGGTCTGTGATCGAGTGACCAGAGAGATTGAAGTGTTCTCCAACTGGTTTTTGAACGTTATAATTCTTGACGTCTGATTTGTGTCCATTCATTCTTTTACGTAGAGAATTATAACGTTCAAAAGCTTATCTTAAGTGATCACTCTCCTTACAGTGTGTATGATAAACCCATTGTTTCATGTTCTCTGTGTGTGTGTATATAAATCTCTCCTCTGTTTTTTCCACCAAATGCATCCGATGAAGTGAGCTGTAGCTCACGAAAGCTTATGCTCTAATAAATTTGTTAGTCTCTAAGGTGCCACAAATACTCCTTTTCTTTTTGCGAATACAGACTAACACGGCTGCTACTCTGAAACCTGTGAGGATTATCATGCTTTGTGAGAATTACGATGCTTTGATAGATGCTTTTGTCTTAGCTTTCAGTTTCATCCAGAGTTGTACCCTCTATCTTCAGAGGGCAAAATTTATGTGACTTTAAACAATGTGAAAGAACCTGTAGTTCTAAACAAAGATGATTAGGCGTGGGTGTCAAGTCTGCACAGAGGAAAGGGTATAAAAGGGGTTTGAATATAAGTAGGGTTGTGCACATGGTTTGAGAGGGGATCGTGTTGGGGGTAAGACCAGGGGTGCACAACTGGTTTTGTTTTGTTTTGTCAGACCAGTAGGTTTTATTCATTTACTGGAATACAGTTTAGGAAGTCCTTAGGGTAATCTAGACTAGAGGAATGAAGATTAAAGCATATTCCTTTCTGGTTAGATACAACCCATCCAAACTGTAGTGAACCTTGTTGTTCAAGCTCTGTCTGTTTCTCCTTCTGATTTCCTCTGCTAGACTCCAGGTAAGAGCCCTGACTGTCTCCAGCAACCAACACTTATCCCTCACCTCATACTTCTCTGTTGTGGGGAAAACAATTTAGTGGTAAGAATGTGGATTTAAGGGTATTGGGGAGTGTCTTTTTATTTCCTTTTATTAATTTACATATATATATATATGTGTGCGTGTATGTATGTGTGTTTATCTTAATGTTTTATATTTTGTTTGGAATTCTGTCCTTTTTAAGACTGGGCACTCTTTATGTATTGCTGGGTTAGATTTATGCTTAATTTTAAAAAAACCCTATTTTTAAATTGTAGATTACTTTTTGAATGATCAGAGGTGGCTTGACTAATGTTTTAAATCCTCTTCAAGGTTTTTATTTATTACTCAAGGTTCAGCCCCTGTCTGTGGGTGAACTCTCATCAAACCTAATTATGAATAATTTTTCCAACCCCAAAAGAACCGTTGTTAATCCTGATGGAGTGTTAAGGAAACTTGGTTGGTGATTACATCTGTTCCATCATTTTTACACGATCATTGAAGGCAACAGAACTAGTTAAACCAAAGACCCCAATTCAGATTAATGGTTTTGAGTAAGTACTATTGTTCTCAATCATATGGCTCAAACCTGCAGGTTTTATAAGGCTATATAATAGCTTTTACTTTATTTTAAACACAAGGCTTTTAAGTTCCATTGGATTCTACTACAAGCAATCCACATTTTGTTGTGAAATAGGTCTCTCTTCTTAAAGACAAAATAGCAGGGTTCTTGCAATCTGTTTTATATAAAAAACATACAAGCCCTTGAAAGTGCAGACATGGATTTTGTCATCTCCCCCCATTTCCCATGTGCGGCCCTGTTGGCCTGACTGGAGCCACCCTCCCCCTCAAATATAGAAGTCAAACTACATCTATGCTAGTGGTGTAAGGTCTGAGGCCTTTTTCTGCAGCGATATTTGGAGAGCAGCAGCCAGGAGCCAAGAAACGGGAAGTCACATTTTCACATTCCATCTAAATTACATTAAAACAACGTAATATCAAGCTGTTAAGAAGGTGATCCTGTCCTAATAGTACCCACCATCACCAGATAAAGAAACAGATCTTAAGATGTTAAAAACAACTTTGTTTGATAGCATTCTGTCTGGCAAGGAATCACTTATCAACAGTTGTGGTTGCGAAATCTCTACTTCTTTATTGTTTTGTCTTTATGGTCCCCACTTCTCTATTGTTTATCTGTATGATTTCTGTCTGGTTCTTGGATTGTTTCTCTCAACTAAGGTGGTGGTGTAAGGATTGTAAGTATGATTGGGTAAGGAATTGTTTCGCAATATGTTAGCATTGGTCAAAGAATTATTTTGTAATATTTTAGTGAAATGATTGGTTCAAGTACAGCTAAGCAGGACTCAAGTTTCACTACATAAACTGAAGCCCAAGGAGACCAGCTGAGAAAAGAAAGGAAAAGGAAAAGAAAAACAAGAAGGAAAGACCTGGAAGAAGAAGAACTGGCCTCCAAGACATAGCCCAAGAGCAGAGCTACTAGAATCCTATGCACAACCGTGACATGCAGCAACCAGAACCTAGACGAGACTGACCTTGTATGGCCAGGGAAAGTCCACCTGTCTGATCAGGATTGGTGAGCATAGCATTGCATGCTTAGCATGTGCTTTCTGCTTGGTGATTGTTAATAAATAGGGATTAAGGATATAACTGTATAGATCTTTCACTGTAAAAGTTCCCACGAAAACCTGCAGAAGAGTATACCCTGAGCCCTGGGAACTGGATAAGAGTGGGTACTTAAATGAACCCGCGTATGCCTTGTGCCCTGGGAACTGGGTAAAGGTGGGTGCCGTAGAATGTGCGGGTAACAGTGAGGTCACTTCAACATCCTCCACTCCATTTTATTTAAGGCCCAATCAGGCCTTGTAACAGAACCACAGATAGACACAAAGACCTTTTCAATATATATTTATTTAGATACCAAGTTTTTATTACATTTTACAACATCTGTTTTTCCCCTCATCGTATTGTGACTTAATCCTTTTTAGTTTTCTTACAAACGGTCTTTTTTTAAGTATGGTTTTGTAATTTCTTGTCCAGAGCAGGTGGACAATATAAACCATTAAGCAGCTAACCTTTGGTTTGATAATTTTGTTTAAAACACCATCAGGTTCCTGAGCTCTTTGCATAGCATTTCCCAAGGCCACTGCTTGAGCTAAATTTTCTTGGGCTAAACGTAGACATTACATTACATAAGCTAAGGCAATAACAACAGTTAATAAGCTTTCCAAAAACAGATCCACAGAAAGGGCCCTGAGTTTGCAGTTTATATCTCTGGAAATTCAATTCACACAGTTGTGATGCTGCTGGCCTGTTGTATTTTTAATACAACCCTCACAATCTTCAAAAAGTCTCTCCCTGACAATGCTTAAGGATACCGTAAACACAGAAACACAAAATAGGCTGTATAATTCCTTTGTGCTCATGTCACGATGCAGGGTTAGACAGATCTATGCCTAGTGCCCTCCTTAAAGCCAAATAGCCATTCTCATCTTCACCGTTGATAGTCTCTTGAACACTTTGTCTCGGTATTGAGCAAAAACAATCTGGGCTTATTTCATCTTTGTTCTCTGATCTAACACCATCCAAGTCTTCTGAGCTCTGTGGAAAGGCCTCGTTCAGCTGCTGAGAGACTTTCAGACAAGAACCCCTCATTTTAGATTATTCAGCCCTGGTTGGTTCCTACACCTCAACATGCCAGTCCCCTCTATATTTTATGTCTTATTTGCCTGTGACTTGGCTCCATGGTTCTGATTGTTCAAAGGAGACTCCCCAGCCTTGTATGAAGCCTCCCCTTCCATGTGTTCAGACAATGGGTGGGCATCACGCTCATCAGATAGCCTCACGATTACTTGGGTCTCCCAGTCTGGTTCTGGAGTCTCCAGAAATGACTGAGCCAGAAGGGTCTCCTCCTTCACCTCAGAAACAGTCACTGATGTAATGCTCTCTCTGCAGGTACCCAACTACCATTGGAGCTATAATGAACTCTGTAGTTCTCATGGGCGTGGTGCGTGGCGTGGAGTCATGTTTTCTCTCTGGTTTTCACAATTTCTGAAAATGGGCTTTTTAAAGAAGATGCCTCTTTCATACTTTGAGGGCTTGCAGGTTTCCATAATGGTGCTACCAAACAAGCAACGGCTAAAGCTAGAGGCTTGATTTCTGGCCTAGATATTTTCTCTAGTTGGCCCACAACTTGGGGTTCCCATCTCCCAAAAGCACCCACCAGTAGGCTTGCTCTTCCGCTTGAGCCTACGCAGTGGTCTAGACTGAGACCAACTGGCAGAGGGTTGCTGGGGGCTGGCCACAGAGAGGCCTTATGTGACCTTGTTTGGGGGAGGGATAGCTCAGTGGCTTGAGCATTGGCCTGCTAAACACAGGGTGGTGAGTTCAATCCTTGAGGGTGCCATTTAGGGATCCAGAGCAAAAATTAGGGATTGGTCCTGCTTTGAGCAGGGGGTTGGACTAGATGACCTCCTGAGGTCCCTTCCAACCCTGATATTCTATGAATAAGATTCTATGAATAAGATTCAAGGCATATTTACATAAGATTGTGAAACTTTGACAGCTTGTGTATCGCTAAACTACTTGTGTCATCTGTAGGACTTTTGGATACTTCTTCTTCCAAGAAGTTCTCCTAATGTGTTTCAAGTCCAAAATCACAAAGCCTACCATGACATCACATGCTGTTGTCAGACAATTTCTCTAAACTGGGTTTGTTTGCCAACTAATTTTTTGTCACTTTAAAATCCGAACACAAGCCCAGTTCTAATGTTGATGGGCTACCTTAACAACTTGAAATTATTATCCATTAGAATGCCTTAGATCTGTAGATGCTCTTTCCATTATGCAGATCACAATCAACAAACATTTGGAAAGGATTGCTCAAAGTTGTAGTTATTTAATTTTGCTTTTATTTTAAGTCCAAACATATGTGAAAAATATGTATAGTTCCGTAACTAAGAAAAGCTAATATTTAATCAGGAGATTATTAGTATTTGATTGATCAGTAAATTTGTTTTTTTAATTAGTTCTAACATGAATTATTTATATTTATTAAGTAATTACCCGCGAATAACTGTTGAGTAAGAGTCTTTTGTGTGAAGTCACTAGTCTTTTGTGTGAAGTGGAAGTGCACATTCATAACCCATGTTAGCACAGGGCTCATCCAGTGGCTTGCTCACTACAAGATAACACCCAGTTAAGTGGACTTAGTAGGTTAGGTTAAATGCTAGAGATCTCTGCTGCATTGCTGAAAGGCCTGAGTTTGGCAGGATGTTATGCACACTGTTCTGTCCCTTTTAAAGGTGCAACCTGTGTCCTTCCCTACACTTGATGAACTTCATGGGCTGATGAGGAGGATACATGGCCTCACCTCCAGTCTAGCCCTTAGAAAAGATTTATACTCCTGATTATACAGAGAGAGTAGCCCTACACTACCCTGAGAGCATGGACTACAAGTGTTCCTTGCCCATGAGTAGGGTGTAAAAATGGGAGGAAGGGAGACCCTTCTCCCTGCTCTCCACTTCACCTGCTAACAGGCTAGGAACTGTTTAGTCCTAAAAGAGGTAGAGTAACTGACTCAATAAGTGATTATACTGCAGATGTACATCACTGGTTGGAAAGGCTATAGTTTTGTAATGAGTATCTGTCATGTATTCAATAATAGGTGAAATAATTATAGTTATGTGACCTCGTGGCGGATTAAAGATTTTGCCACCCCTAGGCCCCGAAATAATTGCTCCACCCCAGCTTACTTCCACTCTGCCTCCTCCCCTGAGTGCGCCGCCGGGTCCTGCTTCTCCCTACTCCCTGCCAGTGCTTGTGCACGAAACAGCTTCTCGAAGGAAGGGGAAAGGGGGGGGAACGCGGTGCGCTCAGGAGAGGAAACGGAGCTGGGGCAAGGATTTGGGGAAGGGGACCAATAGGGGCTGGAAGGGGGCGGGGAATAGGGGCAGGGAAAGGGTGGAGTTGGGGCGCGGGTGGAGGGCGCGAACTGGCGCCGGGGGAAGCAGCCTCTGGCTGCTATTATAAATTTGCCGCCCCTGCAAATTTGCCTCCCTAGGCCTAGGCCTTGTCGGCTTAGGCATTAATACGCTGCTGATGTGACCAGGGTCCCAGTGGGGGCTAGCTGTGGTCAGTCAATTAGGATGAATTGCAAAGAATGGGGCAGACAATCCCCACAAATTGGTGGATATTCCAATACTTAGATTTACCAAGCCAGCATAAAACAGCTTCTTTATTATCTTACTGGTTGCTCAGAAGTCCAAACAACACCGTTCCCTTAAAGTGATCCAGCCTCAGGACTCCATCCAGGTACCTAAGTCAAATATGACGATTTGTGAAAATCTTATTTCATCATATAGAAGAAAAGGTTCTACCAATCCCAAAGGATCGGATACATTACCTCCCAGGTTATTGAATATTCCAGATCTTACCCAAATGCACACTACAGCCAATTCTTATTAACTAAACTAAAATTTATTAAAAAAAACAAAAGAGAGAGAGAGAGAGTATGGTTAAAAGATCAATATACATTCAGACATGAGTTCAATTCCTTGAGGTTCAGATTCATAGCAGAGATGGTGAGCTTTGTAGATGCAAAGAGTTCTTTAAGAAATAGTTCATAGGTTATAGTCCAATGTCCAAATATCATATTCAGGGCATACCAGCATAGCTGGGACTTCAGTCTTGTGACTCAAACTTCCCACGATGAAGCTTAAGCAGATCTGAGATAACAGAATCAGGACCCAAGGATCTTTTATCCAATTTCATGTTCTTTTTGACAAGTTGGAGTTCAAAAGGAACTTGGCATGACTTTGAAGGAGGTCCATCATTGGTACTTAGCTATAGAATTAACATAAGGCAATTTGATTGTTCCTCCACCATTCACAGATTATTAGCTATACATCTCAAAGAGAGATGAATACAGAGATATCCCATGTTTACAAGGTCATTTAAATGCTGGGATGTTCTTTTGATCTCTGAATAATCAGAATACAGCATAGACAGGGACTGTTGATTACATTTTGGACCCCACTCATACATATGTAAATATACAAAAACACAAACATTATCTCCCCACATGTCTTTTGAGGGTTAGTTATTTTACAGGATGTTTAACCCTTTCTAGCCATGTATCACAAGTCATATGCAGCATATTGACTCTAAAGCAGGCCTCTGGGCCTGCATTACTCTTGCCTTGGGAGCAAGACAATGTGGGACTTACAGTTTGAAAAGAAGCCTGGGAACTGTGGGTGACTAAAAGGCATGATGAGAAAGAGATCAGACTATATAAACCTCCATTTTCCTCTCACAACACAGAGAGAAAGATGTGGTGGTGGGTCTCCGTAGGATGGGCCTTGGAAGGAGTCTGGCCAGTGACTGCTGCTAAAGGTGTCTTATGCAGAGCTGAGACATGGGAAAAGGGAAGCCCTGGATAGGGCTATTTCAATTATTTTGGAGGGATTTTGAATGGATGGGCAATAAAGCAGAGCTTCCTGAAAGACAGGGGTGAACATCTGCTTCTTTTTAGAAGCCCAGTGCTGAAGATTCTAGCAGAGGGAAGGTACAAGCTCCCTGTATCCACTCCCCACTGTATTTGGGCGGGAGTTCGTTGTAAGACTGGCAAATAGTCTGAAACCCAAGTAACCAAAGAACAGGGCAGATACTCTTCATAGCTCAGAACGTTTTGTTATTTATGTTTGGTCCTTGTACCACCACCAGGATGAGTTGGTTCCCTTGGAAGAAACACCTGGGAAGAAGAGACCCCCCAAGAAGATTGTTTATTTTGTTGATTTTTTGTGGACAGAATTACCCTGGAAAGGGTAGAGCTCATTTTAGTTGGAGAGCCATCTTTACCTAAAAAGGAAACTGAGGCAGCAACTGCATTGACACATGACCAGGTTAGAGGTCTGCAACATTACAGCATTTTATAGTTTTCAGTCAATCAAATGCAAGTTCATTGTGATGCAGCCTTTGTACTGTTAGTGCCACTTCCGCAAAGAGATATCCAAATACATTAACCTAATTAGATGTGCTTGTCATGTAATCAACCTTATTAAGAGTTATAGGGCATTGCTTTTCCAAATGAGGCATAGTAGAAAGGAGCCAGGATGCCCTAAGAACTATTTTTCTCTCGGTTTTATAAAGAGGTTTTGAAGGAAGTGGAATTGTTCTGTTTCCTTACATCCAACCTGCTGGAAGAACATTCAGTGCCGGTTAGATTTTGTATGAATTTCAGCTCAGAGTAATGAAGAATGTATGTTCCTTAAGTAACAAATGAATGAAGTAGAAGCTGTATTTGTCTTGGTGAGGTACTCTGCTTGCAATTGTGATGGAAAAAGTGAGGAGCAGTCGGAGTACAGAAAAAGAGTATCTTCCCCCACAAAAGACTTGTAAATGTACCAGTTTGAAATCCACTGGGAGGATCCATTACTACTGAAGTTTACAAATTTACTTGCATAAAGAATCATTGGTTAACCAGTGGAATGGGTGGTAAGTGTAGACAGTTCAACCTAAGAATTAACATCACTTTAAGTTACTTGATACTACCAGTTGTATCTTTGTTGGTTTACAACTGTGGTCAAAGAACTAGTATTTATAAATAGCATGCAGAAGTATCCCAACACATAGTGAAGAACTCAAAACTAATCATGTAGCATGTTACTCCTTTCAGTCAAGGGGGTAAGAAGAGTCCCTAAATGCCAGCTTCCTGTGGCCACAAAGTCACCAGACACAGGGATGTGCTAGACTTAAAGTATGTACACAGTTAGCATGCCTTAACAACCAGAGGCTGAAAACTAGGGAAATCCCCAAACATTTTCTACAAGTTCCACATTAGTGTATATTTTCTTAAACATCTGTCAAACCCCTGACTCACCACTATACCTTAGTACAGGGAGATTGTTTACAGTTATTTGCATTCCATCCTCCACACATTTCACCAAAAATCCTAAATTACTAGCACTTTCAAATATACAGCTGTTTTCACTTTTTGCTTCTTGATGGTGTCACAATTACAATTCTGTCTAATTCTCTACACAGAAGAAATCCCTTTATGTCTGGTTTTGGGGTGCCATCAATAAAACCTGCTCAGTCACCACAAATTTGCAAACCCTCACAAGATGGTCAGAAGTGTACTTGTATTAATTTCAGGCTCCTCCTCACAGTCTAGTATTATTTCAAATTTTTTATTTGAAGTGAAAATGAAGGTGAAAGTGAAATTGAAATGAAGTGAAAATTTCTGAATAATATAATAAGGCAGATCTCTTGCAGTGTAAAGTGGAAGCCTGTCTCAGCTTGCATGAGAAAAAGATGGGATCAGGGAAAGTGCATTGAGAAGTTTCTCTAAGAGCTCACAGACAAAAGAAATATGTGAATGTATACAGGCCACCCACAAATTCTGTATCAACCAAACACATACATTGCAAATAGAATGCTTTAATGTCTATGGCTGCTTACTGTGACCATCTATAAAAGGTATCAGAGTAGCAGCCGTGTTAGTCTGTATTCGCAAAAAGAAAAGGAGTACTTGTGGCACCTTAGAGACTAACAAATTTATTAGAGCATAAGCTTTCGTGAGCTACAGCTCACTTCATCGGATGCAAATGCATCCGATGAAGTGAGCTGTAGCTCACGAAAGCTTATGCTCTAATAAATTTGTTAGTCTCTAAGGTGCCACAAGTACTCCTTTTCTTTTTATAAAAGGTATGAGGCTCAATTCTCCTACTCATTTCTGCAACACAGGGAAAAAACCTGTTGTTTCAGTGCTACTAAAGTAATAACATGATGCAAGACTTAAAACACTTATAAAGTTGACTAAATCAGCGGCTAACAACATTCAGTGAAACTAACTAAAAATTAAAATAGATAACACCATCACCATATGATTAGACTTATAAAAAAATCTGAACATTACCACACATGCCAAAGATGATTGGACAAAGCTTCCTTGAAAGTAAGAGATTAAGGCTGAGATTTACGAAGCCATGTAAGAGTTTTGGACACTGTAGTGGTCCCTCACTCTTGAGTGGGGAGGGAGGCCACTACACCTCACTACAGGCAGACATCAAGTAACAGTCTTTAGGGGAAGCTCTGGCCCTCCGGGTATGGCTGAGCCACAAACAGTCTTTAGCCCAGAGCCTTCTGGTTGGGGTGGACAGTAAATAACAGTCTATAAGGGAGCTCTGGCCTTCTGGGTGGGGCAGAGCACAGTTTATGGCTCCACAGCCTTCTGGCTGGGGGTGAGCCCACAACACAGCGTAGGCCTTCTGGCCAAAGAGTGGGTTTGACCACCACCCCAGGGGTGGGGTCAGTGGCAGGCAGGGTAGGGGGATCTAGGCCATCCTACTCCTCCGAGTCCCAGCTCAGGGCCCTAAAAGTGGCAGATGGGTCTGCCACTGGTCAACAGGGATCCTCCCGAAACACGCTGACTCACTCTCCAGTAGGAGAAGTGGACTAAAGTCTGGTTCCTCTAGGCTATTTCCTACCACAGTCTGTGTATAGGGCTCTGTAGTCCAAAGGTCCTCTGTCTCCTCAGGGTACTCAGCCACTGGCAGTCCCCACTGGTCCTAGGGGAATTCATCCGATGATGGTTCTGGCAGCTCCACGGGATACTTGTCCATCTCCTCCGACAGCAAAGCGTGGCTCAGGGACTATTGCAGGATCCCGCAAAAATCTCTGCTCCTTCTGGTGGTCCAGCCCCAACTGAGCTCCAGGGCTTTCCTTTTATATTTTCTGTCTTGCCCCAGGACTTCCGCTACCGGGGGCAAGGCAAATTCTGCTCCACCCATGAGGGGGAGCGTAGTAGTCCGTCGCTCTTCCTCACTACAGACACCATTAATTTTAAAGATAAAGAACACATGAAACTTGAGAAAGGTGATGCAGAAGACAATTTCATTGGCTTTTCACTTAGGTTTAAATAACGTATTTGGTCACAAGTTTTCATCCTACGCCCCTAGTAGGTATTTGTCTACTATTCACTCTTTCCCCACCAATCCCCAGTTTGGCCTTTTTGGGGGCTTCATTAGAGGCATCTGATAGACTATTGGGTCAATCTTGTTGTGTACTCAGAGAGCTCTGTGGGAAGTTATACCTGGTTCTGACCAGTGCTCTTTATCCCTTTGTTTCAAACAATATCAAACCGTACAAACTGGGACCAATACTGAGCTGCTGTAATTCCAATGAAGTTGACAGAATTGTGACAGCACAGATTTTAGATCTTAGTCTTTTAGTTTAGATTTCAAAATTGACATTGCATTTTGACTTAACAGAAAAAGAGAGTTCCTAATACACTAGATAAAAGTTTGACTCTAAAAAATGTATCCCTAGAAATGGAATCCATTAAAGTGCCTCCTTCATTTGACATCAGGATAAAACACAGAGGATCACAGAGATAAATTTGATCGAGATGATGCAGTATCATGAATGTCAAAATGGCAATTATAAACACACTTGTTGAATTAAGGCTCGATTCTGGAGGTGTTCAGCATCACAACTTCAGTGGGAGTTTGGGGGTTTAGCACTTCTCAAAATCAATGCATTGAACAGCAACCAACTCCAGTAAATCCAGTGACAGAAATCTTCTCATGTCTTCTTCCATTCATAGGTCTGCTGGGTGGCTGTGAAATATGCTCCCATGGCCAGTAGCTGGGCTTGACATTTTCTGACAAAAATTAAATGTAATGACTTTTGCCATAACAAGGTTTCACATGTTAAATACATCAGACTTAACAAACACCCAGCCAGAGTTCTGTTGTATTTCAATAATATTTCCTTCAGACAAAGATTTGAGGCACTTCTGTCATGAGTCATAATTAATGCTTGAGCACTAAGAAGGCAATTTATGTCAAACTAATAAATACAAATATTAAATTCAGAGCAGAATTTGAGGTGATGTAACTGTCATCTCTATTAATGTAACTGTCATCACTATTACCATTAGTTGACAACTGAATGCAGAGCAAGCTTGTCAATTTTCTGAAGAAGTATGAGTGATACCTGGGTGGAGGAGGCACTTGCTTAACAAAGAGGGCTGAGTGTATGAGGTAGAGCAGGAGTCTCAGCCTGCGGTTAGGGTGCTAGCTGGTGACTCAAAAGAGTATGGTTCACTTCCTTGCTCTATTGCAGACTTGTGATATGACCTTGGGCAAGTCACTTGGTCTCTCTGTGCCTGAGGTCCCCCTCTGCAAATGGGAATGATCGCACTTCCCTACGTCATAGAGGTGATGTGAGGATGAATACATTAAAGTATGTGAGATGCTGAGATATTACAGTAGAGAGAGTCATATAAGTACCTTAGATAGATACAGGTGGTAATTGAAACATCTCACAACGCCCTTCCTTCATGCACTCTTGTCCCCAAACACTACACCACAATCAGCACTCATAATATCAAAACTTCCTGAAAAACACATCATTCCCCATGCCCTGCTACACATAAAGACCACCCATGCAAAAACACTCTCTACCAACTCTGCCTTCATGCACAATTAGACAGGCTTCAACTTCAGTTTTATAGATTTCAAGTGACGTCCACCAAGCGTACCTTTAGGGTCATCCTGAAGCTCTTTTAGCTCTCTACTGTATTACTAACATTATGGGCCAATCTTGCAGTCTGCACTCAAGTGGAACACTTTCGTCATTCCTGAGAGAGATTTATGCTTAGGTTAGACCAAAGGCAAGTTGCCTTGGTAATCTACATCAGATTTTAGGGGTCCCTAAGGAAGACTCCTTCTTCTTTTCTAATCCAACGGTAAAAGAGTCATACTGCTAAACTTAGGGAGAAGGAGGGATGAATTCCCCAGGAGCATATAATAGGATGGGGATATGGGAAACGGCAGGGCTGCACTGAGGCAACTTCCTAAAGAGAAACCTACTTTATAAACTAATCCTTCAAACATACAAGTGATTTGAGTAACTTTGCATGTGAGTGATCCCATGTAACTCAGTCGGATTACTCATGTAAATGTTGGCAGAAATCAGTGTCCAAGATGGTAGACAGTAACTAGCTTTTTTATTTCTGGTTTCTCTGTTTTCCTGAGGTTGGTCAGCCATGCTCACTATTCTTTACATGATGATTTTAAAGTAGGAAATGGGGCCACTACTGTCAGCCTCTTCCCTCCATGTCTTTCGTTATCCACTTCAGTGGTCCTATAAAGTTTGCTCAGAGGGACCCAAAGTACAGCAGACACCCCACAAATATCAACAATTCAGCATCCATGTTGGCCTTGAAGTTAAACAAACAAACAAACAAACAAACAAACAAACAAAAAGCCACATTTGAAATAAAAAACAGTTTGTCCTATAATAGAGAAGAGGTCCAGTAAATGCGTGTGAAAGATCTTCAGAATTAATTGGAAAGAGTTTCTTGAAACATCAGAAATTCCAAGGCAAGGAAATCAGCTTAAAGCATCAGTAATCTTCAAAAAGAATCTTCAAAAAAAGGATTTTCAAAAAAGAACTAGATAAATTAATGGAGGATGGGTCTATCAATGGCTGTTAGCCAGGATGGGCAGGGATGGTGTCCCTAGCCTCTGTTTTCCAGCAGCTGGGAATGGGTGACAGGGGAGGATCACTTGATGACTAGACTACCTGTTCTGTTCATTCCCTCTGAAGCGCCTGGCATTGGCCACCGTCGGAAGACAGGATACTGGACTAGATGGACCTTTGGTCTGACCCAGAATGGCCATTCTTCTGTGACTTATGTAAGTAAGAAGACAGTGGAAATATTTAGGACACACTTTAAGGATGCCACTAACACGACTTCCACAACATGTGATAATAGGGTCACCACCTGAAAAGAGACAAAGAGGGTGACGTAGAACAACATTATGCAGCACAACAGAGAAAGAAGCCAAATCCATCAATAAGACAATCAGAAGCCTTACAGACCATCATAGGACTGAAATAAATGCGGGAAATTGTTGGATGCCCTATGCGCCTGAGGGTGCAGGAGCAAAAAGAAAGAAGATGACCTTCTGGAACTAGCATAAAGCCAGAGTGATTGGCTTTGTGCCAGTCTCCTGCATGGTAGAAGAGTGGGATAAAATCCAATCCCCAACCTGTGGTCAGGCTATTGGGTTGCAATCCAGGCTAATGTAGTAGTGACAGAGGAGCAATCACTTTAAAGGCTCATATAAAATTTCTATTTCAAGGTGCTACTACAACTTCAGAATATTCTTGTTCTGATTTCTCATCTGAAAACCCATTTATAAATGCTATTTTCCTGAGAGACTGGTATGGCCCAAGCAACAATATCATTTTCTATTTCCAACTGCAACAGTCTCTAGATTCTTGCTTGCCCCCATCACATCTCTGAGACATCACTGACTTGCTGTCAGTCTGTTTCTCAGATCTGCAGCCAGTAAGTCTTCTTTGTTCTCTGGAAATGATGTTCTACTTTTCCATTATGTTAGAGACCTATCTTAGGGATGTGGCAGATTGTCTGTTACTTGAAGCATTGAAAGCAAGCCTGGGTATCTGTTTAAAAGATGTTACAGTTCAAACAGAAATTATGAGTAAGGCTGTGAGTCTGTCATGGAAGTCCTGGAAAGTCATGGGTTCAGGTGACTTTCTGGGACCTCCGTGATTTCTGCAGTGGCCGGTGCAGCTGGCCCGCGGGCTGCCTGAGCAATGCGGGCAGTCCCTGGGACAGCTGCATCTCGGGCTACCACGCCTCCAGCCCCAGCAGCAGCAGGATTTTGGGTGTGGGAGGGGGCTCCGGGCTGAGTCAGGGGGTTCAAGTGATAAGGGGGGTGAAGCCTCTGGGCGGCACTTAGCTAGGAGGGCTCCCTGGAAGCGGCGAGATGTTCCTCTTTTAGCTCCTAGGCAGAGGCGTGGCCAGGTGGCTTTGCGCACTGCCTCCACTTGCAGGCACCACCCCTGCAGCTCCCGGTGGCTGCAGTTCCCAGCCAACGGGAGCTGCGGATTGGGCACTCAGGGCAGGGACAGCGTGCGGAGCCCCCCTGGCCACGCCTCCGCCTAGGATCTGAGGGAGGGACATGTTGTCACTTCTGGGGAGCCATGCGGAATCAGGTAGGGAGTTTACCAGCCCTGCCAAACCCTCCCCACCCCAGCAGCAGCAGGGTTTTGGGATGTGCACCCCACCCGCACCCCCCAAGCACCACCGGGGGTCGCAGGCCCCCCCAAGAGCACACATGCTGCCCATGGCCTGTCCATGACTTTTACTAAAAATACCTGTGATTAAAATGTAGCCTTAGTTTTGAGCTTTATGCAGAAATTGCTAGGTGAGATTCTATGGCCAACATTATGCAGAAGATCAGACTAGATGATCATATTGGTCCTAACTGGCCCTAAAATCTATGAAGCATATCCATTAGAACTGATGGATAAGGAGAGGCATGGACAGCCACCTGTGGCTTTTCGTCCAAACCCAATACATTTTTCTCTGTTGGAGGACTACACACAAAACAAACCTTTATTTCTCCAAAAAAATGAAGAGAAGGGGAAAAAAATTACATTTTTGATAGCACACCATGGGAGAAAGAGGAAATCTTGCATTGTATCCCTTCTTCTTTGCCTGTAGATTGCTTAAGTAGACTATAAATTATTTGGGGGCATTGACTTGGGTTCTTATGTCTGTAAAGCACAGTACACTTTTGGGTACTATATAAATAATAATATTTCATTTTGTTAGAGCTTATCTGTCAGCTGATGAATGCAAAGTTCCTTGAGTTTGTGCAGGAAATAGTACATTATTTTCCTGACTGGCTCTAGCCAAAAATTGCTTCTCCGTCCACAAAAATAGTGGATAGCAAGTTAATAAAAAATCCCAACATAAAAAAAAATCCCTTTACAATGGGAGAACTTAGAGACTCTCCACTTATACTTGCCTACACAGAGTTGATGTTTCCAGGTTCCCATTCAATGGGTGAGTTAATTCACCTAGCAGCCTCTGCTTGACAGCTCTGTGGCAGCCTAAGGACTGTGTGTTATGGGGTCCAGTGATAGTGCAAGTATAGTGGTGAGGTAAAGGCAATCCTGCACCAAGGCAACATAGACAAATATATTACAGAATAAATGCCGGTCAAGAAAAAAAGTGATTTAAATCATCCTATGCCTTTTGTGTCATTGTATCCTGACCCCCCTCCCCACTTGGTTTTGTAAGCTGCTGCTTGGAAGTCTGATGTTAAACGGGCATGGGGATGGATGATTTAGTTTGTCCTACAAGTCCCAGACCTGGCCTCCAAGCAGCACTGTGCTTAAACTCCTGGAAGTCACCTTCAGATGGGGGGGGGGAGAGGAATCTCCTCCAGCAGACAACAAAAAGATCAGCAGAGAGAGGCTGCTGGGGGGAGCAATAGCCCCTGCATGACCTCTTGAGCTGCGGCTGTACAAAGACAGACTGTGTTGACCTCCCCCCCCCGCCCATTCTCATAGGCTTCCCCATTCACGTGGGCGGCACTTTCTCCCTGCATTTGAAATATACTTGTTGCAGCTCTCTCTGCCTCCCGCCCCCACTTCCTCCTCCTGCGCTCGGCACCTCCGGCCGCTCCACCGGGGCTCCCTTCTGATAACGGCAAGGAAAGCCGCCGGGCGGGCAGCTGAGCGGGTGAGTGGAGCCTGCCCCGGCTGGCTCCCCAAGCCGCGGGGGGGCACCGTGCCCGGGGAGGGGGCTGGGCTTTGCACAGCGAGCCTTCCCCGCGCGCGGCCGCGGAGTGACTGCAGAGCCGCCGCCGGGGAGCCCGCTCGCGGGGCAGGGGCTGAGGCGGCTCTGGGGAGGGATGTCGCTGTTCCCGGGGTTGGGCGGGGGGAGCCCGCGGGCGTGAAAGGGGCTGGCTGCACCCTGCGGGCAGCGCTCCCGCGCCGGGCCCCGTGTGACGCCGCACTGCACGTGGCTGGGGTGGGAGCCCCCGGCTGGGCCGGTCGCACGCTCCGTCCCAGCTCCGGGGGGGCCACAATCCCTCTGCCTCTCCGCCGCGCCGAGGATGGAGGAGCGGGGCGGGGCAGACCCGGTCCGCAGCGTCGGGGCTAGCAGGCCACGAGGCCGGCGAAGGAAGGCGCCGCCTGTCCCCTGCGCCGGGTGGGGAGTTCCTCCCTCCGGGTCTGGACTTCGGGGCGCTGCTGCTGCCGTGGCTCGCCGCGGCCCCCGCCGTTCACGCTCTGCACGCCCCGCACCCCCTGGCCTCCCACGGGCTGCGGTAGCGCCTTTCCGATACGCGCCGCCTTGCTAGGCGGGAGACAAACGCGGGTTGTGGGTAATTCCGCGCAGGAGGACAAGAGCGGGATCTGGCGGCAGCAGGAAGGCGAAGCGCACGGGATGAAGTGGTTAGAGCCCATACTCGAGGAGCCCTATGCTGCTCCAAGCGAGGCACCATGATCAAATAGGGGGTGTGGTGTTTCAGAGCAGCAGCCGTGTTAGTCTGTATCCGCGAAAAGAAAAGGAGGACTTGTGGCACCTTAGAGACTAACACGTTTATTTGAGCGTAAGCTTTCGTGAGCTACAGCTATCAGGAAGGAAGTTAGTCACTCTCCAATTGCAGGCCTATTATTTACTGAGCACTAAGCTAATGCAAAGGAATGTGCTTACGGCCCTTTAAACACAAACAGGGACCGAAGGCAGGTTTGTTTACAACTAAATTGACAAATTTGCAAGACCATCAGAGAGTTCCCTGCCAAGTCTTACTCATTTGGAGAGAAGAAAAGGAGGACTTGTGGCACCTTAGAGACTAACAAATTTATTTGAGCATAAGCTTTTGTGAGCTACAGCTCACATCGAATGCATCCGATGAAGTGAGCTGTAGCTCAGGAAAGCTTACGCTCAAATAAATTTGTTAGTCTCTAAGGTGCCACAAGTCCTCCTTTTCTTTTTGAGAATACAGACTAACACGGCTGCTACTCTGAAACCTGTCATTTGGAGAGAGTTTCTAGCAGTTTTTGAAGCAGCTCCATTGGGAGAAGAGCTTTTCTGCTTGTTGTGTTTCAATAAGCCATTTACAACATCACTCAAAAGAAATCTCTGCCTCATGCAAGTTGTCAGATCTCACAGCCTTGAGTTTAAAGGGCAGCAGACAGGTTGGTCAGAAAAAGAAATCTTTTTACTGCATTCTCACTCGGTATGTCTTTTTTTTAATGGTTATGTTTAAAATTTTTGCTCAGAGGGATGGTGTCTTGAAATGGACATCTTACTCTCTGATCCTGTAACAGAATCTTTTAGCAAGGTCCCTGCACTCATGACTTCTATTGACTTCAGCAGGATTCAATGAGGAAATACGGTTCACGCTAGCAGATCTTCAAGCAGCACTGGGACTTGGGCATTATCATGGTGCTGCAGTGCCAGTATAGTTAAGGTTGCATCATGATTTCTGTTTAAAGATGGATCTTTCTAAGTCCTCTATAATTGACATGCTGAGTCAGATTCCTTTGAAATTTGGTGTGTCTCAAGGTGCAGGGTAGGGTTAATGATCCAAATTTAGGGTAATTTGAGCGTGGTGTTCCAAAGATACAAGTCTTGAAATAAATAGCAATGTTTCAAAAAGTTTCCAGGTGGTGTATTTGGGTTTTTTGTTTGGTCTTTTGAATAGTGCTAGGGATCAAACTGCCGATGTGATGTGGGTCAAGATGGTCTCAGTCTGTCAAGTTTTACCCAAGGTAGTGCATGGCACCCACTAAATCTTTGGGGGACCTAAATTGAGAATGTTATTTCATGTACATTTTTTACAGTAGGCCTACACCAATAAGAAAAATTACTCGACCAATTTCCATTCCTGTTGTTTTATATGCTTTAAAGCTCAACGCTGAGTAATGCTCTAAAATCCGACTGGTTAATCAGCTTGCTTGGAAATTTGGTGTGCCCCAGGGGGTGCTGGGTAGCATTAATGATGCAAATTTGGGGTCATTTGACTGGGGGGTTCCTTAGTTACGTTCCTCTATATACGTCCTCAAAAGCCCGGTTTCCCTCTGCTACCTTGTACTGTTAAACTGAGAGCTACTAAAGACTGGATGAATGACATGCCTCACTGAGATTGATAGTGGTGAACTCAGCCTTCAATTAATATAACTAAGCATAAATTAATGACAAGCCCCTACCTAAGACGAAAGGAGTTTTGCACTGAGTGGCCAGAGTTTGCTGCAATTTGTCAGTCATGGGTGGCAATTTTATTTGGGGATGGAGGGAATATAATCAAAGTATTTTGGGGGGAAAAGTAGAAAAAAGGGGAGTGGTATTAGGGGATGGAGGATTGGAGAAACATGGGGAGAGTGGTTTGGGGCTGCAGCAAAAGGAGTGGGCTTGGGGGATGCATGGTAGAGGAGGGAAGAGGGGTGAGGGAGTCCTTGCCCCCCCAGCTCTGCCAGTGCACCCCAAACTTCCTGCACCCCACAGTTCTGCCAGTGCACCCCAAACTTCCTGCACCCCACAGTTCTGCCAGTGCACCCCAAACTTCCTGCACTCCACAGCTCTGCCAATGCATCCCAACCCCCCCGCTCCCTACAGTTTGACCTGTGTACCTCAACTCGTGTACAAACCCTTCACACATCCACCAATTCCATTTGACTATAAGCTCTTTGGGTCAGGGACTTCTCGTTATTATAGTGCTGCAGTAGTGCCACTCTAATTGAGGTTACATCATGACTTCAGTTTAACAGGTGATCTAAGTCCTCTAAAAACTGGCAGGCTTAGCTGTGTTTCTTTTAAATTTGGTGCCTCAGCAGGGTGCAGGATAGGGGTCATTTGAGCTATGGGTTGCAAAGATATAAGGCGTGAAAAAATAGCCATTTTTCAGAAAGTTTCTAGGTGGGGTCTCTTTGCTTAGAGCTAGAGGTCAAATTATTGATGTGATGTGGGTCAAAATGGTTTCAGTCTGTCAAATTTTACCCAAGGCAGTATCTGATCCTTTATATGTGCATGCACCTCATGTATATCATCAGATGTAATACTTCATGTTGCTTGCTACAAGTTGTCTCTCTTATATGTGCTTTTATTTTATGGGGAAGTTTACTGTGAACACGGCAGAACAGGCAGTAGCCAGAGTAACCAGAAATTTTATTATATCAGGTGGGGAAGAGCCAAACTACTTTGTGGGGGGCTATGAGGGGATGATGGATTAGCCACAGGGAGAGGGGTTGTAGCTCTGGAGGGGACAGGAAATGAGGATGGGTGGTAGACAAGCTTGGATTGGTTGTTTGAGGAAAATCTGTGTTTTTACTTGCCCTTGGGGAGTATGTGTGTGGGGATGGGCAAGTGGCTACTTCCTGATCTTGGGGCAACTTAATATGGTGTTTTCAAAGATGCATAATGTGGAGGTTTGGAACTGACACCACAGGTACCTTGACTACTGAGGGAAAAGAATTTATAGAAACGTGTGTGCTGCCAGGCTTGCCAATATGTGGATTCTGGGTGGATCATGAGGTGGCAAAAGTTTGTGGGAGAGCAAGGAGTATATCAAGATTGCTGATTACAGGTAGATTAGATGGAGAGAGGTGTCCTGAACTGGCATAATCTTTTGCTCACTCTGCAGCATCTAACCAGTGACGTAAGAGGTTGTGATCTACCAGATATTATGATGATTCACTCTGGTGGAAATGATCTGGGCCTTATTCCTGGTGCACACCTCATAAAATGTAAGTAAGCAGATTTGGACTGCATCAAAGATTTGTGACCAGGAGCTGTAATAATTTTCTCTGAAAAAATTGCTACAGCAACAATATGGAAGATGTGTTGAATGAACATTAAATAGGAAATGGGAGGGCTTGTGGCTGACCAGAAAAGATGTATGGTATAGCAATGAAAAATACAAGTTCTGACACCTCTGGGGTACATCTGTTGGAAAAGATTCAGAGGATCTTTCTCACAAACCTAAAACTGTCAGTATTTTGGAACAGAAATCCCGCCTGTGATTTCTCTCATGTGTCCTACCACAAACTCCACCATCCAACCATTCTGAAACATGACCAGGAACGCCATTCCACTGTAACACAGCTGTTCTTCAGTTGGTGGTATGTTGTCCTCTTGCACAATGTTGAGTTGAGTAAAACGCAAACATTTCAGCAACTATGGGGTGAGCAGAGTAAATGTATGGGTGTTAACGGGGCATACCGGGGCAGTGTGGAAAGAGGTTAAGGTTGCACTGGCAACCTTAATGTGCATTTCCTAGTTTTCAGAAGTTTGAGTTCACTCAATTGAGCGTTCTGCCAGGGGATGACCTACCACTAAGCAACCTTAACTTTGAATTAACATACATTTTTGCCATTGAATTGTAATAGTTTTAAGACTAGATAAACAGTAGTCATAAACCTTACACCAGCATATCTCAGTACAATACAAACATCATAAAGCTTGACCATGTAGGTCCAATCCTGATTCTGCTAAAGTTAATGGAAAGTTTACTGGAAATTCCCACTTCAGTGGGAACAGGTTCAGGCTTTTAATCTAACATAGCATTACACTGAGTAGCTATAACATCAGATACTTTAGACATATTTTTGGAGCTAAAAATGATATACAAATGATTACAATAATAAAACCTAGTTTTTCTACAGTGTTTTTCATCAGTAGATCTCAAAGAACTATACAAGGAGGTAAGTATCATTATCCCCATTTTACAGATGGGAAAACTGAGACAGAGAGGCACTGACAACATATTTCCAGGTATGCAGGCAAAATAATATTACACTCTTCTGCCAGGCAAATTTCTAGAATGAAGAGTGAAATTTAGTTTTCCTAATACCTGGTGAAAATCATGTTGGATGCCACAAACAGCACTAGAATAATGAATGTTAGAGTTGACATTCACTTTGACATTTGGCATGAAGGATTTATTCCAAAGTAAAGTGAATAATGTCTAAGGGTATATCTATACTACGCGCCGGATCTCCGGGCAGTGATCGATCTAGCGGGGGTCGATTTATCGTGTCTAGTCTAGATGTAATAAATCAACCCCTGAGCGCTCTCCCGTTGACTCCTGTACTCCACTGCCGCGAGAGTCGCAGGCAGAGTTGACGCGGGAGCGGCAGCAGTCTACTCACTGTGGTGAAGACACCACGGTAAATCGATCTAAGTGTGTCAACTTCAGACACATGAATAACGTAGCTGAAGTTGCGTAAGTTAGATCGACACCCCACCAGTGTAGATCAGGGTAGTATTGCTTAAAATAATATTTTTGTGTCCATTCTTCCAGTTAAGCATGCCTTATGCAATCTCCTTTAACTTTTCATGGGAATTTTGCATAAAGAAGTAGTTCAGACTTAGGCTCCAAGATATTCCTTCCTAAACTGGTGGTGGTGGGGGATTCTAAATTAATTTTAAACAGTCATTTTCAAATATAAGTCAATGATACTACTTACAGTAGCAAGCACTACACTTGGTAGTGTTTGAAGGTTCAGCTCTTAGGCTGTAAGCTCCTTGGGACTTGGGGTATGTTGTCTTCTGTGTCTTGTACAATGCAAAGCACTTCGCCATCACTTTAAATTAAAAAAAAATGGAACTTCAAGTCTGAAGAATTCATTTGCTCCATCACCTAATATAATTAGAACTTTGATATCATGTTGCCATTTAATTTTAAACACGTTTTGAAGAGGTGGCAGCACTGCAGCATCTGCTGTTGGAATATTGTTCAGCATTTGCTAATATCCACTTGCATATTCATGATCAATCAGGTTATCATGCTTTAGGGAGGAAATGTAGGTTGGATGAGGTTGTGTATGCCAAATCCCCTAAACCCATGCACATGTGAGCAGCCTATTTTCCTATAGAGCCACAAAGTTGTTGGAGCTGGCTTTTCTAATGAACTTTTAACACAAGAGGAAGGAGTTGTATAACACTGAAAAACTAGCATAATGGGGTGCCTCCCATATTTATTGTCTCAATGACTCCATGCCAGACTTGCTCACTTTACATGAACACAGATTATTTTTTCTAGATGTCAAGTTTGCAAACTTAATCTGGGATCAGAAAGTCACATTTTGTCCCTTGCTCTTGCATGTGTAATAAAGGATCTGAAAGTGGGACTAAGTTAAAGATTCTTTTGGTGCATGACAGAGAGAGAGAAGAACTCAGACCACGCTTTCACAGTGGAATTTGCTTTGCTGGACTAACAGGAGTTTAAAAGTACTGTAATAAAAACTTACTATTCTCAGGTCAAAAGGGAGCTGATCTCACTCTTAATACACACATGGAACAAATCTGTTAAATAATAAAATAATGAAACCTATTCTGACCATCACTGCCCTCTATTTGATAAGACCCAGTCAGAAGGGTTAAGCATTTCCCATGTAAGTTCTGGGGTTTCAGAATATAAAGTACTTCCATGCCATTCTTGGCAGAGAGTCAATGGTCCCCGTTTATCTTCCAGGAACTGGCCATGTCCAGTGGATCCATTCAAGGCATCATATTCTAGTGAGATGTGCAGTTTGCATCTCAAAATAACCCTTATCGCACTTGCCCAGTCAGGTTTCTTTGTACTTGCTTGTTGATGTACATCAAACTACACTGCATTGCGATCTTTTCAACTCTTACAAACTAAGCAGGGTCAAACCTGCTTAATTTGTTGGTGGTGACTGCCTAGAAAATGCTAGTGCCCCCAAGAAATGATGTCGATTTAGTCAGTGGTCCTCTGCCCTCTGCATCAGCATCAAGTAATGTATCAGCGTGGTGCAAGGATGTATTGCCACTGCCTTTTAAATGAGGTGCAAGAGACCCTGAAAACTTGTGCACATTATAAATCCCATGACATTTTTCAAAAGCACAGGGTTATTAACCCTGGTATTTTGGCCAAATAACAATTTGGGTAATTACAGTCTTTTTACCAAATAAGTTATTCTTCACTTCCTGCCCTAAACTATTGTATAGTATTGACTGTTGCCATATTTCACGGCAAAAGAAGTTGCATTTAGTGGGCCAAGAGAGTCTTACAAAACATATTCAGGGGCAAATTTTGTCTTTTAATAGTTCTTTGGGATCATGGTGAATGAAAGTAAATATTGGCATCATTGTGACAGGGCATTTGTCTAAAATTTCCCAGCACTGCTAAAACCAGTTCAGTTCACTGGCAATAGTAAGGTGGGAGTACCAGTACAGATAAAGCATCAGTGATCACTGGCCTTTTAACCCCTTTTGTGTTGTGTAAACCTGCTCTGAGCAGGATTAGGTTAGTTTGGGCCAGATCCTCAACTCAAGTAAATTGTCTTAGCTCCATTGACTTCAATGGAACAACACTAATTTATACCACTTGAGGATCTGGCCTCTCGTGCTGAAAACACCAGTGGCTGCCTGGAGCCTTTTCTAGAGTGCTCCCAAGGTTGCTCCCACTGGTGGAGCTGCACTAGCTATAGTAATTGTGGGAAATTTTAGGGGGAAAACCCCTTTTAGACACAGCTATTCAGTCTTTGCCATGCATTTCATATTAGAATGCCATGCTAATACCCGCTTAGAGGTTACAAATGCATGACTGTGGGCCCAAAGTAAGGTGCTGAGACTCCCACTGATGCCATATTGCAGGCAGAAAGATGAATGGTTGACAGGAGGCAGGGAAGATTGACAGGGAAAAACAGTCAGGAAAGTTTTAAGGGCTACCTGCCTGTCACATGATCTAGCAGGGAATTTAAGGAAAGGATGTGTCCTCTTTCAAGGGCAGCTGGCTGAGACAGGCAACAGCAAAGCTTCTGGGGACTGAAGTTGGTCAGATGAATTGCTTTGTTTTGTGGTTGGTGTTTGAATAATACATTGTGCCTGGAGGCAAGGGCCTGAAATGGACTCGGGTGTGGCACTGGCTCTTTCCTGGGCTGGTGAAATAGTCACCAGCTTACAAAGATGTTCAAAAATCAGGACTCACTCCCTAAATATAATGAGATTTTAAAAAATTAATACATTTGGGGTTCTTTTTTATTTACTTCTAACCTACAGAGTGCATTTGTGTCACATTTTCAAGCTTTCCTCTGAAACCATGAGGACTAGAAACTTACCCTTTTAAAAATTGAAACCTGCTTGTCACATAATCACGTCTCCAAAATCTGGGGCTTTGAATATTGTCAGAGTCATGATAAAAGTATGAGAGTTGACAACACTGGAGAGATATAAACAAGGATCAGATCAGATGAATTAAAAGAAAATGCAGGGATTGGTCTTAATACCTTATATCTATCTAAATAAACATTTACTCTATTTGTAGACGACAATGAATGTGGAACATGAAATTAACCTCTTAATTGAGGAGATTCGGCGGCTGGGGACCAAAAGTAAGTACTGTAATCTCACTGATCACACAGGTTTAGCCTTACTATGTCAACTTGTGAACTTGACATCACTCCTCAACCAATAAGGCTTGGGCCCAGTTCTACAAAGACTTGCATATATGTTTAACTTTGACTTCAATGGCCCTACCCACATTGCATAACAGGGACTCCTCTTATGCATGAAGTTAGGTACATGCATAAATCAATGCAGGTTGGGGGCCTTGGGATGAAATCCTGGCTCCATTAAAATCAATGGCAAAACTCCCATTGACTTCAGTGGGGCCAGAATTTTACCCTTGGTCATTAGCTGGTTTGGAGTCTTCCAGTTTCAACTCAGGTATTATGGGAAGTAGCATTCTTCCCTTTGAAGTCAATACTGAAGTAATGATTCAGCATGATAATGGCATAGAGAGGACACTTATAAAGTTTACAGACAATACCAAGATGAGAGGGGTTGCAAGTGCTTTGGAGGATAGGATTAAAATTCCATATGATCTTGACAAACTAGAGAAATGGTCTGAAGTAAATAGGATGAAATACAATAAGGACAAATGCAAAGTATTCCACTTAGGAAAGAACAATCAGTTGCACATCTACAAAATGGGAAATGACTGCAGAGTACTGCGGAAAGGGATCTGGAGGTCATAATGGATCCCAAGCTAACAACAGTGAGTCAACAGTGAAACACTTGCCAAAAAAAAAAAAAAAAAAAAAGCAAACATCATTCTGGGATGTGTTAGCAGGAGTGTTTTAAGCAAGACACGTGAAGTAATTCTTCCGCTCTATTCCGCGCTGATTAGACTTCACTGGAGTACTGTGTCCAGGGGTGAAAGTAAAATGCAGCTCTTACTAGTACGGGGCCCCTGTGCCTCCTCCCTCCCCCCACCCAAAAGGGTGTGGCCTCGGGCAGAAGGGGCAGGGCTGGGAGTCAGCGTCCCCCAGCCCATCCATATTTCCTCCTGGCCCGTGCAGCCCAGGGCTCCAGTGGCGATTTAAAGGGCCCGGGGCTCTGAGCCCTTTTAAATCGCAGCCCTGGGACAGCTACCTCTATTGCCCCGCCCTCCCCACTGTCAGCAGCCCTTTTTTAACATCGCTGCCCTTTTTGTGCCTCCCATCGGTGGCCCTGCCGGGTTGTTGTTGCCCCTTTTGCCAAATTAAGTGTAAAAATGTAATTAGAAAAGCCAAAAAGGAGTTTGAAGAACAGATACCTTTTGAGTTTTTGGTAATAACAAAATGTTTAAGTACATCAGAAGCAGGAAGCCTGCTAAACAACCAGTGGGACCCCTGGACAATTGAGATACAAAAGGAGCACTTAAGAACAATAAAGTCATTGTGGAGAAACTAAATGAATTCTTTGCTTCAGTCTTCACGGCTGAGTATGTTAGGCAAACCTGAGCGGTCCTATGTAGGTGACAAATCTGAGGAATTGTCACAGATTGAAGTGTCACTACAGGAGGTTTTGGAATTAATGGAGAAACTTAAAAGTAACAAGTCAGCAGGACCAGATGACATTCACCCAAGAGTTCTGAAAGAACTCAAATGTGAAATTGCGGAACTATTAACTATGGTTTGTAACCTATACCCAATGACTGTACCCAATGTACCAGCTTCTGTACCCAATGACTGGAAGACAGCTAATGTAAAGCCAATATTTAAAAAGGGCTCTAGAGGTGATCCTGGCAGTTACAGACTGGTAAGCCTAATGTCAGCACCGGGCAAATTAGCTGAAACAATAGTAAAGAATAAAATTGTCAGACACATAGATTATTGGGCAAAAGTCAACATGGTTTCTGAGAAATCATGTCTCACTAATCTATTAGAGTTCTTTGAAGGGGCCAACAAACATGTAGACAAGGGGGATCCAGTGGACATAGTATATTTAGATTTCCAGAAAGCCTTTGACAAGGTCCCTCATCAAAGCTTCTTATGTAAATTAAGATGTCATGGGATAAGAGGGAAGATCCTTTCATGGATTGAGAACTGGTTAAAAGACAGGGAACAAAAGGTAGGAATAAATGGTAAATTTTCAGAATGGAGAGGGATAATTAGTGGTGTTCCTCAAGGGTCAGTTCTAGGACCAATCCTATTCAACTTATTCATAAATGATCTGGAGAAAGGGGTAAACAGTGAGGTGGCAAAGTTTGCAGATGGTACTAAACTGCTCAAGATAGTTAAGACCAAAGCAGACTGTGAAGAACTTCAAAAAGATCTCCCAAAACTAACTGATTGGGCAACAAAATGGAAAATGAAATTTAATGTGGATAAATGTAAAGTAATGCACATTTGGAAAAAATAACCCCAATTATACATACAATATGATGGGGGCTAATTTAGCTACAACTAATCAGGAAAGAGATCTTGGAGTCATCATGGATAGTTCTCTGAAGACGTCCACGCAGTGCGTAGCAGCAGTCTAAAAAGCGAACAGGATGTTAGAAATCATTAAAAAAGGGATAGTCTCCATCTTATTCTCTATCTTATTGCCCTTATATAAATCATGGTATGCCCACATCTTGAATACTGTGTACTGATGTGGTCTCCTCATCTCAAAAAAGATATACTGGCATTAGAAAAGGTTCAGAGAAGGGCAACTAAAATGATTAGGGGTTTGGAATGGGTCCCATATGAGGAGAGATTAAAGAGGCTAGGACTTTTTATCTTGGAAAAAAGGAGACTAAGAGGGGATATGATAGAGGTATATAAAATGAGTGGTGTGGAGAAGGTGAATAAGGAAAAGTTATTTACTTGTTCCCATAATATAAGAACTAGGGGCCACCAAATGAAATTAATGGGCAGCAGGTTTAAAACAAATAAAAGGAAGTTCTTCTTCACACAGCGCACAGTCAACCTGTGGAACTCCTTCCCTGAGGAGGTTGTGAAGGCTAGGACTATAAAAGGGTTTAAAAGAGAACTAGATAAATTCATGGAGGCTAAGTCCATTAATGGCTATTAGCTAGGATGGGTAAGAAATGGTGTCCCTAGCCTCTGTTTGTCAGAGGGTGGAGATGGATGGCAGGAGAGAGATCACTTGCTCATTACCTGTTAGGTTCACTCCCTCTGGGGCACCTGGCATTGGCCACTGTCGGTGGAAAGGATACTGGGCTGGATGGACTTTTGGTCTGACCCAGTATGGCCATTCTTATGTGGCGGGGCTCAGGCCCTGGACTTCAGCCCCATTTGATGGGGCTTTGGCTTTCTGCCGTGGGCCACAGCAAGTCTAACACTGGCCCCGCTTGGTGGCCCCCCTGAAACCTGTCCGTGGCCCCCCACGGGGTCCCGGACTCCTGGTTGAGAATCACTGGTCTAGATAATACTTAGTCCTGCCACAAATGCAGGGGACTAGACTAGATGACCTCTCAAGGTCCTTCCAGTCCTATGATTCTGTGGTGCAAGGGAAGAGTGCTATTGTAGGTGGTTGTTCAACGTCTTTGAAAATCATTTCCAAATTCCATGAACTTGCTTAGAACAAAGACTATTCTTTTCACTACAATATATCACATTTAACATTCTTAGAGCTCTACATTTTAAAAAAAAGTGTCTATAATGATAAAATAAGAAATGTGGGCAACTAGGACAAAGGTGGGCAAACTACGGGCCACATCCGGCCCGTGGGACCATCCTGTTTGGCCCTTGAGCTCATGGCCGGGAAGGCTAGTCCCTAGCCCCTCCCCTGCTGTCCCCCCCTTCCCCCACAGCCACTCTGCCAGCACTCTGGGTGGCATGGCTGAGAGCTCCTGCCGGGCAGCATGGCTGTCTCCGGCCAGTAAGGGGATGGGGGGGGTTGGATAAGGGGCAGGAGGTCCCATGGGCCAGTCGGGACAGGGAGAAGGGGGGTTGGATGGGGGGTGGGGTCCTGGGAGGGGGTAGTCAGGGGACAAGAAGCAGAGGGGGGTTGGATAGGGAATGGGGTCCCAGGGCGGGGAGTGGTTAGGGGTGGGGGGTGCCGGGAGGGAGAGGTCAGGGACAAGGAGTAGGGCGAGTTGGATGGGTTGGGGATTCTGAAGGGGGGCAGTCAGGGGGCAGGAAATGGGAGGGGGCAGGGGAGCCAGGCTGTTTAGGGAATCACAGCCTTCCCTATCTGGCCCTCCATACAGTTTGGCAACCCCGATGTGGCCCTCGGTCCAAAAAGTTTGCCCACCTCTGAACTAGGATCTGGTTTGCTAATTTGTTGTTCCAGTTTTATGAAAATGTAACTCTATTTATTTCTATTTATTTTAATAAAAAAACCTGTTAATTAAATGTCGTTTATTACATAACATTATCTGCTCGTTAGAGAGAATGTAGATTGAGTGATTGTTTTGAAATTAATTTGTACCACTTCAAGAGAGCTATTTTTGTGAGGCAAGGAGGGACACATTAGCTTTTCAATTTGGACTTTAAATGTTAACCAGCATAAGAAACTATTTTAAAACAAATCAATTTCTACAGCTTCAATAATAATGTCTTATAGTGCTTTTCATCCATAGATCTCCACTTTACAAAGAAAGGTAAGTATCAGAGTGGTGAAGTGGCTTAGCCAAGGTGGCACAAAAGATCATTGACTGAGCTGGAAATACAATCCAAGTCTCCTGTTGTGTTTTGACTGTATTTCATTTCAGTACCTCCAAATATTCTTCCAACCGAAGGACAATCTGCATGTGTTGTAATACTCCTATCTCTGATTTAGATGCTGATGGAAAGCTGAGTGTGAAGTTTGGTGTGCTCTTTGCTGATGAAAAATGTGCCAACCTCTTTGAAGCCCTAGTGGGCACCCTTAAGGCTGCAAAACGAAGGAAGATTGTTACTTACCCAGGAGAGTTACTTTTACAAGGTGTTCATGACAATGTTGATATTTTGTTACTGCAGGACTAATGCAGTTTGCACTTCTCCTGTGCATTAGTTAATCTGTTTCAGGTAAATGATATGCAGACATTTCAGATCAAGGCAAATCATCCTAGTGTGTTTTGATGTATTTTTCTATAACTTTATAGTAAAAAGGAGACTCTTATTTTGGAAAATATTCCTTTTTGTATTCCTTCTGTGAACATTACTGTAAATGATTGTAAGGTAAAAGACACACAATCTCTTTTTAACTCAGGTAATGCATTTTTTAAATGTATCTCTCAGTTATTGTCACCATGAAAGAAGAGACAGAACTGGTAACTTATCTGTGTTTACAAACCAAAATTTGCTGTGAAAGTATAAAATAAAACATGCCTAAATTTATATAATTGTTGTTGTTGTTTCCTTTCATTTGTAGAAAGCAAATAGAATTACTCTAAGTAACAAGGCTAAATGATTGAACTGAAAGCGAGCTAGAGAAATGGAAATAGTTTTGCACTATAATGCCACCTTTTATTTCCAAATTCCATGGGGAGGAGGCAAGAGCAGGAGAGGTGAACTTGTTTAAATCAGGAAATGGGCTTGATTTCCCCGATCATAAAGATTAACAATATTGATCATTAGAGGAGTTCAACTTGTTCATCTTCAGTCTTGTTTATGAATTTCATGGAATCTTCATGCAATTTGATTCCTTTTGTGTAACTAAAACAAGAAGTGAACTTGTCAGCATGGATCACCATGAATGTAACAGGAAATTTGGCTGGTGAGAGAGGTAAAAATAAAGCAGTTTTTTTTTTTAAAGTGGAAATAAGTTTTCTAAAGAGTCAGATGTGTGTGTATAGGCTGGCTTCAGAGTGGTCTGTGTGAATGGACTGGGTCATTACTCCATCAGCAGCAAAGCACACAATAAGAATAATTCACCCTGTGTTGCAGTCACACTAGTTCATCTCCCCCACCACACCGAACCCCCGTAGTTCAGATCCACCCCTTCCCCAACTCTGCCACTTCTGCACCACCTCTGTAACCCACTACCGTCTCCTGAGTAGGAGGAGGCATGGCTGAAGTGGACCTACAGCCCAACAATTCCCCATTGCTTCTAGCCCCATAAGAGTTGTAACAGTGGAAAGCACAATTTAAGGTATCCCCAGCTATCTTTCATAGCCTGCATCTTTATCCCCAGCAGTAGAACAGGGGAATGGTATTCAGCTTCCCCTAGGTCCCTGTGCAAGTTAGTGCTGGCAAAGATATGAATCTCGCCCACAGGCCCAGAGTTACTTCCAAACTCCCTTCTTGGGGTTTGGCTTTAGTGGTACTTGCACTTTTGTCTTGATTTCTCTGGTGGAATTCAAGAGAAGAGAGAAATTTGTATGTCTGTTCTTAAGGATGTCTGAAAAGTGTTAAGAAATATAGTTTGTTCAATGAATGTGTTGTTTACAGAAAGCCTTTAGTTCCATTAGGTTCACTCTATCCATCCCCACCTTAACTTTTAGATCTAGGAGGGAATGGATGAAGAGCCTTATCTACTTGAGTTCCCCCAAACACTTTGTTCAAAATTAGAGTATCTATGAAAAGAAGGACTCCAAGTCTGAGTCTGTGACTAACACTTTTTCACAGAAATCACTAGCTTCTCCTATTCCTTTGTCCTGTCCCAAATCAGAAACTGAAAGTATGCTTTAGACTAAGCAGGAGAGAAAAAGGAGAGCTTCTATTAGGTAGACAGCCATCTTACCAATAATTTTTAAAGGGATTAATATACCTAGGAGTGGTGGTGTGGGGGACAGGCAACAGGGAGTCCAGAAGACTGTCTACTACTCTATTCCTTGTCTGCAGCCAGATCTTCAGAGAGTTGTAAAAGATTAAGTATCTCAGATACAAGGAAAACTGATCCAGGTTACAAAGTGCCTGAAGAGTGGGAGGCTACTTTTATTTTAGGCACAGAAAATTCACAAGCCATTAGGGAATCTTTACAAAGCTTTAAATGAGTATCATTTCCATTGCTAACTCCTTAATATATATAAACTTCAGTGGCTCTATTCCACATGATACGAATATAATTTATAGTATCGAAGTGTTTGAAATTGCTGAAATTTTTTGATGTGTTCCATAGATGTCACATCTTCCTGTAGATTTGGAGCATACTTTCCGAAAGAGGACAAAATGAGGTTCACTCAGATATTCACAATTAAAGCAGTGTTTTCATTTTATGGCTCCACATGCTAGATTGCACATACCATATGTGCTCTTTTCACTTCCACATATTATGGAGCTAGACCTTTTCTAATGCTGATAAGAGTATCCAAGGCTTCTGGGAGTATTGTGCATGGTGGATACACAGAAAACATGTTCCAGTAGATTTCATGGGTGTCCTAGAAAGTTCAAATTTATATTATCCAGGGTTGCCTCATTTTCAGGATACAGAAGACAATGCTGTGGTATGGCATGGAAATAACCTTGAAAGTTCCAGTTAACCACAAGGGCACTGACAAACTTCACTCCAGAAATCAAGAGCAAGTCTATATCAATCAGTTGAGACAGTACTGTGAGCACGTAATGTATCTACTGCTGGGGAAGTGAGGATTCGTTTTAGCTCTCTGTTCCTGAAAGCTTAGAATATATGGTATGACAATGCTGTATAACCAAAAATATTGCTTTAAGTGCAAACCACGAACATAACCAAAGATCTCAGCAGTCAATGTTTGTGTACACTGAATCCACTGTAGCTGTCTTTCTTCTGCATCCATGGAATGAAGGTTCAAATATTGGCAGAATATTTAATAAGTACGAGACCGATTCTGTGGATCCTCTTGCCACCAGTAAATATCATTGGATCTGTGAATGAATGCACCGGGTAGTGGATTTGGCTACAACAGTGTCAGACATAGTGATGAAAAACAGGTCAGAGAAATGGCTAGCATGGATAAAGTTAGCATGGGTATATCTACCTGTGCTTCAGGCTCACCTGGGATTGCAGTGTAGGCATACCCGAAGTGAAAACTCCATGGCTGAAAATAGCACCATAAGAAGCATGGTGTCAAGACATTACAAATAAGCTGTACATTTCCTTGTCCAGAATAGTGTGTCATGTCCTTTCTTGGGCAGGGGGAAAGGCAAGTATGGAACATGTTGGTTCTGCAATAGATCTTTATCACAATATTCACTTTGCACTCAGTCACAGTCAAGCAATAGAAAGAAGTAAATGAACAAAGTAAGCTGAAACAGAACAATCCAGAAATGGAAAATGTGTCATCAGAGCTCTGACAGCCATTTGCAACATACTTGTATGTGGGTGGCCTGTGTCAAAGAATATGAATTTGATGATCTCGACAAAATGCTTCTAAGGCCTGAATACCTTTGAAATATGGTAATTAAGAAGACATTTTTGTTCAAGGGAAGTATCACAAGGTTGTGATCCTAAATATCAAATACTGAGGTGAGGCATTGAGTGCCAAGCATACTCTCTGGTTCCCCTGCTGCCTGACATTGCCAGTCCAGCTGTAGTCAGAAACTTGTCCATTAAACCTATGTTAGGTTGTCCCTTGGGGCGTTTGTTCAGAGACATCACATCTAGCATAAAGGAGGCAGACAAAACAATTAATGAGAAATGCCACCACTACAGAGGTCAAACGTGCTGCTAACACAGATAACGTTGAAAGCACAACATTTCTGATTCTGATCAAGGCCTAATTGCCCCTCTGCTCCCAAGGCTGGATCTTTTGAAGGTTTATATTTCAAAGGCAAGAAGTCTCCAGAATTTTTATTTAAGGATGGATGGCCTTAAAATCAAACTAAAGGCAAGTTAAAAAGTAGCACCATTACAACAGTGAATTTGAAGGATCCTTAGAGTGAATATTTGCAAGATTAGTTTTAAAAACTGGATATGCTTTGGCCTTGAATAATTGCAAAGACAACATTTTCAGAAAGCCAATGAACTTTAAGATCTGGTTATTTAAAGCTACCATTGAAAAACTGTTCTAATGAATTATTCCCAATGGTGGCAGTTCTATTTAGTTTCACCACTTTGAGTATCATTTTAGTCACCTAACACAGTATAATGCATATTTAAGCCACTGAATCTTGTCTTCTGGCAGGTACTTTCTGTATATTTCCTGAGGGAGTATTCTCTCACAGTGTAGCCTAGATGTCACCACAAATTATACTTATCTTCGCCAAAGCACCTGAGAGGTTAAATATCAGGCTTATACCTGAGGAGAGCTTGATCTACAAGCCCACACTTAAAGTCTTGTCAGATCAAATCTGTATCAAACTTCCTTTCAGAGAAAGGCTTAAAATTAGACCTAAATGCTTCCTGGTACAGCATTTTCACAATACAGAACTCTCATGTTCATGATCCTGCTCCATCTGGCGCTGATCTCATGTGTTCAAGGGCCTGTGCAGGTACCCAGAGCTGCCCAGATTCTGGTGGCACAAAGGAGTCTTAAAGCCATGTTTGCCCTCCCATGCCTGGTTTATGTCTCTGTGCTGTACTGCCTGAGAGGCACAGCACTGATTCTTCCCCTGTATTTTTATTTATATACACACACACAATATTTTTTCAAGATTCTGGATGGGATTTACTATTTTTTGGCAGGTGATGGCATTCTTTTACCCTGCATGTTTCTTTTCCCCTTAGGGTGAAACTAATTTGAGATCTTCCCAGAGGAAGAAGATTCAGTAAGTTATGAACACATGTAAACAGGCACATATAACAGAAAGTATTTACTGGCCTTTTGAAAGCAAGTTGGGTGGAGGAGCACAGTCAGTTTCTTGCACGGTTGGGCCTTTTGCAATGCTTAGATGAAAGGTGCCATATAAATTCAAAAGTGTTTTCATTTGAATTATGGAGAGGCACCAGCCATTCTCCATAGCTAAGGCTGCAAACAGATTCCTTTGCAAAGGTTTATTTTAGACCCCACTATAACTTTGTCTTGGAAGATTGGTTTGGCCTGAAAAGACGATGTTTTGAAGGCAATGGGAGGTGAAAGCATTCAGTGCCTCTTAGGAGTTCAACACCTCACAGAATTAGGCCCAGCGGGTGGGATCCACAAAGGGACGTAGGTATTGCAATGTGGTGTGTCACAGCACCTAACTTTTAAGCACTTAGAAACCCACAGGAATACCCCAGCCATCCCTAAAGCCCGAGTTACGTGCCTAGGGTCCCCATACAATGAATGGGGAGAGATAGGCACCCAAGAATGCGATCCACAAAACATAGCATGCTAGGTAGGAAGCCGCCTAAGTTAGCCAATGGGTGATGATGATGGGAGGGATATGCTAAGCACTATCCCTTTCGTGATGGTGGGCACTTAAGTCCAGGCTGCAGGGAGCTGCCTATCTCTGCTTGCAGTCCATGAATGGGAACCTGCCATTTGGAGCCAGTTGGGCTTAGGTGCTTCAGTTCCTCCATGGCTCCCCCCCAAAGTGCCTAGCTGCTATGGTACTTGGTGTTCTTAAGATAGATAATTGGACTGACAGAAAGCACTATAAAAACAATTATGTTTCTAAACCTCTGTGGGGTAGGTAAGTATTCCCCTATTTGAGATGGGAAAATTGAGACACAGATGTTAAAAGGCTTGCACAACCTGTATTATGGTAAAGCTGGGAATGGAACCCCGGAATCCCAGTGCCATGCTGTTTATTGATAGGGACTATCTCCCATTTCAACAACCCCAACCAGCACTTGTTTATAACTGCAAGTACTAAGTAGATAAATAATCAGAAACCACAGTAATTGGACTTCTCAGAAATGTTTTGTTATAGATATAAAACACATTTAACAGTTTGCAGAAAAACAGTGTTTGGTTATTAGTCAAACACTGCAAGAATACACTGCATCATCATGAAAAAGAGTTTTTTAACACAGTTGAGACTCCATTAACAGAAGTGTGCCCTAATAAAGTTTTTTATCTTTGTTTAGATAATAGTCAGTAAACATCTGGATATGATTTTGTTTAGACCATTGATTAAATTTAGTTTAAAGTAATAATGGTATGCAGGTCAGGAAAACAAATTGTTAAAAAAGATTTCAATACCATATATCACCGATTGCAATGGGGCCAGGATTTCACCCAATATGCTTTCATTCCATTTTTTTTAAAAGTCAGTAAAAGCAGGTTTTTAATTTGGATTTAAACATTCCGTTATAGTGCTTGCAACCTAGCATTGCCAAATTGTGCTGGTGCATGAAATCCAGAGAGTGACACTGACCTCAAAACTCTCTAGAAATGAAAGTAAAACTGATCTCTTTTAAACAGAGTGAAGAAGGACTGAAAGTAAACAGTATAAATAGTGCAAAGTAAATTAGACTGTATTTGTTCTTGTTGATTTATTCTAACCTAAGGTGTTACTACTAAGGTAAGTAAGGAAGTTAGCGTGATAACATATTTTTTACCCTGACCATGTCCCTTTTAAAGGAAGAAATAAATGTAATTTAGAATCATAGAATTTAAAGCCAGAAGAACCGCTAGATCAGGGATTGGAAACCTTTCAGAAGTGTTTCAGAGTAGCAGCCGTGTTAGTCTGTATTCGCAAAAAGAAAAGCAGTACTTGTGGCACCTTAGAGACTAACAAATTTATTAGAGCATAAGCTTTCGTGAGCTACAGCTCATCCGATGAAGTGAGCTGTAGCTCACGAAAGCTTATGCTCTAATAAATTTGTTAGTCTCTAAGGTGCCACAAGTACTGCTTTTCTTTCAGAAGTGGTGTGCCATTTATTTATTCACTCTAATTTAAAAGTTTCATGTGCCAGTAATACATTTTAACGTTTTTAGAAGGTCTCTTTCTATAAGTCTTTAATATAGAACTAAACTATTGTTGTATGTTAAGTAAATAAGGCTTTTAAAATGTTTAAGAAGCTTCATTTAAAATTAAATTAAAATGCAGAGCCCCCAGTCCGGTGGCCAGGACCCGGGCAGTGTGAGTGCCACTGAAAATCAGCTTACATGCCATAGGTTGCCTACCCCTGCACCAGATCATCTGGTCTGACCTCCTGTATAGCACAGGCCATCAACCTCACCCAGCACCTACATACCAACCCAACAAACAAAATGAGACCAAAGTATTACAGCTCACAGGACCAGACTATTATGTGTCACAGGCAGAAAACAGGAGGGACTGAGATACACCAGTGCTTGAGACCCCCAAAATGATAAGGAAATGATTAAGTGAGATATATGCAGATAACCCTGGCAAGTGGGAGAGAACCCCTTTCCCTGTAGTGCCCCCAGAGGGAGGGGAATGGGCCACTAGGGTTTCGTGCTGGATCCAGAGTGAGGAGTTGTGGGAAGATGCCCAGCCAGCTCTCTCTTCCTTCCTTCCAGTCTGCCTGATCCTGGGATTCCCTGCACAGTGCCTGCTGCTGCTGCCTTAGCAGTGACTGGGTCTGGCTCCTTAGAATGTTTATGTTCATTTATTTTGGCAGGCTGCCAAAATTTTGCTGCTGATGCAAATAGCAGAAGGGAAATGACAATTTTCAAACCAAATTTTCAATTCATCCAAACCTGAATGGAATTTCATGGGACAGAGAAAAGGACTTTTCTTCTGCCAGGGCTTTTCTCCTGCCAAATTTCAAAGACCTGCTGCAAATAATGGAGGTGTTGGAATTCCTATAAAATAAATAAGTAAAATCTAAACAGAAAACCTTGCAAGAATCTTTTATGATAGCAAGTATTAGGCAACCTAAATATAGGAGTCATCACCAGCTTCCCATATTATTTCTTTCCGTTTACTCTTTCAATTAAGCCTTAGTCTTTATCCAGATCATGGGAAAGGATGGGGAAAATTATTCAGAAATGGACAAATTTTGGTGCATCTGGTAGAGACAATGCATGTTTTTCTTTCTGTGACTAAGCAAATGGCTACTGGTAGAAAGGGGAATGGCCAAGCACCAGAAGTCTGATCCAGACTTAAGGGAGATACCTAGTGACAGTCAAGCTAAGAAGTAATTCCTGGGCTCTACAGAGAGCTTTTTCTAAATTTTTCCTGCCAGTAGCTTACTACCAGTGGTAACTCTAGCATAGCTAATGTGCATTCAGCATGTTTGTACCCTCTTGTCTAGACAGGCTCTGAGCAGGATCAGATGTCAGGATGGTAAAGATGCCAATGTTTTGTCTGTCCTAAAGCTCCACTGTTGCTACCATTGGTGGAGCTCCACGAGGCTAGTGCAGGGGTGAGATATGTTAAGGAAAACTCAACGTTGACAGCCTCAGAGTCAGGTTTCATCTTTTGATAATTCAAGTCTATCTGGCTTCTTTGTTTTTCATTTTGGTTGGTTTTTATTTAAGTTATAAACGGCCATTTTTACCAACCAGGCTAGCTTCTCTAGTTATTTTCTTCAAAAAGGACATCTCCACAGACTCACACACACCACTCCTCTGCAACTATGCTGGCTCCTTTCTCACTTCCAGTTTGTCCCAATTCCACTGCTGTGTGGGAACCAATCAGTTTGCCACCTTGTGTGCTTGAGATAGCCTGGTTGGCTAGCAAGCTTAAGGAGGCAAGTGAATTGATCTTCAGACTTCTCTTCCCCTGCAGAAAACAGCTCTGGCTCTCCACTGCCTTGCACTTCACATAGTCACTTACACCTATGCAAGATATACAATGCTACCAAATCAAAAAAGAACGTTGTACACCCACTTTGCACAGGTGCACAGCAAAGAGTGTGCTGTACTCTGAAGCTCGCGGAGGGTCTAGAAGGAGATTCAGACTGCTGCGCAGATTTCAGAATGCTTGCAAAGATGCTTTAGTATTCTTTGGACTCTGTGGATGATTGGGAAAGGAGTGCAGAATGCTGCTCTGGTTGGTGGAGTCAGCTTGCAGATGGAGCGAAGCGGACTGGATCAAGCTTTGAGATGACTGGAGTCAGAGGAGGAAAGAATCTTCTGTGGATGAGCCTGTCACTTACACACTGGACTCAGCAGCTATCAAAGAACTCATTGGTGCATACACCATGCTCTGTAAAGAGTGACAGTGCTACTGATTGATTGCACAGGTGCAAGTGACTACGTGAGGTACAAGCCAGTGGAGAATGAGGCTCAGTGTTTCCAAATATATGCAAATCCTAAGAGGGTTAGTTTTGTTGGAAGTTTTTCAATACAAAGGGCTCAATCCTGGGCTTTGTACTTGGGAAAACTGCCATCAATGTTTGTTGAATACAGGCAACAGCTTTGCCTCAGTGAGGACTACAGGATTGGACCAAACACAGTCAAGTGGGTTTGGATTTTTCAAGAGTGTCTTTTCCATTCCTAAATCTGATTTTTTCAAATCACTACCTTCTGCTGTAGTAGAAGTGGTTTATATATTTTTAACAGTGCTGCAAACTTCAGTCTCAACTGAGGACTCTTCTCTGAAAATATATTTGCTCCCCAATGACTTCAAATCACTCTACTCTGTGTAAAATGAGCCACAAGATTAACACTCTTAAACTCCTCTGTTTGGCAGAGATTTACATTTGGATCCAAAGGATGTAAAAGCCAGTTTGATGAAAACAGAAAGGGTACTTTATTATTTTGTATATTCAGATACAAAGGTATTTCTCGCTGCTTTTACTGTCATGGAACGAAAAAAGTGGTGGAGTCAATGTGAGTACTGCTGAGTTAGAGGTTCTACCTCTCTCTACACTAGAAAACTTTAGTCATTTTTTTGACTAAAAAACAGACAAAATATCCATTACTTTATGTCCTCCCATACTATACACACTCTCTGCTCTTCACTACCCTTTCTTTCCTCTTCCGCACACAGGGCCAAACCAGTAGTGTGCATCACTTATAAAAGGTCCAGCTGCAATACAAAGTAGATTAAAAAGTAATGATCATCCAGGGATTAAAGTATGTCCCTCAGAGCTTCCCCTCCTCCTGCCTCTTTACTAACTAGTGAAGTGGGGCTGTATCAGGCAGGAGAGTCTGAAGTGGGAGCAACAGGAGGAGCTAGGACCTCTGTGGGGAGTGGACGTGCTGCCAGCCTTACTTCCAGTAGGTGTAGAAGCATTGGCACCTGATGGGAAGAGAAGAATTCTTTAAGATGGAAGCTCCCCATCTTTCTTCTTCTTTTTTTTTTTTTTTTTTTAAGTCAGGAAGATCTCTTCCCTTGCCCTCCAAGCGGAAAGAGGTAGGATCTGGTGCCTCCTCCTCTAAGAGAAAAGGGTGACTGTTAGTGGTTTCCCCTCCCCTTGCCAAAACCCAGGGGAAATAATTCTCTCTCCCCACCTGGATGGCATCTGAAAGCCCCCACCGCCACCACCCTGTAGAGCTCCAAAACCCGTGCACATAAACACTTTCTCACACACACTTTTGTTTGACTAGCAGTTGGCCTGCTTGGGGAGATGGACTCTTCAGATTCATTCAATTCTTTCTCTCTGTCTTCCCGTTGCTACCTCCCATCCCATCACACAAGCCGTGCAATGTCACTTTACCACATGACAGCAATCCCCATGGAGACACACAACCACCAGAATTGGTGAGCCCCTCTTCTCATACTGATCTTTAATCACTCATGCTTAGCCAGTAACTTTGTAAAGGCCTCTGAATCCTGCTTTGGATTCCGTCCAGCATTCTAAAGCAGTCAACCTAGTGATCTCGCAGTGGGCTGACTCTTGACATCAGATTAGCACACGATAACTACTGAGCTAGTAACATTCACAGAGACTTATGCCTTGGTATCAGCCCAACAAGCTACACATACTGAGGCTTCACAGAAACCTGAACCTTTGCATCATTGCTACAAACTAGCGCTACATTCTGCTTCCAGTTACACCAGTGCAACAGCACTGAAGTCCATCATGCTGCACAGGAGGGGAAAATTTGGCTCTAGATGTCTATAGCATGGTCTTAACTGCTGGAAGAGCTAGCCTTGCTGAATAGAAGTATCTCCGCGCCTGCACAAAAAAACCACAAGCCAGATAGACTTCAGCACTAGCTGCGCATAGAGGGAAAACCCCGAGAGAGAATGAGCAGACCCTAGTAGGTTTTTTGAAAGTCAGCACAGAGAACTACTGATCTGTATACAGTATAGGGCAAATCAATTGCAATCTCCCCAGAGTGCTGAACATCTTGTTTTCTCTTATATGTTTGATGTTCATTTTTTACATTTTCTTTCTTTGTTGTGTTACAAGATGGAAGGGAAGCTCTGTGTAAGCTGAACAAAACCTGCTTATTTGTTTCAAGACTTGCAGTCTCATGGGCCCACAAACAGTGAGTTCTACAGAGAGTTGTATAAGATTAATAGCTTATAATAATGATGGGGAAGCTTTTATATTTGTCTGCCCTTGACTGGGGCAGAGTCAGATTTTGGGGCCCATGAAACTTGTGGCCATGGCATCCCTGATTAGAAAGTGCTAATTTCAGCTTTATTGGTTAGGATTTTTTTTTAAAAAGGAAGTTTCTAGTAATTTTTCTTGCAAAAATATCCCTGAAAATATAACTGACGCAAAAGCATTGCTGGTATCAAAAGCTTATCAATGAGTTTTTCTAAAAAAAATTTCCAAGTTCCTGACAGCCACCCAGCCCTGGCTTTTGGGAACAGTGGAAACAGCCACAAGCCCCTCAAACTTTGCGAGGCGCCTAGATCAGCTTATGAGTGGGGGAGACACTGCTGCCCAGGATGTCACCTATAGCACTAAGCCAAGCTTCTTTCCACCTTCTTCCACTATCAAGGAGCTAGTGTGACTTTCAACACAAGGAGGAACTGCTCAATAGTATGAGAGGCCCCACCGCCAAAGCATGAGATTGAGAGTAAGAGTTTCCTGTGTCCCAATCTTGGCTCTGTCACCGATGCCTCTGTATCACTTTCTGCATCACTTTTCCCATACGTATGATGGAGACAACAGTACCGACAGAGAGGCCCTGGTGATTAATTAATCAATGTTTAAACAGCTCTGGATAAAGGCTAGCATCTACTGGAATGCATACACCACCCTCCAGTGGCCCCCCAGGCCTATTGTGTTGGCAACTAATCATGAATCCCAGCAAAACAGCTGGAATCAGTCCTTCCTGAATCAGGAGAATGAGGAGAGGGAATGTCAATTTCTCTCCCATGCATGTAAAGGCAGTTGCTTGCCTTTTAATAAAATGTTTAGTGTTGTTTGTGGGTCACCCCTAAATCATCTTTCTCTGAATCCTCAAGCTGGACCTGTGCACAGTGAAGTGATCAGGGTGGGTGTACGTTGGTTGCTTTGGGTAGTGGCAGACAGAAGATTATGTTGCAGGCTGCTAAGAAATATGAAGATTGGTATAGGCTAGGGGTGCATGTATCGGTTATGCTGTTCACCCCAGCTCAGGAAGACAAATTCCAGTATAATTGCAACATATTCTTTAACTATAATAAAACATAATGCAGGAAGATTGTGATTACAAAAAGCATAAATCAATCAAGGGTCTAATAATTTGCCTGAAAATACAATTAATCTCCCTTCCTTCATGAGAGAATCCTGCAAGTCATCCAATATGTGATTCTTGACTCCCATTGACTTTACTTCATTATATAAGTCCAGTTATTCCCATACGGGCAGAAGGTTTGTTTTTTTATAACAGAATAGCATTTAACATTGTAATAGAAGGTAAACTTGCCTGATGTCTTGCTGGCAAACTATTACTGAGGATCAAGGAACTTGGAAAAGTCTAAGGTTTCATGAAACCTCAATAACTATTCATATTTTTAAAGGTGAACATATGCTCTCTTTCATCTTAACCACATACATGGGATAATACCTCATAAATTCTATATGGCTTAGAATCCTACAGCCCATGAAATCCTGAAAGGTTCCAAATAATGTTTTCTTTTTCTGGAGGTGATCCAAGATCCTGAAAGGGGAATAAGAACCTTGGTTAGTTACACTAAAGCTCCCAAGCTGACTTGTAGGAATCAGAGAACATTCAGACATTACAGTTAGAAAAAAGCCTATTAGGTCATCTAGTTCATCTTTCCAGCCAGTGCAGTATTTTTCCCTACTGGGAACTATATGTTTCAATTTCATTATTATTGTTTTAAAATGAAAATAGGGTGCTCACATCTCCTAGGATAAGAAATATTTGTCATTCAGGAGCAATCAAAGGACTCTTCTTCTTTAAAGCGGCAGAGGACACTCACCTAGTGTCAGGGATGGGAAGGAGGTTGCATCGGCTGATGGCCTGCTGGGCAGCATTAAACAATTGTGACCAATGCGTTACTCTTACTTCAGGGTGCCTAAACTATGTGGTATGTTATTCTTGAATTATTCAGCACTCCCAACCCCATTTTATTTGGCAGAGGTACCCTGAATTATTTGGCAATGTTGTTTGATTATGAAATCCAGTATTGCCAACCCTGAATGTTCAAAAATCATGAATCAGGCCCCAAAATATCATGAGATTGTCTTAAAAATAACAAGATTTAAAATATTGCTACTACAGTACTACTAAGTTTTGCGTCCTTTTTATTTGCCTTCTTGTTTTTGAGCCTTGAGAGTGCACTCCGGTCATGTTTTCAAGCTTTTGTCTGCAATCATGAGCTTTAGAAACTTTTTTTTTTTAAATGGAAACTGATATTCTCCCATAATCACTTGTTAAGCAAGTGCAGGGGCTTTAAGACATCGGGGCTAAATAGAACTACCTTCAATAGAAACAGGATTGCTCCCCAGATACTGCAAGACTAATGATGAAATCATGAGTTCACAATACTGTTAAGAAATCATTTGATGAACTTAAAGTTTATAGCAATAATTCAAAGAATGCACCACAAAGGGAACATATAACATGTTGATGTTACATGAAAGGAAAAATAAAAGAATATTTTTGTCCAAGAAATGACATCTGCTCCAGCATCCTGGTCAGATACCAATAAGGGTAATTCCATTGGGCAAGACTGTGCCCTAGTCCTATATAGCTGCTCAGGAGCATAAGCCCCTCTCCTCTTCCATGGCATCGCCTTTCTCAGCTGGAGGGAAGCAAACAGAATTCTCAGGGAGAAATAATTTATGAAGCTAAGAATTGTCACTGATACTGCAATAGCTTGAGTTGGGGCAGAGAAAAAGCAGGGTGGTTACATCAAAATTGATGTACATTGGGTATAGTATTGTAAGCCTAGGACAAGAAATCTTGTTTCCATTTAAAAGCTAATAAGGCAGAATGTTTCGGGGTAAAAGAATATAAGGAAGAGCTATTGTAGATCTGTGTATGACACTGTAGAGAGGCTAGCCGGGGCTCGTCATTCTCCGGGGCGGCAGGGAACCACACTGCCTCACTAAGAGGTCTTGCAGGGAATTAATCCGGCTGCAGGAGTCTTCCTCTGCGGCCTTTGTGAGGGCAGAAATAAACACAGTAAACCCAAGCCCTAGATCAGGGCGGGGCAATGGTGAGTCAGGCGCTCAGGCAGGGGCTGAGCAACAACAATATATAAACAGTAAGCCCAGGCCCTTGGCTCCAAAGGGCCTGGGAGAGGGGGAGACTGCCACCCGCGAGTTGGATGGCAGGGGGGATGCAGGCCCTCCCACTCCACTGCATCCCAGCCTGGGGCCCTAGCAGCAGAAGTCCCGCTGTCGAGTCAGTGGGGATCCTGGTCGCAACACACTGACCTGGGTTTTGGCAGCGCTGCAGCCAGACTAGGGTCGGCTGCCCCCGGGCTACTTCCAGACTCCCCCTCTTGAGGTAGCTGGGGCAGGGTGGTATCCTCAGGGGGGTTCAGCACCATGTGTTCTTCGGGATAGCTGGCGAGGGGTAGACTTGGCAACTCCTCCGGATAGCTGGTGAGGGGCAGGTCGGGCCAGTCCTTGGGTTTACCGCAGGCTGCTGGGGTTTCCCAATCGCGAGCTAGGCTGGCGGCATCTGGCCTCCCCGTGGCTGCTCTCTCAGTGAGCTCTGGGGTCGGGCCTTTATACTTCCTGTGCTACGCCTGATCTACTGGGGCGCGGACTCAGAGCTCCCTGGCTCTGCCCACTCTGGTGTCCGGCGGGACTCGTCTCTCTCTGGGGTGGTGGGGAAATCACACAGTCTTACTACAGACATGGACAAGGATAAGCATGCCTAAAAAACCCCCCCAAAACCCCTCATTTTGCATTATTTGTTTTTATAGCTTAGAACTTATTTCTTTGTTCTAAAATTTCCGGTTCACAGTGAGTACTGATGGTTTTTAAAAGTATTTATTTTTATAAATAAAATATAATTAAAATAAAATTCACAACAGAGCAGCAGCCATAACAGGGCTCTGATCAGCAGGACCCAGACTTTATGCATGATGAGGGTAACAGCTGGTGCGGAGAAATTAATAGACAGTCATTGTCCTTGCACCTGGTCAGCGGTCTCACAGCCTGAGACTATAAACAGGGCACCCACAGAGAAGACTGGCAATTTTTTCTGAAAAGGCATAAATTAAGCAATAACTGTAGTAAATATATAATGCATAAATTGAAAGGATTAGTAAAGAATATAATGAGAGATGAAGAATTTTTTTTTCCCAATTAACAAAAGCTTTTTAGTCCTCTTGTCTTTTGAAAAGAAAGGGGAAAAGATGCTCTTATAAATCAAAAAGTGGGGAACAGCTAGATGAAAGAATGCAAATCAATATCCCAGCACACAGGACTAGACATTAATCCTCATTAATCTACGTAGATACTGCAGCAGTAGAGATTTTGATGGTTGCTTTTGCTAGCTAAAGCAACAGAAACCTAATTTGTACATAAGGCTCATCTGTTTGTAAAAGAAGGGAAGGTGGAAGAACAGCAAATGATGAAGGTGAGTGAAGCTATCCTTACTACATAATGTGGCAGCTATATCTTATGCAAAAACATTTTTGTTTATCATAGATATCGTCAAGATTCTGATTGTAATCATTACCATCTTAGTAACAATGGGGGCTGGGAGGAGGATTGGCCCTGATTCAGCAAAGCAATTATGCACATGCTGAAATTTAAGCCATACTTTAGTGAATTGGGGTAATTATACATCTGATTATCACTCCTCAAGCTCACCTGGGCACCACTAATAATGGACAACAATTTTTTTGCTGGTCTGTTTATTTTTTTTGTTAACGTAACCTTTAAGTAATTTTTTTTACAATTCTCCAACAATAGATGTGTAAACTGATGCTAGTGTTCAAATTGGTTACAGCAAAACCTATGCATTAATTAACAAAATGGAAGCTTGAACAAACAAATACCAAACCAGAGCTTCATATATAATTACTTATAACAGAAGAATAATTCCCTGCACACAAATCACTCAGCAATAGAAAGTGGATTTCAGTGATAGAGTGTTTTTTTTCAATGGAACTTTTAAAATTAAATCCAGTTTTAAAAAGTGAACTCACCAAAAGTAATATGAAGGCCACTTCATTGCTTTACATACAACAATTATTGTACATTCACAGAAATTGATAAGATCAATTCATTCCTAAGTAATTGTCTGTGGAAAATCTTTAGTCCATTGGAAAGAGTTTCTTGCAATGTCAGAGATTCTAAGAGCAAACCAATCTAAAGCATCAAATAGAGTAAGAAGATGATGGACATATTTAGGACACTCTTTAAGGATATCACCAACACAACTACCATGGCAAATGATAGTATGGACACCACCTGGACAAAGAAAAGGAGGGTGACCGAGAGAAACATTATGCAGAACAACAGAGACAGAAGCCAGATCTATCAACATGACACTCAGAAGCCTGAACAGACAAGCACAAGGCTGAAATAAATGGTGGAAAATGGTGGATGCCCTATGACCCCGAGGATGTGGTAGGATAAAGAAAGAAAAGATCTGCTTACAGCCTGTAAGCAGACTTGTTAAGATAGCACTTTGGGCCTTTGCAAAAATATAATTAATTGAAAATTCTCTAATTGTCTAGACCAATTGTCTATATTAAAGAAAAAATGACTCAAGAATTTGTGGCAACTGACAGATTAAATATTTAGTTTATTTTTTGTTATTGTTAGCAATTCTATTATGATTTTCAAACTACTTCCTAATCTGATACAAAAGTATCCCTCTCCAGACCTTCATTTTGAACTCCATTAACCACTATTAATTTTTTTTTTAAGTTGCACAAAATTTACACAGACAACAATGCTGTCCAAAAGTACTAGAAGTAATTTGATAGGCATAAAAATAAGGAGGAATCTCAAATTCAATGCATAACACAACCAAATACAGTAAACTGATCTAGTAGGCCTTACTCATAGAAATAAACCATTGCATTAATTATTGCCAGATACTTTCCTGGCACACAGTTTTATCAAAAGGAAATGTATTGAGAACATTTGTGTATCCAGGCTTGGAAATTTCCAGGAAGAGAAAACAAAAAGGGGAGTTTATCTAAAGCCAATTATAACCTCATTGTAGTGCACCCATGTAACAATGAGCATAGTATGAATTAGCCCTAATTTAACACTTTAGATACTCATATTTTGCATACCGAGAGCAAGATTGCCATTTTGCAGTCTACCCTGTGTATAATTGTGCTGCTCTGGAAGTAGACCAGGAAGCAGATTGTGACTCATATTTGCAATCTGTGTTCTGGATATACCCTGTTCTGAAAGGGTGGAGTGGGGGGGGGGGGCGGATGGATGATGACGTACCCTGTGCCATCCCTATGTCTGGCACAATGTTCTATACATTTCCCTGACTGGGACAGAGTTTTGACTCTGCTCATTTCCTGCCCGTTCCTACCCACATGGATGGAGAGGCATTTAGCAAACCCATGGAAGCTGCTCTCCCTTCTGCATGGCTACTCAAGGTACGGGTAGCCAGTGCAGGGGATAAAGGCGTTGCCTTATGTCCCCTCACTCTTATATGGGGAACAGGAAGGAAGGCTACAGTTTGGTCCATAGTGTTTTGTGGTATCATATAATCAGAACATCCTGTTGCAAAATATACACATAAGGGACAGTTAAGGATGCTGTGGGAAACATACCTTTTATTTTCCTGACTTTTGGAAGGAAATGATATAAATTACTTTTAGAAGAAATTATGTCAGCCCTGCAGAACCAACACAGCTAAGAGGGAGTGAGCTGATTACAACCCATCTTGTATGTCAGCAACGGAGTTGTTTACTAACAGTATGTCTACACTACAATTAAACACACATGGCTGGCCTGTGAGCTGACTAGTAGAGCCCTGCAAATCACGGATATTTGCTTTATATCCGCAGATATCTGCATCCACGGATGCAGGTATCAGCAGATCACGGATCAGATGCGAATATCCGCGCAGGGTTCTACTGTCTAGGGCTTGCAGGGCTTAGGCTAAGGTGCTGTTTAATTGCAGTGTAGATGTTTGTGCTTGGGGTGAAGTCTGGGGTCTGAGACCCTCCTACCTCATGGCACTTACATAATACCCTGACAGGTTTCAGAGTAGCAGCTGCGTTAGTCTGTATTCGCAAAAAGAAAAGGAGAGCTGTAGCTCACGAAAGCTTATGCTCAAATTAATTTGTTAGTCTCTAAGGTGCCACAAGTACTCCTTTTCTTTTTACATAATACCCTAAATTCCCTCTAAGCTGCATGGCTGCACAGCTGCCTATTAAGCCCCGCACAGGGGCTCAAGGCTGCAGCGGGGAGAGATGCCGGCCCCAGTATGGAACTACAGCCCGGCCTTCGGCGGCCTACAACGACTGCCAGAGCTGCCACAGCCGGGGAGAGGCGCCTCTCCCACTGCCCCAAGCTGCTGCGGAGAGAGAGGGCTGCGGGGAGTCCTCTTTCCCCACTGCAGTCCTGGAGCAGGCTGCACCCCCAAACTCCTCATCACCAGCCCTACCCCAGAGCCCACACCCCAAACCCTGCATCCTCGGCCCCACCCCAGAGCTTTCACCCCTAGCCAGAGTCCTCACCCCCTGCACCCAACCCTCTGCCCCAGCCCTGAGCCCCCTCCCGCACCCCAAACCCCTCATCCCCAGCCCCACCCCAGAGCCTGCACACCAATCCTCTGCCCCAGCCCTGAGCCCCCTCCCACATTCTGAACCCCTTGGCCCTACTCCCACCACATGAATTTTGTTATGTGCACCAATATGAAGGTGATGTGTCACATATCACCTCCATATTGATGCACATAACAAAATTCATTCCACACAGGGATGTAAAAAATTAGAGGAAACCCTGGAGGGGAGTATATAAAAAACAGATAGAGAGAAGTAGTAACTATGGCTTAGTGCTAATTTCATTAGTCTAATGTCTCAGATGCATATATTTTGCATTTATAGAACAAGACTGTCATTTTACACTCTACTCTGTGTGCAACGGTGCTGCTCTGGAAGCAAATAGAATTAAAGAAAACAGAATTTTCAAGTTAAATCTTCTTTGCTCCTATAGACAAATATTTTATTTTACTTGTTATTTATATATACACATTTTAATTTTATCAATTTGAATTTGGCCTTTGACCATGCCTTTCAAGAGGTCCAGTAAAATTGTAGGGTTTGGGGGATTTCTCCTACAATGTCCAATGTTGTTCTTTACACTTTATTATAATCTTGAATTCTCTCTTTCTTCCCCAATCACCACAAAGAAACACTATTACAAAAACCTACCTTCAGCCAGCATGGTGTTCAGACACTATGATAAAGAGGGCCATAAAAGTACCTAGATTGACTAGTTATAATGCCCTATATTCTTGTAAAGTTTTTCAACCAGGAAGATCCTAAAATGCTTCACAAGCTCTCCCCTTGGCATTCCCTTACTCTCTGTAACAGTAATGCTTTTATTGTGCTTTTTCTTTCTGTGAGAGCAGATTCTAAATAAAATAACATTGTTCTAATTAACTTATTGAAAACAGAGAACATTTTCAGAACATCAGCCCTGTTTTGATTTTCTAGTCTCTGTGCATTGGGGCAGCATTGTGTGCTCCGAATTTCTTTAGCATCTGATTGCCTGGATGTATTTTTAGTGAGGTACTGCGCTGGATTTTTGTTTTGATGTTTATTTAAATAAACTACATAATTTACCATGAGAGACAAATTTGAGTCAATATCTTTAAATACAAACTACATTTCTTATCTTCTTAGAAAATCATGTTAGTAGACCTAGAGAAAGGCTATTGATTCTCTTTCAAGTATGTTCACATACCAATATTTTTGGTCAGTATAGCTAGTTATTTTCTAAACCACCCACTTGAAGTTTCACGCTAAAACTTGCAGTTTCAAAGGTTCAGAGTAGGAGTGAATTGTTTGGGAACACTTGTTTAATCAAACAAACAAAAAATAAATGCAAACAAAAGAAATTCTATATCAGCTACAGTCAAATCTAAATTTTTAAGACAATATTTCTAGGATTTACCATCATTTGCAGCAGAGGAATAGACAAATCAAGCTACATATGATGAACTGTTTTGCTAACCTCTTCCTCTTTGAATTATCAAAGCAGGAAATCATTAATGTTAACATGTCTAGTTCTGATAAAAAAAATTCCATCAAAAAAAGTATAAAGAAATGGGAAGAATCTTGTGGCAGATGGGCTTCCAACTGACTTCTTCAAAATTATTGCATATAATATAACTCCTTATGCAGCTTTTAAATAGCTCATTTGAGAGTACAATGCTCCTACCTACCCTGCATTTGGATGTGTGATAGCTGTAATCTTTAAGAATGAGTTTGCTGTGGGGGTTTTAAGTTATGTACGGGGGTGGGGGGGGGGGAAGTACACTAGAATTTTTGGCTTCTTAAAATCAATTTTAGAAATGACTTAATATGAACTAGTCATTGTTTAGAATAAAGATAATGTTATTTTAAAAGGAAGTGCCCTGCTCATGATTGACATTTACATGTAAAGAAAACTGCCAAGAGTTTTGCGGACATTTGTGGCATTGTGCAAGTGTGCTTTCCTTTTAAAATGGAAACTTGCAAGTTCCTACTAATGCCCTGTGAGTCATGTCCTCTTTTACTGCATTTTTAATGACAAATGTAGCAGCAGCAGCGGCTGAAAGGTATCCATGTGTTAGAGGTAAGGTAAAATGGCAAGTTTCCCCTTGAATTTTCATTTTGAAGACAAAAGGCCAAAATCCTGTACTCATTAGAATCATAGAAGATTAGGGTTGGAAGAGACCTCAGGAGGTCATCTAGTCCAACCCCCTCTCAAAGCAGGACCAACACCAACTAAATCATCCCAGCCAGGGCTTTGTCAAGCCAGGCCTTAAAAATCTCTAAGGATGGCGATTCCACCACCACCCTAGGTAACCCATTTCAGTGCTTCATCACCCTTCTAGAAATAGTGTTTCCTAATATCCACCCTAGACCTTCCCCACTGCAATTTGAGACCATTGCTCCTCGTTCTGTCAAGTGCCATCACTGAGAACAGCCGAGCTCTATCCTCTTTGGAACCCTCCTTCAGGCAATTGAAGGCTGCTATCAAATCCCCCCCCCCCTCTTCTGCAGACTAAACAAGCCCAGTTCCCTCAGCCTCTCCTCATAAGTCATGTGCCCTAGCCCTCTGACCATTTTCATGGCCCTCCACTGGACTCTTTCTAATTTGTCCACATCCTTTCTGTAGTGGGGGGCCCAAAACTGGACGCAATAGTCCAGATGTGGCCTCACCAGGGCCGAATAGAGGTGTATAATCACTTCCCTTGATCTGCTGGCAATGCTCCTACTAATGCAGCCCAATATACCGTTAGCCTTCTTGGCAACAAGGGCACATTGCTGACTCATATCCAGCTTCTCATCCACTGTAATTCCCAGGTCCTTTTCTGCAGAACTGCTGTTTAGCCAGTCAGTCCCCAGCTGTAGCCGTGCATGGGATTCTTTCATCCTAAGTGCAGGGCTCTGCACTTGTCCTTGTTGAACCTCATCAAATTTCTTTTGGCCCAATCCTCCAATGTATCTAGATCACGCTGGATCCTATCCCTACCCTCCAGCGTATCTACCTCTCCTCCCAGTTTAGTGTCATCCACGAAATTGCGGAGGGTGCAATCTATCACATCGTCCTGATCATTAATAAAGATGTTGAATAGAACCGGCTCCAGGACCGACCCCTGGGGCACTCCGCTTGATACTGGCTGCCAACTAAGACATTGAGCTGTTGATCACTACCCGTTGAGCCTGACAATCTAGCCAGCTTTCTATCCACCTTATAGTCCATTCATCCAATCCATACTTTTTTAACTTGCTGGCAAGAATACTGTGGGAGACCATATCAAAAGTTTTGCTAAAGTCAAGATATATCACACTCACTGCTTTCCCTATATCCACGGAGCCAGTTTTCTCATCATAGAAGGCAATCAGGTTGGTCAGGCATGAATTCCCCTTGGTGAATCCATATTGACTGTTCCTGATAGCCTTTCTCTCCTCCAAGTGCTTCAAAATGGTTTCCTTGAGGATCTGCTCAATGATTTTTCCAGGGACCAAGGTGAAGTTGACCAGTCTGTAGTTCCCCGGGTTCTCCTTCTTCCCTTTTTAAAAGATGGGCAGTATATTTGCCTTTTTCCAATCTTCCAGGACCTCCCCTGATCCCATGAGCTTTCAAAGATAATGGCCAATGGCTCTGCAATCACATCAGCCAATTCCCTCAGCACTCTCAGCATTAAATAAATCAACTGGAAAACTGAGTTCTCTGGGATATGGATTCAGCCCTATGTAGACTAAATAAATAAATGTTAGAAGTAAACATTTTAACACAAATAGGGAGACTTAACATACCAAAAGATGTCAAAGAAATGCAATAGAAATAAATTGGCCTCTAAATGGGAAGAGGAGGTGAGGACACCTAAATGGCCCAGAAGAAAAGTAGAAGGAGAAATACAAATTTACAAAAAGCAGCTAGGCAAAAGCAGGAATGCTTTAAAACTGCTCATGTGATATCTCCAGTCCAATGAAATGGCCAAATGAGCAATATGGATTGCGAAGTCATTGCTCAAGAAGACAGAGAAAATGAGGGACAGACCCACATTTGGTCTTGGTGAAACACTGGGAGGCGTAACTGACTGAACATGTCATACTGCTTAAAGAGTTCAGGCAGGGAGACCCAGTCAAGATAAAGACAAGTGCTAGATGGTTGTTTGCTATTGTGGAGAGAATCTGTGAACAGGCCAGCTCATGCAGGAAATCACCACCACCAGAACAGGGCCCACTGGAAGGCTTGCAGTATGACACCTACAGAACCTGAGCAGGACCAATCCAGCATCACATCGGACCAAGAACCTAGGAACCAGGAAGAACCTCTGAGGGAGGGGGTCACTGGAGACACTGAGCTGTTCAAAGCAGAGACTGTAATGACCCAATCAACATCCTGTGGTACTATTGTTGTTTGCTATCATGACAGTGGGAGTATGTGCTTTAAGAGGCTTGTGGACCCAGATCACTTTCCACAGTGAGTCATGCACTGGTCACCTCTGACTCCAGCCTGCATTATTAGTTAATTTATATGGGCATGTGTAATTGATTTATTATTGTATAGTTCATTGATTTAAAAGGATGGATGTAGTGACTGTGTCTTTAAGAGACTTGGTAGTGGCACATGCAAGAAAGTAAACTGGCTGGATCCAGTTGTAGCGCACGGGCAGCATGGTCTTGAGTGGCTTACAGTAAAGGTTTGTTTGAAACTACTGGCTGTGTCTCTGTGTTACCCTTCATGTCCAATACCAAGACAAAAGCATTATGAAGTTAGTGTTTCTGTCTCTAAAGGCTGGCAGTAGGCAAAGGCTGTCCTCTTTGTCATTTACCATTACCCACTTCCTGTGTGATCTGCAACTTTATCTGTGATAATTTTATGTTTTCTTCCAGGTCATTAATAAAAAAAATGTTAAATAGCATAGGGCCAAGAACCAATCCTGGCAAGACCTCATTAGAAACATCCCCTTGATGATGATTCCCCATTTACAATTATATTTTGAGACCCCTCAATTAGCCAGCTTTTAATCCATTTAATGTGTGCCATGTTCATTTTGTATCATTCTTAATTTATAATCAAAATTTTGTGCAGTACCATGTAAAATGCCATACAGATGTCTAACCATATTACATCAAAACTATTATCTTTATCAACCAAACTTTGAATCTCATAAAAAAATTAAGTTAGTTTGACAAGATCTATTTCCATAAACCTATATTGATTGGCATGAATTATATTACCCTCCTTTAGTTTTTTATTAATCAAGTCCCACGTTGGCCACTGATAGGCCTATAATTACCAAGTCATCCTGTTTACTGTCTTTACATACTAGCACAGTGTGGGGCCATTATTTGTGCTAGTCATTTACCTATGGCATTTTTTTTCTTTTTTATCTCTGAATATTGAGATCTCTTCACTGAGTTGTCCACCATAACACTTGGATCTTTTTCTGATGATGTTACCACTAATTCAAAAATGCATCAGTTTAGAGAGATATTTTCAAGTGTTCCTGCCAGTGCATTCATCTATGTCAAATGTCATTATGCCAGTTACATAGCTCTGTTGAGTCCTTCTGGAGGTGCTCACAACCTCCCTGCTCTTCATTAACCTACATAATTTTTGTGTTCAGCAAATTTTTCTACTTAACTATTTATCCTTTCTTAGGTCATTAAATAACAACTAATCCTCTCCCTTGGGTATTTACTCTTAATAATAGTGCTTTACATATATTTAGTACCTGTCTTTGTGAAGTGCTTCCCAAACTACATCCTAGCAAACACCACCAAAATGCAGACACTTCTGGAGGGGTAGCCAGTTGGTACACAGCATACTAGTGGTGGGAAGAGAAAATATTGTCCTATATGACAGGGCAAATCTCTAAAGTTACAAAAAATGCCATGGATTACTTAGTGTCCATACAGGGGAGTGAGGAACACATTTTCTATGATCTGATACAAAAAAAGCCTTACCCTATACACTGAATAGCACTCCATTTTCTACCTCAGGAGGATGAAAGGCTTGCCAGGATTTGAGCCTGCAAAGCAGGGTGTTTGCAAAACTGATATTTAAACCATTATATTGTTGCATCCAGAGTGGCCCTTTACCATAGAATCATAGAATCATAGAATATCAGGGTTGGAAGGGACCCCAGAAGGTCATCTAGTCCAACCCCCTGCTCAAAGCAGGACCAAGTCCCAGTTAAATCATCCTAGCCAGGGCTTTGTCAAGCCTGACCTTAAAAACCTCTAAGGAAGGAGATTCTACCACCTCCCTAGGTAACGCATTCCAGTGTTTCACCACCCTCTTAGTGAAAAAGTTTTTCCTAATATCCAATCTAAACCTCCCCCATTGCAACTTGAGACCATTACTCCTCGTTCTGTCATCTGCTACCATTGAGAACAGTCTAGAGCCATCCTCTTTGAAACCCCCTTTCAGGTAGTTGAAAGCAGCTATCAAATCCCCCCTCATTCTTCTCTTCTGCAGACTAAACAATCCCAGCTCCCTCAGCCTCTCCTCATAAGTCATGTGCTCTAGACCCCTAATCATTTTTGTTGCCCTTCGCTGTACTCTTTCCAATTTATCCACATCCTTCTTGTAGTGTGGGGCCCAAAACTGTACACAGTACTCCAGATGAGGCCTCACCAGTGTCGAATAGAGGGGAACGATCACGTCCCTCGATCTGCTCGCTATGCCCCTACTTATACATCCCAAAATGCCATTGGCCTTCTTGGCAACAAGGGCACACTGCTGACTCATATCCAGCTTCTCGTCCACTGTCACCCCTAGGTCCTTTTCCGCAGAACTGCTGCCGAGCCATTCGGTCCCTAGTCTGTAGCGGTGCATTGGATTCTTCCATCCTAAGTGCAGGACCCTGCACTTATCCTTATTGAACCTCATTAGATTTCTTTTGGCCCAATCTTCCAATTTGTCTAGGTCCTTCTGTATCCTATCCCTCCCCTCCAGCGTATCTACCACTCCTCCCAGTTTAGTATCATCCGCAAATTTGCTGAGAGTGCAATCCACACCATCCTCCAGATCATTTATGAAGATATTGAACAAAACGGGCCCCAGGACCGACCCCTGGGGCACTCCACTTGACACCGGCTGCCATCTAGACATGGAGCCATTGATCACTACCCGTTGAGCCCGACAATCTAGCCAGCTTTGTACCCACCTTATAGTGCATTCATCCAGCCCATACTTCCTTAACTTGCTGACAAGAATGCTGTGGGAGACCGTGTCAAAAGCTTTGCTAAGCTTTTGCTAAAGTCAAGAAACAATACATCCATGTCACTCTTTCCTTAGTTCACCATTAAAGCAAGATGGGTAGCATGCTACTGGGGACAGATTTCTGAGGTCAGAATGGCATCTTTAACTTGAAACATCATCATTTCTGTGGGTTAAAACAAATCAGTCCCTTAACCTCTTATTAGGTAGCATTGGTTTGCTGATGTATTATAGTCTGTATCAGTGATTTTTTCCCAGCCCTTGCTCTTCTTTCAGACTAGATTCATTTCACTGTTCTGAGAAATCACTCAAAAGACATAGGGGCCAAATCCTGGTCTCATTAAAGTAAATGGAAGTTTTGCTCTTGATATCAGTTGGATCATGATTTGGCTGTCCTGGTATTCCCCTTATTCCCTCAAGTTGGCCACACTTTCTCTGCTCTGCTAGTGATTTCTTTGTGAAATTCTTAGGCAGGAAGGAGTGTAATTCAGAGGTTTCAAAGCTCTGGACTAAGGTAGATAGTGCCAGATAGCAAATAATAGCAAAAGTTATTGAAAAGTAGGTACTGGTGGAAGAGTCTGTCTGCCCTGAAAACTACGGAACAGCTAAAACATCTAAAACGTGGATATCTATGGGCAAAGAAACTGACCTAGCCCTTTTAAACTTTTTGTAATCGGCCTTTGTAAGAGTGTAATATACTAAAGGTGGCAGCCAATTAATTGGAACATTAAGGTACAGAAAAATGTACAGGATTTGGAATATGTTAAGGAACTGTAACAAGATGGGAAATATATGACCTCAAAAGTCTGGCTCAACTTCATCATCTCCATATTGGCGGAGAGCACAAAAGGACCACATGACAAAAACACCAAATGAGAGATCCATCATCAACTACACAGGACCATGATCTCAATCCCTCCACAAGACCCCATCACCATCAGTATCAATGAAGTGAAAGAAGGTTTAGCTGCAACGAATAAAGGGAAGGCTGACAGTGGAAATGGTAAACTTCCAGAATTTCTTCATTAACTAGGCCCCATGGAACTCCAATGGCTGGCGAAACTGTACACCAAAACTATGAAATCCGGATGCATCCCAAAAGCTGGTGGGAGGCGATAGTTATTGCCATACTCAAACCAGGCAAGCTGACTGACAACCCAGGAAGCTATAGGCCAATATCACTTCTGTACACTACCTACAAACTCCTGGAATGTATCATCCTCTAGAGTCCAACCTGAACGGGGACCTAAACACCATGGAGGAATATTTCCAGAAATGAAGGCTCAAGCCAAATCCTCACAAAAAACCAGTCACTGCATTCCATCTTGATAACAGGAATGCTAAGTGCACCCTGAAAGTGACCTTCTGCAGCAACACTATGAGACATGACCCTACTCTGACCTATCTCAGACTGAAGCTGGATCACATGCTAACCCTCCACGACCATCTGAAGAAAAAAGAAAAGGAATACTTGTGGCACCTTAGAGACTAACAAATTTATTTGAGCACAAGCTTTCGTGAGCTACAGTTTACTTCATCGGATGCATTTGGTGGGAAATACAGTGGGGAGATTTATATACACGCACAGAGAACATGAAACAATGGGTTTTATCATACACACTGTAAGGAGAGTGATCACTTAAGATGAGCCATCACCAGGGGAGGAAAGGAGGAAAACCTTTCATGGTGAAAAGCAAGGCAGGCCATTTCCAGCAGTTAACAAGAACATCTGAGGAACAGTGGGGGGTGGGATGGGGGGGAGAAATAACATGGGGAAATAGTTTTACTTTGTGTAATGACTCATCCATTCCCAGTCTCTATTCAAGCCTAAATTAATTGTATCCAGTTTGCAAATTAATTCCAATTCCGCAGTCTCTTATTGGAGTCTGTTTTTGAAGTTTTTTTGTTGAAGGATAGCCACTCTCAGGTCTGTAATCGAGTGACCGGAGAGACTGAAGTGTTCTCCGACTGGTTTTTGAATGTTATAATTCTTGACGTCTGATTTGTGTCCATTTATTCTTTTACGTAGAGACTGTCCAGTTTGACCCATGTACATGGCAGAGGGGCATTGCTGGCACATATCACATTGGTAGATGCGCAGGTGAACGAGCCTCTGATAGTGTGGCTGATGTGATTAGGCCCTATGATGGTGTCCCCTAAATAGATATGTGGACAGAGTTGGCAACGGGCTCTGAGGCTGTGGATGGCATTGTGTTCTGCACGGCTGAGGTTATGGGGCAAGTGATGCTGCTTTTCCACAATTTCTACATAGAGTGCTTCCGCCGACGTGCAAGGGCTGAAATTGTGGAAAAGCAGCATCACTTGCCCCATAACCTCAGCCGTGCAGAACACAATGCCATCCACAACCTCAGAAACAACTCTGACATCATAATCAAAAAGGCTGACAAAGGAGGTGCTGTCGTCATCATGAATAGGTCGGAATATGAACAAGAGGCTACTAGGCAGCTCTCCAACACCACTTTCTACACGCCATTACCCTCTGATCCCACTGAGGGTTACCGAAAGAAACTACAGCATTTGCTCAAGAAACTCCCTGAAAAAGCACAAGAACAAATCCGCACAGACACACCCCTAGAACCCCGACCTGGGGTATTCTATCTGCTACCCAAGATCCATAAACCTGGAAATCCTGGACTCCCCATCATCTCGGGCATTGGCACCCTGACAGCAGGATTGTCTGGCTATGTAGATTCCCTCCTCGGGCCCTACGTTACCAGCACTCCCAGCTATCTTCGAGACACCACTGACTTCCTGAGGAAACTACAATCCATTGGTGATCTTCCTAAAAACACCTTCCTAGCCACTATGGATGTAGAAGCCCTCTACACCAACATTCCACATAAAGATGGACTACAAGCCGTCAGGAACAGTATCCCCGATAATGTCACGGCTAACCTGGTGGCTGAACTTTGTGACTTTGTCCTCACCCATAACTATTTCACATTTGGGGACAATGTATACCTTTAAATCAGCGGCACTGCGATGGGTACCCGCATGGCCCCACAGTATGCCAACATTTTTATGGCTGACTTAGAACAACGCTTCCTCAGCTCTCGTCCCCTAATGCCCCTACTCTACTTGCGCTACATTGATGACATCTTCATCATCTGGACCCATGGAAAAGAAGCTCTTGAGGAATTCCACCATGATTTCAACAATTTCCATTCCACCATCAACCTCAGCCTGGACCAGTCCACACAAGAGATCCACTTCCTGGACACTACGGTGCTTATAAGCGATGGTCACATAAACACCACCCTATATCAGAAACCTACTGTCTGCTATTCCTACCTACATGCCTCTAGCTTTCATCCAGATCATACCTCACGATCCATTGTCTACAGCCAAGCTCTAGGATATAACCGCATTTGCTCCAACCCCTCAGACAGAGACAAACGCCTACAAGATCTCTATCATGCATTCTTACAACTATAATACCCACCTGCTGAAGTGAAAAAACAGAATGACAGAGCCAGAAGAGTACCCAGAAGTCACCTACTACAGGACAGGCCCAACAAAGAAAATAACAGAACGCCACTAGCCATCACCTTCAGCCCCCAACTAAAACCTCTCCAATGCATCATCAAGGATCTACAACCTATTCTGAAGGACGACCCATCACTCTCACAGATCTTGGGAGACAGGCCAGTCCTTGCTTACAGACAGCCCCCCAACCTGAAGCAAATACTCACCAGCAACTGCACACCACACAACAGAATCACTAACCCAGGAACCTATCCTTGCAACAAAGCCCGTTGCCAACTCTGTCCACATATCTATTCAGGGGACACCATCATAGGGCCTAATCACATCAACCACGCTATCAGAGGCTCGTTCACCAGCACATCTACCAATGTGATCTATGCCATCATGTGCCAGCAATGCCCCTCTGCCATGTACATGGGTCAAACTGGACAGTCTCTACATAAAAGAATAAATGGACAGAAATCAGACGTCAAGGATTATAATATTCAAAAACCAGTTGGAGAACACTTCAATCTCTCCGGTCACTCGATTACAGACCTGAGAGTGGCTATCCTTCAACAAAAAAACTTCAAAAACAGACACCAACGAGAGACTGCAGAATTAATTTGCAAACTGGATACAATTAATTTAGGCTTGAATAGAGACTGGGAATGGATGAGTCATTACACAAAGTAAAACTATTTCCCCATGTTATTTCTCCACCCCACCCCCCACTGTTCCTCAGATGTTCTTGTTAACTGCTGGAAATGGCCTGTCTTGCTTTTCACCATGAAAGGTTTTCCTCCTTTCCTCCCCTGCTGCTCGTGATGGCTCATCTTAAGTGATCACCTTCCTTACAGTGAGTATGATAAACCCATTGTTTCATGTTCTCTGTGTGTGTATATAAATCTCCCCACTGTATTTTCCACCAAATGCATCCGATGAAGTGAGCTGTAGCTCACAAAAGCTTATGCTCAAATAAATTTGTTAGTCTCTAAGGTGCCACAAGTCCTCCTTTTCTTTTTGTGAATACAGACTAACATGGCTGCTACTCTGAAATCTGAAGGAAGTAGCTGCCAAGAAGAAGACAAGGGTTAACCTGGTCCAGAAACTGGCAAGCCCAAGCAGGGGGACATCAGCAACAGTGTTCAGCTGGACATCAACAAGTTGAGTGTGGCTACTTTTGGTCCATATTACTGCACACTACTTGGCTAAAGAGTACACAAGGGCCATTGCTGATGTCCATAACTAGGGTTGCCAACAGTCCCTTATTTTTTCATCTCTGTGCAACAAAATCAGGAGTTGCTGAGCACTGCAAAAGGCAACAAGAAATACTCTATGCAAATATAGGTGAGTACTTATTATTACTATCATTGTTATTAATAATAATATCAGGAGGAGGGGTAGGGCAGGAGTGCTAAGAAAACAGTGCCTTATTTTTTGAAATACGTTCACACTCCCGCCAATAAAGCGCCAGCTATTTTCCAGGGAGAAGACCCGAGGCATTTCCAGCGAAGTACACGTAACACAAGGTTGCGTTGCCTCCCTCCTTGCATTTGTTGGGGTTGTTCCTTTAGGAAAAGAGGCAGCTCTTCCAGGGAGCTGCTCCCTTCTGCTATGAGCACGTGAGCCTTCTCCTAGGCCAAAGGGAGGAGCCTTGTATAGCTTCTTCTACAGCATTGGCAGCCAGCAGGCCGGGGGGGGGGGGGGGGGAGAAGGTTTCTATTCCCAGTCGAGCTCCTCCTGCTTTCTTTGCTGCCCTGGCGGAGCTCAGCCCTGTAGCTCCCCCCCCCCGCCCTTCTAACTTGCGCGGCTTCCCTCTGTCACCAGCCGGCGCTAGCGCGAGTGAAAGGAGGAAGCCGAGAGGGGCGGGAGGAGAGCGATAGTAGGGGAAGCAGAATCAAAACAAGCGGGACACGCCTTTTCCCCTGGCGCTGCTTCCCGCGGGCCGGGCGGCTGCGTGTGTAAGTGTGTGCGCAGCGGGGCTGGGCTGGGCCGGCCTGGCCTGGCCGCGGGTGCCCGCCCGGGAGGGCAGGGAGCGCTCAGCCTGGGAGAGCCGCAGCCAGCTCCTCTCTCCTTCCTGGGCGCCCTGTGGGCAACGAAGCCGCAATGAGCCGGCGGTAGCAGCAGCCGCCGCCTCAGCCTCCTGCTCCAGCGCCGCGATGCCGAACCAGAAGAGCAGCAAGGGCAGGAAGAACAAGCGCGCTAACAGCAGCGGGGACGAGCAGGAAAATGGAGCCCTGGCCCTGGCGGCGGCGGCGGGCGCAGCGATGGGAGCGGCGGCCGGAGGATCGGGAGGAGCGGCGGCCGGGGCGGCGGCGGCGGCGGCGGCCGGAGGGGGCGGCGGCGGCGGAGCGGTGGCTGCAGCCGGTGCGGCTCCCAGCGACAGCAGGAGCGGTGAGAGGGGGGCGGCGCTGGGGGGGGGGGGGGTTTGCCCTGGTTTCCGCTGCTGCAGCAGCAGCGTGATGGGCAACTTGCGCCTTCCCCTGCCCCGGCTGCGAGCGGGGCCCTCTGCGGCGCGCTGGGAGAGGGCGGGCGAGAGTTAGGACTCGCCCCTATCCCCGTGCTCAGCCCGGGGTCTGGCCGGCCGGCCGCCGCCGCCCTGCGCCGCGAGAGAGCCGGGCAAAAAGCAAACGCCCGGTGCAGCCCTACGGGCCACGCTGCCCGACCGGAAACAAAATGTCATCTGGGGAGCTCCATGTGCTCCCCCCCCCCCCCCCCGCCGCGCAGCCGGTGGGGGATGGCAAAAGCCACGGGACGCTTTTACTTGCCCAGACTCCTTGTCTTTGCTCCCCGCCCCATGTTTTATTTTCCTTCCTGGTGCTGCTAGGGGCTGTGTTGGCTCCCAGCGCGTGTGATGCGCCACACCAGGCTGTGGGGAGGGGAGCAGGAAGGAAAAAGGGCCCAGAGGAAAAGTTACCTCGGAAAAAATTCTGTTCTTTGTGTCGGGTGGCGTTGAAGGGCGAGGCGGTCATATGCTCAGGCTGAGCCCTGTGATGGAGCCCGAGGTTAACCTGCAAGCGATCTCTTCCCCCTTTGCGTGCAAGGGTAGGTGCATTGGTGTCAAACAGGTGGAGAGCGCTTTGCCGACTGCCTAGGCATTGGGGCCCGACAGCTTACGCACTCTGAAAGCAAACGCGGTAAAGGCACCATATTAATTGGGGGGGGGGGGGGATAGCAATCTAAGAGTTGGCTGGCACTAAGCTTAGGGCATAGCTGTATGTGCTCAGCACATTCTGATGAAGATGGCTATTCTTACCGCTGCATTTATAGCACTATGTTCCCATCGCAGCCCTTGGGGCGCACTTGCAACTTAAACTCATAGGTAACTTATTTTTAAAATGGAACTGTAGACATCCATCCAGTACTGTAACAAACTGTCAGTCTGCAACCCCTAGGTTACTCACCATCAGTGACCATGATTAAAACTAAGTCAAACACCATCCCCGGCCCGCTAATTCAGACCCTTACTTTGGCAAAGGTTTTCGGGAAGGTCAGATTTGTGACAATGTTGCTGTCCTTTGAAGTGAATATTGGCGGTATTACATGGTAGGATTATTGTATTGCACTGGTATACAACTTACAACTTGTACCATCCATGTTGAAGCAGAAATCCTCTTTAACATGAATGAGGGGTTTAGCATTATGCCAACTGTTTTAAAGCAATGCTCTGGGTGGAAATTGTTCCTTCATTTAAAACACTTGTTAGAAGTGTTTTATTTTTTCTAATTGTGATTAAATAAATGGTCAAGTCCTGGTTTATTATAAAATGTCAAATAACTTTAAATTTATTTTTAACATAAATGGGTGTAATGTAATCATATTTGCACTCTGTGTCATCTTTTTGTAATTGAGTTCCCTCAAGCCATTTTTGAGCTCTGTAGTTTTGGCTCAGAGCATTTTGCTAGGATGTTTTCTTGTGGAAACTTTTATTTTACCATTTGCAGTTTTTTTTTCCTTTCGTAGACTACCAGGCTTTAGTTACTTTAAAGGAGCATTCAGAATTGTACAAACCCAAGCAAAGTTAGGGGGTTCTGGCTTTTTTTTTGACAGGCAAATAAAGCAATAGGCCTGGGTCCTGCAATCAAATCTGTGAGGACCCTGTGAAGAGCCCCATTCAAATCAGGATTCAAGACCAGTGCTTTAATTTTTTCCATGATCAGTAAGTTGGCAAGGCTAGGAGAGTAGATGCAACTGGATTTATACTTTGGCATGACAATTTTGCACACTGCTGTTAATCAACAATGGCAATTTTTCAAGAAGAACAGGAGTACTTGTGGCACCTTAGAGACTAACAAATTTATTTGAGCATAAGCTTTCATGGGCTACAGCCCACTTCATCGGATGCATAGAATGGAACATATAGTAAGAAGATATTAAAATATATTACACACACATAGCAAGAACATGAAAAAGTGGAGTAAGAGGCTAATTAATTAAGATGAGCTATTATCAGCAGGAGAAAAAAACTTCTGTAGTGATAATCAAGATGGCCCATTTAGCCAGTTGACAAGAAGGTATGAGGATACTTAACATGGGGAAATAGATTCAATAATGACCCAGCCACTCTCAGTCTCAATTCAAACCCAAGTTAATGGTATCTAGTTTGCATATTAATTCAAGCTCAATAGTTTCTCATTGGAGTCTATTTTTGAAGCTTTTTTGTTGCAAAATTGCCACCTTTAAATCTGTTACTGAGTGGCCAGAGAGGCTGAAGTGTTCTCCTACCGGGTTTTTGAATGTTATGATTCCTGATGTCAGATTTGTGTCCACTTAATCTTTTGTGTAGAGACAGTCCTGTTTGGCCAGTGTATATGGCAGAGGGGCATTGCTGGCACATGATGGCATATATCACATTGGTAGATGTGCAGGTGAACGAGCCCCTGATGGCGTGGCTAATGTGATTAGGTCCTATGATGGTGTCGCTTGAATAAATATGTGGACAGATTTGGCATTGGGCTTTGTTGCAAGGATAGGTTCCTGGGTTAGTGTTTTTGTTGTGTGGTGTGTGATTGCTAGAGAATATTTGCTTCAGGTTGGGGGGCTGTCTGTAAGTGAGGACTGGTCTGTCTCCCAAGATCTGTGAGAGTGGGGGATCATTTTTTAGGATAGGTTGTGGATCTTTGATGATGTGCTGGAGAGATTTTATTTGGGGGCTGAAGGTGACAGCTAGTGGCGTTCTGTTGTTTTCTTTGTTGAGCCTGTCCTGTAGTAGGTAACTTCTGGGTACTCTTCTGGCTCTGTCAATCTGTTTCTTCACTTCAGCAGGTGGGTATTGTAGTTGTAAGAATGCTTGATAGAGATCTTGTAGGTGTTTGCCTCTGTCTGAGGGATTGGAGTTAATGCAGTTGTATCTTAAGCTTGGCTGTAGACAATGGATCGTGTGGTGTGTCCTGGATGGAAGCTGGAGGCATGTAGGTAAGTATAGCGGTCAGTAGCTTTCTGGTATAGGGTGGTGGTTATGTGATCTTCGCTTACTAGCAGCACAGTAGCGTCCAGGAAATGGACCGCTTGTGTGGATTGGTCTAGGCTGAGGTTGATGGTGGGATGGAAATTGTTGAAATCATGGTGGAATTCCTCAAGGGCTTCTTTTCCATGGGTTCAGATGATGATGTCATCAATGTAGCGCAAGTATAGTAGGGGCGTTAGGGGACGAGAGCTAAGGAAGCAGTGTTCTAAATCAGCCATAAAAATGTTGGCATATTGTGGGGTCATGCGGGTACCCATGTGCCACTGACTTGAAGGTATATGTTGTCCCCAAATGTGAAATAATTGTGGTGAGGACAAAGTCACAAAGGTCAGCCACCAGAGTATCACTTCATTTTTTGGGGGGGAAGAGAACTCCTGTTGCATATATTTAATGGAATTAATATAGTTCATTACAAACCTTTTTATCTCACTAGGTCTCTGTCAGACTGCTTTTTATAAGAATACAATAATACTCTGTGTATAGTTCTGTAGAGTAAGTGATTAGGTCCTATTTTTTGGTTTAGATGCATGAATAGGAAATATTGAAGTAAGAGAAGATTTGGAACCTTTTTAACTTGTTTGCCGTGTTAAGTGACGAGAGCCTTTTACTTTATTTAATCAGAGAATAAGTATTGGGCCTTCTAACGTGATTTTCGTTGAGATATTTTCTGTATGAACTTCCCACTTCAAGGTGACAAAACGAGGAAAAAAGACCCCTGATTTTTTTTTTCTCCCTAACCCAAATGAAACCAGTGGGATACCAGAAGCATTGTGGGTAGGTGTGTTGTCATTTCTTTTACCTTTTGAAGACAATGGGAGTTCTGAATATCACACTGATAGCACTGTTAGTTCCCCTCCAGTTGGACAGTTTCCCCTTTTTAAAGAAGAATTCTGACTGTATCAAGTACTTTCCATACCTTAGCTCTGTTTTGATCAGGTTCTCAAGAAGTCTAGGCTACCTTTTGAAAAATCATACTGAGAAGTTCCTTTGAACTCAATTTTGTTTCCCTTAGGATTCATTGTCTTTTTGACAACCCTGGAGACTAAAGTGCACAGGTGCAGCACTCGGCAGTGCCAGTACATTCAGACTGCCCTGCCAGCCAATGTGCCTCATCCCATACCTGACGGGACTGCTGGTAGAAGTGAAAAGTTAATTCAGCCTCCTTTCAGACCTTTTTTTTTTCTTCCCCACTGAGGCTACCAACAAAGGTGTTTTTATTATGTGGACACTAACCTCGTTTTACTGTTTTACAAACAGCCATCACATCGTAACTCCTGCTCACAATTGTCTTAGGCTGTACGTCCAAAGCTTTAGATCAGTTCAAGCCATGGTTTTAGAAAAACCCAATACGTGCTAAGGAGTATTGCCTACACTACAAAATATAGCAGTTATGCGAGTGGGTCCCCCATCTGGGGGATCATAATAAAGTCCCTGTTGTTTTTAAAGTCTGTCCCTTGAGGTGTGATGTAGATAGGGTCTTTGAGACAACAGACTTCATAAATCTGAGATATTTCACTTATTCTTAGCTGATTACAAAAGGATTTTTTTCAAACCCTGAGATGTTGTACTGCAGTGAGTTTTGGGAACGTTTTCAGATTCCCTAAGTTAGTATAGCTCTACTATAGAGTACCATAACCTGATTTTCCTCCCTCCCTTTCAATTTTGGATAGTATTATAACATACCTATTATTACACACACATTAATTTAAAAGTACATTCGGGTTGTGGAGTCAAGCATCCTAAAGGTAGGAAAAGCCAGAATTAAGGTTCCCTGTCCAAACTTAATTCGTTCCTCTTGTGCATATGCATTATGCTACAGTCTGTGATTCCATGATCAAGACTATTTATTTTTTTTTATACAATTTCATTTTCAAATGGATTTCCTAAGAGTGCAGTTTCCTCTTCACCTGCTAAGGCATTGTTTCAGTGCTGTCTTTGTAGTTGGAACTATTTTCTTTGAATCACCACAACTTCTTCCAGCACCTATGTCTTCGTTAGGCCTTCTGTATTAGTAGTAGTAGTAGTGACCTATTCTGACCCCGCTTAATTTGAGAGATCTGAGTTGGGTCATAGCTCAAGGTGGTATGGCTAGAAATATAATGCCGCATTATATGAAGTGACTGAGCAGCCTTCAGGTCTGTCTCAAATGTAGTTAAACTGATAATTAAACCTGTGGTGCATTGTAATGCACAAGGTGAGTGACACATGTGAAACTCCTTTTTTTTTTTTTTTTTTTAAACTGGTGTCCTAAAATATGCCCACTCCAAGGTTATCATGATTACTGTATGGCTAATTTAAAATAAATAACCTGAGATGCAGGTAACATTCTTTAGTTTTTTCATAGAGGAAACAGTAATTTGAAATGTTCTGAAGGGTACCACTATGTGCTGAATACTAATGTCAATATTGTAAATTTTGGGGGGAAAATTGTCAAAGAAAGATGCTTCATAATTTATTAGAGTATTCATATGTGAAATCTATCCAAGCAGATTGAAAACTGACTCTTTAAAAAACAAAAAAACCCCCACAACTCCCTCCCCCCAGAAACTTAAGGTATCTAGCTGTACCTTTCTGTAGTGTTTAACTGTGACTATATAAGTTCTTAAGAACTACTTTATTTAGTTTCAGTTAGAAATGCCAAGCTGGAAGAAATATATAAAAATATCCTGATTTTAATATTTTAAAATAGAAAATGAAAAAGGTAGGCACAGCAGTAACTAAGATATACTGAAACTGTGACTAGTCAACCATTACAATTTAAAAACTTGTTACATTATGGGGCTGGTGTATTTAAAAAGGACCAGAGAATTTGTGAAAGAATACATCAGTGGTTCAGTTTTCAAAATGAAATATTTTAACATTATTTTTATATAGTGACAGGGTCGGACCAGATGGCTATAGGAGAATAACAGAAGGCAGATATATTAGCCCCAGGCTAAGTAGGTTCCTTTTCCCTGGGTAAGGTAATGTTCCAGAACAATCAAGAACCTTCTAGAGACTATTAAGACAGGCTGATTAGAACACCTGCAGCCAATCAAGAAGCTGCTAGAATCAATTAAGGCAGGCTAATCAGGGCACCTGGGTTTTAAAAAGGAGCCCACTTCAGTTTGTGGTGTGCGTGTGAGGAGCTGGGAGCAAGAGGCAGTAGGAGCTGAGAGTGAGAAGGCGGACTGTTGGAGGATTAAGGTGTACAAGCCTTATCAGACACCAGGAGGAAGGTCCTATGGTGAAGATAAAGAAGGTGTTGGGAGATGGCCATGGGGAAGTAGCCCAGGGAGTTATAGCTGTCACACAGCTGTTCCAGGAGGCACTCTAGACAGCTGCATTCCACAGGGCCCTGGGCTGGAACCCGGAGTAGAGGGCGGGCCCGGGTTCCCCCCAAATCCTCCCAACTCCTGGTCAGAGACAGGAGGAGTCGACCTGGACTGTGAATACAGAAAAATGGCCAAGCTGAGGGCTGCCATGAAGCTCCAAGGTGAGCAAATATGCATAAGACCCACCAAAGTAGAGCAGGAACTTTGTCACAACTGGTGTCCGCAGTAGGATCTGGTGTCCACAGCACGGCAGAAGAAGGAGGGTGTTTGGAAGGAAGGGAGGGGGGGAAAGGGAGAGGGTTTATTTTTATTTTTTTCACCACAATGGAGGAGGTAGTGCGGGCACTGATACAAGCCACGACTGCCCAGCAGGAGGCTACTTGTGTCCAGGCAGCCACCCAACAGGAGGCAGTGCGGCTGCAGCAAGAGACTAATCGCCTGCTGATGGACCAGGCTGCTCAAGAACAGGCTATGTTGCGGGAACTGGTAAACCAGGTAAAGGCCCTTACAGAGCTGAACCGTGGCTATGATGAGATGCAGATCATGTGGGCCAGCAATTGGCTGCAGAAAATGACACGGGAGGATGATGTAGAGGCATACCTCCTGGCCTTTGAGAGGTCAGCCCTGCGGGAGGCTTGGCCCAGAGAACAGTGGTCTGGCATCCTCGCTCCATTCCTGCGTGGGGAGGCCCAGAAGGCCTACTATGATTTGCCTGAAGAGGCTGCGGCAGATTACCCCCAGCTGAAAGCAGAGATCCTGGCCAGATCTGGGGTAACGACTGCAGTGCGGGCCTGGCGATATCATGAGTGGAGGTATCAGAAAAACAAAACCCCGCAGTCCCAATTATATGACCTCATCCATCTCGCATGAAAGTGGTTACGAACTGAGTCCTGGAGTCTGGAGGAGATACTAGAGGTTCTTGTCATCGACTGGTACACGAGAGGACTACCGCCAGACTTTCGCGCCTGGGTAAGCCAGAACGAACCCTCCACCTACGATGAGGTTGTCGCGCTGGTAGAAAGGTGAAGGATGGCGAGGGAGTTGACCCGACCAGTTAAGGAAGATGCGCTCCGCATTAAACTAGCAGCACCAAGCCCTAGAGCTCAGGTGACTGGGCCACCAGGAGAACCCAGGTGGAAAAAGAGAGGGGCTGAAAGCCCACCAGAAGCCACAAAGAGTCAGAGCACTGAGAAGGAAGAGGATCGTGATGTTAGACTACCTAAACCAAGAAACCAGGGAACGCCTAGGGCTCCATACAGATGTTACATCTGCGGGGAGTGGGGACACATAGCTGTACAGTGTCCCAATGCTGAGAAGCCTATGCAGTGTAACCTGGGGAATAGGACAGATCCATGCTCCCTAATCCACCTTGTGGGGGTCTCACTAACCCTACATATGTACACCAGACCAGTGAAGCTAAATGGGGTAGAGACCACAGCACTGGTTGATTCGGGGAGTGCTATCACGCTTGTCTTGGGGAAGCTCATGAAGCGTAGTCGGCCGCTGTGGGCTAAGCGTACGGGGATAACATGCATCCATGGGACGGTTGGTTATTACCCCACCATCCCAGTAAAAATCGAGATTCAGGGGAACACTATTGAGGTAGCAGCAGGTGTAGTCCCTAAACTCCCATACGTGGTGCTTATAGGGAGGGACTTCCCAGGGTTTGGAGACTTACTCCCAGTAGGGGAAATGGAGAAAGGGGGAAGCCCTGAAAGTAGTGAGACATCCATAGTAGATTGTCAACCCCCAACCTTCTCTGAAATATCCCCAGATTTGTTCTCCACTCCCAGACAGCGTAGAAAGACGAAAAGGGAAAGAAGGGCAGCTAAGGCCTTGGGAACCCGAATACTGGCCCAAAGCCAGAAGGTCGCTCTCGTAGGTAGGCGGACCCGAGCAGCTGAAAAGGAGGCCATCCAGGAGGGAGAAGGACCCGAGTCTGACCCACACCCTAACGCCTCTGAACCAGTAGAGGCAACAGAGACTGGCCCCCTAGATCTCGGGCAGAGTATCCCCGGGAGAGGAAATTTTGGACGGGACCAGGCTGAAGACCCAAGGTACGATGTTAGGGTGGAGGTGACTGAAATAGATGGGGCCCCGGTGGAAGGGAAAACCCAGGGACCAGGACCCTACTTCATAATGAAGAAGAATCTCTTATTCCAGGTTGCACCAGTACAGGGCAGAAGGTACAGCAGATCGTAGTACCTCAAAAACACCAGAACGCTGTATTAAGTCTGGCCCATAGTCATCTTTTTGGGGGGCATTTGGGGGTAGAGAAAACCCCAGCATGGGTCCTGTGACGATTTTTCTGGCTCAGAGTACATGAAGAAGTGCGGACGTACTGTGCATCCTGCCCGGAGTGTCAGCTGCACAGTCCCCGTCCCCACTTGCGGGCACCTTTAGTACCCCTTCCCATCATAGAGGTCCCCTTCAAGTGAATAGCCATGGACCTAGTGGGATCCCTGGAGAAGACAGCCTGGGCAACCAATATATACATGTCGTTCTGGATTATGCTACTTGCTACCCAGAAGCAGTCCCCATGCAGAACACGGCCTCTAAAATGATAGCTAAAGAGTTGCTGGGGATCTTTGCTTGAGTGGAGCTACCAAAGGAGATATTAACAGACCAAGGAACCCCATTTATCTCGAAGCTAATGAAGGACCTCTGTATGCTGCTCCATATACATAGACTGAAGTTCTCAGGGTATCATCCGCAGACCGATGGGCTGGTAGAAAGGTTTAACCGAACCCTTAAGGCAATGATAAGGAAAGTGGTAAGTTGAGACGGGAAGGATTGGGACATCCTACTACCCTACCTTATGTTTGCAATCCGGGAGGTACCTCATGCCTCAACTGGGTTTAACCCCTTTGAATTATTATACGGACGCCACCCCTGTGGCATACTAGATACTGCAAAAGAAATCTGGGAAGAGGAACCCAATGAGGGGAGAAATATAATTGACCATGTGTTGTAGATGCGAGAACAGATAGCCCAGATCACCCCTATTGTACAGGAACATTTGGAAAAGGCGCAGGAGGCCCAGCGAACCCATTACAATCGCCAGGCAAAAGTCCGACGGTTCCAACCAGGGGATCGGGTGATGGTGTTGGTACCAACGGCAGAAAGCAAGCTTTTTGGCCCAATGGCAGGGGCCCTAGGAGGTGGTTGAACCTGTGGGGGAAGTAACCTACAAGGTGCGGCAGTCAGGACGCCGGAAATGAGAGAAAATTTATCACATTAACCTCTTAAAGCCTTGGCACCAACGAGAGGTGTGCGTAGTGGCCCAAGAGACCCTGATCCAGGGAAATCACATACAGGAGCAGATCAGGATATCCACTGATCTGACACCAAACCAGAAGGAGGTAACTGAGATGATCAACCGATACCAGGACGTGTTTTCAACCAAACCAGGCCGGACCACCGAAGCATATTGCCACATTATCACAGACCCTGGGGCAAAGGTAACTTTAAGGCCCTATCGGGTCCCAGAAGCAAAAAGAGAGGAGATCAAGGCAGAGGTAAAAAAGGATGTTGGAGCTGGGAGTCATCAGAGAGTCCCACAGTCAGTGGTCAAGCCCGGTTGTGTTGGTGCCCAAACCCAATGGCACCACTAGGTTTTGTAATGACTTTCGCCGGCTGAATGAGAGATCCAAATTTGATGCATACCCCATACCCCGAATCGATGAATTAGTTGACCGCCTGGCCAATGCCCGATTTTTGACCACCCTTGATTTAACAAAGGGATACTGGCAGATTCCCCTTGCCATAGATGCGAAAGAAAAGATGGCATTCTCTACCCCAGAGGGTCTGTTTCAATATACTGTTCTTCCTTTTGGACTGCATGGGGGACCTGCCACCTTCCAGCGTCTTATGGACAAGCTCCTACGGCCCCATACCAGTTATGCAGAGGCATACCTGGATGATGTGATTATTCACACCCCTGACTGGGAAACCCACTTAGGAAAGGTGGACACACTAAGACGGGCTGGCCTCACAGTCAACCCAGCCAAGTGTGCTATAGGGCTAGCCGAGGCTAAATACCTTAGGAAGGGGCATGGTCAAGCCCCAACTGAACAAACTAGGGGCTATCCAAAATTGGCCCCGGCCGAATCAGAAAAAGCAAGTCCAGGCATTCCTGGGTGTGGTGGGGTACTACCGACAATTTATTCCCCAATTTGCTACCAGAGCGAGTCCCCCTGACAGACCTGATAAAAGCCCAGGGTCCAGACATGATGAAGTGGACAGATGACGCAGAGAAAGCATTCATGGATCTACGGACAGCCCTCTGCAGTAACCCCATGCTTATAGCCCCAGACTTCAACAAAGAATTCATTTTTTACAAACAGATGCATCTGAAGTAGGATTGGGAGCTGTCCTATCGCAGATGGTCGGAGATAAAGAACACCCAATCCTCTACCTCAGCAGGAGACTCCTCCTGAGAGAGCAGAAGTATGCTGTGGTTGAAAGAGAGTGCCTAGCTGTGAAACGGGCCATAGAAACACTACCTTATTACCTTCTGGGACGACTGTTTACCCTTGTGACCGACCATGCACCGCTCCAGTGGATGCAGCGAAATAAAGAGAAGAATGCAAGGGTGACCAGATGTTTCCTGTCCCTACAACCTTTCCAATTCACCATACAACAGCGGGCTGGAAGCCACCATGGCAGTGCAGATGGCTTGTCACGAGTACACTGCCTGATGTTCCAAGTTGCCCAACCCCATAGTATTGAGTGAGGGGGGGGATATGTGACAGGGTTGGGCCAGATGGCTATAGGAGAGTAATAAAAGGCAGATATATTAGCCCCATGCTAAGTAGGTCCCTTTTCCCTGGGTAAGGTAACAGTGAAGGTTCCGGAGCAATCTGGAACCTTCTGGAGACCATTAAGACAGGCTGATTAGAACACCTGTAGCCAATCAAGAAGCTGCTAGAATCAATTAAGGCAGACTAATCAGGGCACCTGGGTTTTAAAAAGGAGCTCACTTCAGTTTGTGGTGTGCGTGTGAGGAGCTGGGAGCAAGAGGCAGTAGGAGCTGAGAGTGAGAACGCGGACTGTTGGAGGACTGAGGTGTACAAGCCTTATCAGACACCAGGAGGAAGGTCCTATGGTGAGGATAAAGAAAGTGTTGGGAGGAGGCCATGGGGAAGTAGCCCAGGGAGTTATAGCTGTCACACAGCTGTTCCAGGAGGCACTCTAGACAGCTGCATTCCACAGGGCCCTGGGCTGGAACCCGGAGTAGAGGGCGGGCCCGGGTTCCCCCCAAATCCTCCCAACTCCTGGTCAGAGACAGGAGGAGTCGACCTGGACTGTGAATACAGAAAAATGGCCAAGCTGAGGGCTGCCATGAAGCTCCAAGGCGAGCAAATCCTCCAATAAGCACAAGACCCACCAAGGTAGAGCAGGAACTTTGTCACAATATATATTTATGGAATACAAATCACTGTGGCTAAGCACTGATAAATATTCTCTATCAAATATTCTCTACTCGTTGAGTGTTTTTAAATGGGACCACTTGTGGAGTTAAAGTAGTGCTAAGTGTGAGTATGGACATAAAGATATGACCTATAATAGGATACTAAAGCATAACTTGTGCTTCATAGTTCTATTTATCTCAAACTCAATTGAACATAACTGTTTTATTGTCTACACCAGTACGCTTTATTTTTGAAAAGAGCCTTCATGCTGTATTTGTAGTACCTATTTTTAGGATTCCAGAAACAGCAAATACTTGCTTTTGTGGACAAAACAGTTCATAAAATTACAAATCTTTGCAGATAGAGGCAACTGTGTGCTATTGATGAATACAGTAAAGACTATTCCTGTATACGTGTGGGGTAAGCAAATATACATGCAGATATCAGGAAATTAAAAAAATTTATATGCTCTCAGAATGGTTAACCATGGGCTGGATTCCATGCTCACGGGCCTGTATTTATTACTAGGCTTTACTTTAGGAGGTATTTTAAAAACAGACTTCTTTGAAACTGGTGAGAGACTGTTGAAAGAATTAAGAGGGGAGTTTTCTTTGCATCCACTCATTCCAGACCTCCCTCCCATTTGTTTGTAAACAGCAGTGAGAAAACAATTTCTGGGCATGGGAGAGGTCTTTCTCTACCCACCCTTACATCATCATACAGACACAGACTTTTTTTTTTGTCTGCTTGATAGTTGTGGTCCTGAACCCATCCTTGCTTCTCTACTTTTCCGCCTATAGAATATTAGACCAAAGTTATTGGGTGTCCACAGTTGAATAGGTTCAGCCTAAAGGTTAGATAAACTGAGATGCCAAGTGTTTTAGCTCCCATTGCTCTTCAGGGGTACAGACATTGGGAGTTGTGGGTGCTCAGCATGTTGCAAGATTGGGCCTAAATTATAGGAAATAAATCCACATAGTTTGCAACCTTAAAAAGGCACCTGAATTACAATAACACACAAAATAATGATTAAAAAAAAGTCTCCCCCTTCTTCTAATTAGAATCCTTTTCATAGAAATTCAGGATTACAGAAATGCAGAAGTTTTGAGGAAACGGCTTTAGTTCATAGAAGTGAAAGTTCAGATGCAGAAGGCTAGCTCAACTTTGAGTAAGAAACCAGTGACTGCGGCACTGGAGTGTCATGGAAGAGTGCAAGGCTGTGAAGATGGGATACATCTAAACTGCAGTTGTACCATGTCAAGAAGGCGTGTTTCTTCCATTAGGGAGGGAGAGAGAAAAAGGATGTGTTTCTACTATAAGTAGAGCTGTAGTGTAGCCATAACTTATGTCGACTTAGGCTGTGTTGCTCAGGGGTATAAATTAACTGCTCATCCTGAGCTACATAACTTATGCTGATTTAAGTGCCGGTGTGGACAGCGTTTTGTTGGGGAGAGAGCTTCTCCCGCTGACATAATTACTGCTGCTCATGGGGGCTGGAATAATGAAGCCAATGAGAGAGTTCTCTCCCATCCACTTAAAGCAGCTACACTAAGATTCAGGGCAAGTCTACGCTACAAAATTAAGTAGACCTAAGTTACGTTGACGTACAGCCAGTACGTAATTGAATTGGTTTATATGTCCACACTATGCTTTCAGGTCGGCAGTGCATATCCTCACTAGGAGCGCTTGTACCGATTTAACTGCCAGTGTGGGGTATCGTGGGATGGTTTCTGAATGGCAGCAAATCAATGTAAGCAACACAGTGTCTGCACTGACATTGTGTCAACGTAACTATATAGATTTAAGCACGATGCCTTTCGCGGAGGTGGAGTTATTAAGTATAGTTGGCAAGCAACATGGGTGGGAGCTACATTTTAATGGAGACACTTACAGAGTTAGGTCAGTGTAAGACAGTTTACATCAGGGATTCTCAAACTGGGGATCGGGACCCTTCAGCAGGTCGTGAGGTTATTACATGGGGGATCACGAGCTGTCAACCTCCACTCCAAACCCCGCTTTGCCTCCAGCACTTATAATGGTGTTAAATATATAAAAAAGTGTCTTTAATTTATAAGGGGGCGTTGCTGTCAAAAGCTTGCTATGTGAAAGGGGTCACCAGTAAAAAAAAAAAAAAAGTTTGAGAGCCACTGCTTTACATCACCCAGAGCCAGAAGAGGACCCAGAAGTCACCTACTACAGGACAGGCCCAACAAAGAAAATAACAGAATGCCACTAGCCATCACCTTCAGCCCCCAACTAAAACCTCTCCAATGCATCATCAAGGATCTACAACCTATCCTGAAGGACGACCCATCACTCTCACAGATCTTGGGAGACAGGCCAGTCCTTGCTTACAGACAGCCCCCCAACTTGAAGCAAATACTCACCAGCAACCGCACACCACACAACAGAAACACTAACCCAGGAACCTATCCTTGCAACAAAGCCCGTTGCCAACTCTGTCCACATATCTATTCAGGGGATACCATCATAGGGCCTAATCACATCAGCCACACCATCACAGGCTCGTTCACCTGCACATCTACCAATGTGATATATGCCATCATGTGCCAGCAATGCCCCTCTGCCATGTACATGGGTCAAACTGGACAGTCTCTATGTAAAAGAATGAATGGACGCAAATCAGACGTCAAGAATTATAACATTCAAAAACCAGTCGGAGAACACTTCAATCTCTCCGGTCACATGATTACAGACCTGAGAGTGGCTATCCTTCAACAAAAACTTCAAAACCAGACTCCGAGAAACTGCTGAATTGGAATTAATTTGCAAACTGGATACAATTAACTAAGGCTTGAATAGAGACTGGGAGTGGATGGGTCATTACATAAAGTAAAACTATTTCCCCATGTTATTTCTCCCCCCACCCTACAACCTACTGTTCCTCAGACATTCTTGTTAACAGCTGGAAATGGCCCACCTTGATTATCACCACAAAAGGTTTTCCTCCTTCCCCCCCCTCCTTCCTGCTGGTAATAGCTCATCTTAAGTGATCACTCTCCTTACAGTGTGTATGATAAAACCCATTGTTTCATGTTCTCTGTGTGTGTATATATATAAATCTCCCCACTGTATTTTCCACCGAATGCATCCAATGAAGTGAGCTGTAACTCACAAAGCTTATGCTCAAATAAATATGTTAGTCTCTAAGTTACCACAAGTACTCCTTTTCTTTTTTTGCAAATACAGACTAACACGGCTGCTACTCTGAAACCAACTTTGTAGTATAGACCAGGCCTCAGTTCCTTTCTTTAGGAATGGGTACTGTACTTAAGAGGGGAATTCAGTAATTTCACTGCAGTGACCCCTTTATTCATATCATGAGTTGGCATTTCACACTGCTAGTCTACTAGGGCAGAAGCACTGGAAATCTGCATTAATTATTAGGCTCTTCTTCCTGATACATAGGGATTAGTTTTCTGAAGAGCTTCAAAGAATTAAAGGCCATGGGGAAGGCTTCAAAGAGTGAATTTAAATAGTCTTTACATCATGAAGTGTGGGGACGGGTTCTTATGCGTTTTGTCATTCTGCTTTTTTCAGTCAGTTGAAACAAGTAAATGTGTCTTACAACTGGGAGGACTGATCTGTTTGTTAGACGCTAAGCTATATAAAAGTATTTGTTCAACTGTCACAAAACAATTACTGCCCCAATACATGAAAACACTTGTGTGGAAACAAGGCTTGTTTAAACAATCATATATTTGGTGAATCAGAACTTGATATTCATGTCTCTGAAATGCAGCCATGTCTATGCATAAACCTAGAAGCCATTCTGTTACAGCAATACTACACGTTCATTTCCCTTCCTTAAAAGAATTACAGAACAAGAGAATAGCAACTTCAGGTAAAACTATCGGAGGAATTGTAGATAGGCAGAGCAGAACTACTTAAGTTGGCATTTGGCAAAGATGCGTAAATGTTGCAAAAAGCTCTACTAAATGGATACTTTTATGACATAGACATCTGCTAATCATTCATTAGTCTTGCCAACCACTCAGTATCAGAACTGGAAGGGACCTGTTCTGAAGTGCATGTTGGCTTCCAAAATTGGAAAGTTGAACCATTAAATGGATGCAAGTGGTTAGACACCTACCTGAAAGCAGATTGAGTTGAAATGGTAAACAAACCTCTGGCAATAGGGACAATATTTTATTTTTGAGTATAGTATTCATGTTTGCCAAACAGTTTATTTTCTCCCAATCTATTATCATGTTTAATGGGAAAAAATGAAGTGGTGATGAAGTGGGATTTGTCTGTAATATTTTTATGAATCCTGTGCATGCCTCAGTACTTTTCAATGGGTGCAAAAGGGTTAAAGCTGCTCTTGGAGCAGAGTTAGAAACATGGGGTGTTTGTCACATAGCTGTCTGGGGTAGAATGAATGGGTCTTTAAAGGATGGGCTGAAACTAACCATATCAATAGAGAATCTGAAAAGACAAGAGGAACCCCAATGGCCAGGATATTCACAGCAACAAATAACCCAGGGGAAGGAGATTTTCCCCCACCTCCGTCGGGGAAGCAGAGCACAACCCCCAGCCTGAGAATAAAGGAGTCAGGTGGCTGGGTTAAGGGCTGCCCTTTGGTGAGACACAGAGTTAGAGCCAGGAAGGGATTCCATGGGAGCTTCGCTGGGTGGAAGGCTGGCTTGGCCAGAATGCACTATGCTAACCTAATGACTTCCAGATGCTATGTTCTGGTTCCCTAATAAATCCTACTGTTTTGAAAAAGCTGCCTGGTGTCACTGCAGATACTTGCTGCAGTGCATAGGTTCCTGTACAGTGTACAAGTCTCTGATCAAGAGTCTATCGTTGAACTTGGTGAGCAGATCTCATGGTGTGATGCAGGAGCCCAGAGGTTCAGTCTCGGAGGCATTGAGGCCACATGACCCGCCCTTAAGGTAGCGGGGAACCCTTTGAGGGTCCAGGGGAATGTCTGCTCTGTTTTCCCATTCATTAAACTTAAAATATTGAGATTTTGAAAAAAGCTCAGTCACTGTTTTGTAGTACTGGCTATAATACTCTTTAAAACAATTGCTTGGTGTTTAAGAAAACAAGCCATATTACCATATGCTAAACTAACTAGGTTTTACGGTTGGTTTAATTTCAATAGATTTTTTTTTTAGTGATCTCAGTCCTTGAGATGGAGGATTGTAATTCAAAGGTAAATTCGAAACTTGTTTAAGTGAAATTAAACCATTCACTTAAAACAACCATTGGTTTTTTTTAACCACCTTGATTTATGTAGACTCAGTGGGTGGAAAGGGAAACCCCCCCCATCTAATTTTTGAACGGACTACTAATGTTTATAGTGGTAAAGTTCTCCTGACTCCAGCTTTTCTGTTTTGAGCAAACTGTCTATTTAAAAATAGCTTGGAGCACTAAAATTGAAACTTGAATTGTTTAAGTCAGGAAACGCAAATATGTGGTTCCTATATCAATAATTGATTAGCATCAGATGTGTATATATGAAATAATCATTGCATGTACTTAAACATTAGTACATGTCCACATATTTTGTTGTACTATACATAGTAATGTTGACTTTACATATAAAATATAAATAATGTGCTATTTTGAACTGTATGTTTGATTTTTTTCCTTATTTCTTTGCCGTTGCAATCTAAAACCTTCGAATTTCACTCATATCGTCTTTGTATTTAAAATGTATTGTACCAACTACTCTTTTTGCAAAGAGAAGCTATGATAGTAAATAGGCATTACGGTAAAGTAAGACTACAGCTTCATAAGACTGCATCCTACAAAAATAAAATAAGCACATGAGGGACAAGGAAGAAGTTATGGAAAAGTTTAATCTGTTCCTGGTTTATCGTAGACTGTTGACTAAGGAAGCACAATATGTAGGAAAACAGTCTATTCACAATCCTTCTGGCATACAATGGTTGCATACAGATCCATAGCATCCTCTATAAGCATTTCACTGTTGATTCAAGAGGAAAACTCAACTGGACTATCCTGGAAAATTTCACTTCAGTTATACCTTTTCTTTTAACCAATTGCTTTTTGCCTTTTATATCTGAAAAGGTTGAGAGCCACTGGTTTAAAACTACTGTATCCCCTTCAGGAATCTGATTTGTCTTGCGTAACCCTAAATTTCGCCTCACTTAAAAATGACTTGCTTACAAAAACAGACATAAAAATACAAACGTGTCATAGCATGCTGTTATTTGAAAAATTGCTTGCTTTTTCATTTTTACCTTACAATTATAAAATAAAACAATTGGAATATAAATATTTTATTTACATTTGTGTATAGTATATAGACTAGTATAAAGTCATTGTTGGTACAAAATTTTAATTTGTACTGACTTCACTAGTGCTTTTTATGTATCCTATTGTAAAACTAGACAAACATCTAGATGAGTTGATGTACCCTCTGGAAGACCCCTACTTGAGAACCACCTGCTTAAACATTGTTTTACTTCTTACAAGCCTGTATATGTAAGAGTAACAACACAGTACAAAAACCCACACCAAGAACATAATGGGTAATTTCTCAAAGCAGGAAATGGAAAAGAAATCCCATCAGTAAGCAAACCAAGGGAATAGGAATATTTATGCATTGTAGTTTATAAGTATCTGTATGTACCCATCACATGCATATCATCATTCTTTGTGACCAAGTTTAAATTACTTCCTCTGGTATTAAAATTCTAAGCTTAATCCTTAAATTATAAGATTACCATAATTTAGAATGGTAAGGCCCTAGTTATATGGTGATCAAGTTCTATTTGATCCTGTCTTAGATTTGGTTGAAATTGTAATCTAATTTGATTTTTGTGATAGAAGATCTTCACTTAAATTGAAGATTGTCCCAGATAACTCAGTAATGAGATTAATAAGATGATGATTTGTGTGTGTGTGTGGTGGTATTGCACTTCTTGGCAAGACATCCCTTCCATCTAAATCTTTCTGGACCTAGCCGGTTTGGTGACCATTCTCCCAAGCCACTTCACTCTGTAGTGGGTGTGGAGTACACGGAAGCACATACGGAGCCCAAACTTCAAACAGCAATTGCAAAGGAGTGGGGGGGATTTCCCGCCCCCCCCTTTTTTTTTCTTTTCTTTTGCACTGTTTCATGATGGATAAAGTGGTTTGAAAGGGGTTTGGTTTTGTTCCCTTCCCCCCTGCCTTAGAAATATCAGAACTGTGAAATGTGGTCTTCCTTAGTTTTTTCTGAAGACCTACTGGATGTCTCAGCATTGTACAGTGGGCAATGCAAGGCTCCTCTCTCTCCTGCACAAATGTACAATTGCAGAATGGGTGGCTCTGGAGACTGAGCATGTAGTAATGAGAGACATCGTGGGGCTCCATATGGACCAAAGGGCACTCAGCTAATTGCGGAATGGGGCCTAAGAATACATCTACTTCCAGACTTTATTGAAGCCTAATGTAATGGTGTCCAGTTTGCAAATTAATTCCAATTCAGCAGTCTTTCATTGGAGTCTGTTTTTGAAGGTTTTTTTTATGAAGAATTACCACTTTTAGGTCTGTAATCGAGTGACCAGAGAGATTGAAGTGTTCTCCGACTGGTTTTTGAATGTTCTAATTCCTGACGTCTGATTTGTGTCCATTTATTCTTTTACGTAGAGACTGTCCGGTTTGGCCAATGTACATGGCAGAGGGGCATTTCTGGCACATGATGGCATATATCGCATTGGTAGATGTGCGGGTGAACGAGCCTCTAATAGTGTGGCTGATGTGATTAGGCCCTATGATGGTGTCCCCTGAATAGATATGTGGACAGAGATGGCAACGGGCTTTGTTGCCAGGATAGGTTCCTGGGTTAGCGTTTTTGTTGTGTGGGTTGCTGGTGAGTATTTGCTTCAGGTTTGGGGAGCTGTCTGTAAGCAAGGATTGCCTATCTCCCAAGATTTATGAGAATGATGGGTCATCCTTCAGGATAGTTTGTAGATCTTTGATGATGATAAGGACAGTTAAAAAAGTTAATAACAAGGAACAGATTTAATGCTTGTGCTCTGTTCCAAAGGGTGTTCTAATAAAAAATAACATTGGAGAACTCTATTAAACAATTATTATATTATAGGCCATCTCAGTTGTATTTGTGCACACAAATATTGGAGAATATTTAAACTTTTTAGGGGGGTATTAGACTTTTGGTTTCTTTCCCTCAAAAGTGGTATGAAAGACTGCATTACAAAGTAGATGAATGTTGGAGGATGTGTAAATCAGAGATTTTCACAGTAGTACTTTTTTTTAAAAAACTTTCTTAGCATCGGGTTTATTATGATGTGCCTTTGATGGTTTAAGTTTAATTAGCTCTTCTGGGAGAAATTGCATATTATTGCCTAAAAAGAAAAGGAGTACTTGTGTACTCCTTCTCTTTTTGCGAATACAGACTAACACGGCTGCTACTCTGAAACCATATTATTGCCTAGTATGCTATAATCCAAAGATACACTTTTTCAAATCTTAAGTATCATAAAAGTATTACTACTTGCTAGAGCCAAAGGAAAAAAAGCCTGCACAAGCATTACTTGATGTGGCATGATGTCTGTTGAATTGAAATGGGCAGTATCAGATGAGTAGCAGGATTAGGAAACTCAGAGTTTTTTGTTATTTTAGCCAAAGTTAGTATACTAGTAATACACGTCAGCAACTTAAAGAGAAGTTTTAATAGCCATGGTAACAACAAATAATAAATGAAGACTAGAAATATAAAACTCAACAAAACCCCACCATAGTTTCTGTGAGTTTAGATAACTAGTAGGAAAACAGGCTTGGTATTAGTTGGAAGAGCTTCCTAAATGGTGCTAGAAGGATACCATAACTGTCTCCTGATGCTCTCCATCCAGCTTGTTTACATGTGATGTTTTCTTCTCTGCATCTGATCTGTTTATAGAATATGTATTCTGAAATGGAATGTATACTCTTCACACTTTGAGAGAAAAGGTATCTACATCTCGGAAACTGCCACTATAGTGGACACCATTGTTGGCATTAGGAACAGAGAGGAAAATGATCGAATAAATAATTATGGAGACTCAATTGACCTCTTACACTAAGAGGTAGATCTCTTCAGAGGAGAGTTGAGGCACATTGGTGGAGCAGCATTGGTAGATTTTTTCCATGCTGTCTGTATGTATGTATTGGATAAAAAGGTCTCCAGAGCTTTCAGTTCTTTACCTTTCATGAATTTGCTAAAGGTTCTGTGGCTTTTATTTTCTTTTTAACAGAACATAATAGGAAAGGGCAACAATACTACTAGAATGTTGAAGATTTGATTGTCTTAAAATGAACTGCATATGTCTATGCATGGTTACTGTATAAAATTATGGAAAGTTTCTTAAAGTGAAGATGGCTGTTAAATAAAAGTAACGTATTTTAAATAGTATTAGCATAATGTTTTTAGTGAAGGCCAGAAGCAGCTGAAGCAGAGCTTTTTCCAAATTGTTTCTGAATATGCTGGACAGGACGGGTCCCAGTAGAAATCCTTAAGGAACCCTGCTATTTACTGCTGTCCATTGTGAAAACTGTCCATTTATTCTTACCCTTGTTTCCTATCTTTTAACCAGTTACTGATCCATGAGAGGACCTTCCCTGTTATCCCATGACTGCTTACTTTGCAAAAGAGCCTTTGGTGAGGGACCTTGTCAAAGGCTTTCTGAAAGTCTCTGTACACTATATCAACTGGATCACTCATGTCCACATGCTTGTTGATTCCCCTCAAAGAATTCTAATAAATTGGGGAGGCATGATTTTCCTTTACAAAAACCTTGTTGATGCTCCCTGACATATTGTGTTCATCTGTGTGTCTGATAATTCTGTTCTTTACTCTGGTTTCAGCCAGTTTGCTCAGTACTGAAGTTAGGCTTACCAGGCTGTAATTGCCAGGATTTGCCTCTGGAGCCTTTTAAAAAAAAAAAAAAAAAAAAATCAGCATTACATTCGCTACCCTCCAAATCATCTGGTACAGAGGCTGATTTAAGTGATAGCTTACATACCACAGTTAGTAGTTCTGCAATTTCATATTAGAGTTCCTTCAGAACTCTTGGATGAATACCATCTGGTTCTGTTGACTTATTACTGTTCATTGTATCAATTTGTTCCAATATCTCCTCTATTGACACCTCAATTTGGATGGTTACTCAGATTTGTCACCTAAGAAGAATGGCTCTCCCCCACAGCCTCTTCCGTGAAGACTGATGCAAATAATTTATTTAACTTCTCTGTGATGGCCTCGTGTTCCCAGATTGCTTCTTTTAACACCTTGATTGTCCAGTGACCCAACTAACTGTTTGGCAGCCTCCCTGTTTCTGATGGACTTAAAAATGTTTTTGCTATTGCTTTTGAAATTCTTTCTTGGCCTGCCTTCTTCTTCTTTTGATTTGCCGGAGTTTATGCTCCTTTCTATACATCCCACACTAAGATTTTGCTTCTAGTTTTTAAAGGGTGCCCTTTTCCCACTAGCCACCTCTTTTACTCTGGTGTTCAGTCCCAGTGTCCTGTTTTTTTGGTCCTCTTAATGGTTTTTGTTTTTTTGTTTTTTAAATTTGGGATTTACATTTTGTTTGAACCTCTATTATAGTGTTTTAAATAGTTCCCATGCATCTTGCAGGCATTTCACTCTTATGGCTAACCCTTTTAATTTTCATTTAACTAGCTTCCTCATTTTTGTAATGTTCCCGTTTTTGAAGGTAAATGCTGCTGTGGTGGGTTTCTTTGGCACTTCCCCCTCCTACAAGGATGTTAAATTTCATTATGTTATGGTCAACTATTACCGAGTGGTTCAGCTATGTTTTCTTCTTGGATCAGACCTTGTGCTCCATTTCGGACTAAATCCAAGATTTGCCACTCCCCATGTGTGTTCAAGTTGTTCCACAAAGCAGCCATTTAAGGGTCTAATAATTTTATCTCTGCATCCCTTCCTGAGGTGACATATACCCAGTCAATATAAGGATAGTTGAAATCCCCCATTATTATTGGGTATTCTGCCTTTGTAGCCTCTCTAATTTCCCTGAGCATTTCATGCTCCGTCACCATCCTGGCCAGGTGGTCAGTAAAATATTCCTAGTGCTGTATTTTTATTGTTCAAGCATGGAATTTCTGTCCATAGAGATTCTGTGATAGTTTGATTTGTTTAAGATTTTTGTTTTATTTGACTCTATGCTTTTTCACATATAGTGCCACTCCTCCACCAGAGTGACCTTATGTGTATTTCTGTATATTTGGTACCCTGGTATTATGGTGTCCCCTTGATGTTCCTTATCCCATCAAGTTTCCGCAAGGCCTATAATATCAATATCCTTATTTAATGCCAGGCACTCTAGTTCACCCATCTTAGTATTTAGACTCCTAGTATTTGTATGTAAGAATTTGGTCAAGATTCAGTGGCTTGCCTTCATGTGTTATACTTAAATGGGACTCTTACTTTTGACTGTTCCTCACTAGCTCCTACTTCTACTTAACCAAGTTCTTTTCTATTCTCTGTAGTAGTCTCCCTTTAATATATTCATCAGTTGGGGTTGGTTCTGCTTTGAGCAGGGGGTTGGACTAGATGACCTCCTGAGGTCTCTTCGAACCCTAATCTTCTGTGATTCTATGATCCCTGAGGGATGTCTCTGCCTGAATTGTCGGCTCCGCTGTAGCTGTTGGCTTTCCCCCAGCTTGGGATGAAATTCCCTCCCCACTAGGCTTACCTACTTCCCATATAATTCTGCTGCAGAGTCCTGGAGTTCTGGCAGCTCTCCTGATGTGCCTTCTGCTCCCTGACTTGTGCACTCTTTTTTGCACATTGGGCTCGGGGCTGCCTTTGACCACAGAAGCCCTGAAGAAGGGTGGTATTATCTGAATGCCGTAGTACCTGCCTGATCTGCTAAAATTCTGAATGATTTCTGCGACGTGAGGTGGAGGGAGGAAGTGCAAGGTAAGAAAAGTTGTGGGAGGTGAAAGAATATCCTCAATATTGGGTTCAGTGCCTGAAAATGTTGATGCTTATCGGAGTCAAATCTCCTCAGGTTTGACCAAGATTAACTATACTGCAAAAATTCTTCGTGTATTAGAAGTTGCCAAAAAAAAAAAGGGGGGGGGGAGGTTTCAGCAATCCAGAAAGCAGCAGCGGTACCACTTCTAGCCCTTCTCATCTTCAGTTACAAGTCCAAAAGCCAGCCAAATGATTTCTCCATATATTACAACAGACATTTAGATTAGGGAAAAAATACATGAACTATAATAATGGAAAACACAGGTACAGAAGCAGATAGTTTCATATGACAGGGAAATTCAAATGGACTGTTCTTTCTCCAGAACATAGCAAAGGCTGCTAGTTAAGCTGGTTTGGGATTCACATAAGAGTAAATCATACCTTTACTCAGTGGTTTCCAAAAGCCTTCAGTGTGGCTGAACTGATTTAGTGGGGGCATGAGGGGAAGGGGAAGGAAGCAGGCTGCCTGCTGGAAGCTCATGCAGGAGTGGTGGCTCTTTCAGAGCTCCCTGCGTCCTAGCATGGCCAAAGAGGGGTAAGGTGAATATGCAGCTCTGGCAGACAAACCCTGTCAAGGAGGCAGCTGCATCGGTCACAGAGACTACTCTAGGCTTGAGGGTGTAGTCATGGCCATGGACAGACTCCTAGAGAAGGACTTTTGTCTCCCAGTGAGCACCCTGCATAGACCCCGCAAATACTTACTGTGTATAGGCTTTAGGGTTTGACCCACAGTGTGACGCTAGAAACAACAAAAGAAAAAATATTAATACACTAAGGCCCCAGTCCTGTGAAGGCTTAACATGTGTCATTTTACATGCCTGAATAGTGCAAATGAGTGGGACCATTCATGAACCTGAAGTGACACAAGTGTTTAAGTCTCTGTCAGATGAGAGCCTAATGTGGCAGTTTTTTCTAATCTTTTTTATGTTGCAAAAGTCTCTCAGTTTGTAAAACCATGACAGTAAATAAATCAGTAATTGTGGTGGATTCCTTATACATCTGATCAGGCAAACTTAAAATAAATATTGCAAATAAATTGGATTCAGCATAAGGTACTAATGTCTCTGTTTTATGTCCCACAGAAGCACCTTGTGCTACTCCACTGATCTGTAGCTTTGGAAGGCCTGTTGATCTAGAAAAAGATGACTACCAGAAGGTTGTATGCAACAATGAACATTGTCCCTACAGCACCTGGATGCACCTTCAATGTTTTTATGAGTGGGAAAGCAGCATTCTTGTTCAGTTTAACTGCATTGGCAGAGCAAGGAGTTGGAACGAAAAGCAGTGTCGTCAAAACATGTGGACAAAAAAGGGATATGATCTTGCTTTTCGCTTTTGCTCCTGCCGATGTGGGCAGGGTCACTTAAAGAAAGACACGGACTGGTACCAAGTGAAGCGAATGCAGGATGAGAAGAAGAAAAAGTCTGTGTCAGAGAAGAGTACAGGCAGGTCCATGGCAGAGTCTGTGGAAGATGCTAAAAAGTGCAGGTCTGTCAACAAGCCACAAAAAGGTTTCAATCATGATATCCAGCGAAGACATTCGATGGACAGGCAGAACTCTCAAGAGAAAGGCATAATTAGTGGGAGCTATGTAGTTCGTTCTCCCTGTGGTTCTCCTGGCCAGTCCCCTCCTACAGGCTACTCTATTCTTGCCCCTGCACATTTTAGCGGCCCTCGTTCTTCACGATACTTAGGAGAATTTTTAAAGAATGCCATTCACTTAGAACCTCATAAAAAGAACATGACTGGTGGTGGCATGTTCAGGAATGCCCATTTTGATTATGGGGCATCTGGATTGCAAGTGCATAGATCAGGACATTTTGATGCCCCTGTGCAATTTTTGAGAAGGCTTGACCTATCTGAGCTACTTACTCATATACCGAGGCATAAATTGAATACTTTCCACGTGCGGATGGAAGATGATGCCCAAGTGGGTCAAGGGGAGGACCTTCGGAAATTTATTCTTGCAGCACTTAGTGCCAGCCATAGGAATGTTGTAAACTGTGCGCTGTGCCACAGGGCTCTGCCCGTATTTGAACAGTTTCCACTAGTGGATGGAACCCTGTTTCTTAGTCCATCGAGACACGATGAAATTGAATATGATGTTCCCTGTCACCTTCAAGGTACAGGTTGTCTTGTCAGTCGTGTTGGGTCGCTTTAAAATGATTGAACTGCTTTTTGTGCATTTCATTTTAGATTTGCATCCCCATGCAGCAAGTGCTTTTGTAAAGCCTAAATTCATTTCCAGTTTATCATTGGGTCAAATCTGAAGTAATAAAGTTGGTATAAGTATGCTCATTAAACAGGGATATGTTGTATACGCTGGGAGGTGTAAATGTTGACGTACCTTGCTATTAGTTCTACAACTAAGGGACTTTCCTTCAGGGTTCCAGGTACAGCATGTAATGGTTTTTCTGCCACTCTGCGTTGCACTGCACGTGCACTGCCTTATTTGCTGAGAGTTTTACAGTAAGTCATACATTGTCTCAAAATTTAAATTTCCTTTTGCAGCCTAGATTAGGGGCTGAAATTAGACATCTACCAGAGGATCTGGTCATACCACTTTGTGGCTGGATAGCTTGCTGGGGGCCAGTTTGGTTTAAATTTAAAAAAAAAAAAAAAAAAAAAAGTCCAACAACCAGTAAGTTATTTTGTGGTGAGAAAGAGGATGATGGGCTAACATAATATACAGGACTAAGAAGGCTATGTCTTGCTACCTCTAAATGTGTGTGCGCGCGCGCACACACACGATCTACGGAATTGACCAAAGAAGGGGGGGCAACAATCTGTGCAAGAGAAGTGTCAACAGAATTATTACTACTTTTGTTGACACAGCAGGGATTACTTTGAGAATTTAATGGAAAAAGCAAGAAAGTGGGAGTAAGACAACCCCATAAAGCAGGTATTTTTAAGATGTATTTTTTTTTTTCCTGTTCGTGAAGTTTGTTATATCCCATACATGGTCATAGTACCATAGAAAGAAGCTTACTTGATTTAACAAACAATGGTATAAATATTACATTGCATTAAGTCACTAAACTCTGTCCATGCTAACATTATTGTTTCCGTAATAGCTAATATACTGCAAAAGGAAAAAAAGTGACAGACAAAGAGCAAATGATCCAAGATAAATATGGGGCAAGAGTGTTTGTTCCTTTTTTGGAGGAGCTGTGCATAATGTGCTCATGCTTTTTCCAAATTTAATCAATACTTTTGCAACAATTAAAATGTCACATGTCAATTTAACATTTGTCAAAAATAATCAGAAACTCTTCTTAACGTGACTATTACTTTTGTAAAAAGAAAAGGAGTACTTGTGGCACCTTAGAGACTAGTCTGTAAGGTGCCACAAGTACTCCTTTTCTTTTTGCAAATACAGACTAACACGGCTGCTACTCTGAAACCTATTACTTTTGTGTATTTCATTAATTACTTCCTAACTTTTAGTAGATTTATGTATATCTGTGAAAACTATATCCAAGGAGATTGTCTAAATCGTTGAAGTTTACTTCCTTTGTCTTAAATAGAATGATTTGTTGCAAGAAGATTACATTTAATCTTCTTAGTGCACGTTTTAACACATAAAGTTAAACTGTGAATCTCTGTTCCAGGACCCTGTTTCCCTCCTGAGTTAAACAAATCATTTCTTTATTTCAGTAAGTGATTTAGCCATCAAGCCATTTAACTAAGAATCTCAAACTTAATGGTGGTGAAGATTAAATATTTCTGTGTGCAGAAGCTATGAATACTGTAAAGTACATTTAAAGCTGTCTTCTATAAAAAAAAAAAGTTATTAATCTTGGCACACAGTAAAAGATTTCTAATGCATGGAATTATGTCAAAGATTACATTTCCAGATATTCACTTGAGCAACAGATCTTGATGTATTTGTACTCTAGGAGTATTGTAAGGCAGGGTCTGAGTAATAAAACTCCCATAATAAACTACTTTTTGAAGAGTGTAGAATTTTGCTTAAAAATTCATAAATTTTTCTCAGATTGGGAACACTTTTTTACTGGTTTAAAGTTACAGGAGTGCAAAAATAATTGGAAGCTTTATTGGAAGGCTTTACTCTCCACTCCATTTCTCTAAAGGTTTGCTTAAAAAAAAAAAAACTTGTTTAAAATCTCTGATATAGACTAGTTGTACTTGTTGGCTTCCAGACATTTTCTATATTTTGAGATTTTTCCAAAGCAGCTGCTAGATTCATGAATTCTTTACTTTGATTAAGAAATTGTACATTCAACACTTTAATTCATAAGAGCCTGTTTCCTGAAAATCACAAATCACAACACACAACTCTTTGTAGATGGTATTTGTAGTTGAATATTAGATCATAATTTTCTTGCATACCAGTAATGCAAAATACAGGGTGGTGATTTTTTTTATTATAGTATGATGTACATAGTTAAATAGCCAGTGCTCAGTTCAATAACACAGGGATGAGCCCAGATCAAAATACTGGATCCCCAAAACGTGTGTAAAGCTTTTTATATTCTCATCTGAATTTTGTATCTTGGGGTAAGTCTCCACTGATAAGTCTGTTCATGTTTTTTATAAAGTAAATATTCAGTCTTGAAGTCTGAACTGTCAGACAGCTATAGAAGTCAGTGTAATTTACCCAACTCTTGCCAATTCACCCCTGCATAGGAAGTCTTTAATTAAAAAGGATGGAGAGAGAGAGCGAGTTATTTTAACACTTCACACTGGAATTGAAAGTGTCTAATATACTATATGGTATTTTGAAGTTTGTGTAGAGATCTGAAAAAGTAATGTGCATTAAAGCATCATTTGCTCATGTCTTCAATACAAATGCCTTAAAGTGTACTTGCCAAGCAAAACCAAGAGTTGCAGTTTTGCTCTTTTCTTCTTTTTTATGGTTTCTCACATTCGGAATGACACGTCATTATTTCCTTCTCTTTGCTGGAAAACCTTGGCAAGACATTTGGCAGACTTGAATATAATTGTCAAACCAGACTGGCAAGTGAGCTGCAACTCTTCCTCCTTGAGGTGGGAATTGAGAGTGGATGAATTATTGGAGTTGGAGAGTCAGTTTGGTGTGACATCACTTTCCAGGTCCTCCTAGTATTTTGCCAAAGTCCTCCAGCAAAGAGAAAATGGAGGATCTGACATCTCGCTTTGTTTAAAAAAAAAAAAAAAAAAAAGGAACCTTTTGCCCTTTAGAAAACACTTTGGGCCTGTCTATAAAGTAGCATTATGTACTTTGTCATTCTCTTTCTTAAAAAAATATTATTTGTATAATGACAAAATGGTACATTACGGAAAATGCTTAAACCTTTTGGATAATGTCTCCTTTCCTTAAGAAATGTGTTTCCTGTCCACAGGAAGGCTTATGCACCTCTATGCTGTTTGTGTCGACTGCTTAGAAGGGGTTCACAAAATTATCTGCATTAAGTGCAAGTCCCGATGGGATGGAAGCTGGCATCAACTGGGAACCATGTATACCTATGATATTCTGGCAGCCTCTCCCTGTTGTCAGGTTAGTATTATGCATAATAAGGTGAAGCTCCAACTGAAGGTAAACAAAGCAAAAGTTTTTGTGTCTGTTTTCCCTCCTTCCTCCATCCCCCCTAGTTTAAGAGCACAAACCAGCATCACATACCAGAGGCCAGACTAGATGATCTAATAGTCTGCTTCTTGTCTTAAAATCTATGAAATTTTAATGCGCAGGAGTTTGCAGGAACAGGAGGCTAAAAAAAATTAGACACAAACTAATGTAAACTATTGGTGCAGGGACTAGAACGAAGATACATTTAAAAATAATTTAAAATACATTAAACCTTGATGCTTAGATTGGATAATCACAACAAAGTATCTCGTGCAAATCAAGCTTTTGCATCACAATTCATTTTGGGTTTATAGCAATGTAGTAGCAAAACTGCAATTACTGTTAAAATAGCACTTTTATTCAAGGTCTGGTCAGTTGTTTTGAACTATGTCTGTTTTATCAAGGGATAGTCCTGGTGAAAAGGCAAAAGTAATGGAAACGCTTAGAGATTTTCTGTGCTCTAAGAATTCCCCTTTCTCTTTTGTCTTCAGAATGAGTGTAGTGAAGTTTTTCTTCAAAATTTGAAGATTTGCAGGATCTTAGTTTTGATTTGACTGTAGTCCAGTTTATACCTAAGATGGAGAAAATCTCATGGAGGGGACAGAATGCTCAGAATCTTGCGGTGTGGAGGTGCAGTTGCTGCAGATTAACATGTGGTTAAGTGATTTGATGGACTGGAGATGCTCAGCACCTTGCAGCAGTGGACAATAGTTCATAAAATGTTAATTTCTGGTGTAACGCTCAAATGATGATCCAGTAGAGGTATAAGAGTATGTCTACACTGGAAACTTCAAAGCGCTGCTGCAAGAACACTCCCACAGCAGCGCTTTGAAGTGCGAGTGTGGTCATGTGTGAGCGCTGGGAGAGCGCTCTCAGCACTCCTGGTAATCCACATCCACGAGGGGATTAGCTCTTAGCACTCGGAGCCTGTCTATACTAGCGCTTTAAAGCATTCAGATTTGCTGCGCTCAGGAGGTGATTTTTCACACCCCATGAGCCAGCAAGTTAGAGCGCTATAAAATGTAAGTGTAGCCAAGCCCAAAGTGATACTCCATTGATTAATTATAGGAGTCACACTAAGCAAGTGCTAGGGGAGTGATTGGATTAGTCTGTACAGCAAACGGCCCGGGGGTAGGAGGGGAGAAACAAGTTGAGTCAGTTCAGTAAGGAGCTCTATTGTATTCAGATGCATTCCTCACAAATGGGGATACACCTTCATGCATTGTTTACCCAGTTACCTTTCTTTCCCGGCAATGTCTTTATGTTATTACTACTAAGGGCTTGTCTACACTGGTAATTAACAGCGCTGCAACTTTCTTGCTCAGGGGTGTGAAAAAACACCTCCCCTGAGCGCAACAAGTTGCAGCACTGTAAAGCGCTGGGAGCTGCCTCCCTTGTTGAGGTGTTTTGTTTCTTTTTAAGAGCCTCCCAGCGCTGCACTGCTACCACACATGTTAAAGTGCTGCCAGTGTAGACTAGCCCTAAGTCTAGAATGCTTATCTTTGTAGAAGACACCAAGGGAAGACTGTCCCTGCCCTGGAGACCTTGCAATCAAAAACCTTGTCAGAGTGCAAATGTTCATTAGCTTTCACTACTAATGTGTATAGTTTAAAATTAAAAATTAAACTATGGTAGGTGATAAGAAGAGAGGTGTTGCTGCTGCTGGAGAAGATGAGTAAACATCAAGGTCTGTAGTTAATTGGCTCCCATAGTAGCAGCTACAATAAAGAGTGGTTACCTCACAATTTTGTGCACTTCTTAAATTGTGAGCCTCTCTTTAAATAGGAAGGTTTTTTTAAACGCAGTATTAAGGTTGACATTTTGATCCTGCAAAAATCAGGCAATTTAGATTTTCACACTTTCATCTTAATTCTTGTTCCTTATGTGTGCATATTACAAGAATCTTAGTTGTATGATCAGTGGGCAGTGTGAAAGTACTAGGTAAGCAATTCAATATAATAGAATACAAAATGATTAGTTTTCAGTCACCGAAATTATTAGATATGATCATCTATGCTATTGCACCTACAGGTGTGTTGCATGACCATATAACAGAAGACCCTATTGTAAAGCATGTGTGCAAAGGGGCAGAGTTAAGATATATTATGTAAACTAAATCTGAATTGCCTTAAATTATTTTAACTGAAAAGTAGTATCTGGTACCTTATTCCAAAAAATCTCGGAGCACAACAGTGATGGACAAAGGGAAACTTTGGCCAAGGAGATTATTGCAAACGCATGTTCCATCAAAGAATGCTTTGGAATCTTTAGCTTCTAAGCAGATCAGACACTGGCTTTTAATGTCCTCTCAACCTGAGTTGTACATAAATGAATTGTTTTTGCAAGCAAAATCAATTAAGATCTCTTATTGAAGATCATTACTGTTCTTTTGAGATGTGGTTTATGTTCAGAAGCACCCATTAGGCTGTCATGTTAAGGCTCTTACAGCTCAGACACTGCCTCCATACCTATCAGCCCTTGTTTCCTCCTACACTCCATCATGGACTCTATTCTCTGCTTATCTTCTCTCCTCCCACGCTTGAGTCTGTTTTTGCACATTGCCTGCTTGCTTGCAACAGCCTGCTGTTCTTTTTTTTGTCAAGTGGCCTGCATTTTTGCATGCCCAAATCTCTCCTTAAGAGTCACATATTTTACCCAGCCGTCTGTTGCTGATGGCTCTGTGTATTCTCTCCCTTGCATTTACACTTTGGTTCTCATCTGTCCAAATAATGTTGACTCCTCAAGGCAAAGTCTTGTCTCAGAAATTTGTAAAATACTTTGTATACTATATTGCTGTACTATAGTAATATTTAACTCTTACATAGACTGTTGTTGTTTAAATATATTGCATCATGCACAATACTTTAAAAATACCGTATCATGATGCTGAAATACCGTAACCTGTAAATCTGTTAATTCATAAAGATTAAAATGCTGATATGCAGGATAGTCAGATTGTTTATATATAGGAAGTCTAAACAGCATCACAATAATAGCTTTTAACTATGTAGATTAAGAATTGTATGGCACAGACTTAAAAATTCCTTTTCTTTTTTACTTCAGCATTTAAATTTAACAACAGCACATAACAGTGATAATGGTGTGAAGGATTTGAGTTTTATTTTAGGGATTAATAAACACAAAACCAACATATGTATTTATACAGTTGGAAATTCTGCATGGATGACCAGTCAGAACTGAATTCCTCTCAGTATTAGGAGTCAAAAGTAGCACTATATTTCATTTTCACATGGGAAAAAAACCTCACAATTTATCCTAATGTCTCAAGTGTGAATTCAGAAGTTCATTAATAACATCCATACAGGTAAATATGTACAAACATATAATGTACTTTTTGTAGATTTTCTAGAATGTTAATTTACAAAAACTCAACAGAACTTGCTTATTCCTATACTTTAGCTCATATATCCTAACTATAGCTTCAGTATGAAGTGGGAAATCCACCACCATCTATAGAACTTACTAGCATGGACTGTGCTCAGTTGGGATGCCCTGCTTAGATAGTCTCTGACCAAATTAATCATACTATGTTATCTGAACTTTTTCTTGCTTCTGTCATTGCTGTGCTGTACTTAGTCTAAAGATGCTGGCTCACTAAAGAGTTAAGGTAAACACATCATGCCTCAGCAGTTCTCCCCAGCACCCTCCGTCCCCAACTGAAATGCACACAGGGTAAAATTTTCAAAAGTGCCGGAATGATTTAGACACCTCAGTCACTTTTTTGAAAATAGAATTTAGGCATTCTTGTTAATTTTACCCTTAAATTAGTCCACCAAAAATCTGGAAAGTCGTGTGATAATGCCAGCCTGATGAAAAAATGTACTTGGAAGGAGGAATTGAAGCAACATTTGAAGCCTTATCTAAGGAGCCAGGTTACCATCAGCATGCAGATGAGTTACCTATTTGATTATCACTTAGGGCTAAGTATTGCAAGGGGTTTCATTGGGAATTGAGCTGTTCAGTACTTTTGCCAAATCACCTGAAGGCATTCCAGTTAAGGAAGTTGCCATTCCAGTTAAGTAGTGGCCCTTGCCATCAAATCACATAAGCTATACTTTCCTAATAAAGCCTGTCCTTAGGAGAGAGAAATGGATTGTGTGAGGCGTATTTTCTTTTTTTCTATGGCAAGGGTGGAAGCAAATTGGAGTGTTTCACAGTGTTTCTGTCTACTTTTTGACAGGCTCGACTGAACTGTAAGCACTGTGGAAAGCCAGTAATAGATGTACGGATTGGGATGCAGTATTTCTCTGAATACAGCAACGTCCAGCAGTGCCCGCACTGTGGAAATCTAGACTACCACTTTGTGAAGCCATTCTCTTCATTTAAAGTTCTGGAGGCTTATTGACGAAAGCTTTGCTTTAGTAATAGCTATTTTATGGGTATTACTACTTTATTAGACACCTTTTTATAGGATCCATTCTGTGACAAAATTAATTTCTTTTCTAACTGAAAGAGCAGCTTCTCTGTGTGTCTATGTACATATAATTTAATATGTTATATGTGTTACTAAGACCTGGTCCTCCTGAAAAGATTTCAGCAAAGGGTGGAGGCAAGGCAACTAATGCCAAGGATGGGGGAAATTTCAGCTTAAATGGTTTGGTTTTAATTTTTGTATTATCACAGAAGAGCTTAAAGGGGTGGAAAGGTTTTAGAAAACAGGATGAGCTCCGTTTGGAAATGGAAGATTTTGTGGGCCTACCACCTTTAGGGCTTGGTGAGAGGGGAAATCTTCATGAAGGACCCAATCTTGTTACCACTGAATTCTTTAGGATCTTTACCATTGACTTCAATAGGGGCAGGATTAGACCTAAAAAAATCTTAAATTATACTAGCTTTCAGATTCCCAGAATTGGGTAAACTAAAATATTGTGACAAGTGAATGTAAATCTGTGCCAGAAAATGTAACCTTAAAAATCTTTTTTGGCATGGTGTCTTCCTGCAGCATATATCTGATATGAGTTACCCTCACTGACAGATTGTATGGAGATAGTACTGTTTCCACCAGTGTTGTAGTTTTAGCAGTCAGGTCAATTGTTTATACAAAAACAAGCTTGAGATTTTAATACACTTTATTTAAAGTTATTTGCTTTGCAAATATTTTTAGAACTTTGTTGTGATGCACAGAAGGAACATATAGGAAGATGTGGTGCATTGCAAACCAGTTATGAAGGGGTGTGTGTGTGCACATGTGTGGTGGGGTTGGAACTTTAGATAGCATGCCTGAGGCTGGTATGACTGACTTGTAAAGAGGATCTTGAAAAATATGATCTGGGCTGAGTCAGATCTGTGAGCACTGTGAGGTATTTGTGCCATATTAGTATGAGAATGCGTCATGACTTTATTTCAGACGAAGTTTAGTACATTTGCTGAAATAGCTATTGCACCTTAGTCTTTCAAAAATATGTAAATCCAGATATTGTCCAATTGATTCTGAGGACTTGGAAACGATGTGTATTTTAAAAAAGTTGAGTGTAATTCCTCTTTACATTCCCACATGTAATAAACTATACCAGATAATGAATTGGTATCAGAGGGGTCGTCTCCGTAGAGTTTGCCAATGTTCTTTCTTTGTTTCCCTATTTTTCTTCTGTGCAAGAATTTAAAAATAAAAAGTCTATTACTTAACTTAGATTGATCTTGAGGAGTCTTCTTCATAGCACATTCATCACTATGGTTTCTGTTATCACATTACAAAAATTATCAGTATTTAAGTGGTAAGGCACTGTTTATACAACAAAATATGTGTTCCCCCGATGATTATTAATGTTTATTGCAGGTATGAATTTAAAATGGCTTTGATATTCTGCATGTCCTATAAAAGAATACAAAAAACATACAACCAAAGCGGACGAGAAACAAAAGAAAACTGGTGACCTACTGTATTGACTGTTTTTTTTACCTGTTTACAAAACAAAACATACACCTGGTACTTGAACTCTGTGCCCAGGTTATTTAGTTACTGATTTTGTATTCACAAAGAAACTCGGTGCATATTTTTCCTTTCATGAGGCTATGTCTTGGACAACCACACGATAAAGTTTTGTAGGCGTAGCTATGTTGGCTTGGAAAATGGGGGAGGGGGAGAATCACACAGACACACAGCTAGCCGACATAGCTATGCTGGCAAAATAACCAGTGTAGACGCTATACCAAGAGAAGCGGCCTTCAGGGAGGTGGTGTAGCTACGCTGGCAGGATGTCTTCTTTTGTCCTCATGTGCTGCATCTCCAGTAGGGTTCTTTGCTAGCATGGCAATGACTGATAAAGGCTCTGTAGTGTAGACAAGACCACTGTCTTCACTGCAGAGTTTTCTCCTTTCAAGTTAGCCTCACTCGAGTGAGAGAGGCCTCTCTGCAAAATATAACTTGCAGAAAGGTTGTGTTATGCTAACTTAAGCTGTAGCCTGAATCCCCTGACAGGCCAGCCAACTTGAGTTAAAAGCATTTGAGTTAAGGGTTTGTGGGTGGATGGGTCTAGAGTTATAATTCAAGTTAACTCTGCAGTGAAGACAAGCCCTCAAGACGTGTAAACCATATTTTGATACGCAAGCGCCACCTGTGTACTCAATGACTAAATATTTAGTTATTTCAAACGATCTAGCATGTGAGCCTGAAAGCATTATCAAAATCTCTTTAACTGATTTGATTGTAGATATAGTCTACTGCACGCATCTTTGCATTTTGGTGATCTAAAATCATGTTGCAATGAGAAACTGCTTTAAACATAAGGAGAGGAACAGAGGGCACTTGGATTGCTGTATCATTCAATATTTGGGCCAGATTCTTCTCTGCTTTGAGTCGCGTGTGGTCATTTATACCAGTGCAAAGTTGGTATAAAAGAAAATGAGAATGGTAGTATGCTATACCTGCTTTTCACTCACTTTGCAAAGTGACTATGCAAGGGAGTGGAGAATCAGAGTCTTGGTTTCTTTGGGGCCTTCAGAAATATTCCAGTTAATATGTCTGTCTTTCAATGGGCTTAATTTATGTATGACAATCTGTAGTATGAGTACACACAAAATATGACTGGCCATTTTTAAAAAAGGATAAAGGTATGACAAATACTGAATAAGAAAAGGAGTACTTGTGGCACCTTAGAAATTAACAAATCTATTTGAGCATAAGCTTTCGTGAGCTACAGCTCACTTCATCATATGCATACGGACTAACACGGCTGCTACTCTGAAAGACTGTACAGTATCTGCAAAGCAGTGCCAAGAACTCAACAAACAGTGTGATGGGATAAAGCATGTTTAAGGTCGTCTTGAAAGAAAGCGTTCAGAGGACTGTAGGTGCAACCCTGTCCAAGAAAATAAAACAATTTAAGTCTTGAGAAACTTTTTATTTTGCTATTGAATGAATCGATGCTACTACTTGAAACAATGCCTATTTTCTTATAAAAATACAGCTTTCAGGTGGATGTTAGCATCACATGGGTAAAAAGTATCCTTATTGAAAGCCAACTGAACTATGAAAATATTCCTCTTACCCTCCCCTGCAAAATAAATTGTCCCTAATTTGTAGAAAATGCTTTTTGTGCTTCTTGATGATAGTGAGAACTGGATCTCAAGTTACGTTACCTAAAGTTGTATTTTGCTTAACATGCCAACTCAGACCTCAGTCTTGCAATCTGTACAGGCAGACCTTTTTGCCCATGCAGACTTCAACTGGGCCCTGCACAGGTGCAAGGATCCAATTACAGGGTTGTGATCCAATGGTGGCTTTTAAAATATACATTAAGAGTTAAACTGGAGACTTAAATTGATTTGCTTTGCATCTTGGTGAAGGGTGGAAAATGTCTTGAGCTTTTAAAGGTTTCAACTAGGAAACAATTTGTTTAGTTTAAAAAGCTGGTTGCTTGGAGTGTCTGGCTCAAGTCTTCCTCTCTGTCCCCCTTTTTCTCCACTGTGGTCTGCTTAAAGTGGTGCATGTGAAACTTGCATTCGTAAGCCATAATACAGTCCATTGAGTTTTGGAGGTTCATTCTGCTCACTCTATAGGTATGTCCGTCGTATGCATAGTGAGGACATGTTCTCTTTATATCTACAATCTCCAAATGAACTCTCCAAAGGAGATGCTTGCATTCAGATAGATTTTACGTTGCATATATGCAAATTAATTTTTCCATCAATAGGACTTCTAAAACCAGATTTTGGAACATGTAATTAACAAAACAGATAATTGTACATACTAAAATGTATGATATCTTCCAACATGAACTGGGTGAAATTCTTGTTCTATCTGCTGCTACAAAGCCATTTTAAAAAATGCATTACTTTGTACCCTATTGAGCTAAAAATACAGAATATGCATTTGTCTAGTAGTAATTAGTCTATAAAAATTAATTTCTAAAGTGGTTTAATTGGAGGAATAAGTCAATTTCAGTAAATGTATTCCAACGCGAGGGAGACATCTAACCCAGTTTCTTTAGTTTTATACTACTCACTTTACTGTATCAGGTAACCATGGACAAATACATTGTGATGTCACCATTAAAACCATTTAAAAAACAACAACTTGTCAGTAAAGGTTTCTTTTAGAGACATTTTTAGAATGCACTTTTGCAGAGGGAAGAATATGTATATAGCAAATTAACGTTGATATTAAAATAATTAGTTATGATATTGTTTGCGTGTGGTGTTACAGGATTTTTTTGTTGCAATTTCTCTGTATTAAAAAAAGAAATAAATTCCAGAAAGCTAACTGTGTGAGGTTTTTTTAATGGTTTCAATCATTGTGGTGTGCATTTTGGTCCATTTTTAGGGATAATTTAAACTAGCTTTCTCAAAAGGTATCATCACTGGACAAAAAAAAGGAGGACTTGTGGCACCTTAGAGACTAACAAATTATTTGAGCATACGCTTTCATGAGCTACAGCCCACTTCATCGCATGCATTTGGAGGTGGGGGAGGGAAGTCAGTCACTTTTCAGAAATGAGTAGTGGTGGGGAGCCCTGGACTATTCAAGGACATAGTGACATTAATTTTTTATGACAATATCAATCAGCTGCATGTGACTAGAAAAAGTAGGTCTATTAAGTGGGAAAGGAGGGCAATGGAGAAAAGGGGATACATCTCATTAGAAAAGGTGGGAGTCCTATTCCTAGGTCACTCTCTGGAGCCTAATGCTACTGTATAGCAAGCCCCTATGTGCTGTATAACTATTCCATTTACAAGTGAGAATAAATAGCATGCAGCCTAGTAAAGCCTTATTGTTTCCTCCAGCTGTTGATGGAACTGCCCCTGTGGTTCATGTCAGGGAAATAGGAAAAATCCTGCCCTGCAGTGCCAGCCAGAAAGGTTGTTTCCACACTGGACGGAGCACTTTATCTCTGAAATCATGTTGGGAGGGAAGCCCAGGTACCACATCAGGTTGGTTGCCTCCTGGCCTAAATGCAGGCAAGTTATACATATGCATTTTAGCAGAGGTTTCTGTAATGAGAATTTTCCACGATTGTATGCAACAAATAGGAATTTCAGAATGGAGAGTTGCCCTAAAAAACTCCAAGACCTGAGTGGGGTACTTGAATGAGTCAGGTTGCTACAGAGAGAACAAGACCCTGAGGGCTTACAGAAGATAGGACAAGGAGGTCAGAAGGAAGATAGGCACATGACCCCTTATGGGGCTAACATAACCATAATTCCACATCTTCCTACTGCAGGGTTCTTACCCCTTCCTCTAAGTCACCTGGTGCTGGCCACTCTCAAAGACAAGATGGTAACTAGATGGACTTCCGGTTTAATCCAGTAGAGCAATTCCTATGTTCCTAAGGAATAATTATTATAGAGACTACAGAGGAAGGCTAGAGTCACGGGGGAAAAAAATCAAAACCGTTGCATGATACAGTAGGTAGGTAAGCAGGTGTGGTGTAGGTAAATTGGGTTAGAAATGTGCCTGATCTCATGTTCCTGCTGGAGGCATCCCTGATTGTATTAGAGGAGAGAAATAAGCTATTGAGGCTGCATATGCATGTGGGTGTGTGTACCTAAAAATACAGATCCAAATCTCACACAGCTATATCAGTATTTGATTACTGTTCTGACAGCGTTCTATGAAACATCTTCTGTTCATTCCAATGCTTGTACAGCCTAGCTATATACATCAAAAACTGGTTTCTTTTTAAGACGCAGCCAATATATTTCATCATATTAACTTACTGCATTTAATTTAGAATACTTTTGGCCTTAAGTATGTATTACTCATAGATTTTTGCAGCATATTCTTTCAGTCAGCAATGTCCCAGTTTAATTTAATAGGACATGCAGTGCAAACTATATTTGCTGTTTTAGTGTATTATCCGCTAGACACAGCCTGATGCTTTAGCTGTTACCCATCTGAGTAATCCTTCAATGGGACTGATCATGTGAGTAAGGCTTGCAGGATTGGACCAACTAGAATAACATTAGAAGCTTCTCCCTATCTAAGGTAGTTTTCAAGAAGAACTCATCCTCCTTATCCTCACTGGAGTTCTGATTTTCTATGGTCCAGCCTGGAGTGCATGTATTCAAGGGTTTCTACCTGGCTTCACTTGCATAATTTAACCTGATAAGCGCAGCCTTTGTTAACACCTACAAGCATTGGTTTTGTTTTGAAAAAGACACAAGTGTAAGATCCATCCGACTGTTTCTGCATCACATTTTGTCTGCTACATACCAACGTAGCAACCATTTTTTAAAAAATAAAAATCCAATATGACATTTTTAAAATAAAAAACCACCATCTCACTGGTTATCCTGATAGAATTACTGAATAGTAAGACACTGCTGTCCTATATAACTGCACTAATACAAGAATCAGAGCTGTGGAACAGAGTCCTGGGAGATACAAGTTAATCCAATCATAAAATCAAGGAGACTTAAATAGTAATAATGAATTGCCAAATAACTCAGTCATGCTTGCTTTCTCTGTCTGAGCTTTTAGGCATGTTGGGCTGAAGGTGCTTAAAGACTAACCCTATCCACCTTGTTTGGAATTCGATTAAACATAGGCTAAAGTTAATCGCTGAAGACTGGCTCCAGGAAACATCTCAGCTATCAAAAGCAAGATAAAGTATATACTGTTCACAAACAGCAGAATCCTCACACTGTGGTCCTTTCTTTTCCACGTGTTTTGAAAGGAGAAATATATTAGTCACATATTTCTTAAAACACACAGGATAATTGAGGGCACTCAGCAAGTCTCTGCACGGGACCCTAGCCTCTCAGTATCTCCCTTAGGAACTGTAAGTTTCTGGACCACCCAGAATTCTGACTGTAGAAAGAAATGGGTCAGATCTAAATGGGCCAGATCATAGATATAGCTATGTCAGTCAGGGATGGGAACCCCTCTTCCTTCCCCCGCCTCGGAGCTGACAGAGCTATGCCTGCAAAACCCCCAGTGTAGTGACAGCTATACTGAGAGAAGAATCCTTCTGCCAGCATCATTTGAGGAGATGGTGTTACTATACTGACAGAAAAACTCTTCCTGTTGTATATGCTGTATCTATGCTTGAGGGCTCTACCTGTATAGGTAACAAAGCAGCTGTAGTGTAGATAAGGCCTAAGACGTGAAGAAAGTAACAAAAATCAAATACCTTTATGACAATGAAAAAAAAATGTTCCTTTAAAGATTACAAGCTCTGTAACCAAGACTTTTTCTTTATACAAGCTGTCAAGGCTGATTCCCCACTCTGGCACTTTGAGTGCAGAAGGGGGACGGAGGGTGGGGTAGGGCGCAAAGATTCTAAAAATTATACTGGCTACTCCATGCTTGTATTAATTCCCAAGGTTACAGTTTTTTTCTGACCTTGAATGCGTAGATGCTGCCACACCCAAGTGCAAAAACCCCTTTGAAACCCAGGAAGTGCACTTCGGATTCCTTCCCGTGGGGGTATCCTCAAGCCCTTTCTCCCCCCCTCCGGGGAAGAGCTGAGAAAGAAAACAAAGGAAATCAGCTGTTGCCACCAGCTAATTAAACATGTGCACAAACCTCTTAGGTTACAAAATCCTGTTCTTAAAACAGGTAAATTTTATTAAAAACAAAGAAAAATACATCTGAAAACTAGGCTATTTCTAGATTTAAAACGAGTAAATACAATAATTAGCATTAAGAATGGTTTCTTGAGGTCCAACTTAAAGGTTACAAGCAAAACAAAAGCATTTAGGGTTAGCACAGAGGAGTCCACAAGCCATAAAGAAATAAAACAGATAACTTAATCATTCTTCCTAGACATTTCCAGATCTACTTACATATCGGGGGTTTCAAATTAGTAGTTTCTAGGTATGATCTGATGATTTTCATATCTGGCCCAAAGCTTTTAGCAGCATAGTTCCAGCCCTGTCCCTGCTCCCAGGAAAACAACACAGACAGACAAAGGAGAAGTTTTTTCCCAATTTTAAAAAGTTCTAGCCTTCCCATTGGCTCTTTTGGTCCGGTGCCCACTCCCTTTCCTTTACCTATGGATTTTTTAACCCTTTACAGGTAAAGCAAGTAGAGAACAGCTACTAACAGGGGTTTTATAGCTATCTGGCTGGCTGGGTATCCATAAAAGGGAGCTACCCCTTCCCCCTTCATTATTACACAAGCACTAATTAAACGGCTAAATTCCACTTCAGTTTTAGGCCAGAGATTTTTCTGAGCAGCACAGAAGTCCTCCCTACCATTGATTAATCTTTCCACTATGGATATTTGACACTATACAGACTGTGATGGACAGACAGCAGAAGGGGAACAACAGAAGATATCAACATTCATCAGTTATGAGTCTAGTATTGTCGCTAGCAAGGTGCAGGCCAAACAGTACATTTTGCTGAGTACGTAGTAGGGCCAATTCCTGTTCTATGTTGCATGGGTTCACTAACTCTAACTAACTAACTAACTCTAAAGAGGAATTACCCACATTAATCCCCTCCACAGCAAGAAAAGAGTCAAATCGGATTTGTAAAGTACAGGAAGGAAATCTGGATGAAGGCACACAGCAGAAAAAGACAGAGGACATTACAATTAAGATTTCAATTCCCTCGGTGGACTAATCCACAATGAAAAGTTAATTAAGGGAGGGGCATTAATTTTCATTTGGCAGAGTGAGCAAGAGCAGAGATTAGAATTTCAGAAAAGGCAGGGGAGGGAAGGGATTTATGCCAGGATATTTTATCAGCTACTTTAGTATTCCTACAAAATAAAATTAATCTTGGGAGAAACTACTGGCAAGTGACAATGTGCCAAATTCAACCCTGGATTGTTCCTGGAATTATTGGTCTGGACCAGGGATGAGTTTGGTCTTGATAGCATTAGGCACAACCTGATAAAAGTATGTCTCAGGATCTTGAAGGGGTTGTGGAATCCTTGTGCTTAACTCAATTCATGCCAAGGAACATGACTGCATTCTATTTAGTTTCCACATCCTACATGGTGGTATTGCCACAGTATTACTTGAACTGTGCTAATTGCATGGATTTGGCACACTCAGTCTGAACTTCTCCACTGAAAATGCAACTGGGATCACCAGCTTTGGCAGGAGAGGTGATTGCTGGGTAGCCGCAGCTCCTACTCCTTCTGGGACATTGCCACCAACGGATCCATTGATTTTAGTTCACTTGTCTCTACTGGCCAAGTCTGCCTAACTGTAATACCATGGAAGACTTTACAAACCAAAGTACTTTTTTATGATATCCTTGTTCTCCCCCTACCTTACCCTTTTTTGTCTGTTATATCTAAACTTAGTTTTGTAAACTAGGGCAGAGGCCATAGGCCAAATTCCGAGGGGTTCAAGCAAGCCTAAAGAAGGTACGGATATATGTTGAGTGAGTTACACTTTCTTATTAATAAATTGTATTAAGCCCGGTCCACATGAGAAAATTTGTACTAGTTTAAATAAACCAATTTAAAATGGATTGATTTCAGCAAGAGTTAAACTGGTTTTACTGTATCTAAATTAGGGGTTGCAGCAACTTAACTAGAACCAATTTAAATCTGATTTAATTAGACCACTGCAACTCTTCTCATAAAGACACGGTCTAGAGTCACTCATGGAGAGTCACAGGGCTAAATTTTGAGCGAATGTAGATAAATTAGAGTACATTATACTAGCTTTGGCTCCTGTAGAGCTGTCTACAAGCACCACCATCTCTAAAGGATTCTTAACTGGTCTCATTTACACAGTAAGGAGGCAGAAAATTGTGCAGCTCCCACCCTGACTTACCTTGTAACTTCCAGCTCCTCAGAGCATGAGTGTCCTTTAGAAATTTGTCAAATAGCTGCAAATAGCTCCAAGGGGGCCTAAATCCCTTCATACACTAGTGTAACCCCATTCACGTCACTGGAATTACATCAGGGTAGGAGATCACAATCAGGCTAATGGAGTCTGAATGTAAAGGTGCACAAACCTGAATGAGTTACTAACTTACACATTACCTCAGTTAGGCCCCCCCCTTTTGTGTATGCTACAAGGCACCTCAAACCCTTTAGGTACTTGCTAAATAAAATTAATTAATATTAATAATGAATAGTGATTTTTGACTAAGTAATTTGTTTGTTCCTTTAAAAAATGTAACACTTCAAAATGAAATAAAATGCTTTATTTTTACATAATTTCAGTAGATTTTTTTGCCGATTTAAGTTATAACAAAAGGCCATTCTTAATAAAAGCGTCACACAGAGATTTGCACCAAAATAACTGGGACTCAAGCCCAGCACTCCATGTTTGTTTGTTCAAGAAACCCAGGGGTGCAAGAGCTGGGAGCTCCTGATACCCAGTCCAGTGCTCATGCCATACTTCTCTTCCTAACTTACACATGGCTTCACAATGCACTAGTGATAATGTCAGACCTCTATTAACATTCACAAACTAGGCTTGAAGGGGGTAGGAGACAAAAGCTCACTGATAAGTCAAAACGTGGAGACCTGGAAGAAGGGTTGGAATCTGGGGGGAATATGGGCCACTATAATGGGGATAAGAGAGAGGCAAGAGCAAACGTGGGGGAAAATCCAATCAGTATCTTAACTGTCTGTATACTAATGTGAGAAGTGTGGGGAATAAACAGGAAGAACTAGAAATGCTAGTGAATAAACACAACTATGACATAGTTGGTGTCACAGAGACTTGGTGGGATAATACACGAGTGGAATATTGGTATGGAAGGGTGCAGCTTGTTCAGGAAGGAAAGGCAAAAACGGGAGGAGGTGTTGCCTTGTATATCAAAGATCTATATACTTGGACTGAGGTTGGGATGGAAATAGAAGACAGACTTGTTGAAAGTCTGTGGGTAAGGATAAAAGAGGTAAAAAACAAGGGTGATGGCATGGTAGGGGTCTACTACAGGCCACCTAACCAGGAAGAAGAGGTAGATAAGGCTTTTTTAAATAACTAACAAAATCATCTGAAATACAGGACTTGGTAGAGATGAGGGACTTTAACACCCAGACATCTGTTGGGAAAATAACACAGCAGGGCACAGGTTATCCAACAAGTTCTTGGCATGTATTGGAGACATTTTTTATTTCAGAAGGTGGAGAAAGCGACTAGAGTGGAGGCTGTTCTAGATTTGATTTTGATAAATAGGGAGGAACTGGTTGAGAATTTGAAAGTGGAAAGCAGCTTGGGTGAAAGTGATCATAAAATGATAGAGTTCATGATTCTAAGGAATGGTAGGAGAGAGAACAGCAGAATAAAGATAATGGCTTTCAGGAAGGCAGACTTTAGCAAACTCAGGGAGTTGGTAAGTAAGATCCCATGGGAAGCAAGTATAAGGGGTAAAACACTTGGAAAGAATTGGCAGTTTTTCAAAGAGACATTATTAAGGGCACAGGAGCAAACTATCCCACTGCGTAGGAAAGATAAGAAGTATGGCAAGAAACCATCCTGGCTTAACCAGGAGATTTTCAATGATCTGAAACTGAAAAAAGAGTCCTACAAAAAATGGAAACTAGGTCAAATTACAAAGGATGACTATAAACTGGGGGGAGGAGGCAGGGAAACTTTTTGGCCCGATGGCCACATCGGGGAACAGAAATTGTATGGCGGGCCATGAATGCTCACAGAATTGGGGCTTGGGGTGTGTGTGTGGGGGCGGGCTCTGGGGTGGGGCTGGAGATGAGAGTGTGGGGTGTAGGAGGGTGCTCTGGGTTGGACTGAGGGGTTTGGGGGTGGGGGGATCAGGGCTGAGTCAGAGGTGCTGGAAGGGGGTGCAGGTTACAGCTGGGAGTGCAGGCTCTGGGGCTGGGCTGGGGATGAGAGGTTTGGAGTTCAGAAGGGTGTTCCGGGCTGAGATCCAGGGGTTTGGAGAGCAGGAGGGGTATCAGGGCTGGGGCAGGGGATTGGGATGTGGGGAGAGGCTCAGGGGGGTGCAAGGGCTGAGTGGCGCTTACCTCAAACAGCGCCCAGAAGCAGTGGCATGTCTCTTCTCCAGCTCCTATGAGGAGGCGTGGCCAGGCGGTTCTGCACACTGCCCATCCACAGCACCACCCCTGCAGCTCTCATTGGAGAGCGTAGGAGTTGGAGCGGGGCCATGCCGTGGCTTCCGGGAGCCGCATGGTCTGGCCCCTGACCCAGCGCCCTGGCCAGAGCACCAGTGCAGGGCTGAGCCGCATGGTGCAACCCCGACCCTGTGCCCCAGCCAGAGCAATGGAATGGGGCAGATTCGCGTGGTGTGGCTCTGACTCAGGGCCCTGGCCAGCACCGTCGTGGGGCTGAGTCCATGATGTGGCTTGCGGACTGGCTTAAAATGGCTCGCAGGCCAGATCTGGCCCGTGGGCAGTAGTTTGCCCACCCCGATATAAACAAACAACAAAAGCATGTAGGGACAAAATTAAAGGCCATGGTACCAAATGAGATTAAACTATTTAGAGACATAAAGGGAAACAAGAAAAAATTCTACACATTCATTAGAAGCAAGAGGAAGACCAAGGATAGGGTAGGTTTGTTACTCAATGAGGGGAGAAAGACAATAACAGAAAATGTGAAAATGACCGAAGTGCTAAATTACTTTTTGTTTCAATATTCAACAAAAAGGTTAGTAGTGATTGGATGTGTAACATAGTGAATGCCAGTGAAAATGAGGTAGGATCGAAGGCTAAAATAGGGAAAGAACAAGTTAAAAATTACTAAGACAAGTTAGATGTCTTCAAGTTGGCAGGGCCTGATGGAATACATCCTAGAATACTCAAGGAACTGACCAAGGAGATATCTGAGCCACTAGTTATTATCTTTGAAAACTCATGGAAGACAGGAGAGATTCCAGAGAACCAGAAAAGGGCAAATATAATACCAATCTATAAAAAGGGGAAATAAGGACAATCTGGGGAATTATAACCATTCAGGTTAACCTCAGTACCCAGAAAGATAATGGAACAAATAATCAAGCAATCAATTTTCAAACACCTAGAAAATAATAAGGTGATAAGTAACAGTCAACATGGATTTATCAAGAACAAATCATATCAAATCAACCTAATAGCTTTCTTTGACAGGTAACAAGCCTCATGGATAGGGGGAAGCTGTAGATGTGGTATATCTTGACTTTAGTATGGCTTTGATAGTCTCTCATGGTTTTCTCATAAACAAATTAGGGAAATACAGCTTAGATGGAGCTACTATAAAGTGGGTACATAACTGGTTGGAAAACTGTTCCCAGAGACTAGCTATTAGTAGTTCCCAGGCAAGCTGGAAAGGCATATTGAGTGGGGTCCCATGGGATCATTTCTGGGTCCAGTTCTGTTCAATGTCTTCATCAGTGATTTAGATAATGGTATAGAGAGTACACTTATAAAGTTTTCTGGACGATACCAAGCTGGGAGGGGTTGCAAGTGCTTTGGAGGACAGGATTAAAATTCCAAATGATCTGGAGAAACTGGAGAAGTGGTCTGAAGTAAATAGGATGAAATTCAATAAGGACAAATGCAAAGTACTCCACTTAGGAAGGAACAATCAATTGCACATACAAAATGGAAATGACTGCCTAGGAAGGAATACTGCAGAAAGGGATCTGGGGGTCATAGTGGATCACAAGCTAAGTATAAATCAACAGTGTAATGCTGTTGCAAAAAAGGCAAACATCATTCTTAGGCTGTGTCTACGCTGCCACTTTCAGCGCTAAAATTGTAGTTGTTAAGGCATGTGAAAAAAACACTCCCTGAGCAACAAAAGTTTTAGCAATGAAAAACACCAGTATAGACAGCACTTTATCACTGGGAGCTGGGCTCCAGGCAATAAAACTACCACCGCTCATTCGGGGTGGGATTTTTTTTATTACCAGGAGAGCTCTCCCTCGGACATAAAGCGTGTCTACACTGCCCATGTCACAGCGCGGCCACAGTCGCCCTGTACTGTGGGCAGTGTAGACATATCCTGAGATGTATTAGCAGAAGTGTTGTAAGCATGACAGGAGAAGTAAGACCTCATCTGGAGTATTGTGTCCAGCTCTGGGCACCACATTAGAGAAAAGAATTGGAGAAAGTCCAGAGAAGAGCAACAAAAATGATTAAAGGTCTAGAAAACATGACCTATGAGGGAATATTGAAAAAATTGGGTTTGTTTAGTCTGGGGAAAGAAGACTGGGAGGGGACATGATAACAATTTTCAAGTACATAAAAGGTTGTTACAAGAGGAGGGCGAAAAATTGTTCTCCTTAACCTCTGAGGATAGGACAAAGAAGCAATGGGTTTAAATTGCAGCAAGGGAGGTTTAGGTTGGACATTAGGAAAAACTTCCTAACTGTCAGGGTGGTTAAGCACTGGAACAAATTGCCTCGGGAGGTTGTGGAATCCCCATCCTTAGAGGTTTTTAAGAACAGGTTAGACAAACACCTGTCAGGAATGGTTAGTTACGGAGCACAGAGGACTGGACTAGATGACCTGTCAAGGTCCCTGCTAGTTCTACACTGCTATGATTAAGCTGTTATGCTATGTTATATCAAGTGATTTAGAAACACTTCTGTGACAGAGATTGATTAATGAACTGGACACTTAGAAGCCTTGCATAAATTCATGGCAGTCATTACTTTGCACACACACAGTGCAAACTATGTAGATGTGATTTTTTTTAACACAATGAAGATGATCAAGCTGCTTTGAGATCAGTGTTTGTGTGGAACCACCTTACCATGTTTCCAATACTGTTGATGAATAAGCAGGTTTGTTTTAAATATCAATTGTATTTAATTTGAAAATTGGTTTTTAATCTAGTTTTTTAACATTATGGATGAATTTAATGATCCTGAAAATGAAAGACAAATAGCATGGGTAGACTCATGCATAGTACAGGAAGTTTCAGAGCAAGCTGTTTTTCACACCTGCAGGTACATTTCTTTTCTGACCTGCACCAACCTCACTATTCAAGTCCTCAGCCTTTATTGAGCAGACATTTCCAGTTGAATTGAATAATGCAAGGCTGGAGGGTGGTTTTGTGATGTGTTCAAAATGTCTAGGACAGAGACCAAAGTTGTCTTCTCTTTCGATCTAATCCAGATGTGACCCTGAATCTCCAGATGTGAAAATGCATTACCTCCCCCCAGAAATGCTGCGTTCAGTTCAACTGACCATTGACCACACTGTTCATTTTTTAAAAAAGGTTTTCTAATTTCTGCATCATCTGGCTTTCGTCTGAAATGGGGGAAACTGTTCTAGCTGAATCTTTTTTGTGCTAGAAAGCTATGGACTGCAGATATTTTTGCCTTAGACATTTAGCAATACAAGAAACAAGCAATCCAAAATAATTGAATTAGAGATTTTGCTATAGAACAAACACAAATCCAAGCATTCATTTCACTGAAGAAGTTCACCCTTTAACAATCAATGGAATTACTGGAGCTACAAAGATCAGCTATAATGATCCACTGATCACCTTGCTGCAGACACTTGATATATCCCATCAGTTCTCCTGCTAGTGTGAGAACCACTACACCTCTCTTTCTAAGCATGAGTTTTGTGTTTACTAGTACAAGCTGTAATATAGCATCCCCCTAACCTTGTGGAATTTGTGATTGTTGCATTACTTTCTTGTTTTGCATCTTTAAGAATATGTCTACACTTGGAGCTAGGGGTGTGATTCCCAGCTCATGAAGACATATTCCTGTTAGCTCTTATCTGAACTAGCATGCCAAAAATAGTAGCGTAGCTGGTGTAGCACAAGCAATGGCAGCAGTAGCACAGGCAAGCTGCCCCAAGTACAAACCAGCCTGCATCCCATTAGTATATACTTGCGGTGGCTAGTTGTCCAGTGATGCTAATGCCACGGCTACACTACTACTTTTAGCTTGCTGGCTCAGACAGGAGCTAGCATGAGTAGGTCTATGGCGAGCTGGGATCACATCCCAAGTTTATAGTGTAGATGTAGCTGTAGATTGATGCACTGAGCGATACCTTTTGGGTAGAGGGTCAGATTGGGATTTAAAAAAATGACCTTCTCTACTCAAATTCTGCTCTCAGTCCATGGATAGTGGCTATTTCTGCTAAAACAATAAATGAAAGTGTTACCGTTGACATGTAATCTCATAATTAAGCTCCAGAGTTAACAAAATGACAGTGAAACAGGGCCCACTTCACATGTGCATTTGGTTCTGTCTCTCTGCAGACTCATTAAGAAAGCATTGTTTTGTTCTGTGTTTGTACAGCACCGAGCACAATGGGGGTGCAGGTCCATAACTAGGACTTCTAAGTGCTACTGTAATATTATTATTATTACTATTTATTCATTTGTATTCATTTGGGCTTCACATTTGGAAGGTTTGATTCAGTTCTATCATGGCCCAAAACTTATTTTTAATTCCACGTTTCAGAGTAGCAGCCGTGTTAGTCTGTATTCGCAAAAAGAAAAGCAGTACTTGTGGCACCTTAGAGACTAACAAATTTATTAGAGCATAAGCTTTCGTGAGCTACAGCTCACTTCATCAGATGCATTTTAATTCCACGTTAACTTTGGGAGCACCAGAGAAGTGCTAGGTCTGTGTAGCTCTGAGTACTAGCTCAATCTGAACTCACTTTTTGGGATTTGTTTGGGCTCTTTTCTATATAACATTGCTTTGACATTTGAGATGTTCAGCTTGTGATCTCATACTTCAAAAAGCAGAGCCATGCAGGACTTGCTTTCAGTTTTCAGGGTGAATCTTTCTGTTGTTTCCTTTGGGTCATGTGGGACTGCCTGAAGTTTGGCATTAATATGACCCAAAAAATCTCAAAGATAAATTTACCTAAAACTGACACATGTTTACTAGCTTCTGGTTGAAATCAATCTATTTATCTTCGCTTTTTCTCTAGCACCCATTGCCATGGTATATAAGTGCTTGACCAAGAAAAATTGCCGAGTATCTCCATAAGTCCCTATTTGACACCTGAAGCTTAGCTCAAGTCTACTGAACAACCTTTCTATGAGCCTGGCCCAAGCTTTGTGTTTGAAAAGAAACCTGGAACCGGGTGAGTTTTCCTCTGTTTTTGCATTTTGTTATGAAGGTTTTTGCCCAACGAGCTGCAGTAAGCAGAACAGGGCTAGTAACTGGAAGGGACACCTACAGGAAAAACTTAGCTGCAGCAGGAAGTGTGGTCACTGATACTTTTCTCTCTGCAATATTCCTGGAGCAGGGGTTAAGAGGGATTGTGCTGCTGGAGGAACTGTCTTTTGGATAAGATGTAAAAACTCACGACCACTTGCAGTCATTAAAGATCCCCTTTTGGCACTTTTCCCCAAACAGGAATGTTTAACAGAGTGTCCTGACCAAATTTTCCTTTGAGTAACTGTGCATCTAAATGTCCCCTGCCATTTCAACTGGGTAAAATATTCACTTCCTCGGAACAAAGGAATTGCCTATGGTTTATGCAGTTCAGGATGATGGGCCAGACTCTTAGATGATGTAAATCAGTGTAGCTCTGTTAACTTCAAAGAAGTTATGTAGATTTACATCAGCTGAGAATTTGATTCTTTGTCTCGGGCTGCAGTCATACCTACGTGTTTCAGGGGAATCTGCAAAAGAGCCCCGTAATGGGCAATTAGAGAATAATCTGATCATTGGGAAAGCTTGTTCCTAACCACAGGCAATTAATTAGTAGCTGGACTATATTCTGAAGCATGAGGAATTTATATTCCTTATCTATCTAATGAAGCCAACTGTCCTAAATTCATTTTTACTATGAACTGTGAAAAAATTGTTGCAGTCCACCACAGAGCTGGTTGTTTTTCTGCAGTGGGTGAAGTGATTTCAGAATGTCCATTGCTTGTAAAACATTTTGGGATCCTATGAGATTAAAGTCGCTATATGTGATATATTATTTATAAGGTTGTGATTTAATCATGGGTATTTTTAGTAAAAGTCATGGATAGACTATAAACAAAAATTCATGGCCCGTGACCTGCTCATGACTTATACTATAAATGCTCCTGACTAAATCTTGGGGTGGGGGGGCATTGCTGGGAGGGGCACCCTAGGGAGGGGGCGCTGCAGGGAGGTGGGGCTGCCAACAGCGGCTTCTCCGGCCCTGGGACTACTGCCGTGGGCCACCGACAGCGGTTGCTCTGGCCCCTGGGACTGCTGCTGGGGGGGTATTTGTGGGGGGGTGTCACTGCTGGGGGTGTCTGTGCCACTGCTCGGGGGGCGCTCAGGGCCAGTAGCACTAGCTGATGGGGGCTGCCAATAGTGGCTGCTTCGGCCACCCCCGGGACCACTGCTCAGGCGGTCCCTGGGGCCAGCTGCCTGGGGCCACCGATGCACCAGCCTGTGTGGCTGTCCCCAGGGCCACCTGAGCAGCTGCTTGGGTGGCCCTGGGGTTGGCCACACTGGCCTCTGCAGAAGTCATGGAGGTCATGAAAAGTCATGAAATCCGTGACTTCCGCGACCTCCGTGACAGACATGGAGCCCTTATTATTTATGGAAAGCACTGTGTAAAACAAATTCAAATAGGAGGGCATCCGAAACATCCGTGGTAAAAAATAAGGAATCTGTTACAAATTCTTAAATTATATACTTGGCTCCAAAGTTCTGACATTTTAACAAATTCAGTAAGAATGAGATGATTTTCTCCCCTTATTTGTCCCATGCCTGCAGCTATCTGGTGGGAAGCCTTTGCCCAGATTTCAAAATATTTTTAGCTGAGTGTGGTGCATTTGCTAATGCTGCTTTTCATTCCCTTTGCATTATCATAGGTGTGGCAGGTGAATCACAGAGAAGTAATTACTTACTCAGGTGTAGACTTGTATTCTACCTTTTTTAGCAGACAGACTATTGCATGGAGATAATATTTCCAGTGGGATATTAAGAGACTAGCCTCAAAGCACATGTGCAGGGGGGAAAGCTCAGCTGCCCTGTGCAAATGCAGGAAGTCCTCATCCTATACAGCCCTCCAAAACTGGCAGCATAACCTCCATCACTATGTAAGGCATGACTGCACTCTGTGACCACTCTGAATAGCGGCAAAGAGTAGCAAAGGAACATTACTGCTGTTTCAAGAAGCATTCACTTTAACCCTCCATCTATGTGATGCAGATTTGGTCAGGACTCAATGTACAGCAACTATTTCCTGATTCTGTATCCTGCTGTCTCTTCAGACTCTTTTCTTGCACAGCCCCTCATCCATGTGATCAGGGAGTACATTGGATGTTGTGACAGCCATGCTGCGATAAAGTTGCCTTTTCCCCTTTGCAGCTGTTCATAAATTACATAACACATTTATTTTTTGTGATTTTCAAAACCCACCCACCCCTTGGAACATTGAAACAAACATTAAGGACACCCACACCCCCTAATGCATTCCATAATTTATGGACAGCCCCTTCATCACATAGCCCAGAATCTGCTTTTGCCTTCCCACTCAGGATGTATAAACAGGGAGCATGGGGGCCTATGTAATTTCAGTGTCCTCTGAAAGTATTCATTGTGCTGCTGGCAGGAAGGCAATTTTCTCTGTCAGGGAGGGAAACCCTAACTCTTTGTGTACTTTGTTTTGGAGGGGCGTTTTCTGAAATCGGGGTGTACCTCCCTTGCTGTGCATCATGGGAAGGGATTCCTAGCAGTTTAGGAAAGTACAGTTTAGCTCTTGTGCTAAATGGAAAAGAGACATAAAAAGGGAAGCAAACTAATCATATCTAATATTTGCTCCATGTCTCAGTAAAGGTAGTTTATTTAAAGTGTTGGGAATCAAACACACTGCAGTATAAATAAAGGACAACATGGAGGGATAGATAGGGTATAAATACCATGAATGATGCTATAGTTTCTTAAACAAACTTTTAAAATAAACACCAAGGGCCAAATTGAGCACTGATGTACATCCTCTGAATGCCATTCATTTCAAAGGATAAATCAGCATTGAATTTGGTCTCGTGGGTGCATATGCAGTGCTCACTGATTGCATTATAACAGGAGCTGTGTATACATATCCCAGGGAAGAATCTGGCCTAAACTTAAATTGATGTAATTATTAGAAGGTGGAGGGGAGTGGGGGGAGGGGAAATTTAGAGAGAGAGAGGGAGGGAGAGAGACTAGTGCCTCTTAGGGTTGGCCTCTTTGGGGTACAAAAAACTGGAACATCTGAGATGATCCTGAGGTCATGAAACTGAACAGTTGGCAGTGTGTACTGAGCACTCTTACAGATATCCTGGGACAGCTACCTCAAAAAAGGGAAGATCCTGGAAAAAGCTAGACAGGTGGCAATCCTAGAGAGTATTATAGACAGTGCTGGTAGTGACACCAATAGTTAAGGTTGCCCAAGACTTGCTGTTATAAGATCCTGTTTTCAGTTGCTTATAGTTTGGCTAAACATGTGAGCTGAAATTTTCCTTGCAGGGTGTCTGCCTCAGACTGACTTTTTGTGGGAAGTTTCAGATAAAATGGTTCGGCTCTTTCTGAGAATAAGGTTAGGGAAAATACATTATTTTATCCATGTTTGTCATAAATATAAAGGGAAGGGTAACCATCTTTCTGTATACAGTGCTATAAAATCCCTTCTGGCCTGAGGCAAAACCCTTTCACCTGTAAAAGGTTAAGAAGCTAAGGTAACCTCGCTGGCACCTGACCCAAAATGACCAATGAGGGAACAAGATACTTTCAAATCTGGAGGGGAGAGACAAAGGATCTATCTGTGTGATGCTTTTGCTGGGAACAGATCAGGAATGCAGCCTTCCAACTCCTGTTAAGTTAGTAAATAATCTAGCTAGAAATGCGTTAGATTTCCTTTTGTTTAATGGCTGGTAAAATAAACTCTGCCGGATGGAATGTATATACCTGTTTTTGTGTCTTTTTGTAACTCAAGGTTTTGCCTAGAGGGATTCTCTATGTTTTGAATCTGATTACCCTGTAAGGTATTTACCATCCTGATTTTACAGAGGTGATTCTTTTACCTTTTCTTGAATTAAAATTCTTCTTTTAAGAACCTGATTGATTTTTCATTGTTCTTAAGATCCTAGAGTTTGGGTTTGTGTTCACCTGTACAAATTGATGAGGATTATTATCAAGCCTTCCCCAGGAAAGGGGATGTAGGGATGTAGGAGGGATATTTGGGGGGAAGACATCTCCAAGGGGCTCTTTCCCTGTTCTTTGGTGGTGGCAGCATACGGTTCAAGGACAAGGCAAAGTCTGTACCTTAAGAAAGTTTTTAACCTAAACTGGTCAGAATAAGCTTAGGGGGTCTTTCATGAAGGTCCCCACATCTGTACCCTAGAGTTCAGAGTGGGGAAGGAACCTTGACAATGTTAAAAAAATGTGTACAGCTTGTTTCCTTGAGAAGATGTAGCAACTCTGGGAGCAGGGACTTGAAATTTGGCAGGGGTATTGTGAGCATCAGGGATGTGTCTTTTGCCATCCTTGTAGAAAATCTGCCCAAATTTGGCCAAGTTATAAGCCCCTGAAAAATTTCAGCTTACACATGCTCAGGGAAGGATTCTTAGTTTGTCAACTAAATTTGCTGAAGATTTTGTCTTCGTTGAGCTTGCTCCACTCCACACAGTTCCTACATGAGACTGGACTGTGCATGAGGCCATCCCCACACCGTGACTGAGCATGCTCCATCCTGGAGCTGCAGGGGCTAAGGCAGGACTTTCATGGCAGCTTCTCCTCCCATTTACTGCAGGCCACTGTGGTGCTGGATGCCTCCCCGTAAGAGAGAGAGACTGTCTCTTCTGTGTTCTCAGTCTCTCTCTCTCTCTCTCTGCTGGCACCCAAGCAGTGTGGAGGAGAAGGAGGAAGAAGACTGACTGAAACACAGAGAGGTGAGTAACTATGGTAGGCCATATGGTGAGGCCCATTATTGTGCCATGCCATTCCAGCAAGAGGGGCACTATATAGTCTGTGAAATTTGATTCAGACAATAACATGAGAGATCTTGTGTTAAAAGTCCTCTTCAAGAAACCTTGAAGTTTTTGTCATGGCACATCCAAAGCTACCTGGCTGGCAACAGTTTTTGACATCATGCTGATTAAAGAATTTTGCCTATAATTTCCTGAATATTTGCCTAATCTTGGCCCAAGATGTTCAAAATAATTGAAGTATATATAAAAATGTCTTGAAATGATCAGTGAAAGCATAATACAGCTTATAGATGATACATGGGTGAAAACATGCTTAAAATGCTCAAAAAAAGGTCAGACCCTTGTATTTTATCTTTGAATTATGCATGGAATTGTTTATAAGGCCCAGAAGTCTGGTCTGCCTAGTGCATAATATACACCAACATTTTTCTCATTTATCATGCAAACAGATCATGTGCAATAATTAGCCATATCTCTATTTTGGTAAAATTAGTGGTGCAAAACATTACCCCGCTCCCAATTTGTCTTATCGTCAGCAATATTCATGGTTCAGTATTGCTATTAATGTATTCCATTTTAACTCCAGGCAAAGAATTTGGATGATAAATGCACGATATTTAAAATTATTTTTTTCCTAAATATTCATAGTCACATGTCTTTTCATGGCAAACAGCATATTTTTCTTAGTGGCAGTGTTGTAGAAAAATAGAGTCTTTTATGGGGAGATTTTGATGTCTCAAATGATGATACATTTGATTTCAAATAAAAGGAAGACAGTGTAGGAACACAACAAAAGGTGCTTGTACCTAGCACCACCACATTTTGTAGCTGCAATTAATATTTATGGCACATTGCATGTACAGCAATAAACATTGTCAACCATGTAGATTTTCAGGAAGTAGCTTCGTGTTGTCTCCTAGATGTTGGGGCTTTTTTTCCCCTTCATTTTTTAGCATCCAGTGTGCAAATGTTGGAAAGTTAACCCAGTATTGAGCCACTTGCACCACATAAAAAGAGACAGTAGTAAAGCTTGGCTGCTTTGAATTTGACCAGTTCCATGTATTCAACCAATATGGCCATGCTCAAGGATGGTCATGAAGACCAGGAAATCCCTTGTCAATCATCTAAGATTCCAAAGAAATCCAGTTTAATAAAACTGGTTTGCACTGTTATATGTATCTAGCCTCAGTCTCTGGGAAATCTTGTCCTACTCCTTGGAAGCAGTTTCCTACTCTTTTGCTAGTGCTGATGATGCTCTGGCAAAAAACAACAAATCAGCTCTGCTCTATCTTCCATTCAAAGGTGGAGACTGCCTTACTGACCACAGTCCAGAGAATAGTGCAATAATCTTTGACGGAATGGCTGTCATCCAAGCATTACGTGATATTCTTTCAACATTGGGTGAATGACCTCCTGAGGTCCCTTCCAACTCTGAGATTCTATGATTCTGAGCTTGCAGATGCCATTTTAGTGTACATAATTAAGCTTGCAAGAAAATATAAGTGTACTTTCTTTGGACTTTGTCACAGATCAGAAACCCAATGTGAACATCAAAAATGTGGAACAGTCACACTGAGCAGCAGGTGGCTCCCAAGTGGTACAAATCTATGGAAAGGACCAGAAAACCCCCAGTCAGTGGAAGAAGATTCTTTCTTATGGCAACAGTAAGGAAGCACTTCAGACATTCTTGTACATGATGTGAAGGGATGCAGATTTGCAAGCTGTAGGAAAGGACATCATTCTCTGCATAGTTTATGGAGAAGAGTGTTACTGTCTGGCTGTGCAGAAGGGTTCAGTGACAGTCACAGCTGTTGATGAATTAAGTTGTGACCACAAAGAATGTGACTCATGTGAAACAGGCTGCCAAGGACTACCAGATTGTGATAATTAGGAACCCCGATACAGATGTTACAGTCATAGGCGTCAGTCTTAAGTCACAACGGCCAGTCAATTCACATATCTTCAGTTGTGATGGGAATCAAAGCCACACTACTGATTTGGTAAAAGTCACTTCAACTCTAGGCCCAAAAGTAAGTATCCCCTTTATTGGACTCCACACCTTCACAGGATGTGATTCTGCAAGTACCTTCTATTGGAAAGGAAAGAGAAAGGCATTTGCTGTGGTTTCTCAGAGTGAAGAGTTCCTGGATGAAGAAAAGGAGTACTTGTGGCACCTTAGAGACTAACAAATTTATTTGAGCATAAGCTTTCCTGAGCTACAGCTCACTTCGTCGGATGCATTTGGTGGAAAATACAGTGGGGAGATATATACCCACACAGAGAACATGAAACAATGGGTTTTATCATACACACTGTAAGGAGAGTGATCACTTAAGATGAGCCATCACCAGCAGTGGGGGGGGGGAAGGAGGAAAACCTTCCATGGTGACAAGCAAGGTAGGCCATTTCCAGCAGTTAACAAGAACATCTGAGGAACATCTGAGGAGGTGGGGTGAGGGGGAGGAGAAATAACATGGGGAAATAGTTTTACTTTGTGTAATGACTCATCCATTCCCAGTCTCTATTCAAGCCTAAGTTAATTGTATCCAGTTTGCAAATTAATTCCAATTCAGCAGTCTCTCGTTGGAGTCTGTTTCTGAAGTTTTTTTTTTGAAGGATAGCCACCCTCAGGTCTGTAATCAAGTGACCGGAGAGATTGAAGTGTTCTCTGACTGGTTTTTGAATGTTATAATTCTTGACGTCTGATTTGTGTCCATTTATTCTTTTACGTAGAGACTGTCCAGTCTGACCCATGTACCTAGCAGAGGGGCATTGCTGGCACATGATGGCATATATCACATTGGTAGATGCGCAGGTGAACAAGTGTGGCTGACAGTGTGGCTGATGTGATTAGGCCCTAAGATGGTGTCCCCTGAATAGATATGTGGACAGAGTTGGCAACGGGCTTTGTTGCAAGGATAGGTTCCTGGGTTAGTGTTTCTGTTGTGTGGTGTGTGGTTGCTGGTGAGTATTTGCTTCAAGTTGGGGGGCTGTCTGTCAGCAAGGACTGGCCTGTCTCCCAAGATCTGTGAGAGTGATGGGTCGTCCTTCAGGATAGGTTGTAGATCCTTGATGATGCGTTGGAGAGGTTTTAGTTGGGGGCTGAAGGTGATGGCTAGTGGCGTTCTGTTATTTTCTTTGATGGGCCTGTCCTGTAGTAGGTGACTTCTGGGTACTCTTCTGGCTCTGTCAATCTGTTTCTTCACTTCAGCAGGTGGGTATTGTAGTTGTAAGAATGCATGATAGAGATCTTGTAGGTGTTTGTCTCTGTCTGAGGGGTTGGAGCAAATGCGGTTATATCGTAGAGCTTGACTGTAGACAATAGATCGTGTGGTATGATCTGGATGAAAGCTAGAGGCATGTAGGTAGGAATAGCGGACAGTAGGTTTCCGATATAGGGTGGTGTTTATGTGACCATTGCTTATTAGCACCGTAGTGTCCAGGAAGTGGATCTCTTGTGTGGACTGGTCCAGGCTGAGGTTGATGGTGGGATGGAAATTGTTGAAATCATGGTGGTATTCCTCAAGGGTTTCTTTTCCATGGGTCCAGATGATGAAGATGTCATCAATGTAGCGCAAATAGAGTAGGGGCATTAGGGGACGAGAGCTGAGGAAGCGTTGTTCTAAGTCAGCCATAAACATGTTGGCATACTGTGGTGCCATGCGGGTACTCATCACAGTGCCGGTGATTTGAAGGTATACATTGTCCCCAAATGTGAAATAGTTATGGGTGAGGACAAAGTCACAAAGTTCAGCCACCAGGTTAGCCGTGACATTATCGGGGATACTGTTCCTGATGGCTTGTAGTCCATCTTTGTGTGGAATGTTGGTGTAGTGGGCTTCTACATCCATAGTGGCTAGGATGGTGTTTTCAGGAAGATCACCAATGGACTGTAGTTTCCTCAGGAAGTCAGTGGTGTCTCGAAGATAGCTGGGAGTGCTGGTAACGTAGGGCCTGAGGAGGGAGTCTACATAGCCAGACAATCCTGCTGTCAGGGTGCCAATGCCTGAGAAGATGGGGAGTCCAGGATTTCCAGGTTTATGGATCTTGGGTAGCAGATAGAATACCCCAGGTCGGAGTTCTAGGGGTGTGTCTGTGCGGATTTGTTCTTGTGCTTTTTCAGGGAGTTTCTTGAGCAAATGCTGTAGTTTCTTTCGGTAACCCTCAGTGGGATCAGAGGGTAATGGCTTGTAGAAAGTGGTGTTGGAGAGCTGCCTAGTAGGCTCTTGTTCATATTCCGACCTATTCATGATGACGACAGCACCTCCTTTGTCAGCCTTTTTGATTATGATGTCAGAATTGTTTCTGAGGCTGTGGATGGCATTGTGTTCTGCACGGCTGAGGTTATGGGGCAAGTGATGATGCTTCCTGGATGCTTTCACAGACCTTGGGAAAGACTTTACACTTCAAGACTCAACTTTCCTTGTGCTTGAGAAATGTGTGTGCCATCCATATGGCCAAGCTTCACCATAGGATGTCAGTGATGCCCGATGCAAGGTGTTCTCCCTAGCTTCATTTTCACTGCCTGAACTGAGCGTGCCACCAACATGTAATGCTCTACACCAACACAGCAAGCCGGCAAATGACCAGGCTGCTATAATGAGGTACTCTCTTGTTGACAGGATGAATGCTCATTCTCCTGTTGGCCCTGGATAGCATTTAGAAAACAAGGAGCTTGTCATCACCTGGATGGCAAGAAATCCAGCTCCAGATTGTATGTTGCAGTGATTCATGCCTGCAAGCATGTAAAATGTCAAACATGGTGATGTTCCATTGTTCCTGACTTGCTGCTGGGCTTTCCTGCCCAGGCTTGTGTCAGAAGTGTGAGAACATTGACCAAAAGGCTGCTGAACCTGTTATTCACAATGATGACGTGTCCGGCAAGAGTGATTGTGGTAATTGTAGGATGCCAGACTGGGAAATAAAAATGTACTTTACTCAGGGAATAAGCAATACAGGGCCAATAGCAATATATATAATTCACAATGAACACTGGACTTGAAATAGAAAATACAATTTTGACTTATATCAACAATTATGTCAGTTCATACCAATTCAGATGAACTGCCACTTATAAATATTTGAGTAAGAAATAAAGGGGAGTCCAGTCAAAAGTTTTGTATTTTACTTAGTTCAGTGCTGTGGCTGAAGAAACGTGCTCATTGCCAAGGAAAATAACATTTTAGGCATTTTCATAAATTTAATATATTTGATGCATTTTTCTATCATTTCACATAGTTAGGCTGCTGCACAAACACTTCTCTTGAGGGTAAATGATAACATAATTCAGCCTACAGTGAAAGGTGAGTATTGCCAAGAAAAACAAATGATAGGGATGGGGTAATACTTTGACTTATACTTACTACGAAAAGCTAGTCATGGTAATTTATTGCACAGTATCTGTTAGACTGATGGTAGAAAATATTAATGCATAAACACCCCAGTAGGGCAAGAATTTGTAATTCTTTAGCACATTTTATTATCCATAACTACTAAAAATAAAAGATTTTTCACCCAAATTGGCTATTTGCAATATTTTTTCTTGTGTATGACTTCTAAGTTCCTCAGTCCATTCTGCCTTTCCTGTAATATACTTCCATATACATTTCAATCATTTGCAGTCAATTTGGGCCTTTACAGGGCAAATATTAATGAAATTATGGACAAGAACTATTTTCAGTATGGTATCAAAATTGCTAACTTTGTGCCATGACAAAAAATGTAGGGTTTCTTGCAGAGAACTTTTAATACAAGGCCTCTCAGGTTATTGGCTGTATAAACCTGCAGAGAGTAAGTGGTGCCCCTAGTGCCGGAATGATACTCATTTTCTAAGCACAATAATGGGCCTCACTGTCTGGCCTATGTGCTGTGAGGTGGTAGGTGAAGAGATGCAGGATTGGAAGACAGGTGCAGGAGTTTGAGGGAGAGGAGGGAATTGGGAGACTTGGGGAAGGGGAAGGGAGTTAGGAGCAAGAGCTGGGATGGGAAGAGAGGCATGAGCAAAAGTGGCATGATGACATGCTAATTTTCCACAGGACCTCTACCTCATTCAGTTCACAGGATGGGTGGTGTGCTGAGAATGAATCATTGTGGTGTAGGGGGTTGAGGCTGTTGTCTCTTGGTTACATGAGCAATGTTATTTCTGGCATTTCCTTCCTTCAGAGTGCATGACTTTGTAAACTGAATGTTCTTTTAACGTAGTTTTGGGGGATGTAATTGAATATTTAAGTTTGTAAGGAACTTAGATACAATGGTGGTGAAGAAATTATAAAACAAAGACAGGTATTACAATGACAAAAAACAAAAACAAATGAACAAACAGAAAAACCCCAAACCAAACCAAATCAAAGCCACAAACCCCAAAACAAAACAAAACCTCAAACAAACCAAATCGAAAAATTCACAAATCACCAGAGCAGAAAGAGATTTAATGTATATATGAATCATGCTAATTTAATTTAAAAACACCCTAACAACAAGCAAAACTATATGCTTCAAATTTATACTCAGCTTCTATAGACACAAAATCATGGAACCTAAAGAAAGTAAACCACATGATTATAGATTTTCAACAATTGAAACAATTAATGTATAGGCTAAAAGTTTCAATGCTAGGCACCTAAGTGGCCTGATTTTCAGAGGAGATTACCAAAATTTAGGTACTTAAATATAAAAGGAAGTGCCTAACTTTAGGCATCTAAATTTTAAAAATTTTAGCCATAATGGATAAGGCCAACCCCAAAACAAACAACTGTCACAAATCATACTGTGAATACTGCAACAGATAACTTTCCAAAAGATTGTACCAAACAGTGAAAATAATGAAAAAAATTATATTGTGTTAACCGGGCTGAATTATCTCTTTGGGCATGAACGAGGATTAAAAATGGAGACTCATTTTTGGGTGAAATGGAACAAGAATTTTGTGATCACAGTATCCGACAAATGACATCTTTCCGTCTAGGTCACCAACATTTCAATTTAAATCTGCATGTATGATTTTCTAGAGCATTTGAAGGTTTCTCAGTGTTGGTATGTATGGCTGGGTTGTTTGTGTGTAACATTTCTCTTTCTAACTTCTGGACTTCTGTTCTCATATTAGTGGCTTTTTCACAGTGTTTCAGAGTAGCAGCCGTGTTAGTCTGTATTCGCAAAAAGAAAAGGAGTACTTGTGGCACCTTAGAGACTAACAAATTTATTAGAGCATAAGCTTTCGTGAGCTACAGCTCACTTCATCGGATGCAAAATGCATCCGATGAAGTGAGCTGTAGCTCACGAAAGCTTATGCTCTAATAAATTTGTTAGTCTCTAAGGTGCCACAAGTACTCCTTTTCTTTTCACAGTGTTGAGATAGTCAGACCAGGAACTGGTAGCATGAAGGCCTGGACTAAGTATACCTATTGTGGGTACTGGGATTGGTGGGCTCTGGATTAAGTGGACCTATTGTGGTAGCCAGAAGCTGGGAATGGGCTACAGGGGATAGATCACTTGATGATGACCTGTTCTGTTCATTCCCTGTGTGGCACCTAGCATAGGCCACTGTCTGAAGATAGGATACTGGGCTAGATGGACATTTGGTCTGACCCATAGGGCCGTTTTTATGTTCTTAAAAACGGCAGGCCTAGTCCCAACCATAGTTAAAGGCCTGCCCCCTGGTGGGGGAGGAACCACTAAGCCCAGGCCACAAATGATTATGTGGGAAAACGAATTAGAAAACAGCAATGGGAGTGAAGGTCAAAGGTTAAAAATTAGGGATCCAGAAGGGGACACAATGCAGAGAACCCCGACAGTGTCCACCACTCCTTAAAGATGTCTAAGGAGTCAGTGGATACCACCCACAGGAATCATACCAGTGGTATGATTTGTTAAGGGACCAAAAATAGGCCCCAAAGTTGTCAAGTGCTTCTGCCCCACCAAGCTTTCTCCTCCTGGTTTGGTGATGGCCATTTTGGCCAGTGCCAGGAGCAGGTTGATGGGGAGATCTCGCGACATCCTGGGACCATGGATAAGGTGTGCAAAGATAAATAGGTGAGGGGAAAAGTGCAGCCAGAACCTCAGTAAAAGATTTTGAAGGAACCGGAAGAATGGCTGCAGCCTGAAACACTCTACATAGATGTGACCCAAGGTCTCCTTCTTGTCACAGATAGGTCAGGTGTCATGGGATTCCATGAACTGTGCCAAATACATGCCTGTGCTCATTGCTCCATGGAGGAACTGCCAACTAATATCCCCAGAGAGTCATGAAACCATAGCAGAATACAGACTTGCCGACTGGGGCTTCCTGCCCATGGGATTAAGTGCAGAGGATGCATACTGGGGATGAGAGAGGGATTCTAGCAATGGGCAGACAGGGCAGATTAGGACTCTCCGCCAAACAAAACTCCTGACATTCCCTGCTGAATGCCCTACAAGCTCCCCCTTTTGCTCATGACTCTAAAAACAAGTTGATGAAGCGGGCTAAAGTAGTAAGGACCAGAGTGTGAGGGGCCCTTGGGTGGGCTTGCAGATGGGTAAGGGAGCAAAAGCAATCCTTCCTCTCCTATGTTCTACATTCCTGGCACTCGGGGGAGCACAGGGATTGTTTGCTTTTGTTCCACGCTGAGGAGCAGGATACCAAAAAGGGAGTGAAGAGGAAGCAGCATAGCTTAGCTCCCATTCCTGACTGCACCAACTTAAACACCCGGGTTTATGCTTCTGGGAGCAATCTGTGGACAGAGCAGACTGTACACCACCTGTGCACAAAGAGAAATACGGGAAGAGAGTATACCTGCCTGAGACATAATCTCTGGTGCTCCTGCTGAGGCAGAGCTGTTGCTTAAAAGCCAGGATCTGCCCCTAAAGATTAAAACAGCAATATTAGGAGGCATCTTGCAAAAAAATTTCCCCTTTCACGATGGTTCTGTTGAAAGCAATGACACAATCACAGCACTGAACAGAGATGGCCGTTAGGGGTAGATGTTTGGAGTTGTGTGTGAGTGTTTAGATACAAAATTTCCAATAACAAGTTAGTGATTTGTGCAAGTAACTTTTGCAAAAATGTGCCATTATTGTACTTCTTAATGGCTTCAGTTTACCCTATCAGTGCTTCTGCTGTGATCACCAATCCTCATCACCTCATTTATTAAGCTCACCTGGCTTCTAAACAGGGCATGTTTTGTGCACCATCAAGCCAAATTGATATGTTTAATTATATAGCTTTTCAAAATGTATATCCGTATTGCAACAATTCTTAAAACATGAAACCTCAACACTTTGCCTAGATTTTGTCGAGTGAGATGACTCATTATGCTTGGAAAGAAGATCTTGTAATTTTGTTATATTTTGCTGACATTAAGAAAATATTATGCTTTGCGTATGTCAGGGACAGCCAAAATTATTATTAGTGTGTGGTGGTTGCTAAGAGGTAAGATTACACCCTTATACACTATTATTAGTGTATTATACACCCTTATAAAACACATTTGAGCATGTTTTCAAGCCCCATTTTTTTTTTTGTTTCAGAAAATCAGTTTTGGGGGAATATGGAGCTGTGACTGACAGAAAGACAAGCCAGAAAACAGCATTATGTTTAATCTACTCCTTCCATGTCAGCATCTCCTGTTTGCTGCGTGGGCTGCTCTGCTGGGGTGCCTTCACATTTTTCAGCCTTTAGCACACATTCAGTGGACTTCAGAGCAAGACTCAGATGCCCAGAGGGATTCCCTGCCTCTGGCTGAGGGGTGGGATGGGAAGGAGGCTCTGGCTCTGTGAGACAAAGAGGACTGCATGCTTGAGGGTCAGCCGGCTCTGGATTACTGTTCTCACTGGAGACTGTGAGGGGATCCTGCACGTGATGGGTCACCATAAATGCTGCAGCTAGATTCTTCAGGATGTTCTCATCAATCATGGACAGCTCTGCACTATCCTGTTCAGTAACGGAAGGACTTGCATCAGCCTCTTTTCCCAAGATGTCATCATTTCTATCCTCCTCATCCTCCTCTTCCTCGTTAGTGAATTTTGCTTCTTTTATTTTTTTGTACAGTTCATTCCTCTCTTCCTGCAGTGCTCTGCAAAGGTTCTCTAGCCTCTGGATTTTCAGCACGAAGCACTCGTACTCCTTAGCCCTCATTGCTTTCTGTGATCGAATCAAAATCAGGCAAAGGTGTAGAAAAATGGAGTTCATATTCATGAGATTCACACCGTATGTTTCAGTTATAAAGATATAATTTGTTACATGCAACCTTTCTTCACTGCAAGGTAGCTGGGGTCCCCAAAGTAATCAGATGCTATTACAATCTTCCTAATTAAGTACTAATTCATCCTAGTTAAATGAAGTGTGCCACTTAAATGGTAAATAAGGCATTTTGCAGGTCTTCTGCACTTGGCTGAATTTCACCGAGAGATATGAGGCATAGGCATAGCCATGAATAATCTCTAGTGATAGAAGGACCATAAAACATTCAGAATGTCAGTACAGATAAGCACCCAAAACCTGTATTGCTTATCTGGACTTCCTGGAACACCGTGTTGGAATTTTCCTGAGAACAGGCTGCCTCATATTTTCAATCCGTCTTGTTTTTGATTGGCTGGAAATTCTGGGAGAACAGCCTTTCTTGCAGCACTTTGTGGACATCTACATTTTCTGATTCTAGCTGGATGCAGAAGTCCACAAAAATGACAATGCTGGAGGTTGCAGCAGGGACGTTATTCATTCTTTTTTCAAACCTCAGAAACTTAGTCCAGGTTACAATTAAGTTTGGGATGAAACTTTAGGTAACTTCTTATTTTATCTGAATCAGTTTCCACATCCCTACTAATTTTCTATGCAATTTCTCTATATGGGGAATATTTAAATCTATTGTGGTCCCCAGTGACTTCTATACTGGAAAATAAGCTGAATTAACCAAAGGTCTGACTTTAAAGTGCATTATTTAAAGCACATTAAACCCCTGTGTGGACACTTTCTTTCAGAAGTCAAGTGGCCTTAATCTAAAGTGAACTAAAGCAACTTCACTTCTGAATGAGAACATCCATATGGTGGTTTAATGCACTTTAAATTCACCCTTTTAGTCAATTTGGCTTAACTTCCCGTGTGGACAAGCTGTTAGTGTATGCACAGAGCCTGGCCCAGTAATATCTTGGCCTCCACAGATACGATGTTTTTTCCAAGATCTGACCTTATCAACATATACTAAGAAAAAGGGCCCTGATCCAGAGACCATCAATATCAATGGGAGTTTTCCCATTGATTTTAGTGGGCTTTGGATCAGCCCCTAATTAACTTGAAAATATGAAAAAAATTGTGAAGTAGGTTTCTCACCTCTTCAATCATGTCCAATAGAGCTTTATTACAGTTCTCAAACCTGGCTTTCCATGTAGCTGTATCCTTTTCCAGCTTCTTCATCTTCTTTGTCATCTACAGAAGCAGGAAGAGAATCACAGCAGGAATCCCAAATGTTATTTGAAGTTAGAACAACATTTTAGTTATCTTTTCTTAAACCTCTACTTATAGCTCTGTTACCAGTAACTACAATAAAAATTAATACAGCATTGTCAAAGAATGATGGCTGAGGACTAACATATAGCAAGAGACATATAGCAAGGTTTAATTTCAACTCCCCAAGCGTTAAACTTTGACACAAGTGAATACCCTCTGCCATTCACACCCACGTGCTTCAAAATAGGAAAAATGTATTACATAATTAAAAATGATTATACATGTTAAAAATAGTTAAGGCTGTGATGAAGGAAAGTTAATATTTCCCAAAGGAAATCTACATGAAGAAAAGAGATATCCTGGTGCCACAGACTACACAAAATGGTTACTTCAATAGTAATGGCCAATTTCTAAACTGATCATTCAATTCTCTCTCACTTTCTGCTGCAAAGATTACAGTCTTACTAGTGTTTTAAAGTGAACAAATACAAACACTTGATAGGGAGACTTCTGATTTCCTTAGGGCCCAATCCTCTGAGAAAGCAGGGAGTGGGGGGAGGCTGTTCTGGATTTGATTCTGACAAATAGGGAGGAACTGGTTGAGAATTTGAAAGTGGAAGGCAACTTGGGTGAAAGTGATCATGTAATGGTGGAGTATGGTAGGAGGGAGAAAGGTAGGAGGGAGAAGAGCACAATAAAGACAATGGATTTCAAGAAGTCAGACTTTAGCAAACTCAAGAAGTTGGTAGGTAAAATCCCATGGGAAGCAAGTCTAAGGGGAAAAACAATTGAAGACAGTTGGCAGTTTTTCAAAGAGATGTTATTAAGGGCACAAGAGCAAACTATCCTACTGCTTAGGAAAGATAGGAAGTATGGCAAGAGACCACCCTGGCTTAACCAAGAGGGTTTCAATGATCTAAAACTCAAAAAAGAGTCCTACAAAAAGTGGAAACTTAGTCAAATTACAAAAGATGAATATAAACAAATAACACAAGTATGTAGGGACAAAATTAGAAAAGCCAAGGCACAAAATGAGAGCAAACTAGCTAGGGACATAAAAGGAAACAAGAAAACATTCTACAAATACATTAGAAGCAAGAGGAAGACGAAGGACAGAGTAGGCCCGTTACTCAATGAGGGGGGAAAGACAATAACAGAAAATGGGGAAATGGCAGAGGTGCTTAATGACTTCTTTGTTTCTGTTTTCACCAAGAAGGTTGGTGGCAATTGGATGTCTAACATAGTGAATGCCAGTGAAAATGAGGTAGGATCAGAGTCTAAAATAGGGAAAGAACAAGGCAAAAATTACTCAGACAAATTAGATGTCTTCAAATCCCCAGGGCCTGATGAAATGCATCCTAGAATACTCAAGGAGCTGACTGAGGAGATATCTGAGCCATTAGGAATGATCTTTGAAAAGTTATGGAAGATGGGAGACTTTCCAAAAAAATGGAAAAGGGCAAATATATTGCCCATCTATAGAAGGGGAAATAAGGACAACCTGGGGAATTACAGACAATCATCTTAACTTCTGTACCCAGAAAGATAATGGTGCAAATAATTAAGCAATCAATTTGCAAACACCTAGAAGATAATAAGGTGATGAATAACAGTCAGCATGGATTTGTCAAGAACAAATCATGTCAAACCAACCTGATAGCTTTCTTTGACAGGGTAACAAGCCTTGTGGATAGGGGAGAAATGGCAGATTGCAGAAAAGATGTGGACACATTGGAGAAAGTCCAGAGAAGAGCAACAAAAAATGATTAAAGGTCTACAAAACATGACCTATGAGGGAAGATTGAAAAAATTAGATTTGTTTAGTCTGGAGAAGAGAAGACTGAGAGGGGACATGATAACCATTTCCCAGTACATAAAAGGTTGTTACAAGGAGGAGGGAGAAAAATTGTTCTTAGCCTCTGAGGATAGGACAAGAAGCAATGGGCTTAAATTGCAGCAAGGGAGGTTTAGGTTGGACATTAGGAAAAACTTCCTAACTGTCAGGGTGATTAAGCACTGGAATAAATTGCCTAGGGAGGTTGTTGAATCTCCATCCTCCATGGGGATTTTTAAGAGCAGGTTTAAGAGCATCACCTGTCAGGGATGGTCTAGATAATACCTAGTCCTGCCTTGAGTGCATGGGACTGGACTAGATGACCTCTCGAGGTCCCTTCCAATCCTATGAAGTATTGAGTGCTGTTAGCTCTCCCTGAAGTTACTTGTCACCTCTTGGGATGACTGATTTACAGTAGCAAAGCCCCTCTTGGTTGCATTACTAAATTCAGAGTGAATTTTCTGGCGTTTGGCAGGGATTCTTTCTCCCTCCTTATCAGTCTAAGGGTAGGTCTACAGTACGAAATTATTTCGAAATTATTCTATTCGAATTTTCAGAAGCGATTTTATACATTCGGTCTTGTGTGTCCCCACTATAGCGCGTGAATTCGGCGGAGTGCGTCCACAGTACCGAGGCTAGCATCGAATGTCGGAGTGGTACACTGTGGGTAGCTATCCCACAGTTCCTGCAGTCCCTGCCACCCATTGGAATTCTGGGTTAAGCTCCCAGTGCATGATGGGGCAAAAGCATTCTCACAAGTGTTTTTGTATGTGTGTCGTCAGTCGCTTCTCCTGCCATGAAAGCTACGGCAGATGAAATTTTCTCGCCTTTTTGGTGTGCAGACGCCATACTGCTTTCAGCAGACGGTGCAGTATGGTGCACTGCTTCTTTCCTGGTAGTATGAATCCACCTCGCATTTCCTCTCATCTTTCTGTGTAATCTCTATAAGTATCTACTCTTCCTCTTCCTCATCGACTGCTTCCACGGCCAACTCTGCTTGGCCATCATGAACTGAGCAGCACAGCTTCCGCTGCCAACTCTGCTCTCCTGCTCTTATCGTGCTACCGAGCTTCTCCATGTTGTCTGTCCTGGGCTCACGCCTCCATGAAAACTATAGAAGACAACCATTTCCCACCTTTTTTCGGCTATCATGAACCGAACAGCACCTCTTCTGCTGCCACTCTGCTCTCCTACATTTCGTGCCCTTTTTCCAGGATAACCCGTGTAGGCGCCATAGTGCAGCAAGCATGGAGCCCACTTAGATCTCCGCTGTAGTTTTGACCATTGTAAATACCTCGCGCATTATCCAGCAGTATGTGTAGTACCTGCAAAACTGGGCAAGGAAGCGACGACAGCGCGATTACGATAGTGATGAGGACATGGACACAGATGTTCCTAGAAGCATGGCATGTGGCGATTGGGAGATCATGCTGGCGTTGGGCCAGGTTCATGCGGTGGAACGCCAATACTGGGCCCTGGAAACAAGCACAGACTGGTGGGACCGCATAGTGTTGTAGGTCTGGGATGATTCTCAGTGGCTGCGAAACTTTCATATGCATAGGGCCACTTTCAGGGAACTTTGTGACTTGCTGTCCCCTGCCCTGAAGCACAAAGACACCAAAATGAGAGCAGCCCTCAGAGTTGAGAAGCGAGTGGCAATAGCCATGAGGAAGCTTGCAAAGCCCGACAGCTACCGGTCAGTCGGGAATCAGTTTGGAGTGGGCAAATCTACTGTGGGGGCTGCTGTACTGCAAGTAGCCAGCGCAATCATTGACCAGCTGCTATCAAGGGTAGTGACTTTGGGAAATGTGCAGACCATCGTGAATGGCTTTAATGCACTGGGCTTCCCTAGCTGCGGCGGGGCGATAGACGGAATGCATATCCCTATCTTGGCCCTGGAACACCGAGGCGGCCAGTACGTAAACTGCAAGGGGTACTTTTCCATGGTGCTGTGAGTACTGGTGGATCACAAGGGACGTTTCACCGACATCAACATGGGATGGCCGGGAAAGGTGCATGATGCTCGCATCTTCAGGAACTCTGGTCTGTTTGAACAGCTGCAGGAAGGGACTCACTTCCCAGACCAGAAAATTACTGTTGGGGATGTTGAAATGCCTATAGTTTTCCTCGGGGACCCAGCCTACCGCTTAATGCCATGGCTCATGAAGCCATACACAGGCACCCTGGACAGTAGTAAGGAGCAGTCCAACTATAGGCTGAGCAAGTGCAGAATGGTGGTAAAATGTGCTTTTGGATGTTTGAAAGCGTGCTGGCACATTTTAGTGACTCAGTTAGATCTCAGCACAACCAATATTCCAATTGTAATTGCTGCTTCTTGTGTGCTCCATAATATCTGTGAGAGTAAGGGGGAGACGGGGTGGGAGGTTGAGGCAACTCACCTCGTGGCCAATTTCGCACAGCCAGACAACAGGGCTATTAGAAAAGTGCAGCAGGGTGCGCTGCACATCAGAGAAGTTTTGAAAGCCAGTTTCATGACTGGCCAGGGTACGGTGTGACAGTTGTGTTTGTTTATCTTGAAGTTACCCACCCCCTATATATATGAAAGGAAATAAAGTCACAATTGTTTAAAAACCGTTCTTTATTATTTGTTGCACAACACATTGAGAGAAATCAGAAGGTAGACCCGGGCGGGGTGGTGGGGCAGACGACTGGGGGAGGGGGTGGAAGAGGAGGGAAGGACACGTCCAGAAACCAAATCAAAATTTCAGATATACCAGCTTTCTGCTGCTTGTGCAATCCTCTGGGGTTGAACTTGGGGAGGACGGAGGGCGGTTATACAGGTGCTGCAGTGGCAGTCTGTGGTCTTGCTGCATTTCCCGCATTAGATCCACCATACAGCAGAGCATGTCAGTTTGCTCCCCCATGAGCTTGACCATAGCATCCTGCCTGCTCTCATCACGTGCATCCCTCCTCTCTTCGTGTTCATTTAATGCTTTATGGCACTCCGCAGTTGTTTGCCTCCACACATTCAGCTAGACCCTATCATTGCTGGAGGACTGCATGAGCTCGGCGAACACGTCATCCTGAGTTTGTTTTTTCCGCCTTCTAATCTGGACCAGCCTCTGGGACGGAGTAGATAGGGGTTGAAACATTTGCACCTGCGGGAGGAGAAAAAGGGAGGGTAGTATTTTAAAAGATACATTTTAGAGAACAAAGGGGACACTTTCTCAGTGAAACAGGCAATTCATAGTACACAGCACATGTTCTTTCTATACAAGGTCACATTGTGCCTCTTCTACTGAAGTGCCTGCCACTTTGGTGTGAGTAAGCCATCACATGCGGCCGGGCAACAGAATTCAGCTTGCCGGCAGCCATGGTAAGCCCTAGGGGCATGCAGGGTTCTGCTTCTTCCGCATTCATTTCAATGCTTTCATACTGCCAGGCACCCTTTCCCATAGCAAGCAATGCCTGGTGGGTTTGCCATAGAAAAGGAGGGCCTGCGGACTCTCTGGGATAATCGCTTCACACAACCCCCCCCCAACCTCCACCCCCACTGTGTGTCTCCGATGAGGCTCTGAGCAGGGATGAGCCCTTTAAACTAAACGCGAACAGCCCAGCGCGGCTGGGTTTCCCGCCACCCCCCACCGCATGGCTCCGATCAGGCTCTCACTCACCAGAAGTGCCTTCTCCAGCGTCATGGTCCGGGAGCCCACATTGGGAGTGGGGGGAGGCTATTGAGTCCAGGGTTAAGAATAGTTCCTGGCTAGGGGGAAAAATGGATTCCCCACTTGCCACCTGTGCACTGTCATCCTCCTCCTCTTTGTCCTCCAATAACTCCTCCTCCTCGCTCCGTGCAACTCCCCCCTTCCTTGCAGGTATCCATGGACATGGTGGGGTAGTGGTGGCATCACCCCACATAATTGCATACAGTTCATGGTAGAAGCGGCATGTATGGGGCTGTGACTCAGAGCGTCCGTTCGCCTCCCTGGCTTTTTGGTACGTTTGCCTGAGCTTCTTGATTTTTGTACAACACTGCTCTGTGTCCCTGGAGTAGCCTCTTTCTGTCATGGCCCTGGAGACTTTAGCATGCGAATTTGCATTTCTTTTTTTGGAACCTAGTTCTGCCGTAACACATTTGTCTCCCCAACATGCAATGAGATCCAGTACCTCCTGTTCGGACCATGCTGGAGCTCGTCTGTGAATACGGGACTGCGGATTGTGTCTCTTGTGATGGGGGACTCTGCATGGTTACCTGTGATGGTGGACTGTGCTGATGGTGACCTGTTCAGGAAATGAAATTCAGAAGTTCCCGGTGCTTTTACTGCCTACCTGGCTAGTGCATCGGAGGTGAGAGTGTTGTCCAGAGCGGTCACAAGGCAGCATTCTGGGATAGCTCCTGGAGGCCAATAACATCAAATTGCATCCACAGTACCTGTAACCCGGAACTGTGATCTCAATTTTAGCGCTACTCCACTTGCCGAGGTGAAGTACAGAAATCAGATTAAAGAGTCCTTTAAATCGAAAAAAAACGGTTTGGTCGTGTGGACGGAATCAGTTTTATTTCTAATTAACTCGGCTAATTCTGAAATAACCGTGTACTGTAGACCAGGCCTAAGATTTCCCCACTTCAGCTCCTGCTCAGGACTAGACTGTGCCTCCCCCTGAACAGGAGAGGAGAAGGAATGGGGATTCTTTCCCTTTGTGCACTCCTGCAATGGGTCCAGACACAAACTCCTGAGCACGCTCCTGCCTCCCCCTGGAGTGCAAACCATCACAAAAGGGGCACAGGGAAGAGGTAGGGCCATGCCCTTGCCCTTTGCCCAGACTGCAGAGTTGGCTGGCTATGCTAAGGGGAGCAGGTGCAGTATGTGTCTCCTGAGGCACAACTCCTAGTGGAACACCTTCTGGGATGATCACCTCTGCAGTGTCCTCAGTACAAGCCAATAGCTAAATACCACAATCTTCCCTTCAGTCTTTACTCAGACCTCACTCCCACTGAAGACAATTAAAGCTCTTTTCAATCAGGACCTCAGAATTTTGAGCCCCTGGAACATGAAAATTATGGGCTAGATTCTCTCTTGTGTTGCACTTTGTGCAGTCATTTAAACCATCAGTGCAAAGTTGGGGGACAACTCTGACTAGTTGCATTTTAAACTCCCTTGGCAGTGGGTAAATGGCTGCATGAAGTGCAGGGCAATAGTGAATTGTGCCTTAAATATTTATGCCAACACTAAACATTTTATGCCAATTCATAGATGGTATTGAATGGCCATCATATGAGCCATCAGGTTAGATTGTAAGCAGTTCATTGATTATACTTCTTTATTCTTTCACATACTTGTTATTTCTTTGCTGGAGAAGAGAGTGGAAGCTTTAACTTCCAGTGCCAAGACACAAGGGGCCAGATTCCAAACTGGTATAAACTAGTGTAGGTCTATTACATCAGCTGAAGAGCTGGTCCCATAAGTTTCTGTGAAGAGGAGATTGTGGGTCTCTTTTTCTATTAGACGTTATATCAGTTGACAGAAATCAGAAACGTACACAAAGTATCAAAGCAATATTGCAATATGTTCGGTCTTCCTGAGCCCTATCTCACATCCCACTCAAACTTGAACTAGTTTGTTTCACCCAAGTGTACAGAAATGTCCCAATCCAAAGATAAATGATCACAAAGAAGAATCATGTGTATCGAAATGGAAAGTGTCAGATTTTAGAAATGATACACGCTACTCACTTTTTCCATCTCCTGTTTGAAACTGGCAAACACCTCATTGCTTTTTGTCAGTGTTTTCTGAAATTCTTCAAACCTTTCAGAATAGAGGGTGAGCTACGTACACAGGAACAAACAGATCAGTTTCAGAAGCTCAATGCGTGCAAATTGAATGAACCTACACCATGTTTTAATGTTAATTAAATGAAAAGGGAATAAATATGATTCAATAATAATCCTTTTGTGCGTGCAGAGCAGCTTTCAAAGCATCACATTAGTGAACTTAGCCTCACTACACCCTGATGAGGTTGGGAACTATATTATCCTTATATTAGAGAGGAATAGAATGAAGAAGAGCAGAAAGATTGAGGCCAATATTTTCAAAAGTACGTGGGAGCTATGGGTGCTCAGCATTCTGAATATCAGGCTCAAGGTGGCATGTGGGTACCCAAAAATTGGAAGAATGTCAAATAAGTACAGACTTGAAAAATTTTGACCTATGTGGCTTTCCTAAGGACCCACAGGCAGAGAGCAGTAAAGCCTAGTAAAGAACCCAAGGGCTCAAAGTCCTAACTGCAATGCCTTCCAAAATGCCAAGTGTGGCCTGGGCAGTTTAAAAAGCATTTGTAACAAAGGCATAGTAGACCCGTCTTAGCTGGGAGCTTCAGCTGGCAGTGGCTTATCCCAACGTGACACATTTCCTGCCTATTTCCACCTTGATCTTCCCTTCCTTTATCAGTCTTCCCTATTTTTATCTGTGTGTTTGTGTCTCCTCCTTCACTCTCCTCCATTTATCTCACCTTCTATCCTCTCTCCCAATTCTTCTTGCTTCTTTTGCTCTCACTTCACTTTCCCTATTTTTAAATCTTTTCCCTTTCTCTCCTTTCCTTTTTTCCTTTATTCTGAGTCTTGTTTCTTTTCCTTCTCACTTTGTGCTCTTTTTATTTATTTCCTCTCTCCTCCCTACACCTTTATGTTCTCTGGTTGCTTTCTCCTTTCCTGCACCCTCTAGCCAGCCTCCTCTGAATACTCAACTCCCTGACCTCACCTGCAGTGCCACTTCACAGGGAAGCAGCAGAGTGAATTGAGAAGGAATCTAGTCAGCTTTATTTTCTGGCTTGTACCTGGAGTGGAGCAGCAGGTAGGGCCAGCAAAAGCAGAGTAGCAAGGGTCTCTTGTCAATTTCACTTTGCTGTTCACACATGAAGCGGTGCAACAAAGCAGGAGAAAAGTGCTATTACAGTGTGCCAGTGTAACCTTTGGGCAGGCTAGAGTTCACTTCATTACCCTTCTCCAGTTCCTAAAAAAACCCCAACTCCCACAGAAGAGTAGCTGGAGACCAGGAGTTCAGTCTCTAAGGATTTTCAGCAAGGATGCACAGAGTCAACCTCCCCACATTGAAGTCCCAAAAGGAACTAAATAAATGAGTTTAATTAAATAACTTTATAAAATCTTATGATAAAGAAACAAATAATCTAATTTGTACAACATGAAACGGCTATTTTATCATCCACAGACATTACCTTCACAGTTATACATAAACATAAATAAAGAAAACAAATTAAAATCTGAACAGTTCAGTCCCCACAGAAATGCAGTGAGAAGAAAATGAAAGTTCCCAAAAGCTTAGGGTTTGTTCACCTAAGTCTCAGTTAGAGTCTTTGATCACTAAGTCTATACAGTCTGTTGAGTCTAAAACAACATCTTCCCTCCACTTGCTTGTAGGAATCTTCAGCTGGAATCCATGCAGACTCCTTCTCTGCTGAAATCACACTAGCCAGTCAGATGACTGATTAGCCAATCACTCAGTTAAGTGTCTAGATTAAGATTGAGTGTATAGATTAATTTAAGCATGTGAGTAGTCCCCTTAAAATCAGGGCTTCAACCCCCAAGTAAGGCAGTCCGAGAGAGGCTTGAATGGATGCCTTTATTACTATTTTTACCATTTGAAATGCATGTTTAATATATTCTCATATGTTCAATTTCATTAAACTGGCTAGTGAGGTCTGGCTGATATACGAAACTCTTTTTAGCTGAACATAAAGACTTAATTAAAAACACTCAAAGAAAATTGGGGACTGACTCCTCAGGAAGCCTGTGAGGTTTGATTAGAGAACCTATCAAATTGATGTCCATAAACAGTAGGTGCAGAATAAGTTTATTTAATATTTTTCAGTTTCTTCCCTGCTTATTTTAACCTTTGAAAAACTGCATAAAGGACCATGTCTTTCTCACCTTGTTGACCGTTGGCTAGACTGTCACAGCTCTTACTTGGCTGCATAGGGATGTTAGATCACCATACTTGGATTGTGAGTCTGCCCACAGAGGGGTAGACCCGGATCTACACACCCAGTACTATGCAATGTGAGCAATTGGGCAGGGAGGAGGTGTGGAGTAGGAGAAGCCCTGGCTTTGCTTCCCCTTCCTTGCAGGCCAGAATAGTTGGCAGGGTGCAAATCAGGAGATATGCTACTCTATGAAAAGGGATAAATAACTTACTCCTCACCCATGGGAGTGAATTTTGCTCTGAGTCATAGCGCCATCCCTGGGCTGCGCCTGGGAAGATGTTGCCCTTTACTGTAGACAGAGTATAAAATTACATTCTAGCCATAAGTAACCCCAAAGTTGCTGAGGCTCTGTCTACAATAGTCAGTTTTCCATAAAACTTCCCCCCATAGCTATAGCCTGTGCAATTTGCCTGGTAATTATAACAATGGAAGCACCGGGGCAGATGAGGTACGGAGCCATTGTCAGGATTTTCACCACTGTGTTTGGCAGACCTGCTCTGAGCTCTCCAGGGATCTCCAGCAAGTGCTCTGAGGACCAGCAGCATTTAAGAGTGAATTCTCTCGGGGCTATAGAGTACTATAGGCTGGTTTAAAAACTCTACTAAATGCAGGTAATTCTCATTTAAATCCTAAAAGATCATTCTCTATGAATATTTCCATTAGGTATTTCCATAAGGCTAGGAAAATCTATCAATGTTTTCTCTTTTTGGTATATACATCCTATGTCCCCTTTTAATTGCTTACCCACATTTCAGGTCTGGTATTGTGCCACTCTGTGATGGAGTAACTGTTGTATGTTTTTATATTAGTTATATGTTACTTGGCTGAAGTAACATTGCATTTTGCTCCAGCCTTATCGGTGTGATAGTTTGTGTAATAACTTTCATTTTAATGTATTTTTCAAACACTGTTTTATGCCCTGTTGAGCAGAAAGCACAAAAGGCCCATTTGTACAAGCACTCTGTGTTTGGAACTGCCATGGAAGTTAATGAGAATTCTGCATTCAGGCCCGATTCCAGCAAAGCACTTAAGGACGTGCTTAACAACTGACTTCACTGCGACTCATGTACTTAAAGATAAGTATGTGCTTCAGTGCTTTGCTGGACTGGAGCCTCAGAGGCATGTAGGTCTGAGCTGAGAAAGAGTTATGGTGAGTATACTTGTGTGGGCATCCAAAGTTATTACAGCACAGAGCTTTGCGGCTCAGTATTGTATGCACATGCAAACATTTCAGTGTGGTGCACTGTTTTACTACATGCTTGAATATAGCCTGATTCCATTACTACAGTGTCTTTATGATTCAGGATAGGCTTAGGGGGCATACATACAAAGCTTTTGGAATACTTTACCTGGAATGTGACACGTGGGCTAAAAATGGGCAAACAAAGGCACACCATGCAATCAACTTCACCTGGGCCTGTAATACAGTCTCCTGTTCCTTCAACATTTTTGCCTGGAGCTTCCATTCTGCAGCTTGAGTCAGTAGCTGTGTTTAGAGAAACAGAGAGAAAATTGTTATATCTGTGCCTTTGCAATGATAAATCCTGGCATTCCAACTACTTTATATTAGTATATTTGGAAATAGGTGGTATAAATTCCATCCATGTGCTGCACAAAGAGACTATCTAGATTGGGGCCATTAGCATGAGTTTGAAAATTATGGGGTGGGGGTTCAGTGAAAAAAACCTGGGATTTCAAAAATGGTTGGAGTAGAAGCTCCTATATGTTGTATACAACATGGCTGTGCAGCTTCTAAGGAAATATACTTATATATCCTTTACTCAGCCAGTTGGGTAAAATCTTAGCCCCACTGAAGTCAATGGCAAAACTCCCATTGACTTCAATGGAGACAGGATCTCAGTGTTTAGATAATTTTGGCTAGGATCCCAAGTTCTGACCAAGGTCAATTTAATAAGTAGTGATAGATACATATATAATCCAAGGGATCCTATGGAAGGCCACCCAGCATGAAGAGATGGTGTGGATAACTCTTAGTTAGGTGGGCCCTAATTTCTGAATCACTTTCTTGAGGAAGTATGTAAATAACATATGTGAAGAATACTTAATTATGTTAACATTTGCAGGCTGTGCTGGATTTTCAAGTCCAGGTCTCCCTTTTTGACACCTACATGGTTGCTTCTTGAGGAATTACAGGTTGGTTGGGTCTACTGGTTTGAAACGAAACTTTGAAAAGCCTCAGGGCCATTTGGTGACTAGGCCAGTCATTAATTCCCAAAACTGCCTGGGCTTTGATCTTTATTTCTTAAATGTTCATAAGGGTCACCTTGACAGACATCCTGGCTAGGATGATGAAGAGGCCCAAGGTCAGACCCGTAGGTCCACTGCTACAACAAAACAGAGTTAAAATGAGGCAGAAAAAGTAGTATTTTGGGACAATAATGAAATCCTTCCCACATATTATCACACTGCACTATTTCTGCAGCTTGTTAAAATCTAGGAGTTAATAAACTTTTCTGTAACATAAGCAAACCACAGAGTGGCTACACAAATTAATGTGCAGTCTTAGGCAGCCCAAGATAATCTGCAAAAAACAAACTGGGAGAATCTGAAAATTAGTATTTGTATTGATAAAATGTGAAGTGATAATAAGGGCGAACTCAACTCGGAGACCAATTCTTAATAAAAATATTGAATGCAATATTTAGAAAAATTATGATGTGATTGTTTGGTATTTGTGTTATCGTAGTGGCCTATGGTAGAGCCCCAGTCAGGACCAGGCAGGCCCCATTGTGGTATGCATTATAAACACAGAGTAAGGGACAGTCCCTGCACCTAACAGTTTACAATCTGTTTTAAGGCAAGGTATAACGAAGTATTATAGGCTAGATTTTCAAATCTAAGCTCTCCTTTTTGCACCCACAGAATTGCAAATTCACATAAACTAGATGTTCAAGTACCTGACTGTGCCTTCAAATCAAGTACTTAGAAGTCTAGTATGGCCTACATTGCACCCGCATCTAATTGCAGATCCAATAATACATGGCACATTGGGGTGTCAAAGCAACACCCGCCAAATGTAGGACGGTGGAGAAAATCTACCTTAGGCCATTGAAGCCATGTGCTAACACATCCTCAGGTTGTGCTAACAGTTAAAGAAGCACACATAGTACGAAATGTTACATTTTTACTAGAGAATCACACTCTTCATTGCTTCTATAGGCCAAGCTGTACAGCCCACGAGAGAGAGCAGTGTATGAAGGGGCTGCCTATGACATGTCAGCATCAGCATGGGCTGCCAGAGCGATTCCACCATCTGCAGCCCCAAGTAGGCACTTGGTGGGCCTGATTTTCCTCTCACAGCGGAAATCGGGCTTTTCCACTTTCACCAAGATGATTAGGGCTCTGCCCATTGATACCTAGAATACTTCTGGGTATTTTAGAATTGATCGGACGCCGTGTTCAAAAGTTATTGTGTTACAGACAAACTCCAGTGAACTGAGTGTGGGGCCTTGCAGGCTCAGTCAATTAGACAATTCATTTTTATTAAGTGGCTAACTTGTTTTCTCAATCGGGACTTGTATTAATCCTGGCCCTGCTGCCTGATCTCAACAGCGGGGCTGAGTGCTCTGGATCTTTGAGGGAATTAAAGGAGGAGGAATAGACTGGAGAAACCTGTTTCACAATACTGCATGCAGTGCAGTGCCATGTTTGCTTGAAGCACTGGCACTTGGAATTTCAGGGTTTGTTTAATATTCAGTGAGTAGGTTCCTAAGAAGCAAGAACACATTTTAAAAATGTCACTGCACAAATGTCCCTCCTTGTATGTTTTTGTAGATCCCGCAGCGCTTGCTGAGTGAGGTAAAGAGGGTTTGTGCTGGGGCAAGTAAACATGTATGGTGTTGAAGTTAAGACAAAAAAATATAATTAAAAGACTAATTGGATAACTATAAGAATAAAAACACTTTATTCAAAAACAGCTTGAAAAAGCTAAAAACTTAAGGCAAAACTGATGGGGAGAGCTTTGCAAAACGGTACATAGAGAGTTGTAAGACAGTTCTGTCCCTGAAAGACTTTTCCAGCAAGTGCTTTCTGTGATTGAAGTTTGCCCTTCTATACTACTGAGCTCATCCTAAGAGGGCTGGATCATAAATGTCTTAATTACATATATTTTAAAAGCATGGTGCCTTGAACTCAGTAGTGCGCAATATGATTCAGGTGGAGGACAAGTATAGTCCTGCAATCTGGATACAAGACTGTGAATGATGAAGTCCAGTTACCAATCCTACTCAATCATCGTATGGCTTTGGGCCAGTCACTCATAGGCGCTGGCTTCCTCTGGGTGGGGGGGAGGGGCAGTGTGCTCAAATCCCCGCTCCATCCCAGACTGCACCCCCCCCGACCTCTTTCCCCAAACCCCCACCCCCATCCCACCTCTTCCCGCCCCCACTCTGCCCCAGGTCCTGCACCCACCCCATCCCTTCCCCCAAACTCCCACCCACCTCTTTCCTGCCCAGTTCTGCCCCCTCCTGCCAGTGTGCCCCATCCCCACTCCTTTCCCTCCCTTCCAGAGCCTCCAGCACTCCATGAAACAGCTGATCGTGGTGGGCGGTAGGCGCTGGGAGGGAGGGGAAGGCGCTGATTGGCGGGGCAGCAGGTGGACAGGAGGTGCTGGAGGGGGTGGGGAGAGCTGACTGCCCATGACTCTCCACATTCTGCGAGGGACAGCACTTCTAGGGGTTCCACTTTCAGCACCTATTGATTTGATTACTGGATGATACACTCAAAACTCCATGGGTGCTGTGATACAGGAGGACCAGGGAGCAGTGGGAGAGTGCTAGATATATAAGCTCAAGGCTAATTAAGGCGTGGTTCCCTGTAGACTAGGGAAGGTGGCTGCAGGTTAATTGGAGCACCTGCAGTCAATTAAGGCCCTGTTAGGAACCTAATAAACCCTCCTGCATCAGGCAGACAGAGGAGGAGGAAGGAAGAGGGACTGGAGCTTGGAGGCGTGTTGAGAGATTTGGAAAACCTGAGAATTGGAGTAAGGGAGACCCTGCCCAGCAGGACAGGGAGACTCCCTTCTCCCCAGCATCTCAGGACTGAGGGTAACCCCACCTAAGGGGGATGAGGGTAAGAAACCCACAGGGGTTAAGAGGGGCTGGGACTCAGAGCGAGGAGCAAACCCACACCCCTCCCCTGCTTCCCTCCTCTACCACCTTTCCGGGCTAGTAGCGGAGCCCTCGGCACCCAAGAGCAGGGGCAAAGGGTGGCATCTTAGCTCCCCGCCAAGAAAAGCGCAGGACCCACCAGACTAAAATTGGCCATCTTGCCACAGTGCTAAACACCCACTAATTTTTTTTCCATACAGTCACTTAACTTCTTTGACTGAGTTTGGGCTGTATTATTACCAAGTTGTAATAATACATACTTGCCCACCTCAAAGGCAGGCTGCGAGCATTAATTCAGTTAATGTTCATAAAATTATTTAAGCATAAGTATGTATTATTATATGCCCGTTCCTTTATGATTTTATAGCTAATTGAACCAGTTACTGAGCTTACTCTTTCATAGGTGCTAGTTATACAGGAGAATTGCAAAGAAAATTCCCCTCTCCAGAAAACCATGTACAAAGAATGTTGATTTTTCACTACTTCATGAAAAAATGGAAAAAACAGAAATAGGTCCATATAGTCTGGCTAAAAAACTTTTGGAGAAGGGTTTTGTAGACAGTCAGCAAAGGTGACAACTCTATGCCCCACATTCTGCGAGGGACAGCACGTCTAGGGGTTCCACTTTCAGCACTTATTGATTTGATTACTGGATGATACACTCAAAACTCCTTCATGGGCCTCTGTTTGCCACTGCCCTCACCCTCTACTGGAGACACCTCTACCAGCTGGGCCCAATTAGAATTCAGGCACATTCATTGTGGTCATCAGAGCCCATGGGGAAATGTCATTGGCAGGCATTGATGGAGATTGGTGCTTTAGGACTGGTAGCATGATCTGGCCCCATGACTGACAAATTAGTCATGCACTAAGAAAAGGTGGCAATCTGGCAGTCCTGGAGGCTGCATTCCTGAATCTATAGTACAGTCACACCAAAGTTTCCCTCACATTGCCCTGTCACTGTATCACAACTCAGACCTGTAGAGCCAATTATAGTGGTGAAATGGTATTCAGGGATGATTTGGGCCCATCTTTTATCTAACGACAGACAGACGAATGAGCAGACAGATTAGATAGATAAGTACGTATTCCTTTTCTCGTTCATGTTGCTCCTCTGCTTGTTTCATCATTTCCTGTGACTGCTCCAACTTGGCATCCACCAGTTTCTGTTGAAGTTCTCTGTGCTTAAATATTTTATCAAGTTGCTGCAAGAAAACAAACTCTGCTGTGTTGAAATTGCAGATGTAGTGAAAAAACACACATGTATGGCTGCCTACTAGAACAAGCATAAAGGCCAAAATACTGCAAATGGATTGAGCCCTGCAAATCCACGGATATCTACTTTATACCTGCGGATGCGGTTGTATTGCTTGCCATCTTTATAGATCACCTATTGAATGCAGATCCAATTTTTGTACCGAGAAGGGCTCTACAAATGGAAACCCCAAACATTCCCAGCCTATTGCAGTTATTAGAAAATGATAGTTCTTGTCATAAGAAAAAATTGTACCAGAATTTACTCTAGAAGTGAAACCAAGTTTGTATTAGTTTAGATTTATAATAACAAAAAAGTCCTGGGGACCTTTTCCAATACTGTGCATTAGAATGTACAATATCCACATATAAACTCATTAGTAAAATCAAAAAGATTAATCATATCTCAAATGATTGCTCATTAGATCATGAACATGCATAACACAGTTTATTGGTGCTGTTAACTGGTCAAGATTTGGACAGATGGAGCATATTAGATTCAAACATCAAAGTCAATAGATCCTATAAAGTGAAAACATAGATTTTAGGCCCCAACCCTGCAAATAGCTCAGTGTGGGTGCAGGGGTTCATCTGGACAGAGCTCTAAACAGGATCGGGCCCTTTGGGCTTCAGTCTGCAAGGTGCTGAGCATTCTGGCCTGACATAAAAAGCACTTGAGGACATGCTTAAATTTAAGCATAGGAGCTGTCTTGCTGAGGCAATGGGACTACACACACATGTAAAGTTCAGCACGTGTTTCAGTACTTTACTGGATCAGGCCAGAGTGCTCAGCACTTTGTGAAGTTGAGCCCTTATTGACTATTGTTTCCTCCTGGTAATTACAGGTGTTCTAGCTCAACCACATAACGTTGGTTTGATGCAGAAATTAGTGGGTGAAATATACAGGAGGTCAGACTAGATAATCTCATGGTGCTTCTGGTCTTTGAATCGATGACTCTATAGCAGTCTCTCCCAAAAGAAATATCAGCAATGGCAATGACTATTGCTGTGTTGAGTAAATCATTAGAGCTGGCTGGGAATTTTCCAGTGTAACTTTTTTGTGTGGGGAAAAATGCTGATTTATGAAACCAAAACTGTCCACAGGAAAGGGTTGTTTTCAACTAATTGCTTGATTTGAAAAAATTTTGAGAAAAAACTTTTGAAATGGTCAAAACATCCTGTTTTGACATTTTCTAATAGAAAAATTTTGTTTTATGGTTTGAAATGACTTAATTTTTCAAAATTTTAGTTAATTTATTCTAAAAAAGCTTAAGAATAAAAAATCTAAATCAGAACAAAACATTTTGAAATTATGAATTGACATGATCCAAAACATGTTTCAGATTGTTAGTTCATAGAACATTTTTAAAATTTTGATTTTTTTGTTCTGATTTGGGTTGGGAAAAAAAAATCTGAATTCTTAATCTCTTCTGAGATGGGTCTATAAATCATGCCACATTTAGATATAATTTCTTTTTATTTTGATAGAAATCATTAAAATGCACTTATAGTTCATTCAGGGGATGGTCTCATGTGTGATACAATAAGATTTTAAAATAATTAGATGGAGGTGCTCAGTCCAAAGTGGGTCAGCATCTGAGACTGGAAGTACACAGTACTTATGTCACTTTTCCTTCTGTTTTTAGTGCATATATTTGGACTGAGAACCACAATGAACATACTAATTAACAATAAAAAGTCCCACAAAGTCCCAAAAAGTCTCATGAGTTGAGATATTTACTAAAGATGGAAAAAAATCAGCATAGTTTGAAAATATAGGAGCTTTGTTGAAATTTTCTCAATAGCACTGATATTTACTGAAGGGATAATATGCTATCTATATATTTTTTTACTGCGAGTCTGCACACTAGAGTCTGTTCAGATGCCGAGCATCCATGGTCTACATTTTTTATTAATCTGCAGCTGCCAGAGAAAGGTTGAAACACTAACTTGCTTCTGATAAGGTCTGGATTAAACTGCAATGTGCTAGTAAATCTTGACAATGTTATCCATGTTGCATTTCACGGAAAAGCCTCATGAAGAACAAAAATGATTGCAAATTAAGAGGATAGGGTGGTGTCAATAAATCTAATCCTCATGCACTTCAAAACCTGCCTTTCCCTACCTCAAGGAGGCTGCATGCCTTAGTAGTCTCACCTCCTCTCTGAGTTCATATTGATCAATGATGGTTTTCAGTTTCTCGGCCAGTTCTGTGTTCTCCTGGCATAGTTTCATGTTCCTTTCACTTTGCTGCTCAATCTGAGTCTGGATATCACTCAGTGTGCCCTGGAAATGATTAGTGATCTCTTTTCTCTTCTCGTCTTCCTCCCGGGCCCGTTGAAGAGTTTCCTCCTGTTAAAAAGATGGAGAACGTGATCATTTAAATGGGTAACACAACAGCCAGCTTTAAAAAAAAGAAGACTTGGACTCATCTGAAGGTTATAATGTCTCTTGAGAGCTCTGTCTTTCTTTTATAAACTCAGGTAATGAGTGTGACTATAAATACATAGACTGGATTAGGCAGTAGCCTTGAAAGAAAGGAGGAAAACAAGGACTTGCATTTATACATATTGAGTTAAAGGGAACTCTCAAACCAGAGCAGCTTGGGTATGAGAATGTTTATACAAAATATAAATGTACTGATTCCCAATATTTCAGCATTACCTTTGCTACGAAGGAAGATATCTGGTCAAAAATGTTGCATCCAAACTGTTTTCTGATGGAAACTTGGGTTTTTGACAAAATGACCATGTTTGTTGGAAGGTGTTTGCTTTCTGTGGAAAGTTTCGGCTTTTAAACCCCCAAACCGAAAAGTTTTGGCCACGAACAAAAATGTTTGGTCTTCATTCAGCACCAGTACAGGGGTTTCTCTCTCATAACCCAGCCTCTTCTGCTTCATCAAGCAGTAAATCAGACAGTTATACTGGGCTGTGTGTTGTACAGATACAGACGTTTATTTGTCAACACAGAGCCAAATAATGGGAGCGTTGTCGGAGTAAGGATGGCCGGTTTTGTTCTGCGCTTATCAGTGAAACTCTATTTCGGATGTTTTTATGTATAAGTGAATGTATCAGATGTCTGGATTCAGTGTTCTAGCATTGGACGACACATTTTTTTATTTCTTAGTTATTTGCTTCTAAGGGTGTGTAATCCTGTTGTAACATTATTGGTAGCCACACCTAACATGTTACAACCACATTAAGAAACCAATCTACAAATTGCATAGTGGCGTACTTTACAATCGCATAGCATAGTTCAGCTAGCATAGTTATTTATATGAAATCCCTGATTACACTGGACAAGGATAATTTACTATAACCATGTGTGAATATAGCTGTAGCTGACTAGCACACTCTAATTTATATTATAGGTGTGTCCTCAAAGGCATAGATTTATCTCCTATTCTAGAAAAAAAACGAGTGCGTAGTGGGTGTGTAACATTCTACACTTTCTACAAGGAACACATCACAAAGATCTGATGAAGAACAACTAATGCTCCTATTGGTGGTCATTTTTCCTCGTGGTGGACTGGACATGGATGGAGATCACAGAGTCATGCAGTTTTCTGGAGGAGGGAAATTTGGGATAGCATTATTGTTTGTATTACAGTAGTAGCAGTAGTAGTGCCTAGAGGCCACAACTGAGATTGGGGCCTCATTGAACTAAGCGCTATATGTACACACAAACACACAAAGAAGAGCTTCCAACCAAAATAGACAAGACAAAGAGTGGGAGGAAAGCAATATTATAATCTCCATTTTACAGGTGGACAACTGAGCCATAGAGAGAGAAAGTGACTTGTCCAGCTCACTCTGGAAGTCTTTGGTAATGCTGGGAATTGAAAACATGTCTTTTAGACTCCTAGCACAGGGCCTGATCCTTAAGTCTAGCCTTCATAGATACTTCATTCTTTTAGAAAAGCAAAAGTGCATTAATAAAATATCCTTATCATTATTCTGAGCTCAGTAAAGTAATAAATATATCCAAATAAATATAAAGCAAAACATTTCCACGTCTTGGAGATGAGCTACAATGAACCATTTTGTAGCAAGGTGACATAAAACAGCCAGAAAGTAGCAATTGTACAAATGTTAAAACATACACAGTGATAACACTTTGGGTCTCATTTATTATTCACCTTGGAAGGAAGAATAATTACCTGAAGCACAACAAAAGAATCGCTCGTTAAGGTTAGAGTCATCAAGCATTTTGGGTGTGGGGTGCATTGTTCAATTTGATCTCCTTCTCTCCCCCAAACAAAAGGCCAGACTTTTGTGGCTTTGAGCTACTGACTGCCTTGTGGGGTTTTGGAACACTCTACAAGCAGCTGTGCAGAACTGGGAGTCCATAGAGTAGCTGGTCCAATCAGAATTTCTCATATTATGATTTTAGGTATCAGATATTGTCACCATTTGAATTTCAAGTATTTTGAAATGAGGCTGCATCTAGCTGAAAGGAAAGCTGGTCTTGCAGTTAAGACACTGAACTGGTCTCAGGAAAACTGCATTCAACTCCTGAGTGATACTGTACATTGGTTTTCCCATTTATAAAATGGGTATGATAATATTTCCTTTGCCTGTCTAGGTTGTAAACTCTTTCAGGCAGGGATTGTCTCTTGCTATGTCTAAGTACAATAGCTAGCAAAAAGGGGTTCTGATCTCAGAGGCCTCTAGACACTACTGTAGGAGGAATGCTGACTGACTTGTCAAGAATTCCTCCCCAGATTGTACCAGGAAGCAGTAGCTTTAGCTCCCTAGGAATGGGAGTGGCATGTACTGCACCTGCACTGTGCCAATGGAGAGGCAATGGCTCTCTAGATCTAGCTTAGCAATGTTTCTTCTCTTCATACCAGTTGTGCTGCCCCCTGAGCAGGGTCACACGGAAAGGGGAAGGCTGTTGCCCCCACATTGGGGCAGCCATGACCTGGCTCAAAGTAAACTTCCCTATTTGTGTTACTGTGTAATTGTTCACCTCAAGTACATCCAAAATCTCCAGTCATTCCTATCCGTATTAATCTGTGAGCATTCCCTCTATTGCCTGTTGCTCTTGGTTTCTCAGGCTTGTTTCTGTACAGCGAGATCATTTAAGTTTTCTTCATAATACTAAAGGTTAAGAGCCAGATTCTGCTCTTGCTTACACCTGTTAAAGCTGGAGTAGCTCCACAAATCCAATGCTCTGGATTCACACTGCTGTCACAGAGCAGAATCTCTTCCTGTAGGATTTCTTTTCAGCATGTTCGAAGCATTCAGAACATGCAGATCATATTTCCTTCATTAATTAGTGAAATCTACACTCACTTTTCTCTAACAGTTGTAAATTATGCTTTGGAGTTTTAACACAAATAAATATGCTGCATCTCCTCTATGCTTACAGGTGGATGAGCTTCCAGAGACTAAAATTCATTCTTAAGATATCCCCTTGATCCAGTTCTACTCTCTCCTCCATCTCGCTCTCTTTTCTTAATTCCCATATCGGAGGTATATCCATACATCATATGCCAATACGATACTAATATAGCCTTCCTATGTTTCACTGTTAAAAGTGCAATAATAAATTTAATAAAATCTCATAACATCCAAAAAAAGATACTGTTATGAAGTGGGTGAAAGCTTGTTATGTGTTGGTTTAAAATGCCATTGAGGGTGATAGGAGTGAACTCACCCTGCAATTAACTTAACTATAAACATAAGCCTCACCTAAGACAACAGGAGTGTGTGAACCCCTCAGGAGCTTTTGGGCTGCGTATTGTTTTGGGGAGGGCTATGTGGGACTGTGAGAGAACATTCAGATACTGCTGAGGTCACGAAGAAGAAGAAGAAGGAGAGAGAGAGAGCAGAGGAAAAATGGCAAGAAAAACCAAGCAGGAGCCTGTACAAGCACAGTGGTGTGATGCTGGAGTGGGAAAAGCTAAAGAGTTTTTAGGTCTGGTGTTGGCCAAAGAGGTCTGGGGGGCTGGTAAGCTAAGAACCTGCTCCCTTTTGTTCTTGATTCCTTCTGTGGTAAGAGACACAGGTCTTTGTGCATTTCTTGTAAATACACAAGGCTGCATCAAAGAAATACCTGGCTGCCACCAATTTCTCCTTCCACCTCAAACTCCTACATAGTCCAGAACTTTGACTATCCACTTGGGTCAAAAACCGCATTTGCTCCAACCCCTCAGACAGAGACAAACACCTACAAGATCTCTATCATGCATTCTTACAACTACAGTACCCACCTGCTGAAGTGAAGAAACAGATTGACAGAGCCAGAAGAATACCCAGAAGTCACCTACTACAGGACAGGCCCAACAAAGAAAATAACAGAATGCCACTAGCCATCACCTTCATCCCCCAACTAAAACCTCTCCAACGCATCATCAAGGATCTACAACCTATCCTGAAGGACGACCCATCACTCTCACAGATCTTGGGAGACAGGCCAGTCCTTGCTTACAGACAGCCCCCCAACTTGAAGCAAATACTCACCAGCAACCACACACCACACAACAGAAACACTAACCCAGGAACCTATCCTTGCAACAAAGCCCGTTGCCAACTGTGTCCACATATCTATTCAGGGAACACCATCATAGGGCCCAATCACATCAGCCACACCATCACAGGCTCGTTCACCTGCACATCTACCAATGTGATATATGCCATCATGTGCCAGCAATGCCCCTCTGCCATGTACATTGGTCAAACTGGACAGTCTCTACATAAAAGAATAAATGGACACAAATCAGACATCAAGAATTATAACATTCAAAAATCAGTTGGAGAACACTTCAATCTCTCTGGTCACTCGATTACAGACCTAAAAGTGGCAAAATTTCAACAAAAAAACTTCAAAAACAGACTCACAGGAGAGACTGCTGAATTGGAATTACTTTGCAAACTGGATACAATTAACTTAGGTTTGACTAGAGACTGGGAGTGGATGGGTCATTACACAAAGTTAAACTATCTCCCCATGTTTATCCCCACCCCCACCCCCCACTGTTTCTCAGATGTTCTTGTCAACTGCTGGAAATGGCCCACCTTGATTATCACTATAAAAGGTCTCCCGCATCTCCCCCCATCCCCGGCTCTCCTGCTGGTGATGGCTCATCTTAAGTGATCACTCTGGTTACAGTGTATATGGTAACACCCACTGATTCATGTTCTCTATGTATATAAATCTCCCCACTGTATTTTCCACTGAATGCATCCGATGAAGTGAGCTGTAGCTCACGAAAGCTTATGCTCAAATAAATTTATTAGTCTCTAAGGTGCCACAAGTACTCCTTTTTGACCCAAAAAGAAAAGGAGCAATGCTACCTTATGTGTAGGCTTAATCATTTTAATGAGTGATATTTTATGAATAAAAGACCTCATAGAATTAAAATTATCCAGGCTTGATTTTGATCTTGTAAATCAAGAATACTGTAATTCCACTGAAGTCACACCTGAGTGAAAGGAGTGCAAGTGAGATCAGTTTACTACTCCCTGATTAGGTTGATGATCCTGTGATTCTGAGGCAGTACAGTTTGACTCCCAAACTGCTTTGGTCATGCCCGGAATCAGAACTGATGACTGGCTTGTGTTTATTTAAGAGTCTTTCACTCTTAACTGTCCATGAGCAAGAAGCACAAGGGACATGAGATATTTATGTCATTAAACACCCACCAGACTGTCAGCTAATTTTCAGAACAATAACACAACACAGAGAAATGTGTCACTGAAGGCATTAGCTGATTTCTGTAAAAGACAGTGGGACATACAGTATAACAATGAGAATAAATTCTGTTATTTTTAGGAACATGTATTTTGCTTTTCTTGAGGCAGAATTAAAAATCTGTTTTCTGCTGTCAAGTGTAGTTTCAGGGAAATTGTTTGCATGGTTGGTTTGTAAATGCATAAAGATTTGAGGTTCCTGATATTAACCAAAAAAAGAACCAGGACAAACTCTCCTTTTTGTTGTGTATTTCTTGTTTGTAGTACAATTCTATATTGCATATTCTGTAGCACTTCAGTGCATGTCAGTGGGAATTCCACACACTGAACGAGTGCAGACTAAACACATAATATTCACGACATGATGTGCATATAATATGCCATATGGCAAGTGAGAGGAGATTCATAATGTGGATAGGAGAGGTAAGTTTTGTGCTTTGTAACTTAAGTGACACTATCAGCTGCTTTCTATAGTTTCTTTTCCCCATGGTTTATAATATAAGCAGATTTGCCAACCCCAAGTGTTCAAAAATTATGTGCCAGGCTCTCCTTCCCCTTGCCCCCAATAATTAAATTGGGTTAAAACCATGGTTAAAATAATACACTTTGGATTCTTTTTATTTGCTTTCTGGTTTTTTAGCCTCTCTCTCTCTCTCTCTCTGAAACCCTGAGGACTAGAAACGTAGATTTACTTTTTTCCCCCACGTAATCATATGAATCCAGAATGTGGGCCTTTTAAAAATCCACTAAATACTACAAGGATCATGTTAAATTTGTGAGAGTTGGCAACTGATTTTCTTCATTATGAATTTCATTCTTATCCATTTTGGAGACACTGATATTTTTTCCTATAGGCTTATTTTATTTTGCTTGCTTGTAATGTCTGCACAAGGCTGGAGTAGGCTTAGTGCTTCTGTGTTTTACAGAAAGGTCTATAGCATCTTTATGTCTACACTATGAAATTAGGTTGATTTTATAGAAGTAGATTTTTAGAAATCGATTTTATACAGTTGATCGCGTATGTCCACACAAAGCACATTAAGTTAGCGGAGTGAGTCCTCACTACTGTGGCTAGCATCGACTTACGGAGCGGTGCACTGTGGGTAGCTATCCCACAGTTCCCGCAGTCTCTGCCACCCATTGGAATTCTGGGTTAAGCTCCCAATGCCTGATGGGGCAAAAACATTGTCGCGGGTGGTTTTGGGTACATGTCGTCAGTAGCCCCTCCCTCTGTGAAAGCAATGGCAGACAATTGTTACACGCCTTTTTTCCACACAGACTCCATACCACGGCAAATGTGCAGCCCGCTCAGCTCAGCTCACCGACCCCTCCGCTGTCGTGTCCTGGGTGCTGCTGGCATACACCCCTTCCGCTGCAACTCTGCTCTGCTGCTATTGTCTCAATAGCGAATTTCTTCATGTCGTCTGTCATGGGCTCCCGGGTAAGAGTGTTCTTCCTCGGGAAATGTGCGCAGTGCTAACCGTCATCCTCCACCACTTCCGCGGCAACTCTGCTCTCTTCGTCTCATGAATCCACCTTGCAGGTGCTCTTGTCATTCTCTATAAATATCTATTCTCATGGCATCTATTGTCAGCCACCGCTTCTGCTGCAACTCTGCTCTCCTGCAGATGTCCTACCACGGCAAGCTTGGAGCCCGCTCAGATTACCAGGGCAGTTATGAGCATTGTAAACACCTTGCTCATTATTCTGCAGTATGTGCAGAATCAGAATCTGCAAAAGCAGGCGAGGAGACAATGGCAGCACGGTGATGAGAGTGATGAGGACATGGACACAGACTTCTCTCAAAGCACGGGCTCTGACTATTTGGACATCCTGGTGGCAATGGGCCAGGCTCATGCTGTGGAATGCCAGTTCTGGGCCCAGGAAACAAGTATATACAAGTGGGACTGCATAGTGTTGCAGGTCTGGGATGATTCTCAGTGGCTGCGAAACTTTAGCATGCGTATGGGCACTTTCATAGAACTTTGTGATTTGCTTTCCCCTGCCCTGAAGCACAAGAATACCAAGATGAGAGCAGCCCTCACAGTTCACAAGCGAATGGCGATAGCCCTGTGGAAGCTTGCAACACCAGACAGCTACCAGTCAATCAATTTGGAGTGGGCAAATCTACTGTGGGGGTGCTGTGATCCAAGTAGCCAATGCAATCAAAGATATGCTGATATCAAGGGTAGTGAGTCTGGGAAATGTGCAGGTCATAATGGATGCTTTGCTGCAATGGGAATCCCTAACTGTTGTGGGGCGATAGACGGAACCCATATCCCTATCTTGGCACCGGAGCACCAAGTCAGTGAGTACATAACCTGCAAGGGGTACTTTTCAATGGTGCTGCAAGCACTGGTGGATCACAAGGGATGTTTCACTTACATCAACGTGGGATGGCTGAGAAAGGTACATGAAAGGTTCAGGAACTCTGGTCTGTTTAAACAGCTGCAGGAAGGGACTTATTTCCCAGACCAGAAAATAACTGTTGGGGATGTTGAAATGCCTTAGGGACCCAGCCTACCCCTTAATGCCATGGCTTATGAAGCCATACACAAGCACCCTGGACAGTAGTAAGGAGCTGTTCAGCTATAGGCTGAGCAAGTGCAGAATGGTGGTAAAATGTGCATTTGGATGTTTAAAAGCTCGCTGGTGCAGTTTACTGACTCGGTTAGACCACAGCGAAACCAATATTTCCATTGTTATTGCTGCTTGCTGTGTCCTCCACAATATGTGTGAGAGTAAGGGAGAGATGTTTATGGCAGGGTGGGAGGTTGAGGTAAATCGCCTGGCCACTGATTACACACAGCCAGACACTAGGGCGATTAGAAGAGCACAGCAGGGTGCGCTGCGCATCAGAGAAGCTTTGAAAACCAGTTTCACGACTGGCCAGGCTACGGTATGACAGTTGTGTTTGTTTCTCTTTGATGAAAACCCGCCCCCTTGGTTCACTCTACTTCCCTGTAAGTCAACCACCCTCCCCCCTTCGATCACCACTTGCAGAGGCAATAAAGTCATTGTTGCTTCACATTCATGCATTCTTTATTAATTCATCACACAAATAGGGGGATAACTGCCAAGGTAGTCTGGGAGGGGTAGGCGAGGAGGGAAGCACTATGTGGGGTGGTGGATGAAAGGAGGAGGAAAGGACAAGGCCACACTGCATTTCAAAACTTATTGAATGCCAGCCTTCTGTTGCTTGGGCAGTCCTCTGGGGTGGAGTGGTTGGGTGCTCGCCACCCCACATTCTTGGGTGTCTGGGTGAGGAGGCTATGGAACTTGGACAAGAGGGTGGGCAGTTACACAGGGGCTGCAGCAGCAGTCTGTGCTCCTGCTGCCTTTCCTGCAACTCCACTAGACATCAGAGCATATCAGTTTGATCCCCCAGTAGCCTCAGCATTGCATCCTGCCTCCTCTCATCGCGCTGCCGCCACCTCTCATCTTGCTCCCGCCACCTCTCACCTCGCTCATGCCTCCTGTCCTTGCGTTCATTTTCTGCTTTCCTGGATTCTGACATTGTTTGCCTCCACGCATTCAGCTGGGCTCTTTCAGTGTGGGAGGACTGCATAAGCTCAGAGAACATTTCATCATGAGTGCTTTTTTTCTGCCTTCTTTTCCGCATTTGTCTCTGGGATGGAGATGATAGGGGGAGCATTGAAACACTTGCAGCTGCAGGAGGAAAAAAGGGAGAGTAGTATTTAAAAAGACACATTTTAGAGAACAATGGGTAGACTCTTTCACAGTTAACCAAGCTGTTAACATTACATAGCATGTGTGCTTTCAGTACAAGGTCGCATTTTGCCTCTTATATTGAGGGTGTGCTGGTTTGGTGTGAGAGATCACACATGCAGGGCCGGGTAACAGAATTCGGCTTGCAGGCAGCCATGGTAAATCACAGTCTTACGGCTTCTTCAGCCTTCATAACATGTGGGAATGGTTCAAACAGCAGCGCTCTCCTTTCCCATACCAAGCACCTGTTGGGTTGGCCATTTAAAAGGAGGGGCTGTGTTTTTCAGGTTAATGTGCAGCACAAACCCAAAAGAAGGGATGTTGCTTGAATGCCAGCAAACACCAGGACCATACGCTGCCAGGCTTTGTGATGCAATGATTCCAGACTACGTGCTACTGGCCTGGCGTGGTAAAGTGTCCTACCATGGAGGACGGAATAAGGCTGCCCTCCCCAGAAACCTTTTGCAAAGGCTTTGGGAGTACCTCCGGGAGAGCTTCATGGAGATGTCCCTGAAGGATTTCCACTCCATCCCCAGACACGTTAACAGACTTTTCCAGTAGCTGTACCGGCCACGAATGCATCCCAAGTCTTCAAGGCAAATTAATCATTAAACATGCTTGCTTTTAAACCATGTATTATATTTACAAAGGTACACTCACCAGAGGTGCCTTCACCGGCTTCATGGTACACGAGCCCGCCTTGGGAGTGTTGGGAGGGTATTGGCTCCAGGGTGATAAACAGTTCCTGGCTGTCGGAGAGAACTGTTTCTCTGCTTGCCTGCTGTGCTCTATCCTCCTCCTCATCTTCCTCGTCCCCAAAATCCTCATCCCTATTGCAGGAGACTCCCCCCTTGCAGGTGTCCACGGACACGGGCGGGGTAGTGGGAGGTTCCCCCCCTAGAATTGCATGCAGCTCATCATAGAAGTGGCATGTCTGGGGCTCTGACCCGGAGCGGCCGTTTGCCTCTTTGTTTTTTTGGTAGGCTTGCCTGAGCTCCTTAATTTTCATATGGCATTGCTGTGGGTCCCTGTTGTAGCCTCTGTCCATCATGCCCTTGGAGATTTTTGCAAATATTTTGGCATTTCATCTTTTGGAACGGAGTTCTGATAGCATGGATTCATCTCCCCATACAGCAATCAGATCCAGTACCTCCTGTTTGGTCCATGCTGGAGCTCTTTTGCGATTCTGGGATTGCATGGTCACCTGTGTTGATGAGCTCACCACGCTGGCCAAACAGGAAATGAAATTCAAAAGTTCCCGTGGCTTTTCCTGTGTACCTGGCTAGTGCATCTGAGTTGAAAGTGCTGTCCAGAACGGTCACAATGGAGCACTCTGGGATAGTTCCTGGAGGCCAATACCATCGAATTGCGTCCACAGTATCCCACATTCAACCCAGCTCTGTCAATTTCAGTGCTAATCCCCTCATCAGGGAGGAGTACAGAAATCAACTTTAAGTCAACAAAAATGGCTTAGTCGTGTGGATGGGTGCAGGGTTAAATCGATCTAACGCTGCCAAATTTGACCTAAACTTGTAGTGTAGACCAGGGCTAAGAAAGTAGTGGCCAAATTTTAAACTTCTATCCTCTTTAGGGGACAGGCTTACCCTCACTTCTCGCTATGGGTGTAATTGTGTTTTGTGTGCTCACATGGCAAGTACTAAAGCCAATGGAAGCCAGACAGAATTTGGCTTTATAATAATAGCCAAAAGTTTGTCTGGCTGGTCACCCAGTTCCAAAGTAAAATAGTTTAAAAGATGACAGATATTGGAGATAGTCTTGATAGGTTTAAGGGTAAAAGGCACTATGAACTACTTATGCCCCATGCAAAAATAGGGAGCAAACTATGTTAACAATGCAACCAGTTCCATATCTACTATCACCATACTATTAGGTTTGCTCTACACACAAAGTTGCACTGGTTTAACTAAAGGTGGGTTTAAAAAAAAATAATTAGGGTTTCCACTGGTTTAACTATGAGTGGACATTCTTTAGTCACTTTAAAACTGCCTGATATTGGTTTAAGGTAAAATGATCAGAAGAGATTTTTTATGTAATAACAATAATAATATTTATTATTTATAGGTATTCACAAACAACTAGCAGGAAAATGAGCAACAGCGACATATTAATAGAAAATAAGATATTTAAAGAAACATGGTTGCTGTAGATTTCACATCTAAGTGGCATATGTGAAAAGTGGGAATTTTAGTAATATTTTTATGATTCCCATGTGTCTGAGATTCCCTCCATGCTTTGCCTTGCTATGCACAGAGTATAAAGGGCCAAAATGTTACTGTTGGGGCAAAGTAAGAGACATGAAGTATTTCTGTAATTGATACTGTCTCTGGTGGAATGGATGGGTCATTAAAGGACGGGCTGAAAAGCATATCAATTGAGAACCTGGAAAGACTGGAACATTGGCCAGGATATTTATAGCAATCAACAACCAAATGGAAGAAGATTTCCTCCCCACCTCTCAGAAGGAAGGCAGAGCAAAGGCACCAACTGGAGGACAAAAGGGAAAGCTGGGTGAGAACTGGCCTCTGGAGAGAGACATTCAAACACCTGGAACTAAGGACGAAGGGATGGAGATGGAAAGAGAGCCTAGATGGCTGAAGGGAGCCCCAGCCTGGCATTGAGGATGGCTGAATTCTCTTAACCTTTGCCTGTCTGTGCTAACCTAAGGACTTTCAGATTCTGTATGCTAGGTGACTAATAAATTCTTAACTTGTTTGAAAAAGTTGCTTGGTGTCACTACAGATACTCACTGAGAACACTGAGCCCTGATGGGGCACAGTCCAAGTCTCCCACAGGAGTCTGGTTTGGCTGGATTCACTACAGGGAGCCATGGATTGCTGGTGCCTGAAGGCCTAGTTTAGGAGTCCTGGAGGCATGGGTCTTCCCCTATGGAACTGTGTGGATCCTTGGGGACGAGCACACTAAAGGGATCATAGACCAGACCCTGTGAATCCATGACAACCTAATACACCAAAGAAGTTACAGACACACTTTGAATCTGAGCCCATTGACACACATTAAAATTTCTCTCTCACACAGATACTGTAACCTCAAACAGTTTTCGCAGACTAGGTCAACGTCCTACTCATCCTCAAGGCAAATCAGACTGACTTTTTGGCTTGGTTCATCCTCAATGGCATTTCAAAATACCCTAGTACCCAAATTATATCAAAATACCCAATAGCTCCTTGTGAGTCTCCTGCAGCAAATCACTAGTGCTTATTTTGTTATGGAAACACATATGTAATATATAAAACATACTGAATCTAAGGGTATGTCTACATTGCAATCAGAGCTGTGACTACAGCACATGTAGAAATACCTCAGCTAGCTTTGATCTAGTTAGGTTGAATAACAATAGCAGTGATACCATGGCAGAAAGTGTAGAGAAATGCTAAACTGTATTATGCTGTTTAGTCACTAAGTGGCACAATGTGTAATATACCTTATCTGAGCATATACCTCAATGGTTATACCTGTCAGTACATTAAAGTGTGTCTTAAAGAGAACACATCTCTATCATGGTGCGCATCACTCCGCCAGACTGGTGAGTGGTACTCTGGGGATTAGCTCAAGGCTGATGCTCCCTGCCTACAGTTTGTAAACCGTCACTCTGTCTCTGCTGTCCGCCTGCAGCCCCTCTCACAGCCTCAGGACCTGTAATGTCCTCTTTGTGGCTTGGCCCTCCAGCTGTGTCACTGTCCATGTTCACCCCTTCCAGGGGAGGTTTAGCTCCTCAATAGTCCTAGGCAGTCTTCCTACTCATTGCCTTGGTGCTACTTGCCCAGTGGCTGGTAGGTGAACCTGAGCCCATCCTCTTCTCTGGGTTCCAGCCAGGGGCCCTCAGCTCAGCAGTTTAGGCCTCCTTTCTCTGGCATCACTGTTCTATCTCTGGGTTGCTTCCTACTACTGGTTCCCCATTTCTTCCTGAGCCTACCAGTTCCTCAAAGCCTTTCTCCCAGGAAGTAACTGCAGTCTCCACTCACTCCTCCCTTTCTCCTAGGAGTGTCTACCTTTTCCCAGCTACCCCTTCTTCTTTCAGCTCCTGGGCTTTATAGGCCACGCTTAATCCTGCATTGCTGAGCTTCCTTAATCAGGTACCTAATGGGTTAATTGGTCCATCTGGCCTGCATTAAACCTGCAGGGTAAGTGTGGGATAGTCATCCCATCACAATCTCTCTGTATCTCTCTCTGTGGTGGAAACTCTGTAACCAGTCCATATGTGTAATGTAGTACATGACAAGATGTCTGCAGTAAAGGCAACCTAACTGCAGAGGAGAACAGAAACAGAAGGAAAGCAGCAACAAAGGTTGCACATTGAAAAAAAGCAACAATGTTTTCAGGATCTATTTTATCAGCATGCCATTCTTTAGGGCCCCAGAGAACTTCAGCTTTAACACACCTTAAGAATGGAGAGACTGGAAGCAATATTTTGCAAGACTTCACAATGTAACCAAACTCCATAAGGAAACTGGAGATATCCAGGTATGCTCTTTAATTTATGTGATGGGAAAGTACCCAGAGCACATCTTTAAATATTTTACCTTTACTAAAGAGAGTCACAGAGATGACTGTGAAAGGTTTCTGGCTATGTTTGATGAATACTTTATACCTCATGGAAATGTGTTTTATGAAAGAGCATGTTTTCACCAAAGTATTCAATAAACAGGGGAATCTGCTGAATCTTTTATCAGAACTTTGCATGCATTAGCAGAAAACTGTGATTTTGGGCCTGAGAATGCGGCTGCTTTGAAAGATTTTATTTGTGAGCTCTATGATCAGTTAAAAACAGAAAATCCTACAGGCATCTATTCAAATAGCAAAGTATCTGAACTGGTCAAACAGCAAAATCAAGAGCTACTTGCCAGACTTGAAAGACAAGAAACTAGCTTACAAGCTGTAAACAGATATAGCAAGAGGGCTAAAAGTAATTATCATAGGACCTCTGAGGCTAAGAGGGATATAGCCCAGGCTAACTACATACTTTTTAGACTAAATGCACAAGATATGGGAAAATTCATAGCCCAGGGATCCATGTCCAGTCAAAGGTGCAATATGTAATAAATGCACAAAATATGGACGTTGTGCAGCGATTTGCTGCACTAAAGCAGTTAGGGTGTTGACTCATATTATAGGCAATCAAGAGCCATAGTTTCTGGGCTTTATCATGTGTGATGACACAGAGCCCACCTGGAGAGTGAAACTGGATATTCATGGAAAGACTATTGATTCAGGAGCAGACTTGACAGTCATATTATCAGAGGGGACTTACAATCACCTTCATCCCCTCCCAGAGCTTAAGTCACCTGACACATCTTTGACTAGCCTTGGAGGTATTCTGAACTGCACAGGCCAGTTCCCCACAGAAGCAACATATCCCCCCCTAAAAAAAGTTTTGCACTCAAAGTGCATGTGATCAAAGGATTAAAGACCAACGATCTTCTCAGCTTCTGTATGGCAGCCATGATGGGACTTGTGCGAAAGGTGGAAGAAATCAATGAAGTATTTGATGATACTGGAGTTTTAAAAGGAGATCCAGTAAAATAACCTTAAGAGGCAATGCTAAACCATATAGAATAACAATTCTACCAGACAGACCTTGGAAGAGACTAGCTGCAAATTTATGCTAATTCAGAGGCCATCATTAGCTGGTTGATAGTTTTTCAGATATATAGAAATGTATTTGAAAGACATAATATGTCTTAATGTTATTGAGAAACTGATGTGCACTTTTGCTCATTTTGGTATTCCAGAACAACTAGTGATGGACTATGGACCACAATTCACCACCACAGAATATAAGTAATTCCAACTGAAATATGATTTTGATCATATTACTAGCTGCCCACATTACTCACAAGCAAATGGAGAGTCTGAGAGAGCTGCTCAGACAACAGGAAGATCCATTCCTTGCTCTTCTGATTTAAAGATCAATGCCTATATAATCCAGTACAACTCCTGATGGGAAGACCTCAGAACTACTGTTAGGTTCTTTTCCAAAGTCATATCTCCAAAGTGGCCAGACATAAAGGGAGTAGCCAAATCAGCTAAAAAGGAAAGAGCTTATAAACTCTTTTACAACAGAGGTAACTCAGTTAAAGAACTGATGGGTGTAGAACATGATCGTGTTTTTGTCAAAGCTGAATGGAGAAAAAGGATGGAGAAATCTAGCTATTGTAAATGGGGGGGGGGAACCTCATGCCCAGATCATATGTGACTGAAACCAACATGGGTAGTTCAGCAGAAACTGTTGACAACTACAGTTTGTTGCTGAGAGATCACAATCAACAGTGTAAACTCTGCAGATGGCAGGTGCATAACAAGAAAAAGAAGAAACAGATTCCAAACCAACCATGGCCAGTTGTTGCAACTATAGATAGCCAGATGATCGAGTTATGTGTTCAGGTTGTGTAATTAGAAAACCAGTATGATTCAGAGACACTTAACAGACTAATCCATATTGAACTTTAAAGACCGTGTCCTAGTGTACATTTTGTAAATGGTTGGAATGTAAAACTTAAAGGGGGAGATATAATGCAATATAAAGCTGCATTATAATGTTTTGCCAGTAGGTGGTCTTGTGTGAAACATACTTTACCTGAGTTTGTAATAAGCCAGAGACAAGCAATGCATTAAAGCAGCAGTTCTCAAACTTTAGCAATCCAAGGACCCCCATTTTGATTTAAAATTTTTCACAGACCCGCAAGCCTCCCTGCTCAGCCCCAGGCCCTGCCCTCACTCCATCCCTTCCCCCAAGGCCCCACCTGGCCCCACCCCTGTTTCACCCCTGCCCTTCCTCTTCCCTATGTCTTTCTGCCCCCTCCCCTGAGCACACCCAGTCCTTGCTCCTCCCACCTTTCTCCTAGCTGGGGAACAGCTGTTCCCCAGCATGCAGGAGGCACTGGAAGGGAGGGGGAGGAGCTGATCAGTGGGGCTGGTCACCCTGGACATGATTCCACTCCCTCCCCCAAGCGTGCCCCATCCCCACTCCTCGCCCTCCCTCCCAGTTCCTCCTTCACGCTGCTGAACAGCTGTTTCCCAGTGTGCAGGAGGCACTGGGAGGGAGGAGAGGAGTTGAGGGAGGGAGGGGGGAGGAGTTGATCAGCCAGGCCCCCAGACCACCTGGAGTACCTTCATGGACACCCAGGGGTCCGCAGACCCCAGTTTGAGAAATGCTGCATTAAAGGATCTCTTGGCAGGCACATCTGATGTATCTCTCTCTGTAAAGGAATCTCTGTAGCCTGTCCATATCTGGCACAAGAGTCTGAACTGGTAGCAGCAGTCCTGCAACTTATTGTGTACAAGTATTACATGACAGAAAGGGTGGCAACATCGATAAGCCACTTGAGTAGCTGCCCAGGGTTCCAGGCATGATTGTACAGTCCATGCTGCCACCCTTGCTGCAATGGCTTCACTGCTATTGCTATTGGCATTAGAGAGATCAGAGCTAGTTCAGCTATGTCTACACAGGCTTCAGTCACACCTCTGGTTGCAGTGTAAACATACCCTGTGTGTCATTCACACAAAGGACCCTTTGCACCACTCTGACAGCATAAATAAGGATTACAATTGGTGAAAATGTCATTTACACTCACCTAATGGCCCTTTTACAGAGCCAGAACTGGGTAAAGGGCCTTAATGTAAGCAGGAATGAGGCCTACGGTATATAATTGCATATTGTATACATTAATAATAGAAATAATCTTTTCAGTGTGATGTTTGAACAGCACAGTAATGTTTCTGAGCCTGCCCACACAGTATGGGGCATATATCCTGCTGTATAGTTTGAGAGGCCTCTTACTAACCTTGAGGGTTTTGTTGTGTCTCTGGAGCTCCCGACAGAGACTCTCAAGTTTGCTGCGGGCAAGGATGGCTCTGCTGTGCTCACTCTGCAGCTGGTCCTTCTCTTTGATGATCTGTGCCTGTCTCTTCTGTAGATACTTCAGCTTTTTCTGCTCAGCACGATGTTCTTCCAGCTAAAGACAAAGGGGCAAAATGTAGGTAAAAATAAAAATGTAGTATATTGAAAGGAAGGAAAAGAAAATGCACTCTTTGGTTTTCAACTAAGTTCCTCCTCTTTCATAACTGTTTGGAGAGTTTTTTGTATTTATATCAGCACTTAGTGAAGAGAAGCAAACTACTGGTAGTAAAATCACAATCTGTACAATAGCCCAGTGAATGATGTGTGTGTGTGTGTGTGTGTGTGCACGCTCATGTGGATGGGGGGGAGCATGAAGGTAATTTTTAATATTCTGTCCTCCAGTTTCAATCCTTTCTTCTTCAGTCTGCCAGATCTAAGTTTGAATGTTTTTGTTCTGTTTTGCTGTTTAAAACTGGGGCAATCACTGGAGCCTTATGCAGTGGGAATTCTCATAATCCCCCTGTCATGAAGTAACTCAGTGATTACTCATTTTATACTGTGGCTTTGTGAGAAGTAGACTGGTCTTTCAGACAGACCTTGTTCACTTATCACTGCCAGAAAGCAACAAAACTCAAAAATGTACTAGATACCCAAGCAGTTGTTGAAAGAAAAGCCCTTGGGAATCAAAAATGTAGCCTTTCTGTGGGTTTCTGCTGTCACTGGCAGTGCATTCTTTAGCGGCAAAAATTCCTTTAGGGCACCAAAAAATAATATCATACTATATTGGCTGAAGTAAGTATTTGGTGTGAACTTTCAAATATTTGCCACAACTACGTTTTAGTGGTGCATTTGATCATAGAATTACGACTGTACTTTTGATAATGATTGGTGTTGTTCATTACCGTGACAGGGTAACTGGCTACTTTAAGAAGGAGGGGATCCAGTGCACCTATGACTTCCCCATTGTGCTAGAGCAGGAGTGGCCAACCTGTGACTCCGGAGCCACATGCGGCTCTTCAGAAGTTAATATGCGACTCCGGGGCTGGAGTTACAGGCGACAACTTTCCAATGTGTTGGGGGAGGCTCAATGCTCAACCCCTGGCTCTGCCACAGGGCCTGCTCCCGCTCCACCCCTTTCTGCCCCCTCCCCTGAGCCTGCCAGGCCCTCGTTTCTCTCTCCTCCTTCCCAGACCCTCCTGCATGCTATGAAACAGCTGATCGGGAGGTGCGGGGAGCGGGGTGGGGGAGCTTATGGGGAGGCTGCTGACATATTACTGTGGCTCTTTGGCAAGGTACATTGTTAAATTCTGTCTCCTTCTCAGGCTCAGGTTGACCACCCCTGTGCTAGAGAAAGTCATCTGGGCCTTATAAAAGAAGAATCTATGGCAGAGTGAAGCTGTAGAGAATTAGAAGGTTGCAGGAGAGTCTGAGATTTGACTCCAAATGACTCCAGGCCGGTAGGGCTGGGAGTGGTCTGCCAAAAACAGGGAAGAACCAGAAAGCTTGGATCTTCTTTTGGGAAAAGGAGAGAAGCCCCAGGATTGAGTTTGTTTTGAGTTAGTCACCCCTGTATTCACACTCTACGCACTACTGCAATAATATTTATACGAAATATGCCGTATGAGGTATCATATGAAAGCTAATACAGTGGTTATTAGTATCACTGTAAATTGCATGTGTTCGTGTTATATGTGAAGATACATATATATGTATCTATATGATGTTACTAAAATGTATTTGAACTACTAGTAACAAGTCTGGGGAGTGGATAAAGGGGTTTTTTCCAGACAAAGAAAATGCCTATGCTTCCATCCAGGTACAATCACAAGACAACTAGTAATTATAGTCAAGTGGTCAGCCATTGGCATATTGGAACCTGCAGGGACAGATCACTTTGTATTGTAGAAAGCATGAGCAGGGAAGAAACCAGGAGGGTACTTTCTCCATCAGACTCCATGGCACTTTTCCTCACAGCAAAGGCACTGGACTTTGGGAAGGATACAATTCAAAAGTTCACTGGTGTATAAAAGAGATGGGCAAAGAACCCCAAGTTATTTTTCACCCAAGAAGACAAGGGAACCAAGGCTTTTGGATTTTTTGGGAGATCCTGACTAATGGGGTGGTCCACCATCTTGCTGGAAGGAGCAAGGTAAGAGTCTTACCTTGAATCAAGACTGTAGTTTTGTTAAGACTTTGTCACTAGAACGTGTTTTTCACTTTTATTTGCTTGTAACCACTTTATACCCTGACTCTCTTTGATTAAATACAATTAATTGTTTTACTTTTATTCTAAATCAACCCAGTGCTTGTTGGAATTAAAGTGATTGTTAACACTAGTTAAAGCAACAAACTGCTGTGCTTTTGTCTCTTTAAAGGAGCAACAGACCTTATTACTCCTCTGAGTGGTCCAGGAGAGGGCTGGGCATTTCAGGACAGATGGTTTTGGGGAAATTTGGGAAGTTTGGGGAAATTTGGGAACTACTAGTCAAGTATTGGAGTCACTTGACTAGTAGTAACCAAGGCTGGTGGAATCCAGAGCATGGCTGTGGTGTGACAAGCAGGCTGCTGGAGTCAGAGTTGCTGAACCAGGGCTGCTTAACTCACACAGACTCAGTACATGCTTGTATGCAGGGTTGGAGCATCCAGATGGAGAGCTACAGCAGCAGAGCATTTTAAGGCACTCAGGGTTACAGGAGAAGCAACGACACAACCTCTCACTGATCTGAATTACAGCCCAGAATGTGACAAGATAAGCAAACAGCATGTGGAGCACTGCTTTCAGTGCTACACTTTTGTCCGTTCACAGTGCAATTGATCCCTGTGATAAAGAGTGGGGCTATTCAACATCAATAGAAGTAGCACAGTCCACAGACTACTTCATGGAGCCCCTGACGTGTCTCCCTTTATGAGGTCTAAAGTATGCTTGACGGGGGAGAGGATGGTGATGGGTCTGTTTGTTTTTCTGGTAGGCACTGTGGAGTAGAAGGGGATATCTGGGTATGCCATTCTTAGGGTGGAAAGGCTTTGTCCAAGAACAATGATCTATGTCAGAAAATTAGACCCAAAAGGGAAATGTTTAAGGATTCTGGCCTGGTGGAGTTTAATTAAGGTGTTCAGGAATAAGGGAAACTGAGGCAGGGTGCAGTTGAAGCAACTTTGACCATGAGGGGCTCTTGAGAGGCACCTGATCCTGTTACAATTAACGGGAATTGCACATTCTACAATAAAGTAGACAATTCAAAATTTGCACTGTGTTGGTCAGTTACATAAATTATATGCAAAAAGAAAAGGAGTACTTGTGGCACCTTAGAGACTAACAAATTTATTAGAGCATAAGCTTTCGTGAGCTACAGCTCACTTCATCGGATGCATTTGGTGGAAAAAACAGAGGAGAGATTTATATACACACACACAGAGAACATGAAACAATGGGTTTATCATACACACTGTAAGGAGAGTGATCACTTAAGATAAGCCATCACCAACAGCAGGGGGGGGAAGGAGGAAAACCTTTCATGGTGACAAGCAGGTAGGCTAATTCCAGCAGTTAACAAGAATATCAGAGGAACAGTGGAGGGTGGGGTGGGAGGGAGAAATACCATGGGGAAATAGTTTTACTCGTTACCAGCACTCCCAGCTATCTTCGAGACACCACCGATTTCCTGAGGAAACTACAGTCCATTGGTGATCTTCCTAAAAACACCATCCTAGCCACTATGGATGTAGAAGCCCTCTACACCAACATTCCACACAAAGATGGACTACAAGCCGTCAGGAACAGTATCCCCGATACTGTCACGGCTAACCTGGTGGCAGAACTTTGTGACTTTGTCCTGACCCATAACTATTTCACATTTGGTGACAATGTATACCTTCAAATCAGCGGCACTGCGATGGGTACCCGCATGGCCCCACAGTATGCCAACATTTTTATGGCTGACTTAGAACAACGCTTCCTCAGCTCTCATCCCCTAATGCCCCTACTCTACTTGCGCTACATTGATGACATCTTCATCATCTGGACCCATGGAAAAGAAGCTCTTGAGGAATTCCACCATGATTTCAACAATTTCCATCCCACCATCAACCTCAGCCTGGACCAGTCCACACAAGAGATCCACTTCCTGGACACTACGGTGCTAATAAGCGATGGTCACATAAACACCACCCTATATCGGAAACCTACTGACCGCTATTCCTACCTACATGCCTCTAGCTTTCATCCAGATCATACCACTCGATCCATTGTCTACAGCCAAGCGCTACGATATAACCGCATTTGCTCCAACCCCTCAGACAGAGACAAACACCTACAAGATCTCTATCATGCATTCCTACAACTACAATACCCACCTGCTGAAGTGAAGAAACAGATTGACAGAGCCAGAAGAGTACCCAGAAGTCACCTACTACAGGACAGGCCCAACAAAGAAAACAACAGAACGCCACTAGCCATCACCTTCAGACCCCAACTAAAACCTCTCCAACGCATCATCAAGGATCTACAACCTATCCTGAAGGACGAGCCATCGCTCTCTCAGATCTTGGGAGACAGACCAGTCCTTGCTTACAGACAGCCCCCCAATCTGAAGCAAATACTCACCAGCAACCACACACCACACAACAGAACCACTAACCCAGGAACCTATCCTTGCAACAAAGCCCGTTGCCAACTCTATCCACATATCTATTCAGGGGATACCATCATAGGACCTAATCACATCAGCCACACTATCAGAGGCTCGTTCACCTGCGCATCTACCAATGTGATATATGCCATCATGTGCCAGCAATGCCCCTCTGCCATGTACATTGGCCAAACTGGACAGTCTCTACGTAAAAGAATGAATGGGCACAAATCAGACGTCAAGAATTATAACATTCAAAAACCAGTCGGAGAACACTTCAATCTCTCTGGTCACTCGATCACAGACCTAAGAGTGGCTATACTTCAACAAAAAAGCTTCAAAAACAGACTCCAATGAGAGACTGCTGAATTGGAATTAATTTGCAAACTGGATACAATTAATTTAGGCTTGAATAGAGACTGGGAATGGATGAGTCATTACACAAAGTAAAACTATTTCCCCATGGTATTTCTCCCTCCCACCCCACCCCCCACTGTTCCTCTGATATTCTTGTTAACTACTGGAATTAGCCTACCTGCTTGTCACCATGAAAGGTTTTCCTCCTTCCCCCCCCTGCTGTTGGTGATGGCTTATCTTAAGTGATCACTCTCCTTACAGTGTGTATGATAAACCCATTGTTTCATGTTCTCTGTGTGTGTGTATATAAATCTCTCCTCTGTTTTTTCCACCAAATGCATCCGATGAAGTGAGCTGTAGCTCACGAAAGCTTATGCTCTAATAAATTTGTTAGTCTCTAAGGTGCCACAAGTACTCCTTTTCTTTTTGCGAATACAGACTAACACGGCTGCTACTCTGAAACCTATAAATTATATGGTATTATTTATGTTCTCTGATGGTTGACATATGCAACTGACCAATACAGTGCTGATGTGAGTTGCGAATATTACAACAGAATATAAAACTTGAATTTCAGACTTTGTTGATTTGTTACGTAAATCACCCAATCTCTGTGAACAGAAACAATACCACATGATATGTGGCTAATTAAAGCAGTGGAAACTGATTTATCTATTCAACTATTAATTAATCTAAGTTTCAATATTCACAACTGGAGTGCTCTACAGGCCAGGAATTATTCACTGAAGAAACTTGTGAATAATGTTGACCTCACAACCCCCTACCAAAAAAATACTCTTGGACAAAGTCTTTCCACCATAAGAATGGTATTTACTGATTCCCCTTCCTACTCCGTAATACCTACCAGAAAAACAAACAAAATTACCACCCTACCCCAAGCAGACTTTTGACCCCATAAATGGAGAAGTGCCAGAGACTTCATGAAGTCAGATAGGGTCTTTGCTGTTCTATTGATGCTACAAAGCACCACTCTTCACCACAGGGATCACGTTGTGAACAATGACATGTAGTACTGAAAGTGTTCCACATGTGGTTCACTTATCTTGCCATGTCCCTGTGAATAGTATTGTCTGGTTTAAAAAAAGACACTGTGAATCACTATCTTATCAGAAATATCATAGAATGGCCTCTGAAACACTAAAATGACATGACAAGGAGAGTTCACTAAGCGAAATGATATGTAGCTCAAACCAGAGGACAATCTTAATGAATATTGATTTATACTTCCATTGCTTCAAATATATTTGCATCTTATGTCCAACTTTCACTATACATATTCATATTTTTATATGTAGCCCAAAACTGTGTTTACATATGATCAGACTGCACTTGCTGAAATATGTTTTCTACCATTATAGAGAGTCAGTAGCCTCTCTATAATTAAGGCTGAGACTTGTTTTCTTTTATAAGCCTGATTTTTGATCCACTTTCCCTCTCCTTTTAAAAATATAACAAATATTCTCTTTGCTTCAGATTTTGCATGTGTGACCTGTGCCCAGCAGATAATATTTTGTCCAAATTGTAGATGACTCAGTCAAGCTGTTTTTGAGACACTGGACTTTAGAAAGAAATAGGTCTTAATCATGACTTGGAAATTCTTCTATTGCTTTTTTGCTACATCTTATAAAAACGATTTGCCCTAGAAACTTGTATTTGAAAGTTCTTGAGAAAATGGTATTAATTTTGAAATTGAAGAAGAATCTTTGGGCAGTATCTCACTGACAAATTAAGAATGACAGAATGGCCATCATATTCCAGGGGACTTGTAAAGGTTAACAAATGACAGTTGGAGACCTAAGCTTTCAATAATGATATTATGAATAAAAAATCTTGCAATCATGGTCCCGCTAAAGTTAATGGCAAAACTCCCGTTGATGTTGGTGAGGTTAGGATTTCACACTAGCCTTTTTTTCCAGATAGGGAGAGCCTTAAGAGTGTAAACTGACCACAAGGGAGTTTGGCACAATGCTTTGTGGGGAAAAATTAAAATAAACCACACCCTGCTCCACTAATCCAAACCACCTTTACTGGGTTGTGCTGGGCAAGAGCACAGCTGGTAGAGCAGAGTAAATAGCATAAGCATTTGTCTGCAAAACCTTTGGTTAATTTTGTTAATTTATTCACTTTGGCAATGTCATAATAACAGAAGAACAGCCATACCGGGTCGGAACAGTGGTCCATCTAGCCCAGTATCCTGTTTTCCCACAGTGACCAGTACCAGATGCTTCAAGGGAATGACTAGTTCAGGGCAATTGGTGAGCGATCCATCCCTTGCTGTCCAGTCCTAGCTTCTGGTGGTCAGAGGCACAAGGACACCTGGAACATGGGGTTGCATCCCTGACCATCTTGGCTAATGTATGTCAGAGTTATGTCTCGAGGGGCAGCAGAGCATGAATGCTTTTGTGCTTCTCTTCTGATAGATTCTTCAAGGCCTCTCCTTTGCAGGGGCAGTTGATGGTATGAGCCCATATTTTCTACATATTTTCAAGCTGTGATTGACTGTAGTGGAGAGTAAATTATAGCAGGACTGGTCCTGCTTTAACTTATGCTGCAGCCATGAGATCTATTTAAGTATGTGCTTAAGTCCCATCAAAGTCAGTATAAATCACCCAGATTATTAAATTAGGGCATTACTTGAAAAGAGCACAGCTCAATTTTGTGATGAAGCATCACACATAACATCAGAGACACTTGTGTATAAAACCAATTATAAAGCCAATGTTCTGTGAGGCAAATTTTCAATACTCTGCAAACTGTACAAATGCAGTGGTGTTTCCAAATGGAAGATATCAACAGGTTATGGCTGTGGAGTCCTTAGAGCACTTAGAAAAAATCCTTAGCCAAAAATAACACATCTTGCAAAGTATGAAAGAAACAAAGAAGGCTGGTGTAGGAACAGGGGTTTGGTGCGTTTGACGGTTCATTCCCATATTTTGTAGATATTTGGGGTTTTGGTTTTTTTAAGTTTAACATTGACTCTGAATATTCTGGTTTTTTATTCCTCCTCTGTCTTTTAAATAACTGAAGTCATCTTACTTTTACTCTTAGAATCATAGAATCTCAGGGTTGGAAGGGACCCCAGGAGGTCATCTAGTCCAACCCCCTGCTCAAAGCAGGACCAATCCCCAGCTAAATCATCCCAGCCAAGGCTTTGTCAAGCCTGACCTTAAAAACTTCAAAGGAAGGAGATTCCACCACCTCCCTAGGTAACGCATTCCAGTGTTTCACCACCCATCCAGTGAAAAAGTTTTTCCTAATATCCAACCTAAACCTCCCCCACTGCAACTTGAGACCATTACTCCTTGTTCTGTCATCTGCTACCACTGAGAACAGTCTACATCCATCCTCTTTGGAACCCCCTTTCAGGTAGTTGAAAGCAGCTATCAAACCCCCCTCATTCTTCTCTTACGCAGACTAAACAATCCCAGTTCCCTCAGCTTCTCCTCATAAGTCATGTGTTCCAGTTCCCTAATCATTTTTGTTGTCCTCCGCTGGATGCTTTCCAATTTTTTCTCATTCTTCTTGTAGTGTGGGGCCCAAAACTGGACACAGTACTTCAGATGAGGCCTCACCAATGTCGAATAGAGGGGAACGATCATGTCCCTTGATCTGCTGGCAATGCCCCTATTTATACAGCCCAAAATGCCATTGGCCTTCTTGGAAACAACGGCACACTGTTAACTCATATCCAACTTCTTGTCCACTGTAACCCCTAGGTCCTTTTCTGCAGAACTGCTGCCGAGCCATTCCGTCCCTAGTCTGTAGTGGTGCATGAGATTCTTCTGTCCTAAGTGCAGGACTCTGCACTTGTCCTTGTTGAACCTCATCAGATTTCTTTTGGCCCAATCCTCTAATTTGTCTAGGTCCCTCTGTATCCTATCCCTACCCTCCAATGTATCTACCTCTCCTCCAAGGCTAGTGTCATCTGCAAACTTGCTGAGGGTGCAATCCACACCATCCTCCAGATCATTAATGAAGATATTGAACAAAACTGGCCCCAGGATCAACCCTTGGGGCACTCCGCTTGATACTGGCTGCCAACTAGACATGAAGCCATAAATCACTACCCACTGAGCCCAACAATCTAGCCAGCTTTCTATCCACCTTGTAGTCCATTCATCCAGCCCATACTTCTTTATCTTACTGGCAAGAATACTGTGGGAGACCATGTCAAAAGCTTTGCTAAAGTCAAGGAATAACAAGTCCACTGCCCTCCCCTCATCCACAGAGCCAGTTATCTCGTCATAGAAGGCAATTAAATTAGTCAGGCATGACTTGCCCTTGGTGAATCCATGCTGACCGTTCCTGATCACTTTCCACTCCTCTAAGTGCTTCAGAATTGATTCCTTGAGGACCTGCTCCAAGATTTTTCCAGGATCTGAGGTGAGGCTGATTGGCCTGTAGTTCCTCGGATCCTCCTCCTTCCCTTCCCTACATTAGCCTTTTTCCAGTGGTCTGAGACCTCCCCTGATCGCCATGAGTTTTCAAAGGTAATGGCCAATGGCTCTGCAATCACATCCGCCAACTCCTTTAGCAATCTTGGATGCAACACATCTGGCCCCAGGGACTTGTGCTCGTCCAGCTTTTCTAAATAGTCCCGAACTGCTTCTTTCTCCACAGAGGGCTGGTCACCTTCTCCCCATGCTGTGCTGCCCAGTGCAGTAGTCTGGGAGCTGACCTTGTTCGTGAAGACAGAGGCAAAAAAAGCATTGAGTATATTAGCTTTTTCCACATCCTCTGTCACTAGGTTGCCTCCCTCATTCAGTAAGGGGCCCACACTTTCCTTGACTTTCTTCTTGTTGCTAACATACCTGAAGAAACCCTTCCTTGTTACTCTTAACATCTCTTGCTAGCTGCAACTCCAGGTGTGATTTGGCCTTCCTGATTTCACTCCTGCATGCCAGAGCAATATTTTTATATTCCTTGCTGGTCATTTGTCCAATCTTCCACTTCTTGTAAGCTTCTTTTTGTGTTTAAGATCAGCAAGGATTTCCTTGTTAAGCCAAGCTGGTCACCTGCTATATTTACTATTCTTTCTACACATCAGGATGGTTTGTCCCTGTATCCTCAATAAGGATTCTTTAAAATATAGCCAGCTCTCCTGGACTCCTTTCCCCCTCATGTTATTCTCCCAGGGGATCCTGCCCATCAGTTCCCTGAGGGCGTCAAAGTCTGTTTTTCTGAAGTCCAGGGTCCGTATTCTGCTGCTCTCCTTTCTTCCTTGTGTCAGGATCCTGAATTCAACCATCTCATGGTCACTGCCTCCCAGGTTCTCATCCACTTTTGCTTCCCCTACTAATTCTTCCCGGTTTGTGAGCAGCAGGTCAAGAAGAGCTCTGCCCCTAGTTGGTTCCTCCAGCACTTGCACCAGGAAATTGTCGCCTACACTTTCCAAAAACTTCCTGGATTGTCTGTGCACTGCTCTATTGCTCTCCCAGCAGATATCAGGGTGATTGAAGTCTCCCATGAGAACCAGGGCCTGCAATCTAGTAACTTCCGTTAGTTGCCGGAAGAAAGCCTCGTCCACCTCATCCCCCTCGTCCGGTGGTCTATAGCAGACTCCCACCACGACATCATCCTTGTTGCTCTCACTTCTAAACTTAATCCAGAGACTCTCAGGTTTTTCTGCAGTGTCATACCGGAGCTCTGAGCAGTCATACTGCTCTCTTACATAGAATGGAACTCCCCCACCTTTTCTGCCCTGCCTGTCCTTCCTGAACAGTTTATATTCATCCATGACAGTACTCCAGTCATGTGAGTTATCCCACCAAGTCTCTGTTATTCCAGTCACATCATAATTCCTTGATTGTGCCAGGACTTCCAGTTCTCCCTGCTTGTTTCCCAGGCTTCTTGCATTTGTGTATAGGCACTTGAGAGAACTCGCTTCCCTCTTGTCCCTCTTTCTCAGCATGAGGCAGGAGCCCTCCCCTCTCGTGCTCTCCTGCTCATGCTTCCTCCCAGTATCGCACTTCCCCACTTACCTCAGGGCTTTGGTCTCCTTCCCCCGGTGAACCTAGTTTAAAGCCTTCCTCATTAGGTTATCCAGCCTGCTTGCGAAGATGCTCTTCCCTCTCTTCGTTAGGTGGAGCCCATCTCTGCCTAGCACTCGTCCTTCTTGGAACACCATCCCATGGTCAAAGAATCCAAAGCCTTCTCTCCGACACTACCTGCATGGCTCTTAAACTCTTAAGCTACTCATAATTACAACTTAATTAGTTTTTAAAAGCTCTGTATAGTATTATTGAGAAAATGATGCCTAAATTATTTCCACTCCTTTTAAAAGATCCTTAAAATCAGAGTATAATTTCCTGTTTAAAAATTATATACACATACACAAACACACACATAAATATCAGTCTCAAAAGAAAGGAAATGGAAAGTTAGGAATGTCAGGTTTCAGAGTAGCAGCCGTGTTAGTCTGTATTCGCAAAAAGAAAAGGAGTACGTGTGGCACCTTAGAGACTAACAAATTTATTAGAGCATAAGCTTTCGTGAGCTACAGCTCACTTCATCGGATGCATTTGGTGGAAAAAACAGAGGAGAGATTTATATACACACACACACAGAGAACATGAAACAATGGGTTTATCATACACACTGTAAGGAGAGTGATCACTTAAGATAAGCCATCACCAGCAGCAGGGGGGGGGGGGAAAGGAAAACCTTTCATGGTGACAAGCAAGGTAGGCTAATTCCAGCAGTTAACAAGAATATCAGAGGAACAGTGGGGGGTGGGGTGGGAGAGAGAAATACCATGGGGAAATAGTTTTACTTTGTGTAATGACTCATCCATTCCCAGTCTCTATTCAAGCCTAAGTTAATTGTATCCAGTTTGCAAATTAATTCCAATTCAGCAGTCTCTCGTTGGAGTCTGTTTTTGAAGCTTTTTTGTTGAAGTATAGCCACTCTTAGGTCTGTGATCGAGTGACCAGAGAGATTGAAGTGTTCTCCAACTGGTTTTTGAATGTTATAATTCTTGATATATATAATTAGGAATGTCAGTCATTCTTAGCTGTGGAGTGTTCATAGTAACACCCACTTCTGAAAACAGGGATTCCACTAATCTCCAGTGTGTGTTGGTTTGATACTGCAAAGCCATGCTCAGTTTCTCTGTTTTCTTTTAATCTGTTTTAGGAAGCAAACAGTGAAGGAACCAATACACTGAGAAAATCATTGCCTGAGGAAGTCAGGCTGTCAAATGTGATAGGCTGTTAACTTTTATTGTTTTCTGGTTTTTAGAGAGCTGTTTAAAGTACAAACTTGACCTGCTCTCTGTTTCATCAAAACCCAAGACTTTTGGTTGGTGATGTAATTGGAATTCTTAACGGTGTTTTTCACAAACATTGGTTTTCCTAAGCACAGTGGCTATTAGTAGGCAGGTTTCCAGTGTATGAAATCACTGATCCCACAATTTTAAGGGTCACAAATCACAGGCCACCTTGCTGTTTGTGCACTTTTGTAATACAATAAGCCAGTTTTCACAGAACTGCTGTTTCAGTTACACAAACAAAACTAGATGGATCTCTACCCATCTTGGTCACATCTCTTCTGATTCCTTATCCTTAATATTCTAGAGATGGATCTAAAGCCAACTCCCAGAAATGAACACCCCTGAACTTTGGAGAAGATTCTTTTCCAAACCTTGGAACTTCAGCTTTCAGAGTAGCAGCCGTGTTAGTCTGTATTCGCAAAAAGAAAAGGAGTACTTGTGGCACCTTAGAGACTAACAAATTTATTAGAGCATAAGCTTTCGTGAGCTACAGCTCACTTCATCGGATGCATTTGGTGGAAAAAACAGAGGAGAGATTTATATACACACACACACAGAGAACATGAAACAATGGGTTTATCATACACACTGTAAGGAGAGTGATCACTTAAGATAAGCCATCACCAGCAGCAGGGGGGGGGGGAAAGGAAAACCTTTCATGGTGACAAGCAAGGTAGGCTAATTCCAGCAGTTAACAAGAATATCAGAGGAACAGTGGGGGGTGGGGTGGGAGAGAGAAATACCATGGGGAAATAGTTTTACTTTGTGTAATGACTCATCCATTCCCAGTCTCTATTCAAGCCTAAGTTAATTGTATCCAGTTTGCAAATTAATTCCAATTCAGCAATTGGTACTTCAGCATATCTCTAAATGTGCATGAGAAAAAAGATTTAACAAAAGTTGCACTGAAGTGTTTGCAGCAGGCAGAGTTAAGAGAGAATGAAGACTAGTGTTCCCTGAAATTTTCTCTTTAAAGTGCTGTACTGTAGAAAGTGCTGCCTATTTTACTACCGCACTCCACGTTAATGGTACATGATCACAGGTATAGCAAGGCAAATTCCTTGTACACTGTGGCAAATTTAGTCCACAACATTTTTGTGGCTGATTTTTCTTGGTTCTTCATCAGGTCTCTTATCATCCTGCTCCTATATCAATCAATGTACCTACCTAATTCTTCTTATTTTGTTGGTGCCCACACTGGGCCAAATGTAGCCAATAGAATTACACAGAGGATGAACTAGATCCTGAGCCCACAATTAGCTCAGCATGGGAAGGTCACTGCATTTACATGGACCCAGTTTACTTATGTTGAAAATCAGCCCACACTGACTTAAATGGGGCTCTGTATGGGAGGGAGTGCAGAGGTGCTGCTTGCAGGGAGCTCATTGCAGGATCAGGCGCTTGGATTGTAGCTATAGGGCCCACTTCTCTCCTGTCTGGGAGCTTGTGTAGTAATTTACACATGTGAAGTGTGGATATAAAACCCTACCAAATCAGAGTGGTAGTGTTGTCCATCCACTTTGCACTGGTGCTAATAATACATGGAGCAGGGCAAAGGAGTATCAGACCCCTAGTGTTTTTACAACCACTCTGAAAAGATGTAAGTAATTACATGAAGTGCAAGTAGGGAACAAGCCTGCCACCTGTATATTTGTGTCAAGATACTTTACTTAGCTTTCCCTATGTTACAAGTGATATTGGCCCCAGTCCTGATATCAGTTCTACCCAGTTACATTAGAATAGAAAATCAGTGGAGCTACTCTGATGTATATGAGATAAGATTCTGACCTAAACTATGTGCTCAGAATCTTCTTGTGAAAGTTGCTTGTGTGATGAGGGGGCAGGCAAGTCTTGAGAAATGAAGAGGAGAGAATACATGAAATTAGAAACAACTGTTCTGGTCCTTGGTAAATAAGCTTATACCTATAGTATAAAAAAATAATATTTAGTCTTCTTTAAAAAGGACTAAGAATAGTAGGAAATATGCAAATTTAATAAGGAGAAAATCCTTTTTCAGCTGCATTAGATGTTAATTCTTTATCATGGCTGTAGCCTCACAGCTGGTTGGCAAAATGCATGTCTTCAATTCGGCTGCACTTTACCAAAAAGTTTGGTACATATTTCATTTAAACTGCCAATGTTCTGCCTCATCAACTCTCCATCTCTTTTCAGTTCTCCTCTGAAAATATATCTTTTGGTCCTTGCCCTTTAGTTTTTCTTCTTCGTCTATGATTTATTATTTAACCCTGAAAAGTGTTTTGAGACACAGTTTGTATAAAAGACTTTATACAGAATAAAGTTAGAGCATATTGCATTGCACATCTTGTTTATCGCTTCAGGTATAGATTTTTTTTCTCACATAAGTCAACAAATACTATACTAACCATCTCAGCATACTTCCTAAATAACATGTCCAGCTTCTCTTCTGGTGTACTCAGCTTGTTCAAGCTTTGCATCAGCAGCGTGGCTTCCTTCCCTTAAAAAAAAGAAACAGAGTATTGATGAGACGGCAGTTAGTATATGATATGCTGTTAGGAAATAGGCTGTTTGATGTGTTAATCTAAAAGAATCAGTTCAAAATGAAACCTCTTGGTGTGAGAGGAATAGTTTTCACCTTGTTTGTTTTTGTTTTTTTTAAAGAAAGATGTGAACAGAGCCTGCTGATCACAAACATTTCTAGAACTTGATCCCATTCTAGAACTTGGTCCTGAACAGTTATAGGTGTAGATTTTTTAAAAGCACACTTAGGTGCCTAAATTCCATTGAAAGTCGATGGGAGTTAATTGCCTTTGAAAATCTGCCAGGATCCTAGTTTTTTATAATACAAAAACCAAAATTCTCCAATAAGAAACCATAAAAATCTGCATTTTTCTAGAATTAAAATGAAAAGCTGAACTTTAGTTTTCCTAGCAACAATATATATAGGTATCAGTTAAACACAATGTTTTATTGATATATTTAAATGTTTAAGCAGTTTGAAGCCTACCAGTGCCATCAATCATTATAATAAAATAAAATTAATAAAATGATCCAGTCAGTGTTTCTTTACTGTTGTCAATTGCCCTGCCGTTTCAGCCTCTTGTTTTCAATTTTTTTCATTGATTGTTTAGCGCTTTCCATATGTCCTATAATTGTCTGCCTTTTAACATAATAGACAGCCGTGCTGCATACAGTTCAAAACAGCACATTACCATCACATGAAATTTGTCCTTGCCAAACTCAGTGACATGATTTAGGGTGATTTTTAATGTTTTTGGCATCCTTTCTTACCCACATCTGGAAGCTGAAGTGAAATTTGAGACACACTAAAATATGAACCCCCTATACCCAATGGAGTAACCTTTATTCGCGGAAGCAGTTTATTGGAGTATGTTTAGCTGTGTAACTTTAAAGCGCATTCAAAAATCAACCACAAGGTGGGGAGGTTGCACGCATTGAATAAATGACATTGGTATTTTCAATAAAATTTAGATAATAGTTAATGTTTTTTATTTTTTCACAAACTTTAAAACCTAAAGATCCTCTGTAAAAACCCAAATTCTGCATATTTCTGCATTTTTTCCATGGCAAATGAATTTCTAGGATCCCTGCTCATGAACAATTTTTATTCAATACTTTTTAGTAAAGTGATTGGGTTATATGCACAGTACTACCCTAGAGATTTCTGGGCCAGAGTCTTTGTACGGTGCAAAAGGGCTGGATTCTGGCTGTAACAAATAAGAATTCCCTCAGAAGGTGGATACTCTTAGCTGTGCCATCCTCTTTGCCTAGTATAGGGGGCATGCTGGTGCTGAGAAAGCTCATGCTGGGGGCCTGCTGAAGTGAGGGAGGGACAGGGTAGGATTGTACGCCACTATGCTGATCATCAGTGACCACATGCCATTAGCATAGATTGAAGCAGCCCCTAGGCTACTCTATCGAGGACCAGTGCAGACTTGCCCGTGCATTCAGGTAGCCACATCTGACTCCCTGACCCCATGTGGAATCTTGGATGCAAGACAGAATCTGGCCCTGTATCTTTAATGCACTGTACATATATTGCCAGACTTAAACCCACACCCACCTTTGAGGTAGACAACTAAATACTTTATACCCACCTTTGTAATGCCAATATTCTGGTACTGTTTGGGGACAATTTTGACTATTGGTATAAATTAGAGCAGCATTAGTGCTGCTCTAACTTACATCCAGCCTGCAAAAGGTCCCTTAGGGGTTGTGTGCAGTTGAGCATAGTATGCTGTGGTCATGGTCCCTTCTGTTCCCACAGTACTCCTCCTATTCCACAGGCTGCGAGGGGAGCTAATTTACCAGCTTTATACCAGTTGGACACCTTTTTAACTACGGGCATACTCCCTGTAGGAAAAGTCCACTGTTTTGGCCCTCATACACGATGATAGCAGCCATGACCCTTTGCATGCAAATTAGGTACAAGTGGACAACTCTGATCTGATAGTCTTTTACACTCACTTTGCAGAGGTATTCTCAATCTCATGTGCATGCAGCCACAACTGGCCATCGCATTCTCTATTGGTTGTGTTGATGGTTTTGTTATGGACTGACATTGGATTTGAATTCCTGTGAAGCTCAGAGACTTGAGGACAAGCTATGTCTCTATGAGCTGAGGATGGATGGGTATGTCTATGATATACTGGCTAAATTGTTATGTGATTATATTGCTCTCTAGTGGCTGGCCCACAGAAATCTAAAAGCCATGATAGTAGGAAGAACTAGCAGAGATTTTTGTTTAGCTCAAATAATAGAATCCTGTGTCTAGGAACTGAGGGTCCTGATTTCTATGCCCAGGGAGTTGTCTGCATATATGTAATACATGGATTTGTTACATATTTTTGCATCAATTCCAAAAGCTTATTGGGTAAAACATCACACAGAAATCTGCATCCCTTGCATTTTGACTTTGCAATGAACTTGTTCTGCAATTTTTCTCACAACCAATCCTCATAGTGTCACAACAAACACTTTGTCATTATTATTGATAATCTGTTTCAAAGAAGTTGGGGAAGAGAGATTTGTTGAAGTATGAGCTAATGAAGTATAAGCTTTTCTGAAGGTACACCTAATAGGACAAGGAGATTTTTGGTAGCCCAGAGCCCAGTAACATGCCTGGACCACTGCCTGCAGCTGGAATACCAGTTGTTGTGCTCATTGCTGAAAACAGCTAGAAAGGCTGTTTCTGAGATCTTAGCACAACTAAACAGACCAGGAGGGCAGAGGGAAGTAAGTGACCATGAGGAGTAAAGATGGCCCTGTGCCATCCTGACTTGAGTGTTTTGCTGAAGCAAGATGGAAAGTCTGGCAATAGTTAACTATGGCTATGTGAAATACAGCTGGTTAACTGTTGGAAAATTCCCTGCCTGACAGGCTGGAGAACTCCACACTTAACTTCTGCTCAACAGGTTTTTTGATGAACAAGCCATGGTAATACTAACGAACAGGGTATAAAAAAAGGAAGCCATCTGAGCTCAGTGGGCACATGATCACTTGGGACACTTTGGACATTTCTTGGACACCTCTCAAGTTCCCCTGCAGATGGAAGGTGGGCCACTGCAAGTCTACAGATATCCACTGAAGACCTTCAACCCTCAGTCTGGGGTTAATTTGGGGTGCACTGCTAACCTGTGTAAGTGCTGGAGACTAAATACAGTAGAAGCTTTGAGTGAAAGCACTTTTGTTTGCCTGCTTGCATCAACTATCGGCCAAACGTTCCATGTCCCCACTGATTTATTGCCTGCCTCTGCCTCACAAAGAGTAAAGTTACCAAGAACTTTGGATTCAGCAAAACCCCAGGTAACACATCTCTCCCCAGCATATTCTCCAACCCACAACTTCCAAACTGCATTGACTAGGAGAAAAAAGTGCTAGTTGGGTGGCACAATATTATATAATATTCTCCTGGGTGTCCGTGTCATTAAAAGGATCAACATCTGATGCAGCCTAAACTTATTTCTTGGATAATTATGTAAAACATATGTAACTAGATAAAGTTTGCAACAACAGTCACACTTCTCCACACGTAACCAGAAAATTCTTACTATCAATGACCAATAGAGATTTAATGTGGGAATCAACATAGATCAGAGTGTTTCTTTTTTCTGTTTTAAGCAATGACTCATAGAAGGGCTGCATTTCAGTTACATAAATACTTGCCTAGCCCTTTCAGGATTTTCTTTTCCAGTTTTTGCTCCTTATTTATGCTGGATTCCTTTTCTCCTGAGGCATCCCCAGTAGCTATCTGCTCTTTCTCGCTCTCGTCATTTGCATCGTCATAGTCTCCGTCCTCATTATTGAATGATTCTCCCTTCTCGGGTCTGTCAGTTCCTTTAGCAGCTCTCTCTTTCTCCACTAGACTAGCAGCAGACCCATAGGTTTTAATAATGTCCTCCAGCTGTCGGCTCAGCTCTTCAGATATGTCACAAACTGTTGTTTCAGGCTGAACACTTGTTTCATTCTCCGGGGGCTGGGGTTTGGGAGAGGATTTCTCACTGTCTTGTTTCTCAAGGCCATTCTGATTAGGTGATGTTGAAGTGCTATTTGCAGGAGGGAGTGCTTGGTGTTCAGGTTTGAGATCACTGGACTGGTTATTCTCCATACTTGGTATAGTACCTAGTAGCACACAAATGTAAGTTTAACATTAACAAATTAATGTAGCCATCTAATAGTACACAAATATCATACAACACACTAGTGGTTTTGTCTAGGTTACAGGGGAATGTGCTTTTCTGTTACTTGGTAAATATGTCATATAAAAAACTTTAGCATCTGAGGCAATTTATCCCCAGTGAAAAAAGCAAATTTTATACATTTAAAAATGGAAAATGCCCACATAAAACTAACATTAAAAAAAAATCCTTATCCCCATTGCCAGTGATACCACAGACGATTAAACCAGATATTATCTAATTTACTGTGCTTTCTGAGTGTACTGTATGCCACTTGTTTTACTTCTTGCATTTTTTTCCCAGCTGACTGTGGCAGCTTTGCTTTACCCCAGAGGTTTCCAAACTGTGGGGTGCCCCTCTGGGGGGTGGGGCAAGGAGGAACATTCAGGATGGTGCAGCAGGGCCCAGGCCATCCCCCAAGGGGGGCAGGCAGGGAGCGCCACCCAGTCCTGCTCCCAGCTCTGCTCTGGCCCCGCCCCAGGCCTTGGACCCCAACCACAGCCCAGCTGTGGCTCCGTACCTAGCTTCGTTCCCAGCCCTGGCCCCACCCCCAACCTTGGGCCCTGGCCATGGCTCCATTCCTGGCTCCGGGGTAGGGTGGGGGACACGCACAGGATTAAGGGGAGGTGCATGATCCTGAAAAGTTAGGGGACCATTGCTTTAGACTTTAATCAGTTTCACTTTCTAGTTCAGACTCATTGTGGCACAATGTGTCATACCTTCAGCTAGCAACACTGAAGCGAAATATTTAAATCTAAAACTGCTATGTAACTGTACAGCATCTAGTATGGTGGGGCCCATCGGCACTACCACAATAAAACAAATAATTAATTGTAAGCAGAGTCAGGATAAGCTCTACCCTGACATCTGGTGGCAAGTCATGGTGGGTTGTGGAAAAGAACTTCAGGGGCTGATCTCATTTGCATAGGCACACCCACCCTGCCTAGATAGTCACTTTGGCTGCTGTAGGAGCCCCAGTTTCTCTGTAATTGGGGCAGAAATAAACTATTATTATCCTGATTATGTGAATCAAGGACAGTGGAACTATATTCGGCCTTTTGTTATGATGGAGGGACTCACCATCAACTTAGCAGCACTCGCTAGGTAAGGGTCATGGGTTCCAACTCCCAGCGAATGGAGAGAGGCTGGGGATAGGTATTAATACTTGGTAGCATGTGTCTCCTAGTCAGGGTCTTACATGCTAATTGCTCTTTCTCCTCTTTCCACTGTAGAATATCATAGCTAATTTTGATTCTATTAGGAGTCTAGTTACAAGCTGCTGAGCTGAATTCACTTTGGGCTAATGGTGCACCAGCACTGAGGCTCCCTTACTACAAGCTGAAATCACAAAAGAGCTAAACTTACTAAGAGCTGAACTTACTGAGTGTTGTGTAGTTGGGGAGCCTGAAGATATATGGTGGAGCAGTTTGCGGGACGGCAAGCAGAGCAGAGTGGCTGGTGGAGCAGAGCAGTTTGTCGGATGCCTGGAGCAGCTCATGGGGGCGGCTGGCAGAGCGGAGCCCCATGGAGAGGTGGGGTAATCAGCTTTGGACCACGTAAGGTGCCCCTTAGCCCTTCTCTCCCATCTCCACCCAGGTTGGGAGGTAAAACTCTGCAGATAAACTTTTGAACTCTGGGGCTGCCCTAACCAGGGACAGAGACTTTTGGGTCCTTGGACTTTTGGGACTTTGGGTGATTTTGGGTTGCTGGACTCAAGAACCAAAGGGAAATGATATGCCCCAATTTGCTTGGGGTGGGTTTTGCTCATGGGTTGTGTTATGAATCCTGTTGGTGGTGTTTCCCCAACATAATGCCACATTGTTTCTCTCTGTTATTAAAAGGCTTTTTGCTACACTCAGACTATGTGCTTGCGAGAGGGGAAGTATTGCCTCTTGGAGACGCCCAGTGGGGGTGGTATATATTTGTCCCAGGTCACTGGGTGGGGGCTAGAGCTGGTTTTGCATTGTGTTATTGGAATGGAATCCCTAGATACTGAACCCAGCCCTTGTTGCTGCCAACTCTGACGGGCAGAAGGTTTACATAATAACAAAATAAACTTCTGCAAAACACTATTCTCATATTTAATTAGTACTGCTAACTGTGTGCTTGGCACTGTACAAAACATATAAAAAGACAGAATCCCAGCATCATAACATTATTTCATGATGCTTCACTGGTTACACAAGAGATGAATCTGGTAGGCTATGTGTTTCCCTCCTCCTTGTAAAGCTAAACAAATAAAACCCATAATATTTCTCATCCATAGTCACTAGTTAAATTATGCTGTGCGTTAGTCCTCCTTTATATTCCCCAAACCCTGAGGTCTGGACTCTGCATGAAGGCTGCTCTAACTTAAACAGGAGCCTGGGATCATTCTAGCAACAGGGATCACTGGGGCATAAAGATGTCTTGGCCACACCCTGAAGGCTGGAGTCTTGGAGGGGGTGTGGTGTAAGAGCTAATACTTTGGGTCTATGCCATTCAGAGATACAGTTTAAACAAGAGAAATCCTCAGGAAGTAGGTTGAGTTGACTTTACTGCTACTTTGCACTGCTGGAGTGGTGCAAACCAGAAGGATTAGATCCCAGAATTGGTTCCTGATACTAGAACTAGTTCACACTGCCCTTGGATTTCTCTCCTTCAGTGTTGTCATTTGTCTTATTTGTTGTTGTCCCCTTTAGTGATAGCACAGGTCACACATCTGGTAAGACATAAAGCCCCAGAGTGTCTAGTAAATAAGAATTCTTTGTCTGCTTTTAATCCAATATGTAAGATCAATGCTGTCTTAGCCTGGAAAGATGAGCTTGCTTTCACAATAAATAGGGCCCTATCAAATTCACAGTTCATTTTGGTCAATTTCATGGCCACAGGTCTTAAAATTGATCAGTTTCATGATTTCAGATGTTTACATCTGAAATTTCAGGGTGTTGTAACCATGGGGGTCCTAATTCAAAAGAGGATTGGGGTTGGGGGCAAAGCTGTTGTAGGCGGGTTGCTGGATTGCCATATTAACTTCTGTGCTGCAGCTGCAGAGTTTCCCACAGCTGGAGGAGGCTCCCAGAGGTGGAGGTAGGTGCGATCTCCCCAGTGCTGCAGAGAGTGCCCCAATGGGGGGCTCCTAGCTGCTAGTCAGGACCAATGGTGGATTAACACATGGACCCATGGGTCCCATACCTGGGGCTCCAGACAACTTGAAAAATGGGTGCCCCAGCCCTGGCAGGAGCCACGGGGTGGAAGCCCTGAGCCCAGGCAGGAGCCACCGGGGGTGGAGGGGGAATGGCAGCCCCAAACCATGGCAGGAGCTGCGGGTGGTGGCAGCAACCCCCAGACTGTGTGCCCAGACCCTGGGCAGGAGCTGTGGGGGGTGGCAGCCCCAAGCCCTGGCTGGAGCCTAGGTGGCCCCCCAGCCTTGGTAGGAGCTGTGGTGGTGTGGGGGCGGGGGGAATAACAGCTCCCATCTGCAGCAGGAGCTGCAGGTGGCGGCAGCTGCCCCCAGCCCGGGTGCCCCAAGCCACAGCAAGAGCTGCAGGGGGCGGCAGCCCGGAGCCCAGCTCTATGGCTGTTGCAGTGCAGAAATCAGGGTGGTATACCCTCACTGCTGTGCCTGACTGTGGAGGTGAGTCTGATCTCCCTCTGATAACAGCCATGCAGGGGAAGGACAAGTCCAGTCCCTCCCCAGCCCGGCTGATTTCGGAGAGATCAGATTTTATGGGGAAGGGCTTATTTTGCAGTCCGTGACATGTTTTTCATGGCTGTGAAATTGGTAGGGCCCTCACAATAAAGCAATATGACAAAACTGAGAAATGGCTTAAAGAAGAAATTTAGTTTTGCTCCCTGATCAATTGGTTTGTACTCTCTGCAGTGTCCAAGTTGCTGCTGTTTTAAAAGGCAGTGTATGATGAGAGATGTGCAATGTATTTGTAATACATGACTCTGCATATCAAACTTCTACCAGTCAAATTGATCTTGCGTATTAAATGTTAATATTCAGAAGTCTGGCTACTTACAGATAAGAAAGTCAACCTTCTATAGCCTATCACATCCTCCAGCAATTACTTGTGAGCATAACACTGGGAATCTTTGGGGGGAAGACCCTTTAAAAAGTTGGCCTACAGACTTGTTCCTACAGTTCTTGCATAGGCAAAACTCTTATTGGCTTTAGTGGGAGTAAAAAAGGGAAGAAGGAGGATCCTGGGAACTACAGGCCAGTCAGCCTCACCTTAGTCCCTGGAAGAATCATGGAGCAGGTCCTCTAGGAATCAATTCTGAAGCACTTAGAGGAGAGGAAAGTGACCAGGAACAGTCAGCATGGATTCACCAAGGGCAAGTCATGCCTGACTAATCTAAATGCCTTCTATGATGAGATAACTGTCTCTGTGGACGAGGGGAAAGCAGTGGACATGTTGTTCCTTGACTTTAGCCAAGCTTTTGACACGGTCTCCCACAGTATTCTTGCCAGTAAGATAAAGAAGTATGGGCTGGATGAATGGATGATAAGGTGGATAGAAAGCTGGCTGGATTGTCGGGCTCAACGGGTAGTGATCAATGGCTCCATGTCTAGTTGGCAGCCGGTATCAAGTGGAGTGCCCAAAGGGTCGGTCCTCAGGCTGGTTTTGTTCAATATCTTCATTAATGATCTGGAGGATGGTGTGGATTGCACCCTCAGCAAGTTTGCAGATGACACTAAACTTGGAGGAGAGGTAGATACATTGGAGGGTAGGGATAGGTTAAAGAGGGACCTAGATAAATTAGAGGATTGGGCCAAAAGAAATCTGATGAGGTTCAACAAGGACAAGTGCAGAGTCTTGCACTTAGGACGGAAGAATCCCATGCACTGCTGCAGACTAGGGACAGAATTGCTCGGCAGCAGTTCTGCAGAAAAGGTCTAAGGGTTACAGTAGACAAGAAGATGGATATGAGTCAACAGTGTGCCATTGTTTCCAAGAAGGCCAATGGCATTTTGGGCTGTATAAGTGGGGCATTGCCAGCAGATCAAGGGACGTGATCATTCCCCTCTATTCGACATTGGTGAGGCCTCATCTGAAGTACTGTGTCCAGTTTTGGGCCCCACGCTACAAGAAGGATGTGGAAAAATTGGAAAACGTCCAGTGGAGGGCAACAAAAATGATTAGCGGACTGGAACACATGACTTATGAGGAGAAGTTGAGGGAACTGGGATTGTTTAGTCCGCGTAAGAGAAGAATGAGGGGGGATTTGATAGCTGCTTTCAACTACCTGAAAGGGGGTTCCAAAGAGGATGGATGTAGACTGTTCTCAGTGGTAGCAGATGACAGAACAAGGAGTAATGGTCTCAAGTTGCAGTGGGGGAGGTTTAGGTTGGATATTAGGAAAAACTTTTTCACTGGATGGGTGGTGAAACACTGGAATGCGTTACCTAGGGAGGTGGTGGAATCTCCTTCCTTTGAAGTTTTTAAGGTCAGGCTTGACAAAGCCTTGGCTGGGATGATTTAGCTGGGGATTGGTCCTGCTTTGAGCAGGGGGTTGGACTAGATGACCTCCTGAGGTCCCTTCCAACCCTGATATTCTATTATTCTATGTTGTCTGTGGAAAGATGGCAGTGCCTGGTCCTATGGATCAATACTATCATATCAATGGGCCTGATTCTCTGCTGCTTTGTCCCTACTGTAGTCAGTACCCCTGTGTGAAATTAGTTTAAAATGTTACCATTCTGATTTGATAGCATTTTGTGCCTAATTTACTTAGGAAAATTAGGCCCAGCATAAGTGATTTATCTAAACAATTCCTGTTCGTATTAATATATTTGTCTAGCCTAGAGTTTGTGGTCCTTTTTTAACTTGAGTTCATGCAACCAATGAAGTGAGCTGTAGCTCACAAAAGCTTATGCTCAAATAAATTTGTTAGTCTCTAAGGTGCCACAAGTACTCCTTTTCTTTTTGCGAATATAGACTAACACAGCTGCTACTTTGAAACCATTCTATAACATATAACCTTAAATGTGCTAGAGTTGCTCAATGGTACCACACATTAGGTCATATCTGGTTATAACAGACCCATGAATATCTTAATATTACCCCTTGAAACATCTGTTCCACCTTGTGTTCAGTTGTGATACTCTGAGTATCGTTCCCCGGCCTGAAGAAGAGCTCTGTGTAAGCTCGAAAGCTTGTCTCTCTCACCCACACAAGTTGGTCCAATAAAAGATATTACCTCACCCACCTTGTCACTCCCTGCAGAGTAACCTGGCATTGCATCAGGAATCCTTCCTCATCAGGCCATAAAGCAGTTATAGAATCACTCTGGGTGGAATCCACAACAGGATTTAGGCATTGCAATGCTGAGAGTCACAGTGCTTAGAAAATCACATGAGCAACAGGCGATCTACAAAATCAAGTTAGGTGTCTGGACTTGGCTCCTATACATTGAATGGGGAGAGATAGGTGCCTAAGAATGGGATTCACAAAAGCCAGCATGCTAAGAGGGGAGCTGCCTAAGCTAGCGGATGGCAGATACTGATATGCTGAGCCCAACCCCTTTCTCAGAGATAGGTGCTGGGAAGTGCCAAGCTCTGCGAGCAATCCATGAATGGGAATCCCTCTCCTGGCTTAGGTGCCTGTGTAGTTTCCCGAGGGAATGAGTTAGGTGCCTGCCTCACGCTACACAAAATGGCCAGAGGTGGTAAAGCCCTACTTATAATTTTTAGCTCAGTGGTTAGCACGCTCCCCTGGGATATGAGCGACCCAGGTTCAGATCCCACCCCTGCCAGGTAGAGGGGGAGAAAGGATTGAAACTGGAGTCTCCCACCTAAGAGAATGCACTATAGATATTCTAATGTCAGGCTCTCTCCTGTTGAAGCTGTTGTACTCTGGATTAAATAATGACAGAATGATTGGGTCAGAGAAAGAGTGGGACTGACTCTGTAGTCCACTGGTGATGGCACCCAGCTAGGGGGCAGGAGACTCTAGGTCAAATCCCGTTGCTTCAGTCACTCTTCCGTTATTCAGCCAGAATAGAACAGTTTCAACAGGAGAGCTGAGACTCAGATCAGAATGTCTCACGGTGCAGTAGTTAGCGCACACACCTGAGAGATGGGAGGGCCCCCGTTCCAATCCTTCTTCCCCTGCCATGGGGGAGGGAACTGAACCTGGGTCTCTCCCATCCCAGGTGAGTGGTCTAACGACTGGGATAAAAGTTATAAGGTAGGCACAACTACCTCTGCTATTTTGAATGGGGCCTGATCTGGTAGATGCCCTCTTAGTCTGCCCACTGGATCAGGCCCGTTGGGTGAGCTAGGCAGCTGAACGTCTGTCTTCTCCTGGTTTGTGAATCACTCTGGAGCTGAGGCGGGAGACAGGTGGCCGGATGCTTAGATCAAGGTAGCAGTGTGCATGCACAGAGGCAGAAATGTAGGTGCTGAAGGAATTTTTACTTTGAAAAACTTTGGCACCCAATGAGTTTGGAGGGTAGGAGTTTTATGGATCACAATGGGGGACTTAAGTGCCTAAAAATGGGACTTGGTGGCCTAAATCTGGGTTTAGGCACCTAAGTGGATTCCACTCTCTGTGAATACTACAACTGCCTCATAGCTGTGGTAGTTCCCATATGGGCTGCCCCCTATTCTGTGGTGAGGGGGCGGAGGAATGGGCAATGAATTTGTCTAATCATGAATCTATGGGCCTTGCCTTGTTCCCCAACTTGGTTGCATGCTGGAGCTTAGGAATCATGGAACTGCACTGTGTCCCTGGGACCAGAGTCATTTGGGCCTGTCTACATAGCAAAGAAAAACCCGTGGCTGGTCCGTGCCAGCCAACTCGAGCTCATAGGGTTAGGGCTGGGGGCTGTTTCCTTGTTGTGTAGACTTCTGGGCTGGAGCCCATTGCTGTCTACACAGCAATGAAACAGCTCTGCAAGCCCAAGTAGACTCGCATGGGACAGCTGTGGGTTTGTCTTTGCTGCGTAAACCTACCCTTTGTGCCTTTAGGTGGGAAAAGTTTTGTTGGTGGGAATGTTGGTTAGGACACTGGAGTTATCCTCTAATATTCCTTTTTAAAACAAATGTAACAAGACTTTAATTTCCACTGGAGATAACACCCCACTTTAACAGCCAGTCCAACTTCTAATATTGCAGTCAGCCCATGCACTGGTGGGGGAATTCGAACATACAATCCGTTTAGCCTGAAGGGAGAGAGAAACTGTGGGTCCCCGTTGGATAATCCCAAGACTGTCAGTGTTGTCATTTGTTGTTTGTTTGGATCTAAAATACAGCACCCTTTTAAATGTTTTCTTACAGTGATCCTTAATATCTCACTTTCAGGTCTCTACGTTTACTTTAAAGGCCAATTAGTCCCAAAATAGAAAAGGACAGTGCCCTGATTTAGCAGTATTGTGGTAATAGTATTCTTCTACTTCTGGAAAAAATAGTCACCCATGAAGTACAGACACACTGCAACCCTGTTACATTCTGCACTTAGGAAATACTGATCTATTATGAACAGACACAAAAATAAATGTTTTTTTTTCTGTAAACAACATAAGTCCTTTAAAGTGGGGATGGGGGTTATTAAAAGTGTCATCTTCTCTGCCACGAGTATTTCTTTTTCATTCCCCTCTTTCAGTTTGCACTGCAAGAAGGGTTGCAAACATTTGTCTATATTTAGTTCTTGCCTTCTCTTGTAGCCAGCAGAAAGACACATGGCATCTGCTTTGCAGCCAGAAGCTATTTTAAGCACTTCTAAAATGGGTAATGGTATTTAGCACTTTATTCTTGAAATTCATTAAAAATCATCAGTAAAGCAGAGTCTTCAACATGATTAAACCAAACAGCATGTGTTGATCAAAACTAAAGTGTTATCTTGAAATGAACTCAGCCTTAAACTACAGCAAAACTTAAAGCAGTAAAGTCAAACTCCGGCATGTCCCATGTCAGATTAGCTCTGATTATCCACAGACAAATTGATGTGCCTTGTATTATCCTAAACACTTCATATTCCTTCAAAAACAATAATAAACCTGACATGACTAATTATGTAACAGGTATCAAGGATTTGGCATTTATCTACAACTGCTAGGACAAAGATCAGCAAAGTAACTGGGTGCTGCAGGACACACCCCCACAGAAGAATAGTAAGAAACCAGACCCAGAAATTTTACTAGATCACCTGCTTTACGTCTCATGCCACGACTCATTACCTGAGTCCTGATTATTTTTGTAGCAAAACTGCCATTTCCCTTCATCTCACATAAGCTCCATCTTCATCTAATTCTGTTTAATTTTTTTAATCTTTCTTGCTGTCAGTGGCAGCCCCCGCAGGGCTGTTATTGTTATATCGGCTTTGTGTCTCACACACACAGCACCTATGCTTTCAAAGTAATGCCCCCAAAATAAACTTATCTTGAAAACTTGCACTGACAGTACTGAAGTGTGGCATTTTGATGAAAGGCACAAAATAGTGTCAGCAGAGAAATTGTTTATCAGACTTACCAGAAAGAGAAGAAGAGTTGAGTGGAGTAAAAATCAGGAGGAGGGCGCAGGCAAGGACAGGACAGCAACAGGACTCTCACCGGTATTCCAGCTTGCAAGAGAGAGAGGGACTGAGCGACCGAGGGAGGGGGAAGGACTGGATGACACAGCAAGAGAGAAACACTCCGGAGTTTGAGTGCAAGCATCCCAGCGGACTGACTCTAATAGCAGAGCAGAGAGGCCCCTTGCAATTTGACTGCCCAACAGACATTTCTGCTGCTCCCCTTTCTGACATCCTAACGATAGAAGAAAGATGATGACAGATTGAAGCCCTATAATCTTGTTTGCAGTGACTCAAGAGCATGAGTACCAACCTCAGGGCAGACTGAGAACCAGGGCACAAACCCCAAATTGGTTGTGAGTTCTATACTTAGATATTTGCAAGAATTATCAAATGTAAACTGTTTAGGCATTGTAACAGCCTTAACATGGAGTCAGAGACAGTCCCCTGGAGTACTCTGATCTATCTTGCCTCCCAGGTGAGTGTAGATGGTCCTTTACTCCAAAAATCACAATATTCAGGTTACTCCTAGCTCCAAAGGATCAAACAGTTACCCCAGGTAAATTGCACCTTAGATCTCACACCAAAAATAATGCTTGTAGCCAATCCTATAATTAACTATATAAAGACTTATTAAATAGGAAAAGGGAACCACATAGTTATTTGCAAGGTTAAAGCAGGCAAACATACATACACAAATGAGTCACAATCTTAAGTTTAAAAATGTAATGAAGCTTCTATAATCAGCAAGCTCTACATGTCCCTTAGGGCTGAGGGACCCATTTTACAATGTGCTGGACCAAATCCTCAAGACAACCCAGCTCAATCGATTATTAGAAAGCTCAAAAGATACCTTAAGCTTAGGACAGTGAGGAAGCGGAAAATTGCAGGTCAGTGAACTGGGTGACAAGTGAGAGTTGAGGCTGGATCAGAAGATGCTCAACATGTTGCCAGGATCTCCACCTGACTTTAGGGGGAACTAAGGATCCTAATGCAGCAGTAGGCACTGTGGCTGAGCTAAGGGAAAGAGTCCACATATGCACACTTTGCATGGAGTTTTGTTGCTTGCTTTTATTTCCCAACATGGGAAATATGGCTTCACACATTATTCAGGGGGAATCCAGACATTATGGCTTACAAGAAACATCAGTCCTTAAGGAAAGTCCTTTTTTAACTTGACAATGCCTCTGTAAGCAGGGAGGGATGAAGTAGGACACTCAAAAGTAGGGTCCCTGAAAGCCCAGATCAACACAGAGAAAGCCCAGACAGAATTTACCAGCGTTACCGACTCATATGCTACTACTGATTCAAATTTATTAAAAACTGGCAACGGCAGACATTTTGGGTCAGATTATTCCTAGCCCTCTGGGAGTGCACACTGGGGGGTGGAGGAAGCAGGGGTAGTGAGTGCCATTAAATCCTGAGCAAGAATTAGTAGAGCTGGTTGGAAAAAAATTTGGCGCAACATGTTTTTGTCAGAATTTGGCAGTTTGTCAAACTCAGCACGTTCTGCAAGACGATGTAGATGTTGATGAAATTCTGTCAGAAACCTGCCTTGGTTTTCTGCTATCTCACCCTCCAGTCAGGTCACCAATTGAGCTTTTTCCCTTCTGGGGTAACAGAATCCAACAAAATATATACAGCCCAAAGTCCCCGCAAAAGAAAAATCTTCAGCCCACCTCCGAGCCAGTTGTGGGTGACACACCCTTGACTCAGTGCTTACAATGTCTCTATCCTCTCCTTGGGGGCAGGGCACCTTCCACAAAAAGGGTGGTTGCTAAGGGAGCCCAGGCTCTTGCTCTCCACCATACTCTGACCCTGAGCCCTATGAGAGGCAGTGATATCGAACACCCCAGAATGCTTCAGGGCTGCCTCCCTAGGGCACTTCCTACCACTTGCTTCTCCACAAGGCATCAAAATCCTTCACTTCAAATCCAACAGAAGATAGCAAACACAACTGAATCTTCATCTCAACTGGTAGCCTTTTTCCTTGCAGGCTGGACCCCGCTTCAAGCTGAGGCAAGTTCCTGGGTTTCATTCCCACTGCCCAAGGCTGTCATGCTCTCCCTCAACCCATGGTTTCAGGCAGGCTGCAGACCCTGATCAGCCCTGTTTCCAGCCAGGCTCCCAGCTCAGGGCTCAGCCTCCCAGGCTTCTCTTAGCCCTCTGCCCAAGAGGGAAAACTCCCAGCTGGATCTCTTCCATAGCCCCTTTTCTAAAGCCTCAAGCAGCTGCCACTTGCAGGCTCCACCTTTTTCAGGAAGGACTCCGGCTGTACCCTTATTCAGGAGCTCCCAAGATAGGTCTCCTCTTCTCTTCTCTACCTTGCTACCTCTCTCCCCTCTCCTGTCCCCTTCTGAGCTATCTCCCTCTTAAGCTTCTCCTCCCGCTGCAACAGGGTCTAAAGACATAGAGGGATGGAGTCACCTGGGCCCAGAACAGTTCTTTAATCCCTTCTGTCCCTAGGGTGACCAGATAGTGTGTAAAACTGTGAAAAAACAGGATGGGGGTGGGGGGTAATAGGCACCTATATAAGAAAAAGTCCCCCAAAAAGGGACTGTCCCTTTAAAAACGGGACATCTGGTCACCCTATCTGTCCCAGTATGGGGTTGTGACATTATTGACATAAACTGGGACCGTATAGATCATTGTTGCAACCAAGGTCCTGTAGTGGCACCAAATCTTGTATTACGGGGGTCAAATGAGGTGTCTAAGACAAGGTTATGGTTTGCTGGTTATGATTATGCTGTCTATATGTGTGTATCATTTTTGTAGTTAAAGTTCTGAATATTGGCTCTATACTGTCTGTATTTCAAACTTGTGCTATGCTTCTGGGGAACATTTCAGACAAGTTGGTCAGCTCTGCCTATCCTGCTTGATGGCCTTTAAGGACTATCAGCTATACAATTGACCCAATGAGAGAGGGCAGAAAGCCTTTAGACTCAGCAAGGCATGCAGGGACATGCCTATGAACAGAACTCTGAGGTTTTTCCATGCCATGTAATGGACAGCTTGTCTTTGGAACAAAGAAAGCAGAGACTACATGGCAAGAGAATATAAAAAGTTGCTGCAGCTCCTCCATCTTGTCTTCAATCCTGCTTCATACCTCTGGAGGAACTTTGCTACACTGAAGCTCTGAACCAAAGACTGAATGACCCATCCTAGCTGTGGATGTACTCCAGAGACTTGATTTGAACCTGCAGTTTATTCTATCACAGCTGCAAGCCAGAGCCAAGAACTTTGCCATTACTGTATGTAATTGACTCCATTTAACCAATTCTAGCTCTCATCTATATTTCTTTCCTTTTATCAATAAACCTTTAGATATTAGATTCTAAAGGATTGGCAACAGCGTGATTTGTGGGTAAAATCTGATTTGTATATTGACCTGGGTCTGGGGCTTGGTCCTTTTGGGATCGAGGGAACCTTTTTTTCTTTTACTGGGGTATTGGTTTTCATAACCATTTATCCCCATAATGAGTGGCATTGGTGGTGATACTGGGAAACTGGAGTGTCTAAGGGAATTGCTTGTGTGACTTGTGTTTAGCCAGTGGGGTAAAACCAAAGTCTTCTCCGTTTGGCTGGTTTGGTTTGCCTTGGTGCGCACAGAAACCCCAGCCTTGGGCCGTAACTGCCCTGCTTTAAGCAATTTGTCCTGAATTGGCATTCTCAGTTGGGTCCCACCAGAACCAGCATCATTACAGGGGTTTACACTCAAATGGGCAGAATTCATTCCTGGTATAATTCTACTTCAGGGATAAAGTTGGCCCATCATATTTAAACATATGTGCAATGTATTTTATGAAACACGTAAGAGAAGTATCATGTGGAATGAACGCTATATGACAATTGTTTCCAGGATATGTGGGGACACATTTTGTTGCAAATAATGCAGAGGCTTGTGCTTAGTCTGGCAGTGTTTCTCTGCCTTATACAGCTACAGTTTTGTTGCCATAGGGTCCTACACATAGGTGCTGAAACTAGGGGTGCTGGGGGTGCTGCTGCATCCCCTGGCTTGAAGTGGTTTCCGTCATATACAGGGTTTACAGTTTGGTTCAGTGGCTCTCAGCAACCCCACTGTACAAATTGTTCCAGCGCCCATGGTCCTTCAAACCCCTACTGTGAGTCATGAATTGTCTTCTTTCAGATTTAATTTACCCCTGTAGGAATGTGGTAAACATTTGGATGAATCAGATGTTTATGAATGGTGACCTTGCTGGCAATGGGATGAAGTTCTGCTATCACCAGTAGATCCCACATCAAAATGGAGAAGGGGAAAAAAATCTTATTTGCATATGCACATATATTTATTTACATACATAAACCAGGTGTCCCATACAGTATTCATTTCTCTCTGATTTTCTGGCTCCAAATCGATCTCAGAAGAGCTGTGAGTTTATGATATGCCTCTTAATAAAATTTTATGGCCTTGAGGGTTTCTTATATAACTAAGCTTTTGCAGCTTTCCTCTACAATTCATAGATCCTGGATACCAATGACAAAGTTAATAACACAGCCAAATTAGCAGATACTGAAAATCCCTAGAGGTAACAGAGTTGTATATTTTAGGCAAATAATTTCATTCTAAATTTACATCTGTAACAGTATCATTTCTGGATTTAAGCAAGAAAGCTGCTCTAGGAATCTGGAGGAATTCCCCATGGCTTGCTGCTGAGCAGTTTTGATTTGATCTTGGAAAGACTCAGGACTTTCAAAATCTTAACAGCAATAAAAATCAGTTATTAGGGTTTCAATTTTCTCCAGGCAATTTCCACTACTTCAGCTTGCCTAAGAGATAAACTCGCTATAATCTGTTATGCTATCTACCGTTTGAGGAACTTGGTGAGTTGGTTAATAGTCTCATGAAAAATCCCACCGAAGGTAACGGAATCCCCCAGGTGGTGCATGCAGTCATATCTGAATGCATCTCTGCAGTTTTAAAACAGCCTTTCTTTATGCCAATATATGCAGGAAATCCAATGAGAAGAAAAAGGGCAAGATTTTCTGCTCAGTTATTCTGTTACTTCAGTGGAGCTACTGGGGATTAATGCCACTGTAAACTGGAGCAGAATCTGAACAGAAGTGCAAAAAAATCCTTGAACCGAGGACAGTTTTTTTTCAAAACCATCTATTTCAGTCCAACTTCCTTAAAAAATGTGTCACCCCTCCACCAAACAAAGACTTCATATCAACACACATGTGGGATCCAAGATTGTCTGGCCAAATTTAGACCTGGTGTAAGCAGGTATAATCACATGGTAGTCTCTGGAACAAATTCAAATGTAAATAGTGGTGTAAATTATTTCAGAACGCAAAAACGGCCATACTGGGTCAGACCAATGGTCAATCTAGCCCAGTATTCTGTCTTCTGACAGACGCCAATGCCAGGTGCTTCAGAGGGAACTGAGGCAGGAGTGGTAGTGAACCAAGCAATAGAAGAGACAATGAAGATGACCAGATGTGGAAGCTGCGGGATGTATGTGATCTTGGAGCGGGTATCTGAAAAGGTCTTAGTTTGTATGAAGTGCTGCCTGATAGAACTGATGGAAGAGACAATCTGATGTTTGGAGATGCAAGAGAAAACTATGGTTGAGTTTTGAAGGGGATTCAAGCAAATGATGGAGGGAAGGCAAGAGGAGGCTGAAGGGAAAAGTCAAGATTTGAAGATGCAAGCTGGACTGAAGAACTGTGATGGGAGACTGCTGGATGAGGAAAGTAACAATTGGAAACATGTGACTAAAGAAGGGGCATAGCAGGCTGTAATTGAAGGAGGGAGGGCAAGGCAGAAGAGAAGATCGGCTAATCCTGTAAGAAGAGAATAGCCAATGGAAATACCTGTAGCTCAGAACCACAGGAGAATACAGGATGACTCGCAGAAGATTGCAAGGGAGAATAAAAGACAAGAGGACTTGCAGCCAGAAAGAACAGGAGGAAGGCCAGAGAATCACAACATTACCAGGAAAAGGCAGGTCTATGTGATTGGTAACTCTCTACTAAGAAGAACAGACAGGCCTGTCACCATAGCTGATCCAGAGAACAGAAGGGTGTGCTGTTGGCCGGGAGCTAAGATATGGGATGTGGACCTGAGGCTGAAGAGGATCCAAATGGGATCAGGAAAGAATCCACTGATTGTCCTTCATGTGGGAACAAATGACACAGCTACATTCTCACTGGAACGCATCCAGGCTGGGGAAGCCGCTTAATGAAATGGAGGCTCAGGTGATCTTCAATGGGATTCTACCTGTCCCTAGAGCTGGAGAATGATGATGAGACAAGATTATGATGATCAACAGATGGCTCAGGCTGTGGTGCTATTAGGAGGGCTTTGGGATATTTAACCTCTAGGAGACATTGATGGACAGAAGACTGTTCTCATGAGATGGACACCATCTGAATAGGTTTTAGAGTGGTAGCTGTGTTAGTCTGTATCAGCAAAAATAACGAGGGGTCCTTGTGACACCTTAGACTAACACATTTATCTGGGCATACGCTTTCATGGGTTAGAACCCACTTCATCAGATGCATGGAGTGAAAATACAGGAGCAGGTATAAATACATGAAAGGATGGGTGTCTGATCTGATGGTATCCAGTTTGCAAATTAATTCCAGTTCCGCAGCTAACCATCAGATTAGGCCTGAATAGAGACTGGGAGTGGTTGGGTCATTACAAAACCTAAACTTAATTTCCCCAATACTAATTTCTCCCTACTGTTACTCATATCTTCTTGTCAACTGTCTGTAATGGGTCACACTCTTACCACTTCAAAAGTTATTTTTTCTCCCTTGATATCCTTCTGTTAATTGATTTATCTCATTAGACTGACCTCACACTTGGTAAAGCAACCCCCATCCTTTCATGTATTTATACCTGCTCCTGTATTTTCACTCCATGCATCTGATGAAGTGGGTTCTAACCAACGGAAGCTTATGCCCAAAAAATTTGTTAGTCTCTAAGGTGCCATAAGGACTTTTTGTTATTTTTGCCATCTGAATAGGATGTTGAATTAGTTATCCTCCAGTCTTCTGGTACAGAAGCTTATTTAAGCGATAGGTTACATACCACAGTTAGTGGTTGTGCAATTTCATAGCTGAGTTCCTTCGTAATTTATTTGTGTTTATCAATTTGTTCCAAAACCACCTCTATTGACACCTCAATCTGGGACAATTCCTTAAATTTGTCACTGAAAAAGAATGGCTCAGATGTAGGAATCTCCCTCACATCCTCTGCAGTGAAGATTGATTCAAAGAATTAATTTAGCTTCTCTGCCATGGCCTCGTCTTCCTTGAGTGCTCCTTTAGCACCTTGATCATCTAGTGGCTCACTGATTGTTTGGCAGGCTACCTCCTTCAGATGTACTTAAAAAATTGCTGTTTGTTGGTTTTCAAATTCTTTTTTGGCCTGCCTAATTATATTTTTACATTTGACTTGTCAGAGTTTATGCTCCTTTCTATTTGCCTCAGCAGGAGTTGACTTCCAATTTTTAAAGGGTGCCCTTTTGCCTCTAACTGCCTCTCTACTCTGCTGTTTAGCAATGGTGATAATTTTGGGTCTTCTTAAATTTTTTTTATTTGGGATATACATTTAATTTGAGCCTGTTTTATGGTGTTTTAAAATAGTTTCTATTCAGTTTGCTAGCTTTCACTTTTGTGATTGTTCCTTTTGATTTCTCTTTGCTAGCTTCCGCATTTTTGTGTAGTTCCCCTTTTGAAGTTAAATGATACTGTGATGGGGTTCTTTGGTATTCCCCTCTACCAGGATGTTAAATTTAATTACATTATGGTTGCTATTACTGAGTAGTTCAGCTACATTCACTTCTAGGACCAGATCCCATGCTCCACTTAGTGTCTCTCCTCTTGTGGGTTCCAGGACGAGGTGCACCAAGAAGCAGTCATTAATAGTATCTAGAAATTTTATCTCTGAATCCCATCCTGAGGGATATGTACTCAGTCAGTATCAGGATAGTTGAAATCCCCCATTATTATTGGGTCTTCTGTTTTGGTAGCTTCTCGAATCTCCCTGAGCATTTCACAGTCACCATCACCATCCTAGTCAGGTGGTCAGAAGTATATTCCTCCTGCTATACACTTATAATTTCTGTATGGAATTTCTATCTATAGTGATTCTATGGTACAGTTTGAGTCAGTTAAGATTTTTACTATATTTGACTCTGTGCTTTCTTTCACATATAGTGCCACTTCCCCACCAGCATGACGTACTCTGTCATTCCTATATATTTTTTACTCCGGTATTACTGAAGTTTCACATTGCATGTAAATTGGAAGTAATTTACATGCCAAGGACAGTACTGGGGACAATAAAAGGGAAAGCAACTATACCAAAGGTGTGTAAGATAAAGTAGGATGGGCTTACTTTATATAATACTTTCTTACATTGCTAGTTGTTTTTCCTGCTACATCCTCTTTCTACCTCCTTAAGTGTGAAAATAACATTCACTTACATCAAAGTTGTTATCAACATGCACCACCGTTTAGGTCATCACTAAAACTTAGAAATAGAGAAGATCTACCAAGGGCCCATTTCTGCAGCTGCTCTGTATGTGGCACTTCCCTGGATTTCACAAGCAACACACATTAATGAGAAGAATAGAAAATAAGAAAGTTGGAAACTGAAGGCTAGATCCTAAGCAGCAGCAGCAGACATGGGCTGTAAAGGCATCTCAGGATTGGAGCCAAAAGTCTTTATCTGGAGTGTCCCTCCTGGGACCAGGTTCTGATGACAATGAAATCTAAGAAAGGAGATCTGAACAATATTTAACTAATGATACAAATGGGGAGAATAAAGATTGATACAGTAGAAGGTTAAAAATTGAGATAGTAGATGTACAGTGCTTGGACATGGTAAGGACCATTTGTGCTGGAAGACAAAGAAATATAGATAGAAGTGAATTAAATATAATGATAACCCTGTTTTCTAGACAGACTGGCAGATGAACTGTTTGTTCAGAAGGGAGCATGCAGTGAATAACAGATATTATTGTGTGCTGTTTAAAGCTGTTTGTGGTGCAAACAACAACTTTTCTGTATTGAAGCACATTTTAAGATGTCTATGGGCACAGAAGCATCACATGAAGAATCTTTTTCCATGAGGCCTCTCAGTACATAGGTATAAAAATGTATTTCCATTCACAAATTAAAGTCGTGTTGCAGACCTAGCATATGGGTATGTAGGCGTGAGAGTTTGCCTGCTATGTACGTGGCCTCATCTCCTCCAACATGCTTCTATTGAGAAGAGTTCAAAGCTCAAGTAAGTAAAGACATAGGAAGAAAAACAAACACATAAACAGCAGGGGTAGAGACAAATAGAAAAACAAAATCCAGCTCTGATATGGGGAATATCAAGTTTTATTGACCTGAAAGCTAAATATGACTGAAGTGAAGCCAAGATCAATAATAAATCTTCATTCCCCAGATATAAAAAGTCAGTGTGTGTGTGTTGTCGTATATACTGTGTGACAAAGCTCTGTCCTTGCCTCCGTGGGTCCTGAGTTTCCTGGCGGATTTCGCTAGCTTCAGAGGCTCACTGTGACCCTCCACGTAACCCTTCTCTCTCTAGAGACAAAGGTCACAGTCTAATGAGCCATTTTCATCATAAGCCAGCAAGGGAGGTGAGGAGAAATTATCCTTCCTTGCACAGCCTTTGTTGTCTCCCACTCTCAGTGATTAATCAGGGGGCAAAGGTCTGTGTGTGTGTGTGTGTGTGCGTGCACGCGGGGGGGGGGGAATGGAGCCCAGGCCTACCCCCTACTCCGGGCTCCAGCCCAGGGACCCTAATAGAATCAGCTATGGTAGCTGACCTTTTAGAAACATGACATGTACAATTACCCGGGCTACTTCCCCTACAGCAGCCCTCACTTCTCAAGCTCCACTTCACCCTTACCTCAGGGCCTCCTTCCTTGTGCCTGATACAGTGTGTACTACTCAGCCTCTCCAACAGCACAACTTCGGCTCAGGTTCCAGCCGCGTGGCACTGGCCGTCGCCTCAACAGGCTCGGTGGCTCTCAGCGGGGTGCCCTCTGCAGCCGGGTTGATGGAGAAGTCCAGGGGCTCCTCGGAGGTGGGAGCTAAAGCAATGGTTAGGGAGAGGGAACATGGGGAAAGGGGGGCTGGAGTAAGGTCGCCCAGATCGAGGCCCGCTGGCATAGGATCGTCCTCCCCCTGGGTGACCGGGGTCAGACCCAGGGCCTCGATCTCCTCATATATAGACGGGAAATTGTTTTCCGCTACCCCGGGATTCTCCCCGCCGGCACCTGACGCGACGATTGCTTCGGGGCACAATGGGGTTTCAGATGGTGCCTCGGGGGTCTTGGAGGGGAGGGACTCCCGTGGAGGGGAGATACTGCCTTCCAGTGCTGCCACGTCTTCCCCAGCCGGCTCTGGTGGATGGAACACACCCGTGGGTAGAGCGGAAGGCTCGGCATCAGTGCCCCCCTTCCTGGTCTTCCAGTGCAGCAGGCGACCCGGCACAGCATCGGCGACCCCCAGCAGCTCGAGCCATAGGTCTTCCGGGGGGCCTCCACATCAGATGAAAGGAGCGGAGCTTGAGCCTTCCGCTTGCCCCGCTTCCCCTGGACTAGGGCCCAGTCCTCCATGGCATCATCCGGGGGCTGGCTAGCAGGGGTTGTGTCAAGGGGCAGAGGCGATGGTTCAGGGATTCGAGGGGGTAATGGTGGGGCAGCACAAGGGAGGGAAGATTCCCCTTGGGGCGGGCCCTCTCCCATGCCCGGCGGTGTCCCTGCCGCACCCTCCTCCACAGGCCCCTCTACGCCCTGGAGAAAAAGAGGGGGGCTAAGAAACATATCATCTGCCTACTGGCAGAAGATGGCACCCCCCTCACGGATCTGGTGGAGATGTGCGGGAGGGTGAGAGCTTTCTACGCAGGCCTTTTCTCCCCGGATCCGACCGATCCTAACGCTTGCAGAGTGCTTTGGGAGGAGCTCCCGACGGTCAGCATGGGCGACCGAGATCGGCTAAAGCTGCCTCTCACTCTGGCTGAGTTCTCAGAAGCCCTCCGTCGCATGCCCACTAATAAATCTCCGGGCATGGACGGGATGACCGTGGAGTGCTACCGCGTGTTCTGGGACGTCCTGAGCCCAGACCTAGTCACTGTCTGGGCTGAGTCTTTGCAGAGTGGGGTCCTCCCTCTTTCGTGCAGGCGAGCTGTGCTGGCCTTATTGCCGAAGAAGGGGGACCTCCGCGATTTACGAAATTGGCGTCCCGTGTCGCTCCTCAGCACGGACTACAAAGTCGTGGCAAAAGCCATCTCGCTGTGGCTCGGGTCCGTGCTGGCAGACGTGGTCCACCCAGACCAGACCTACACCGTCCCGGGCCGCAGCATCTTCGACAACCTATATCTGGTTCGGGACCTATTGGAACTTGGGTGTAGGGATGGTCTGTCGTTCGCCCTCCTGTCCTTAAATTAGGAGAAGGTGTTCGACAGGGTGGATCACGGGTATCTCCTGAGCACTCTGCAGGCTTCGGACCCAGGTTTGTGAGTTTTCTCTGGGTGCTGTACGCCTCTGCAGAGTGTTTGGTCAGGCTCAACTGGACCCTGACCGAACCGGTCGGCTTCGGGCGAGGAGTACGGCAGGGGTGCCCCCTCTCAGGCCAGCTGTACGCTCTGGTGATCGAGCCCTTCCTCTGTCTCCTCCGAAGGAGGTTGACAGGGTTGGTGCTGCGGGAGCCGGGCTGCAGCTGGTTGTGTCGGTGTACGTGCTCTTCGTGGTCCAGGACCCGGGCGACTTGGCGCGGGTGGAGGCTTGCCAGGCCATCTATTCGGCAGCCTCTTCCGCGCGGGTCAACTGGGTCAAGAGCTCTGGCTTGGTGGTAGGGGACTGGCGGCAGGCGAGCTCCCTCCCACCCGCGCTTCAGGCCATCCGGTGGAGCACGGGTCCGCTGCTCTATCTGGGCGTTTACCTTTCTGCCACGCATCCCTCTCCGCTGGAGAACTGGCAGAATTTAGAGGGCGGGGTGATAGAGTGGCTCCGGAAATGGACAGGACTACTTCGGTGCCTCTCCCTTCGAGGGAGAGCGCTAGTGCTTAATCAACTAGTCCTGTCCATGCTCTGGTACCGGCTCAACACCCTGGTCCCAGCCCCGGGTTTCCTGGCCAACCTGCGGACATCGATTCTGGAGTTCTTTTGGTCAGGACTGCACTGGGTCCCTGCAGGGGTTTTTCATCTACCTCTGGAGGAGGGAGGGCAGGGCCTAAAATGTTTGCTCACTCAGGTCCATGTCTTCCGCCTCCAGACCCTGCAGAGGTTCCTTTATGGTGCAGGTAGTCCGGCGTGGAGCATACTGGCGCACGCCTTCCTGCGCCGCTTCCGAGGGCTCTGATATGACCGGCAGCTCCTTTATCTCCATCCGAGAGGTCTTCCGCGAGACCGCTCCGGGCTGCCGGTCTTCTACCAGGACCTCCTCCGGACCTGGAAACTCTTTACAACGACCAAGTCCGTGGCGGCCACCGAGGGGGCAGATCTCCTCGCGGAGCCCCTGCTACACAACCCCCAGCTCCGTGTGCAGGTGGCGGAGTCCCGCTCGGTGCGCCAGAGGTTGGTCCTGGCAGAGGTCACAAGAGTCGGAGACCTCCTGGACTATGACCGGGGAGACTGGCTGGATCCCCTGCTGGATCCCCATGCTCGCTCAGCGCATGGGGCTTTCCAGACCTTGTACTCCCCAGCGCATACTTCAGGAGGTGAAGGCCGCTTTGCCGCCCGCTGCTCGGGTTCATCTCGACCGGGTCCTGCACGAGGTCACGCCCCGTCCACCCGTTACCCCAGGCCCGCCGGACCTTTTAATTGGACCCCTGCCCCGTGGACCCAACCGACCCCTTCACTAAAAGCTGGCTGCACGAGATGCAGCCGGTCTGCTTTCAAACCGCGCCAAGAAAACATCTCTACACGCTCGTGCTCCACACCCTTCACGCCCGCACCCTCGTGTCCCACCCCGATACAAAATGGCGGGACCTCCTGCCACCTTTGGAGGGTAAGGAGCCCCGGTGGGCCAGGCTATATTCCACCTTAGTCCCAAGGCCTGCCGGGGATGTCAGTTGGCGGCTTCTTCACGGAGCCGTGAGCATGGGCGTGTACTTGGCGCGGTTCACTTCAATCCCAGACACCTGCCCCTTTTGTGGCGTGAGGGATACCCTTGCACATGTATACCTGGAGTGTGCCAGGCTGCAGCCCCTATTCCGGCTCCTCACCAATATTTTATTACATTTTTGGTTGCACTTCTCCCCTCACTTTCTCATTTATGCACTCCCTATCCGTGGCCCCACAAAGTCACGGGATCTCCTGGTCAACCTCCTACTGGCCCTAGCTAAAATGGCCATCTACAAAACCAGAGTGAGGAGGTTGACCGATGGAGTCTCCTGTGACTGTGGGGCCTATTTCCGATCCTCGGTCCGTTCACGTATCCGGGCAGAGTTCCTCTGGGCGGCGTCCTCTGACTCCCTTGATGCCTTTGAGGAGCAGTGGGCGCTGTCCGGGGTTCTCTGCTCGGTGTCCCCGTCCGGTTCCCTTCGTTTGACCCTTTGACTGCACTCCTGTCCCTGTTATTTTATTAATTGTCCCCCAGAATTTTTTGGGTATCTAGGTCCTGTGGATCCCCCTTTTAGGCTGGGGGGATCCTTTAGCGGTGGATGGGCTTCGCCCGCCCACTTCCTGGATCCCAATAAGACTACTTTTCTATAGCCATCTGGCCTTGCCCCGTCACAACTGTAAGCACCAAGTTCTGTCTTAAATTATACCCTTGCAGCCCCTCTGACTTCAGTGGGGTTGTACAGAGATGTGTGGGTGGTATTAGCCCTGAATATCTTCATGTGTATCTTAAAATTTCTCTATTATGAATTTAAAAAAGTATAACAAGTTTTCCTCTGCATATAACATTATAAAGGGAAGATTATGATTTAGTTTGTAGCATTTCTCCATTACCTCACAGTGATTATGTAAATCAGACACCCCAACCTAATCAGAGTGCAGAGAATTGCAGAATTCGGAAAAAACCTGAATCAATAATTGTTATCCCCCAAACAATTCCATTTCAGTGCAATACCTTATAAGCAGGAAGTACCCCAAAATGATCATCAGCATTCTGATTATTTTCTTATAGATTTGAAAGACTTGTGACTGCTCACATTTTTCATTTTGTTCTTAAGTTTGTTAATCACTTATTCATAATATTAACGATGGTTTTATCACGTTGCTTGAACTGAACAATTGTTTATATACAGATCATTGATTAGCTAGGCTAAAATAAACAGACCTTTTTTAAAAACATAGGTCAGACTTTTCAAATTAAGAACTAGTTTTGATGTTAAAGGTTAAAGGACATATAAAGGGATCTCCTTTGCTCTCTGTGATAATGATTTCCATTTATATAGTAATTTCCATGCAAGGATCTAAAAATGTTTCATAAACATCTATTAGCAGAGCTCCACAACACACTTTGTTGAGGTATGGAAGGCATATATTATTGTACTTATTATACAGATAGGTAAACCGTGGCACAGAAGAGTTAAATAGAAATACACAAATATTATGACTGGCCCAGATCACAGAGTGAGTCAGCTATAGAGCTGGGAACAGAATGAGTTCTGACTCCATCTCTTGCTTTAATCGTTAGACACACTTTTCATACATGCCAATGGGAATTATTCACATGCTTGGAGAAAATGGAGCCACCTCAAAAAGGCTCTTGGGGCCTTAGAGGATTTCCATTTATTTCAACAGGCTTTGAATCAGGACCTTGTTTTAGGTTTCAGAGTAGCAGCCGTGTTAGTCTGTATTCGCAAAAAGAAAAGGAGTACTTGTGGCACCTTAGAGACTAACAAATTTATTAGAGCATAAGCTTTCGTGAGCTACAGCTCACTTCATCGGATGCATTTGGTGGAAAAAACAGAGGAGAGATTTATATACACACACACAGAGAACATGAAACAATGGGTTTATCATACACATTGTAAGGAGAGTGATCACTTAAGATAAGCCATCACCAACAGCAGGGGGGGGAAGGATCTACAACCTATCCTGAAGGACGAGCCATCGCTCTCTCAGATCTTGGGAGACAGACCAGTCCTTGCTTACAGACAGCCCTCCAATCTGAAGCAAATACTCACCAGCAACCACACACCACACAACAGAACCACTAACCCAGGAACCTATCCTTGCAACAAAGCCCGTTGCCAACTCTGTCCACATATCTATTCAGGGGATACCATCATAGGGCCTAATCACATCAGCCACACTATCAGAGGCTCGTTCACCTGCGCATCTACCAATGTGATATATGCCATCATGTGCCAGCAATGCCCCTCTGCCATGTACATTGGCCAAACTGGACAGTCTCTACGTAAAAGAATGAATGGACACAAATCAGACGTCAAGAATTATAACATTCAAAAACCAGTTGGAGAACACTTCAATCTCTCTGGTCACTCGATCACAGACCTAAGAGTGGCTATACTTCAACAAAAAAGCTTCAAAAACAGACTCCAACGAGAGACTGCTGAATTGGAATTAATTTGCAAACTGGATACAATTAACTTAGGCTTGAATAGAGACTGGGAATGGATGAGTCATTACACAAAGTAAAACTATTTCCCCATGGTATTTCTCCCTCCCACCCCACCCCCCACTGTTCCTCTGATATTCTTGTTAACTGCTGGAATTAGCCTACCTGCTTGTCACCATGAAAGGTTTTCCTCCTTCCCCCCCCTGCTGTTGGTGATGGCTTATCTTAAGTGATCACTCTCCTTACAATGTGTATGATAAACCCATTGTTTCATGTTCTCTGTGTGTGTGTATATAAATCTCTCCTCTGTTTTTTCCACCAAATGCATCCGATGAAGTGAGCTGTAGCTCACGAAAGCTTATGCTCTAATAAATTTGTTAGTCTCTAAGGTGCCACAAGTACTCCTTTTCTTTTTGACCTTGTTTTAGTTACTGCTAACTGATTTGAATGCCAAAGCTCTAAACCCTACCTCTATCCTTCACAGTAATGGGTTCACATGAGGAGCTTGCAGGGTATGAGGCTGTTAAATGTTTGGCCACTTTCAGTGGTCAATAAAAGTAGTCCTCCATGTTCAAAATAGCTGTTGTTTTAGTTCAATATACATACTGCAACTGGGAAATTAACATATGAAAGTAATTATTCCTTTGTGACAAAATTTTGTGATTGTCTCTTAAACCATCACAGTCAACTTGCAAATACAATTCCCAGCTCTGCACACATCACCATTGTTGTCATTGTAAGAATACATTACTTACTAATTGTATTTTTCTTATAAACTTCCCTCCTTTCTCTTTTGGTCTCATAAAATGCAGTTATACTTGTCTCATTGCTACCCTGTGCTCCTCTCCCACTCTGTCTTATACAAAGACAGTAAAATCTTTGGGGAACGGACCATCCTGTGTTTGTTCTATGTTTGTACAGTACGTAACACTATGAGGTCCTGATTTCAGATTGGGGCTATAGGTGTTACCGCAGTACAAATTAATAGTAATAATAAAAATTAATAATGATGCCACTGATTTTTTAAATTACTATTCACTATTTTCAATGCAGAGAGTCTATTTAAATTCTTAAAACATATAACTGGCCATTGAAAGACATGAATCCACAAGAATAGGTTGGTAGACCTCAGGTTTTTTGCAGAATGGATCATTAGATCATTTATATCATAGTCATTAAATTTCCCCTAGATACTCCTATATTAAGCCCAATAACTTGAATTAGACTGAATGAGACTATACTGTTATGTACCACAAGTAGAGACCGAGGTGCCTCAATGTGTAGCACTATATAGAGTGCACTGCAGTAGTCTAATCTCAAATTAACAAAGTCACACATCATGGTAACAAGGCTCAGAACTGAGACAAACTTACTGGCCATATATAGCTGGAAATGAACTAGGTTGGGCACTGCTGCTCTAAGACTCATTGAGTATGCATAAATTGCAGATTCTTATAATGAATTATGGGCACATATCCTCACTGCAGCTTCTTGTGGCTTTCCCATTCTACCAATATCACTTCTGTCTTAACTGGACTGATAAGCAGTCAGCTAACCCTCTTCCATGCTCCAGTCTGTTTTGAACACCTGCTAAAGTATTTGACAGCACTAGCTGGATTGGATGAGACAGTTATAAAACTTTATCATCTCACTAACGCTCCTAACAACCCCGGATACACACTGAACAAGAGGGAGGACATGATGGAGCCCTGAAAAACCACACCTGAGACTATCCAGGGGGCACAAAATGCAATTGCACAAAACAATGCTTGTAACCTCTCCAAAAGAGAGGAATGAAGCCATTGAAAGTAGGGGGGTCTCAATTAATTGCAGTTAACTCACACGATTAACTCAAAAAAAGTAAATTAAATTAAAAAAATTAATCACGATTAATCGCACTTACAACAATAGAATACCAATTGAAATTTATTAAATATTTTTGAATTTTTTTTACATTTTCAATATTGATATCAATTACAACATAAAATAGAAAGTGCACAGTGCTCATTTTATATTATTATTTTTGTTTACATATATATGTACTTTAAAAATGATAAACAAAAGAAATAGTATTTTTCAATTCACCTCATACAAGTACTGAAGTGCAGTCTCTTTATCATGAAAGTATAACTTACAAATGCAGATTTTTTTGGTTATATAACTGCACTGAAAAACAAAACAGTGTAAAACTTATAGCCTACAAGTCCACTCAGTCCTACTTCTTATTCTGCCAATCGCTAAGACAAACAAGTTTGTTTACATTCACAGGAGATACTGCTGCCTACTTCTTATTTACAATGTCACCTGAAAGTGAGAACAGGCGTTCGTATGGCACTTTTGTAGCCATGTAGCAGGGTATTTACATGCTAGATACGCTAAACATTCATATGCCCCTTCATGCTTCGACCACCATTCCAGAGGACGTGCTTCCATGCTGATGATGCTCATTAAAAAAATAACGTGTCAATTAAATTTGTGACTGTACTCCCTGGGGGGAGAATTCTGCATATATTTCATGTTATAGCTGTCTTGGATGATGACCCAGCACATGTTCATTTTAAGAACACTTTCACAACAAATTTGACAAAACGCAAAAAAAGCACCAATGTGAGATTTCAAAAAATTGCTACAACACTCGACCCAAGGTTTAAGAATCTGAAGTGCCATCCAAAATCTGAGAGGGACGAAGTGTGGAGCATGCTTTTAGAAATCTTAAAAGAGCAACACTCTGATGCAGAAACTACAGAACCCAAAACATCAAAAAAGAAAATCAACCTTCTGCTGGTGGTGTCTGACTCAGATGATGAAAATGAACATGTGTTAGTCTGCACTGCTTTGGTTTGTTATCAAGCAGAACCCATCAGCATGGAAGCATGTCCTCTGGAATGGTGGTTGAAGCATGAAGGGACATACGAACCTTTAACGCAACTGGCACGTAAATATCTTTCAACACCAGCTAAAACAGTGCCATGCGAATGCCTGTTCTCACTTTCAGGTGACATTGTAAACAAGAAGCAGGAAGCATTATCTCCTGCAAATTGTAACCAACCTTGTTTGTCTGAGTGACTGGCTGACCAAGAAGTAGGACTGAGTGGACTTGTAGGCTCTAAAGTTTTACATTTGTTTTATTTTTGAATGCAGTTTTTTTGTACATAATTCTACATTTGTAAGTTCAACTTTCATGATAAAGAGATTGTACTTCAGTATGTGTATGAGGTGAATTGAAAAATAATTTTTTGTGTGTTTTACGGTACAAATATTTGTAATCCAAAATAAATATAAAGTGAGCACTGTATAATTTGTATTCTGTGTTGCCACTGAAATTAATATATTTGAAAATGTAGTAAACATTCAAAAATATTTGAAATAAATGGTATTCTATTGTTGTTTAACATGTGATTAATCACGATTAATTTTTTTAATCTCTTGACAGCCCTAGTTGAAAGGCATCCCCTTCTACTCCTGCTAAAGTTTACAGAAAAGCCAACATCACCTGAGCACGGATACCTGAAACCTGGTTCTCCAGTCCACTAAGGCTACTTTGTGCCACATAAGCATCACAAAGCAGCCTTAAAATGACCAGAGATAGCTTGTGGAGATTTCCTCTTGCCTAGGACAACTCTCTGAGGGTGGAAAGCTGACAGAAGAGGCTGCATTGCCTCCCACACAGCTAAGATGTGGAGGACAAATCAGGACCTTGATCTTTATCCAGTGCCAGTAGGAGATCATCTATCAAACAACCAGAGTAGTCAGTGTGTGTAAGATGGTGAATAGTTTCACCAGCCAGGAAAAGGAAATGAACCTCCAAGACTCAGTCCTTCTGAGGCTCTTTCCTCCGGGCTTGCTTATTATCTCTACCAAACAATCACCAAAAGAAAATCAACTGGAAAAAAAAAATGCTCAGTAGTACCCGAGAGGTTTCCCCAGTTTTAGCCAGCCAGGAGAGAAGGCACACCCATTCCCTTTGAGCCAGGATCCCCTTCTGTTTATACTCTGTCCCAAGCAGACATGTGACCAACTGTGACCTGTTAATTCTTTTCAGGCTGCAGTGCCTTTACCTAGTCATATTATGCCATAACCAGGTCTGCTCCCGGACTATAGACACTCCCAGTCAAGGAGGCCGGAGGCATCTAGATGTTCAAAGAATTGTCTTGTCACAACCTTCTCAGTAATCTTGATCAAAAAAGGAAGAAGATATCAGGAAGTGGATTGATTCAATTTTGGTATGGGAGACTGCCTGCAATTCAGACTGGAAGTGAACAGCACAGCTACATCACCAATCCATCAATCTTACATAGTTTTATGCTGTTTCAAATACAGGTCATCCACATGTGCGCCAGAACAAGCACAGCGACATCATCGAACCAGGTTTTGGTGATGCTTGAAAAATCATGGCCCTTATCTCCGGTCAAATCATGGATCGATGATTATTAACCACTATTAATCAGCATGCACCACAAACCAGGATCCTTGTCTGCAGATACTCCAGCCTTCTGAGAGCTAGCTGAAGACGAAAGCAATGAAACTGAGAGTAAATATATTGATTCTGCTTTACAGCTTACTCCAATCTTTTCTTGGATTGTCTCCCGCATCCACAACCAAAGAGATCAGTGTTGTTCCACCTTCTTGGCCACCTTATAGCAACCATTTGAGGTCTGCAGCTGAGCACCTGCAAAAAGGACCTGCAGGAAAGACTGAAGAATTATCCTTTAGTCTCTTGAACTGCAATAATAAGCAATGGTTCAGCTTTGGAATTAGGTGACATTTCAATAGGTTGGCAACTGCAGAGCTAATATTGGCAAATAGAGGCCCTAGTGATAGCACTGGGGGAGGTGACTTTCAAGACTTCTGTGAACAGTCTCTCAACAGAAGTGGTGAAATGCCCCATTGCTTGAAACATTTATAGCTAGAATGAACAAAGTAAGGAACTATCCTGTATTGGGTGGGAAGAGGACAGAGTAGATGACCTTTTCCATTTTACTCTTATTTCTGTGATTATATTACATTATGGAATTTTTAGCATAGTATGATGAAGTTAGAGAAAAAGAACAACAGTCCATTAACATGAAGCACTGTTCCTTTTTGTTGACTGCCTTTCAGTTAATTAAGATGAACATTATAAATCAATAGAAATATCTATCTCTAACCATATGCCTAAATAAGACAGAGCTTCAGCTACATCTAGTGGCCACAGGCTGAGTACTGCAGACTCTCTGCAGCCATGCCAGTAGATTTTTTTTTAAATCTGTCATGTTAAATTACTCCTATTCTATCTCAATATGTACAATGGGAATTGACTCTAAACATTTTTCATGTTAGAGTTTCAACAATGTAAGTGGCTCCTTAACAAATCTGTGTGATCATCTGTACACTGTTGTCTTTCATTTGCAGTGTTTGATTAAAAACTTCGGAAAAAAGAAGCTCGCTTCAAAAGGTGAAAACATTTCTAAAGAGCCATGTAGCTTATGATCTAGTGGCTTATAGCACAACATATGGTTGCATGGAGGATCCAGATCAGTGAACACATGGACTAGGTAGGTTACCTATGTAATGATGTTCTCATCCTTTGTTGGCATGGGATCAATTCTCTGATAGGTCAATTCAGGTATTCCATACTATTTTAGGGTGCAAGCCTGCAAAGAGTCCCAATGTGTATCTTAAAGGCAACTCCCCTTCCTCAAAAACAATAAAGTACATTTTTAAGTGTTTATTTTGATATTTACTTAACCTAAATTAAATTGATGAGTGTAAAACTGAACTGTGCTGTCTGCCAGTCTTCTCAACCAGGGGATTAAGTGAAGTTGTGCAGCAAGAGATCAACAGATCGGGGGAAATAGAGGAATGATAGCTGAAAACAGGTTGAGCAAAAGGCTTAAGACTGCATCCTGGAGAAGCCTGATCTGAACTTTGTGATTGACTTGATAAGGCGAAGGATCCTTGCTGAATTAGGTGAAGCAAAGATATACCAAGCACTTATTTAAATGAAGGCGGAATGGACATCTTACAGACTTAAAAACCTTCACACTTTCTTGTGCAGTGGTCTAACACAGCACAGCTGGCTGGGCTGTGATATAGAATTAGAATTCACAGTACTTTTGAGTGGCTAAAAATCTTTTCTCCTCTCACCCCCCTTGTATTGTGCTTCTTTGTTTATCTAAGCAGCAGATAAAAAGGCAAAATAGGTTTCAAAGTCCTACCATGATCCTAAAATCTTCCTACATAACAATCAAATGTACTATCAACTTGTTACATGGCATACAAGGAGGCTGAGACAGGATAACATTTGTCCCAAAGCACCCTAGTGTATCTATTACTTGGAGACTGATTTTATGAGGTGCTGAGCACCCATACTTGCTATGAACTTTAGCTGCAGATATAGGTGTTTGACACTTCTGAAAATCATGCCCATTATCTTTTATTTTACTTTACCAGTAGCCTTAGCAATAGTCAAGTTGGTGAATAGCTTTCCTGGTAAACCTTCTGCTATAAGAAACTGTCAAAAAGAAGACTAGGTAAAAGAAAGAGATGAGAAAAAGTGATGAGCATTTTAGGAATACTGAATATCAATGGATGGAAGCATTTTATTTTTTTCATGTAGCAAATCTCTTTTTCTTTGATATGGCTATTAAGATTGGGCACTGATCAAACTGCCCATCAGAGTGTATGTGTATGTGTCTGTGTCAGATGGACTGGGATTGAAATACCTGACCCTTCTCTATTAAAATTGTGATGTTGCAAATGTCTTTTCTATAATGGGACAAAATAAAAACAGAGAACATACAATAATAGTGATTCATCTGTTCAGTCATTTGATGTTCTTCTCTGTTGTTGCAGTTCCTGAGACTCAGCTTTATCCTGTACGTGAGCTCTAATTTTAACGATAGTGGCATGCTATTGAATGAGAAAATACAATTTCTGAAACTCTTGTCTACTGACAAAATGTTCTTGAAGTACATGCAAACCTGAGAAACTGCCACTGCCTTGGGTCCCAAATTTCTTTGATTTCTAGACTTATTTCTATTTTCCTGACAAAGTTATCTGCCAGTTTTTAAAAAGTAAATGATTTTGCCTTCATCGTTTATTCTGCTTCCCTCACTGTCAGGTCAAATTTGGTCCCGTAGTTAGTCCCCAATGAGTCCTCTATCAACATGAGAGATAAGAGACAGATGGAACAGATGAGTTTAAAGGGTGGGCCAGATCCATAGCATAAGCCTTCCTTGCCCCAGTAATGTGGGAACACCTCCGTGGATGCTCTGCAGGAATTGAAGGCTCCATGGGTGAGAGGATACAAGGCCCATGCATGGACAATGGTAACTTTCTGTTCCCTCATTTCCTCTATCAGCCTGAAAAAAGGTTTTCGGTATAAATGAACACTGGTCCCTTCAGTAGTAACTAACCCTGTACCCCCTATTGCATGGTAATACCTCACCCAGGAGAAATTTTGGGAGAAGAAGCCAGTGCGGAGACAGACACAGGAGGGCCATGAAGCATAACGGCACAGGTCTCCATACAGAGAGATGATGGTAGCTTCTGATCAATCACCAAAGATACATAGGTTGCAGAAGATAAACTCCTTATCAGATCTGGGTGTGTAAAACAGTGTCTCTGCCAAACAAAAATTTAAATGGAAACTCCACCAATCCAGACTTGAGAGACAAGGTCGGTGAAGTAATATCTTTTATTGGACCAACTTCCGTTGGTAAGAGAAAAAAGCTGGTCCAATAAAAGATATTTCCTCGTGCGCCTTGTCTCTCTAATATCCTGGGACCGACAGAGCTACAACTACACTGCATGCAACCCAGACTTGGGAAGTTTCCAGTCCCTATCGCAGGAATAACTTAAGCAGGGGACAGTTTAACTCTTAGATTTTGTAGAACAATAAACTTTTACAAAACCTGAGCCTGACAGAAATATTTTCATAATTTTTTCTAATTATAATGGAAAGCTGCTTTTTTAAAAGAAACATTCTTCTGCAGCACTTGAAACCCAAACTCTGTGCTAGTGAATAAGAACAAGAAAAAGGAACTGACTCAAAAGTGATCAGTGTCCATGCTGAGAGAAATATTAAAAGTAAACAAAGAGCATTCATAGTGAAAAGGAAATGTTTTCATTTTTAATTATGTACAGTGTGGTATGTAACATAGGAAGGGAATTTGTTTACTTTTAAATTCTACATCTCACTCTGGCCCTTTTTACAGAAATAAGGCAATTTCCAAGCCAAGTAATTATATTTTGACTCCTTGTAGATACCATTGGATACCTTATTATTCACTTCATCCCCCAGTAGTGTGGATAATGATGCTAGGGTGCAGAATAGTTGCCATCTTTCCACCTGAAAGTGACTGCACTTCAGAGCGTCCCTGTTTACATATACTGTATTATACAACAGTGTTTTGGACTGCTCCTGTAGAATACTGTAGCACTGGTTCCTGACTGGGAATTTTCATGGAGTAAGGAGTGCAGTAAACTGCATACAATTTGTTATAACTCTTTGTCATATAAGATTATTTTCTTCTCAATTTTAATGTACCTCCTTTCTCCAGTTTTTATTAGTTTGTTTTCAGAATCTCTTTAATTGAACTGGTCATCTGTCATTCAGATGTATGCTTGTTATTCCACAGGTAAAAATGGTTCTAAAAAAATATTCCTTTAAGAAAATAGCTGCTTTCCTTTTAATACGTAAACCACAAGGGGGCGCAAACACCTAATATATTCAGGGTTGAAAAGAGTTTATATTTCAAAGATGACCACCCATAACAGATTAGTGGATTAATATTTTGCTCTAAATATTACTGGCCTTTACTGATGACATCAATTTATATGCAGCCCAGGCTTTTACAGTTGTAAAAGTCATTGAGACTATAAACTTCACAATAGATGTCAGCCTATTCTTGGTGTGCTCTGTAGAGCACCCCATAAACAGCCGTGATGAGGTAACTGTTCTTGCAAGACCCAGCTAAGGCTGTAATGGCTTTATCAGCACCAGCAAAGCGACTGTGCCTATATTTTTCCAACCACAAGATCCTGAAATTATTTTATTAATCAGTATCTATTTTTCTGACAAGTCTGTTTGGTGTTATGTGAAAGCTTATCCTTGATCTCCCCTGCAACTAAAGCAGTGCGTCTATTTATGGACATGGCTTAAGGAACAGTAGATCTCATGTACCATATTAGAACTTTTTGAAAAACAGCCAAAGTACAGAGGTCAGGTTTCCTGTACTATAAGCAAATTAACAGGATGCAAGACCACAAGGTTTATGAATATCTGGTAAACTAGGTCACTGTACATATTTCACTAATCATTTTGCTCAAACTACAAATTATTTAAACATACTTATAAACACTACAAAAAGCCAGATAGGACCAACTCAAGGCCTTCTACTGCTCCACATTAAATCAGTGAGCATTTTACCATTGACTTCACTTCAGAGAGATTAGGGTCAGGCTCTAACTGTTGTCTGGTAGACAATGCTATGAAAAAGAAAATATAGTTTGAAATGTAGCAAAAGAAATATAGTTACAACCTCCACTGTGATCTGACTCTTTGTTAGCAATTAAGTGACAATGTAGGTGATGTGATTATAAATGTTCTGCAAATTTATCTGCGGTATAATCTCAAAGGTCGACACAAATTCTTTATACTATTTCTCTCTGGAAAAAAACAGTGCTTTGGGCAGTTCAGTCTGATCTGACATTATCTGGAGGAACTGGAGCACAGGAGTTATGCAATAAGGTGTATGCAAATAGATTTTTCCTGTGTGCCTATAAAACTACCTATTTATGGAAAAGCTTATATGGAAGGATTTATCACTGCACACAGACTAAGTAGTAATTCTCCTACTAAGAAGAATCCATGTTTTCAGAAACTTTATAAATCAAGGTTTCAGAGTAGCAGCCGTGTTAGTCTGTATTCGCAAAAAGAAAAGGAGTACTTGTGGCACCTTAGAGACTAACAAATTTATTAGAGCATAAGCTTTCGTGAGCTACAGCTCACTTCATCGGATGCATTTCTTTATAAATCAAGTTTCAGAGACCCATGAAGTGAGCTGTACCTCATGAAAGCTTATGCTCTAATAAATTTGTTAGTCTCTAAGGTGCCACAAGTACTCCTTTTCTTTTTATAAATCAAGAATCTGTAGCAGTAAACAGAAGACCATTCCCTTATGTTTTAGGAGACTATTGAAGAGGACTTAAATAGCAGTAAGTATAGTATTCAGATAGTTAGTTTGTTTTATACCAGAAAAAAAAAAAACATAAAGGAGGCTGTCAAAGCAATGTGTAGGACAAACAGCCTCAAAAATGGAAAAAAAAATTATTTAGTGCCAAATTAGGCAGCAGGTATTAGACTATATCTGCATTCTTCTAAACACGAAGTTGTAGGACATTTGATAAGATATGGTTCAATAGCATTTGATATTAAATTTAGTGTCATGCAAAATTAGTGATCATGGTCTGAAACATACTGTTGTCTCTTCAGAGGCAGCTCGAAGGAAAGAATGAATGTTTCCTACCCGGAACTACTGGGGAGTAAAGGATCATTATGCTACTGCCCTCCCAAACCTGCACACCTGCTTGTCTCTAGTGTTATCTGTTGGTGTACTTTATGAACATTAGCCATTTTGAATAGGAGTATGTTTTGTCACATAGTAACTCTAGTTTCAAACATACTCTACCTGGGGTTATTGTCCTCTGTTTATACACACACCCATGTTCAAAAATTCAACTACATAATAGTTTTGTTCTTTCCCATCACACTTGAACTGACAACACTTAAAAATAATTTAAAAAGAATTAGAAAGAGGATGGTGTCAGATCAGTGTCAAACTTGGGAAGCATAGCTAAATGAGATTATAAGTATTAGGGATATGATCTTGCTGTCCTTACTGAAGTAAGAAATTACACGGAAGGGATTTTGTTGGGTATTTTTGGGAGAGGGAAAAGGAGCAAAGAAAGAAAAAGGACAACAAGATTTGGCCCTTAAAAGAACAAAAATGTATATATTGCCTAATAATGAAAGGAGATTCCCCCAAATACTGGAAACAAATGGGTATGAATTCATTTAATTGGGAATTAGTTGGCAACCATGTCTGGGGGGCAGGGAAAAATGGATTAGGGTTGTCCCACAGTCGAAAACTTATAACTGCTAGGTATTTCCTTTTCCTAAATATGAAAAATAGTAGATTTCAATGTGATGCATGTCTTTTAGTTTCATACAGCATCTATGTAATCCAAATAATAAAAAATGGCATAGAAAAAAAATCCCCACTACCTCATGAGTCCATCTCTTAAATAACTCTTCAACATGAAATAGTAAAAATACAAAAGAAAAAGTCTAACATGCAAGTGAAAGAGAATTTATAAAATTACAAGTTTAATAGATAAATATAATAAATACTTTATGCATCATAATTCTGGACAACTACATTTAAAGCAACTATGCTGGCAAGTCACACACAAAAAAGTTGCTTCTTGGCAACTTTATTTTTGATAAAACCACACTGACAGGCATATTACAATGTTTCTTATTAAGCTTTATGCCATAATTTGTTTAAATCCTGCTCTCCTGAGCTCAATATACATTGGTGCAATGTAATTCTACTTTGGAATGTTTTTCTGCACACCAACACAGTTTTACAGGTAGATGTTCTACTTACCAGGGGGCAAGGGGAGTTCTGAAGAAAAAATTTGGTAAATGACTTCTAGAAAAACTAAAGCATTTCTTAACTTTTTATTGACATTGGCAAATTAAAATAGAATAAATTAACAATATTTTCTCAAAAAAAAATGTTTTGTACAAAAATACTGTCAAAATTTCCTAAAAAGCTTTCAACACAGTAGTATCTTTTCATGTACTGAATAAACTATATTAGCACAGTGTCAAAAATGCTGAAGACAGAAACAAAATAAAAATCTGTGAAATGTTTGCCACTGACTAGTCAACATTTCATCCACACCATATTATTGTCTATACATATGGGGGAGGGGGACTGGGTAGCAGACTTTAAGTAACATTATTCTTTTCCTGATCTAGCAGGGGTTGGCCCACATCGGTTAAGCTTCCAGTTTAGCATTTTTTTTTTTTTTTAAATTAGTCTGCACTGCAATGCATAGTTAAAAATGAAGCAAGATGGCAACATTTGTGCAGTAATATCTGCCCTTCAAAGTTCATGCAACCAACTAATGCAATTCTTTCCCTGTTCACTCAGAATCTGAATGCAGTTCAAATCATTGGAAATCATTGTTTACAAAATCCACAAGATTAAGCAATTTGTCAAGATTAGTATCTAACAGCTGAGCACTGTCGAAATTATGGACATATTACTGTGAGGAAATTAAGAGGCGGGGGAAAACCCATAAAAAGCCAGAGTTAGCCAGAAATTATTATTACAGGAAGCAAAGTGAGCGTCAAAGCGAAAAAGAAAGAAAAAAAAATGGCAGCAATTATTTAAAAACAACCCCAATTTATACAAGCTTATAGTTTACTCTGGTTTCCAGATTCTCAACCTTTCAAGCACTGAAAAGTGAGATACTGTGTCCAAGGGAATGTTTTCATTCACACTGATAGAAAGTCCTTTGTTTTTTTTAAAGAAGTCAGCAGCTCACTCTGCTGGGCTGTTGTTTGCAAACGAAGTCTGTCATGAAATCAAACTCGTTCTGTCCCAACCACAGCTCAGGAAGCTCCTTGATGCGGTCCAAACCCATTTCTATGACTAAGGACATGAGCACCTCCTCATCTATGAAGTCAGTGTCTATGACATTGGGAGGCAGCATTGCTGCAGGGACATGGGGAACTGAAGGAGGCATGCTGCTGCTGCTATGCTTTGGGTTGCAGTCTCTGAAATGCTGGTTTGTTCCGTTCATCGGATGATTTGCAGGGTGCAAGTCTGGCATATAGTGGTTGTGAGGATAAGGATGGTGGCTAAAATACTGGTTGTTTAGCTTCTGCAGCTGCATGCTGGCCGTTAAGGGGCCTCCTTGGCTTGCAACAGGGGGGGCCAGGAACTGAGAATTATTAAATCTTGCCGTGGGAGGCATGCTGCTAGGAGGATGCCCCCCATTCACGTTCCCTGGCCCCATTGCATGTCTGATCCCGCCATTCGCGTTCATATTTCCAGCTCCATAATGTACGTGCTCGCCCATCAAGGCGCTGAAGGCATGTGGCTGCTGCTGGTGATGGTGATGGGGGCTCGGAAACTGACCCATCCCCATTCGATGTGCAGGGTGGTGATGAAGCCCGCTGGTTCCATCAGGGAATCGCCCATGATTCATGGCCATCATGTGGTCTGCCATTTGCCACCTAGGAAGCGAACATACGGGGAGAGGTATTTCTTAAAAGCCACAGCCCTTAGCCACGCTCCTTCGCACTCGCACGAGTCCCTCGAAAGGCCAGCTCGGGGGCAGCCCTCCCCTCCGAGAGCGCGTGCAGCAGCGCCCCTCCACACAATGCTGCTGGTTGCTGGGAAAGAAGTCCGCAGACCCTCCTGCGAATCCGCACAACTCGCCCACCTTCCCCTTGCAACTCCTGCACAGCCAGCAGCTAGAAGAGTCGCGTACGGCACCCGCCCCCCAGGCGGATGGGCCATTCTTTCCCTTGCCAGCCATGGAAGCCTTCCCGAAGGTGCCCCGCAAAGCCCAGCCAAGGACACGCCTCCCCCCTCCCGCAACTTTTGGAATGAAGTCCACAGGGCTCCCCCCCCCCCCGCGTTATTTTATTTTTATAACACGCGTTTTAAGGCGCTCGCGGGGGCACCGCGGAGAACGAGCCGTTTCCTTTCTTGCGCCGCTCACCCCCACCGAAGTATAAACAAAACAAGCAACCCCCCCCCCCCCGCCCCGTTGCACTCACCTCTCTCTCTTTGTGTTGCGGTTGCTGCAAGGGTGTTGATGAAACCAGTCAGTAAAACTAGCCCCGCATAGAGAGGGCTTGTTCTTTTTCTCTTCCCGCTGGGGACGTGAGGATCCGAATGATTCCTTCGCGTTGGTATTGCGGCGGCTACAGACCCCAAAGCTGTTTCTCGCTCCTCTGCGAGGCTCATCAGCACTTGCCAACAATGAGCTGTGTTTCTCTTACCCTGCTTTGGCCACAGTTAATATAGGATTTCAGAAGGGAGGAGCAAAAGCCTCACAGGCAACCAGAAGTAAAACCTGGAGCAAGCGAGGGAGGGGAAAAAAAGAAAAAGAAAGAAAGAAAGAAAGAGGGGGAAAAAGCCAGGCGGATCTGGAAGGAAGCCAAGGAATCCTGTTCGTTCTGGTTGAGCGACACGTGTGTTTGCTGATCACTTATGCGGTGTCTTCAGATCAGCTAATGCTGGGAGCCATATCCCTGCTACACTCTTCTTATATCTCAAAGCGAGGGAGGGGGAGGGATTACGAATATATTGCATAGAACTGGAGGAAAGAAGACCGACAGGGAAAACAGATCCTGTATCATAATGAGCTGTAGCTCACGAAAGCTTCTGCTCTAATAAATTTGTTAGTCTCTAAGGTGCCACAAGTCCCCCTTTTCTTTTTGCGAATACAGACTAACAGGGCTGCTACTCTGAAATGTATCATAATGGACACTGTTGCAGCCACTGCTAATAACAACTTAACAGGCTTCGGTTTTGTCACATAATATGGTACTCAACTTGCATTCCCTCCCAGCTCAAATCAATCAGGCTGTTTTAAACTGCCGTTGATTTGTGGAGCAGGGGTTGTCTGCATGGTATTTCCCCCTGCAATGCCATTCTGCAACATTGCTTCCTATTACAAGCCTTACACTGAAAGCAACGGAACAGCCTTGCTCGTGCCTTGTTCACAATTGCTGGGCTTCCTCGATACAGCTCCAAACACGTGAGAATTAATGCTGTTTATGTGAGCGTGTCTACTTTTTGTAGGAAGGGGTAACTCCCTCCCCCACATCCCTCGAGGTATTTCTTCCTCTGCCTCTATTTGGAGGGGGCTGTCGCACGCATAAAGCAGAGGTTGCAGGTGGCAAGGAATAGAACTGGGGATGTTTGTCTTCCATGGCACACAGAGACACAGATCCAATCCGCGCTTTCGGGGTTACACTCGGCTGCTCCATGTACGTGTGCTTTTGCTAAGTTTGTGTTTACCTCTCTCGGTAGCTTTGGCATTCACACGGAGGCGACTCTGCTCTGTAAACAAACTCAGCAAGACTCATTCCCGAGATCCACCTTTTTACACATACACGGTTGTTGCTGCTGCTGCCCTTGATCTGGGAGGTGGGGGAGGAAAGAGGTGATTGCAAAGTTGCACAACCTCTCGCCTGACTGGCTTTGTCTGGTGGTGATTTGGGGCTGATTTAGAGGGATCGGGTTTGCAGGAAACGAATATAAGCGCTATTTGATACTGGTTTTTTTGCTGGAAAAGAAAAAAGAAAGACATAAACATGGTAACTGCTTTGTAAATACGGTAGTCCTGTATGCTGAGGCACATCACCATAAACCTGCCCCTCAGCACATCACCTCTAACATTCAGCACTCATTTGGTACGGGGAGGGGGTGGCATGCAAACAGAACCCCACATTTCAGAAATCCTGGATTTTCAAAATGCATCTCTAGGTAAAAATCCACCAGATCTTCCCAGCTGCACTAAATTATCACACAAGAGGGAGAGGGCAAGGGGAGAAGGGTTGCAAACACTGCAGTGAAGTTGGATACTGTCCTATTTTAAATCTTATCTAGTATAAAACTCTTAAGAAAGGACACTATGTCACAGCTCACTGGGAGTGCTGAAGACTCTGGTTCAGCTCTATGGCAGCTGTGCTTGGAGACAAAGAATGGGGCATACCCCTTGTTAGCTCCAAACAGCCATCAAGTAGCAAGCAGTAATGCGTCTGCTCCCTCCACTTCCCAGTGCAAGAACAGAAGTGTGCTGCTGGCACACATGCGTCTCAAAGAGTAGAACTACAGGGCACTGCTATGATAGCATAGGGCAGGCTGTAGGGAAGGGGAAATCTGACCCTCTTTTAGAGCTGTTTGACTGGCCAGGGCCTTACTTGTCAATTCTGGCCATAACCTATTTAAAGGTCAGTTAAAGGTGATGCTTTTCTGCCTAAATTGCTCTGGCGGCAATGTTCCCTCTAATTTTTCACATCCATGTGTGGAATGAATTTTGTTATGTGCACCAATATGGAGGTGATGTGTGGTGGTGGTGGGGCTGAGGGGTTCGGAGTGTGGGAGGTGGCTCAGGGCTGGAGCAGAGGGTTGAGGTGCTGAGGGTGTGAGGGCTCTGGCTGGGGGTGTGGGCTCTGGGGTGGGGCTGCGGATGAGGGGTTTGGAGTGCAGCCTGTCCTGGGGCTGCGGTGGGAAGAGAGGACTCTCTTGCTGCAGCACCCCAGGGCCTGGGGGAGAGTGCCTTTCCCCGCTGCAGCAGCTCTGGGGCTGTGGCCTGGAGGAGACGTGTCTCTACCTACTATGCGCCTGCATGACCCTTGGTAGCCTGCTGCATGGGCGCACAGCTTAGAGGGAACTTAGTCTGGTGGGTAATGTGAACAGTGCTATTGGAACCAACTCGGGTTCAGGATACAGATGCAACTGGAGCAGATGATGTGCAGAGGGCAGCAGTCCTGCACACAGCGGGTAAGAACCAAGCACAGAGCTGATAAGTGAACAGAAGAAGGGGAGAGGCAGACCACTTAAAAAACAACAACAGTGAAGTGTGACAAGGATGGAGTTCCCTGTGGGAAGGGGTGCCAGGAAGCATTAAAAGATGGGAGCAAGGACACCAGAATAGCTTTGCTAAGGAAGTGATCTCATCATCTGGCTTGAATTTCTACAGGAACTGAATGGGGTCTCTACCATGTGATGCAATATCTGGCCTGCTGGAGAGGATAATCAGGTGTTCTCTGGCACATTTGAAGCTCTTGATTTGGGGAATATGATTTAGCCATGGTCTCCAATCTGGGCCATGAGTGATAAGAAGAGGGACAACCACCATCCTGATGATTTTTCCCTTGATGGTAGTAGTAGTTTTGTGGGCAAAAGAATGAGTATTGAGGATATACTGCTGCTGTTTGACAGTTAGGCAGTTGTAGACAATATGAGCAAGCAATTTGCTAGATACAAATCCATGGTGACACTGGTAAGACCATTTGTATTGCAATGCCTTTTCAAAGCTCAACACATATCAGTTAGGATTAACACTGCTTTGGATGCCCTTTCTTATTTTCAGTTTTACAGATTCTGGAAGCTGGCACCAGACGTAGAGATGCCAAAGCAGATTGTGGAGAACTGGCACATGACAATAAGAAAGATAAGTAGGCATATCACCCAATACACTATGGGCCTGAGAGGTGTTTTCAGGCATTTACATCTTATATGGTGTTTTCTTCATCAGAGGCTGCAAAGCAACTTAGTTTATGGTTCACCAGAGGGATGCATAGGATTCTACAGCAAATCGGAAAAAAACAGGAAGAAAAGGTAGGGGACGGGTAATGGGGAGTACTCGGTGCAAAGCATTAATCCATCAGTTTGCCAGTCCCAGTGTGAAGCACAATTATTTAAGGCAACATACACATTGGTGTTCTCTTATGCCTTTTGCATAACTGAGCTGGTGCTGCCATCAGCTAATGAGAAAGTAGGGCACTGCATATGCAGGGAAGGCATGCAATGGGAGTAAAAGTATGGCAGAGAAGTTCAAAAGCTGACCCAGCTGCAACAGGCTCTTGGGTATAGTTGATACCTGTGTTCAGAAGAGGAATGGAGAAATATCTGACAATGTGCTAGCACAGGAGTATGAAGATGGACCCCCCTCCACTTGGGAGTTAAGAGTTTGAAGCAGAAGGCCATGCAGGATAGTGGGATCCTGAGTGCTTACTCCTTTCATTCCTTGCACATTAGAGCAACAGCAATAGGCATAGCAGAATGAAAACCCAAAAAGAAGAATCCAAGCAGATGCAATAAATGTTATGTACAGCTGCCTTTCCCAGACCTGCAGAAGAGCTTTGTGTAACTTGCAAGCTTGTCTCTTTAATCAATAGAAGTTGGCTGAATAAAATATATTACCTCACCCACCATGCACCTCTAATTTCCCAGGACCAACAACAATGTTCAGCTCTAGACATACAATGATAGGAAGACATCAGGGTATCTCTCTCACTGGGACAGTGAATTTCAGTGGGATTTGGGCATCTGACTCTCTTGAAAAGCCAAGCTGTACTCATTTGTGACCCTGCGAACGCAAACCATCCCGGAGTGCATTTGTGAGCATTCTATCACACATTGTACAGAGCAGTGAACAAAGACTAGTTCAGAAGGACAATAGTTAGGGTTGTCTGAGGAGTCTGTCACTTTTACTTGGTTTGGTAGAAGGAGAATATAGTAGACACAGCTGGTGCCAGCACTGCAGAGTTGGTTACAAGCCTTAGCACCAGATTCCCTGATTATCCAGCTGGAAGAAAATTACTTTGGCAAGTTTTCTAGTTTGGATATCATCAAAGTCAGGAGGATAGAGCTGGAGAAGTTACAGCGTGCAATGCCAGGCACAAGCCTCATGTAATCACTGTTGTTGTTCCTTCCACTGGTTCCGTAGACAAGCCAGGAGTTCCCCAGAGCCTACCATATGTCTTCCTATTTAGAGCGTCCTCTCACCACAGTGAAGCTAGCTACTTAGTGAGTCTATAAACCCTGGCACATAACCAGCCAAACCTGGTGTGGGAGAGTTCCGCCAGTGGGAATCCCCTCCAGTACTGGCACGATGCTAAAAGATTGATAGACTGATGACAAGCATCTGCAAGATGCAGAATCTGTAGTGGATAAGCAACAGTCAATTAGTATGGGAGAAAGGAAAGCTAGAGAGAGAGTTATCTGCACAGGTCAGATTTTTTTCTTTGCTGGGCTTCATAGGGCAGTTAATGCCCTCTGGTGACAGATGGTCATGAGGCCAGAGTAAAGTGACAGTGGGGAGCTAACAACACACTGCCACTAGTGAGCGGTCCCCCCATACCTCAATTACCCAGTTACATGCCAGGAACCATAGGTTTGTTCAGTGAAGAGATGTTCTAAGCTGAGGGACATGTGCCAGGAGAATGATAAATTGGGCTAGTCTCATCAGCACTTCCCCACATGCCTTCTTTCTATTTGTCTAGATGGCTTAAGTTAGTTTATATATACATAGATATTTAATATATATATAATATATATATATAATATATATATATATATAGTGGCTGTATCCTTTGCACCATAAACCTGTGTTGTCTCTTCACTCTAAGAGAATCCAGGGATAATGGGTGGTTGCCAGGATCCATTTTTTTTGTACTGTGTCCCCTTCCCTGTACACTTACTTCATAGCTAAGGGAACTTAATTAACATTTTTGTTCTGTAAGTGTAATTCTATTCCAAGACATTTTCTTTTAAAATTTAAATCTGAAAATGAGACTATTCAGAACAAAGTCATTTCTCAGGCGGTTCAAGAAGATACAATAATCAAACTAATCATTAAATTTCATCTGTTTGTATTCTGTCATACCTAATCCCAATGTGGACATCTTTAGTACATCTCTATATCTTTTGGATATTGTTATTAAATGGGACTAAATAATAGGATTGGGAACTCCTTTGGGCATTTAGGAGATTGGTAATGGCTTCTGAAGTAAGCTCAAGGTCACTGGGCTCAAATTCAGTCCAAATTAGTTGTGATGAAAAGTACTCATCAAATGATAGCCCAGTGGCCGCCATGAAATAAACTGAAGGTCTCTGTCCAGTTTCTAGTAGACAAATGTCCACATTAAAGAAACATGATAAATGGTATAAAATGCCATCTATTCTTGTTGCAAGTCTCAATCAAAAAGGTGAAAGACTGAATAGGCACAAAGATTGAACGACTCTGTCTGAGGTCACGAGGACAGAGGAAAGAGATATTGGGGGACCAAACAGCACATTGCTACCTAGGGTGTACCTCAATGGGTGGGCTCTTCCAAACTGAAGTTGTGTGGCTGTGTACTAGGGACCTTCAGTGAAGTATCTCCACAACTAGACTGAAACATTGATGGGACATGAGAAATTTACATTGTCTCTGCCCACACTGCCTCTTCTGTGAATAAACAGAAGATTTGGTTTCCAGATATGTTAATTTAGTACCTTTCATGAGCACAGTTAAAAATATTTATGAATGAATCTTAAACATTTTACAATGAAAAGGAAATGTCTCAAATCACCCCTAGATTTATATGATTTACTAAGGTTATATGAAGAGGGAGTAGAAATAATGATAGATTTAATCTAGTCTAGAGAGAGTTCTCTTGTACCTTTTAAAAACAATTTAAACTCTTTTAAAATATGATTCCTATATTCATAGATGGCTAGTTATTGTTACTTATAAAGTGTAGAGAATAGTGGCCATATACCAATGAGAGTTTCAATATTGATGTTCACCATAAATTAATCTATTGATTGTTATAATAAATTAAACCTCTCTCCTTTACTACCTCATAATGTAAATGCTAGGATTCTCCAGAACAGAGGATGCCAGGTATGCTGAATTGTACCAGACTCTATTGTAGTTTTGTTATGTGAACAAACATTCACTGGGAGATAGACTAAGCTCAAGAAACCATAGGTAAAAATGAGTTTAAATACAATTTGAACCTAGATCTCCAGCATAATTTTGGAGTCTTCCAATTTCAGCCATAATCTCACATGCTTTACTTGGTGCATAAGCATCTGTAGAATGGAGACCATATTTAGAACTGTAGTTGCTGTCTTGATTTCATAGACAAGACCATTGTGATAATCCAGTCTGACCTGCATAACACAGGACAAAGGACTTCACTTAATATATCAATACCACAACTTCTGTTTGCGCTATAGCATATCTTTTAGAAAGAGCTCCAGGCTTGATTTGAAAGCTTCAGGTGACAGACAATCCACCACATCCCTCGGTAAATTGTTCCAATTGTTAATTACACTCACTGTTAAAAATGCACACCTAATCTGAGTTTGTCTAGCTTCAGCTTCAAACCCAGGGATCTGCAACCTTTGGCCCACGGCTCATCAGGGAAAGCCGCTGGCGGGCCGGGATGGTTTGTTTATCTGCAGCATCCGCAGGTTCGGCTGATCGCAGCTCCCACTGGCCACGGTTCGCCGTTCCAGGCCAATGGGGGCTGCGGGAAGCGGCGACCAGCACATCCCTCGGCCCACGCCGCTTCCCGCAGCCCCCATTGGCCTGGAACGGTGAACCACGACCAGTGGGAGATGCGATCGGCCAAACCTGTGGACGCTGCAGGTAAACAAACTGGTCCAGCTCGCCAGCGGCTTTCCCTGATGGGTCGTGTACCAAAGGTTGCCAATCCCTGTTCTAACCATTGAATCTCCTTATGTCTTTTTCTGCTAGATTAAAGAGTTGTCTACTATCAGAATTTTTTTTTCCTCCATGAAAGTACTTGTAACCATGATAAAATCACCTCTTACTTACAGCCAGTAATTACTGAGATGGCTGATGTCCACATTGCCCTACTTCTAGTGTGGTGCATGTTCTAACTTGGGACTTGTGCTTGCTTCTCACTTTAAACCCTTTATACCATTCTTGTTGCTTCATCTGATAAAATATACTAATGTGGACCTGAAGTACACAGAAATCCATCAAAACCTCCCTTTTACAAGAACGGACAACTAACACTAAAAGATGTCAAATTGAGAAAAAAAAGCTGGAGGTATTCTTCCAAGTTCCACACAGAAAATAAGCCCTTCTTCTGTGAATTGGTAAAATGAAACACTACTCGTAGTAGATTGTACAGATGTTAAAAGTAAGACTGCATCTCTCTGAGCAACGTTGGGCTCCTTGAGCCTAACTCTCCCTTGTGGGACTTGCCTATGCCCATAGACTCTGCTAGGTTCCTAGAGCTTGGCTCCTTGATTGAGGGGGGAAATATAAGTGGTGCTATCTCCTAATTACCAGCTATTTGTGGCACCAAAATCAGATCTCACTCATAGTACATTTTCAGATCTGTGATCCTTCCTGTCCTTTCTTACATGGGGAATGAAATAGTTAACATAAAATTATCATCGCTGGTCATCTCAGTTAACACCCATCAAATGAATGGGGCCGTTCATACCTCTCAGAGCCATTGTGGCAGCTCTTTGCAGACTCGTGTAGACTTCTCCACATTGGTTACTGTCCATTCACATATTTGAGGTTTTCTTTACAACTACAACAGGTAATGACTTAGGGCTTGTCTAAACTGGCACTTTACAGCGCTGCAACTTTCTCGCTCATGGGGTGTGAAAAAACACACCTCGAGTACTGCAAGTTTCAGTGCTGTGTAGACAGTGCACCAGCACTGGGAGCCGCACTCCCAGCACTGGGAGCTATTCCCTTCATGGAGGTGGTTTTTTTAGAGCGTTGGGACCTCTCTTCCAGCGTTATGCTGCGACTACACAAGCCACGTTAAAGCGCTGCTGCGGCAGCACTTTAACACTGCTAGTGAAGACGTACCCTTACTGTTAAAAAATGAAAGCTGAGATCTGGAGACCAAGACAACCTCTGAAGAGAGGTACTTGGACAACATACTACCACATACTGGCTGGATCCAAGCCCTGGTACAGATGACCTTATAAAAGATAATCATACAGATACTATGTATTCTTGTATAAGTGCATGCAGATGTCTTGGTGGGACATTTCTGAAAACTTCTTTGGTACAGAAAATAGAGAATTCCCTCTAATTATGTCCTAGAGAAACATGAACATGTGAAAAGAAAAGGAGTACTTGTGGCACCTTAGAGACTAACAAATTTATTAGAGCATAAGCTTTCGTGAGCTACAGCTCACTTCATCGGAATGCATCCGATGAAGTGAGCTGTAGCTCACGAAAGCTTATGCTCTAATAAATTTGTTAGTCTCTAAGGTGCCACAAGTACTCCTTTTCTTTTTGCGAATACAGACTAACACGGCTGCTACTCTGAAACATGAACATGTGAGAAAATATTCCTGGAATAAATTATTTAATCGGTAGTTGACAAGTAATTTATTTGATTCAGACCACCAACATTATTCACTGGATAAATTGTTAGACTGTGTTGCTATGTTCTACAAAAAAAAAGCAACTATTGTTCACAAAGATTTGTGGTTACACACATACAGGCCCCAATCTTGCAAATACTTATGCACATGACTAACAGCTCTATTTATTTTTGTATATCATTGCACATTAGAGCCTTGCACTTCATTCCTTGCATACCACAAACTCGCATTTAAATCGATGGGACTACTTGGGAACTGACTGCTCAGCATTGAGCAAGGTTAACAGAATTTGGCCCATTATGATTATGATCTAAAATGACAAAACATGGGCAACTCAGACATAAGCATGATGTCAATCTCAGTTTTGACTTCCGTAGGCCCAGATCCTCAGCTTGTGTAAATCAGCATAGCTCCACTAACGTCAATGGAGATATGCTGATATACACCATCTGAGGATATGGCTCAAAGATTTTTAATGTCAAATCTAAAATGTGAATGTACTTTTCTATTTACTAAACCTGCATTTTACCTTTACGTTTCCATTATTACATATATGTAAAAATATTAGACATATTAAGATGGACTGTAATAATATATTAGGATATATAAGAGAACTGTCTTTGGTGTTACACTTCACTTCAAGTTTAGGTAAGTACAGACTTGCATACCCTTCTTGGATCTCACATCTTCATGTGGAGCAGTATCTTCTAATCTGCACACACAAAATTGACTTCAATGGCACTCTGCGTGGGCTCAAAATTCAGTACATGTGTCTGCAGGATCAGGAGCTGTGTATATAAGTAAGTAATTCCCGCTTTGTTGCTGTCACTGTGACCATGGCTGCCACTAGTGCTTTGCCAACATTCTTGCTAATTTTAAATGTTTATGTTTTATTTACATACATTGTGAAGTATTTGAATCCTTCCAATTTACTTTTGGTGATAAAGGGTTACAAGGAGTGGTGGCAGTGGTCATGGATTATGCACTGCTGACAGTTGCAGAATTAGTTACATTTTCCCCTTTGATTTGATTCTGTTTTTTTTTCTAAATTAAATAATTATAAGGTGTATACAATGTGTGTAATGACAAAAACATTCACGCAAGGACTATCAGGAATATGTTGTGGTTCAGGGGAATTTATAAACTCTGAGCCTTCTTATTTTGTTCAGTCAGAATTTTGTGAGACTCTTTCACACACACTTCCCCCTGATTTGATTTCCTTTTACAATTATAAGCCCTGGGAAAGGGAAAACATCCCAGTCTGACCAATCTTTTCAGAAGCCCTTCAGTACATATATTTAGTTACAGGTTGGTAATAATTTTTATTGCAAACCCTTAAGTTTCAGGCTTTGTAACTCAGGCCAGTTTTCAACTCAACACTCCCCCACTGTCTCCCTAAGGCCTTTGAGATAAGATAAATTGTCCTGTTTTTTTGTCATAAGAGTTAATCTTATCTGCGTAGGGCATTCTCAGTTCAGAAGCTACATGTCTGTGGATCTCCCTTCCTGAACATATCCAGAGGAGACTTTCTGTTACAGCCATCAAGACTTGTTCTAAGGCAGGGATGGGCAAACATTTTGGCCCGAGGGCCACATCGGGGTATGGAAATTATATGGCGGGCCATGACTGCTCAAAAAATTGGGGTTGGGGTGTGGGAGGGAGTGAGGGCTGTGGTTGGAGGTGCAGGCTCTGGGTTGGGGCCAGAAATAAGGAGTTCAGGGTGCTGGAGGGGGCTCTGGGCTGGGGCAGAGGGTTGGGGTATGGGGGGGAGGTGAGGGCTCTGGGGTGAGGCTGGGGATGAGGGATTTTGGGTGCAAGAGGGTGCCTCAGGCTGGGACCAAGGGGTTCAGAGGGCGGGAGGGGGATCAAGGCTGGGGCAGAGGGTTGGGGTATGGGGGTGGTCAGGGGTGCAGGCTCCAGGTGGCGCTTACCTCAAGCAGCTCCTGGAAGCAGCAGCATGTTCCCACACCGACTCCTATGTGGCAGCGTGGCCAGGTGGCTCTGCATGCTGCCCTGTCTGCAGGCGCCGACCCTGCAGCTCCCATTGGCCGTGGTTCCCAGCCAATGGGAATTGCGGGGGCAGTGCTTGGGGTGGGGGCAGTGTGCACAGCCCGCTGGCTGCACCTCTGTGTAGGAGCTGGAGGGGGGACATGCCGCTGCTTCCGGGAGCCATGTGAAACCATGGCACGTGTGGAGCGGGACAAGCCCCTGATCCTGCTCTCCGACTGGAGTGCCAGAGCGTGGCAAGCCCCAGACCCTGCTTCTCAGCGGGAGCTCGAGTAGATTAAAACGTCTATTGGGCTGGATGCGGCCCACCCCTGTTCTAAGACCTTTCCATTTGAATTGTGTCCTTTGGGAAACCTTACTTTTTTACTTTCTTTTACTTTTGGATAACTTTTGTGTGTGGCCTATTTTCATTATTGTCAGTGGCTGGTTCTTGGGCCATTGGGTCTAGAAGCAGTACAATGGGTCCAGATAGATTTTAACTGCTGTCTGTTTAACTATTGGAATATGTACAGTAACACAGATGAGCCCTCTGGGAAACAACTAAGTAATTATATTTGAAAAATTAATGTCTAAAATATAAAATTACTCATACTTTCTAAAATTATTTTTAAACTTAAATTTTGTTAATAACAATAGCTTAGAAACCTAAAATTAAAACCTGTTTTCTAATCAAATATATTAGACAATTGTGCAATATTGTAACTTTAACTTTTAGGCAAGCTGAGCAGGTTGTATGTGATTTTTCACACTATTGTCCACATACGTCAGCTTGATGATATCATACTCATGCACTAATAATAGTAAATAATAATAATACTTAATATTTACATAAAGTAGCACCTTATGGCTTCAAAGCATAATACCAACATTAACTAATTACTCTAGAAAGTAGCATGCATTTTTTTCTACTTACTTTCTAAAGGAGAAGCATTTGATATATTTAAATAACTATTGTGTAATCAGAAAAGTAAATTAGAGTTATATAATGACTTATGCTACTTGTTATAGCAAGGGACTGGGAGTGAGATGGGCTTTTTCCCCAACTCTGCCAGTGACATGTAAGTCAACAGGAGTTGGACTTCTGATTTCCTTATGCACTTTTGAAAACTCCATCCCCTCAATCTCAAATGCACCTCATCTTCTCTGTCTGTAAAATGGGATAATAACATGTGCTCACTTCTGTAAAGTGCCTCGAGGTTCTTGGATGAAAGACACTACATTAGTTTTAGTATTGTTATTATTATATGTAGTTGTTATCATACAATTATTAAGACTATGCTGGTTCCTTGTTTTTATTTAAGATCATGGATGAAATCCTGGCCCAGTTGAAGATAATGGGAGTTTTGTTATTGACTACAATGGAGCTAGGAATTTGTCCTATATATATATATATTTAAACCTATACTACAATACATTTCCAGCTTCCTACCCTTGGCAGCAGTTCCTTTCCACACTCCCAAACAGCAGAATTAATGGATGGATGTGAGGGCAAACAGCAGAATTAAACACTGATTTCTCCTCTTACCCTTCTGTACGTCCCAAATATCCCAGCTCCAAGGCCCTTACAACTTACCCCTGCAACAATGATCCTTTTGGAGCCCCTGCTTCCTCTCAACTCCAGGATAAAGTATCCTTGCAAACTCTCAATCTTCACTGTCTATGATCAGTAAGATCACTGCAATTTTCTTTCCAAATTACCCATTTCCTGTGGTTTACCTGCAACTCCCCATTAGAAAAATATCCTTGATACAGCAAACAGTAGCAGCCTAACAAATTATCCATGTTCTTCAACAGCAGCTCCCCCGCCCACAACCCTGTCCCCAACCTTCTTCTGACCTCCAAACAAACCCCACTCACTGAGCAAATAGTTCCCCCCCGCCCAATAACCCCCTCATAGCTTGCTCTGGGATGTGAATGTGTGTTTGTGGAGGGGAGGGAAGCCTTGTGTGAGAGCCCTCACATACATCTGAAGTTGTCTTAGGGATAGTCTCCAGGAATTTTAGTGAAAGATGTTCTCAGAGGAGCATCACTGACTCACTTCTCTATCTGCCATGGAGTCCTGCCTAACCCACCCTGGATGAGGATGGTAGTAAATCTGGTAGGGTAAGGCTTGTGATTAATACACTAATAAGCATTTATGTAAAGCTTTTAATCTTCCACAGGCTTTACAAACATTAATTGCTCAATAATTTCATTTACAGATTTTCTAAAGGTCTTCATATTTGAGAAGAAAACTTCTGTCAGCTTATAATGTTTTATTAACACTTCAATCATTATCTTAAATGTATAACTTGTCAAGGGCAGTTGATTCCTCACAGAATACTTATGATGGGCTTGCAGAATAAAAACAAACAAACAAACAGCTCTGTGACTGTAGCAGGCTTAAATTGAATTTATGCTATTTTTACCCTAATACTAGGTTTGTTCTTGCTCATGTATAGCCTTGGTTTTTTTTTTGTTTTGCACAGTGCTCAGGGATATGATTTCAGGAAGGAAAACAAACAGCTAAAAGGACATCTGAAGTTCAGTCACACATCTTTTGCCTAAACATAGGAACTGCTATGACAGAACAGGCTATTGACCCATTTAGTCCACTGGACCTGGCCTCCAAGTAGTGGTCTACATTAACTACTTCTAATGAAGACTTATAATGCACCTGCCAATTGAACAATATTATACCATGTATGAATGGGAAGAATTTTTTCCTGGCTCCATAGTTCAGAAGACAAACCACCCAAGATAAAGCAGCCAGCCAGTTATGTATACAGTGGTGGAGATATATGTTGGAGGGGGTTTCTATCTTAATCCAGCTGGCATTCAGTTTTGGCCTCAAAACAGGAAGATGAATAGCTGTTGTCAATTTTATCTTTCTATAACTGCAGATGCTGGGCCAGATCCCCAGCTGGTGATCAAATCAGCATAGCTCCTTGGACTTTAGAGGACCTACACCAATTTACACCAGCTACAGATTTGGCTTGCTCTTTTTTGCATGTGGCTAATCCATTTGTGAATTAAACTAAGCTATTTGCATCAATAACATTCTGACAGTGAGTTTCACAGATTAATTATACATTACAGAGATAAAATATATCCTTTTGAATAGCCCCTTATTATTAAGGGACAAGATAAAATAAGGATGTCACATGGTCTTCTCTCTTCCATCCTTCTGTATATGTGTATATATGTATATGTAATTGTACTTTTTGCAACCCCCCTCCCCTGCAAACAAACAAACAAAAAAACCCTTAGGGCCTTTCTCCTGTAAGGTGCTGAAAACCTGAGCTAATACTGTAGTCAATTCTAGTTCAGGTCACTGAGAACTTTGTAAGATTGAGCCCTAAATAGTCATTCAATTTTTACCTCATACAGAGTTATCCCCACATACCATTAAAGATAAAGGTGACCGAAACAGAATAATCAAAGGGAGAACCTACTTAGCAATGTTTTATATAATGGTGTTACAATATTTTCTGTATTTTTCTCTGTTCCATTTTTTATTACAGCCTAACATTCACTGTTTTTGACCATGATAGCATATTAAGCAGACATCTTCATTAAGCTGTCCACACGGATGCTTAAATCCTGTTGTTGAAAGGTTACAATTAATTCAGAACCCATCTGTGTGTACAAATAGTTTAAATCATTCCTTCCAAGGTGCATTACCTTGCACTCACCTACACTGAATCCCATCTGCCATTGCATTACCCAATTATTGAGTTTTGTCAAGTCATTCTGTTGTGCCCCCCCAATCTTGTATAACCTATATCATTTGTGAAGAGAGCAGATTTCAGTGCCTCATGAGTCAGCATCTCCAGCAGGCCCTTAATAAATATATTAAGCAACACTGGGCCTAGTATCGATCACTGGGGTACCCCACTATTAACTTTCTTCACAATAAGAATTTGCCATTTATTCTTCTTCTTCCCCCCACCCATCTCTTAACCAGACTTTAATCCAGGACTGACAGGATTTACCTCTCCCTCTGCGGTTAGCAACTTTCCCTAATAGCCTCTTGAATGTTTAAATAAATTATATCCACTGGATCCCCATTATCCATTATTTTGTTACCATTATAAAATAAATAAGAGCATGTAAACATAACTTCAGAGTCCTTTAAAAACATGTTTTGATCCAGCAGTTTTCAATGTAATATTATTTAGCAGCATTTTTAAAAAATCTTATATCATCCCAGCATGTTCCAAAAAATGCAGGAGTCATTCTCAGTCCCATTTTAATCAAATGCCACAGCAGAAAGGAACTATTTTGCAAGGTAAATACATTCAAGAGGCTGATCCGTTTTGCACGATTCGAAACCCTCCAGGGGCAAGGCTTTTAATCACTTGCAGGCTTGTTTAAAAAAAAAAAAATCAGGAAAATCAAGTTGTCCCCAATGAGAAAGCACCACAGACCTGTTCTAGGACTAATATTTGACAGCTCTCACTCCAGTGAAAGGTTTATTTTCACCCCAAGAGCCACTCAGGTGGCTCGTTTCTGCACATGCATGACAGCAAAGACTGCAAAGGTGAAGCCATATTTTCATCACTTCCTCTCCAGGCTGTGGGTGTATGTCTGGGGTGGGGGGGCTGGAGGGTTGGTTAGCTATATTTGTTTCAGTGGCAGGCTCTCCTGCATGCTAACTGACCCTACAGCCCCAGATGATTTGGGGGCAAATCCGCCCTGTTCTCTTTCAGTCAAGCTCTTGCCAAGCAAACGCCCCAAACCCTTCTTCAGCCTTTCCCTCTTCTCCCCCCCACCCCCATCGCCCCATTCAGCCACATGCCCCCCTTCTCCCTCCCTCCCCCCCCCCAGCTAAGCGCTCTCCTGCCCCACCACCTCCCTCAAACTAATCAGCTGGACGCCGCCCCACCAGCACAACGCCAGCCCCCATCTCCTCAGCCAATAGCCAGCCTCCCTCTCCCCGCCACTGCTGGCGCTGGGCTCTTCCCCCACCCTGCAGCACCTCTTGGGAAACCCCGGAGCCGGGCGGGCGCGCGCAAGCCCGAGCGAGCCCTGCCCGCGCGGCGGGGCGGGTTCCAGCGGCCCTGCGCCTAGGTTGCGCGCTTCTGCCTCCCGCCCTGCTCCTCCCCGCCCCTTGGCCGCACGAGACGAGCTGCGAGGGAGGGGCTGCCGCGCCGCGCCGCGCCGAACCTCCCCTCCCGCTGTGGTAGGAGGCAGGCGGGCTACGCTGCGGACCCGTCCAGCTCTGCGGGCAGCTGCAGGGGTGGGATGACGGGGTGTGTGGGTGTGTAAAGCGGGTCCGCTCTGTGCCAGGCTGTTTGTTGTGCCCTTCTCAGCGTGCAGTGGAGCTGGCGACTGCTTGCAGCCAGCTAGGAAGGCAAACGCAAGGGCGAGCGGGCGTGGCGTGAAGGGAGCCGCAGAAGCACCTGCAGCTGGCATGGCCTTTTGCCGGGTGGCGCCCACTTACAGCCTTGCGAGCCCCAAGCATTCGGAAATCGTGCAAGTGGCTCAGAAATAATGCGATTGTTTATAGTTGCTCCCTACTTTCCAAGTCCTCAGGGTGCGCTTGGTCCACGTTTACTAGCAGTGTGTGCGCGGGCTACACTTCTTTATTTTTCATTGGAAGCAGAGGTTTTCATGGAATCTCTTGATTCCAGCCGCTGGGCTTCAGGAAAACCACCACATAGTGTGAGACTTGAACTAAAATTGTGACACTGCGCTTAGAACACTAGGGGGAATTCGACCCTCTGTTTTGAGGGCTGGCCTCAGGCACAAGACAGAATCTGTTTGGACTCCTGCTCTTCTGAGGTGCTCTGTTTTGGGGGGGGGGATCCCACGTCCCATCAAGTTCTGCATCTCATAACTTAATCCAGTCTTCCTCCAGTTGCAGAACTGAAGGGAAAGAGACAGTTTAAGGCCAGTTCCCCCTCACCTAGTATTGCCAACCACTCGTGTTCAAAAATCATGAGTTAGACCCACCAAAATCATGAGACTGGCTTAAAAAGGATGAGATTTTAAAAACAGTACATTGGTTATTCTTTCTGTTTGCTGTTAGGGTGGACTCATGTCACATTTTCAAACTTGCCTTCACAGCCTTGAGGGCTAGAGAGAAAGATAGGAAAGGAAAATCATCCTTTTGCTATTTAATTTTTAAAATCATCTTGCTAATGGTGCATTGAGAAATTTAAATAATCCACTCATCAGCCAAATATTTTAGAGTACTGATGGAGCTCATAATGACACAGAAGGAGCGTTGATAATGAATCTTGTCAATGAGTATTTATAGAGGGCCTGCTTCTAGTTTCCGCTGAAACTCCAGTTGACCTAACTGGGAGCTTTGCAAGTGGAGTAGCTGCACCAGTCCCAGGATGAACAACATGTAAATAAAAATATGCTGGATTTTAGGGGTGCTGAAACAGGGAGGCCAGGGGGCCACGGCCCCATCACTTTTTACCTGCCTTAAGGGTCGGTGATGGGGACGAAGGGGGTGGAGAGGAGTGAGTGGGGCAGGGTCTTGGGGAAGAGGCAGGGCAAGAGCAGGGCTTTGGGGAAGGGGTGGAGCCAAGGGGGAAGGGGCAAAACCATGGTTTGGGCACTGGTGCCCCTCCCCCCCACTTCTAGGGAGCTTCCCGCACTCCTGACTGGACTTTTATAGTACCTGTACCTTCTATATGAAATTCTCGTGCTTTACAAATTTGAACTAACTAAGCATTATGAATTGGATCCACTAAGGGACTTGGATGCCCTGATGCTGAATGTTGCAATGTCTACTTTTAGAAACCTAGAAAATCACAGGAATAACACTGTCATTCACAAAGCCTGAATTAGGCACATAGGCTTCCTATACAATGAACAGGGAGAGATAGGTGCCTAGGAATGGGATCCACAAAAGCCAGCATGCTGGGCAGGGAGATATCAAACTACCCAACAAGAGATGCAAAGGACAGATGTGTGTCCTAAGCCCTTCCTTTCCCAAAGTGATAGGGGAGGGGGGTCTAAATCCAGGCTGCAAGGATTACTGTCTCTGCTTTCGTGAGCTACAGCTCACTTCATCGGATGCATTTGGTGGAAAAAACAGAGGGGAGATTGATATACACACACAGAGAACATGAAACAATGGGTTTATCATACACACTGTAAGGAGAGTGATCACTTAAGATAAGCCATCACCAGCAGCAGGGGGGGGAAAAGAGGAAAACCTTTCATGGTGACAAGCAAGGTAGGCTACTTCCAGCAGTTAACAAGAATATCTGAGGAACAGTGGGGGGTGGGGTAGAGTGGGGGGGGGGGAGAAATAACATGGGGAAATAGTTTTACTTTGTGTAACGACTCATCCATTCCCAGTCTCTATTCAAGCCTAAGTTAATTGTATCCAGTTTGCAAATTAATTCCAATTCAGCAGTCTCTCGTTGGAGTCTGTTTTTGAAGCTTTTTTGCTGAAGGATAGCCACTCTTAGGTCTGTAATCGAGTGACCAGAGAGATTGAAGTGTTCTCCAACTGGTTTTTGAATGTTATAATTCTTGACGTCTGATTTGTGTCCATTCGTTCTTTTACGTAGAGACTGTCCAGTTTGACCAATGTACATGGCAGAGGGGCATTGCTGGCACATGATGGCATATATCACATTGGTAGATGCGCAGGTGAACGAGCCTCTGATAGTGTGGCTGATGTGATTAGGCCCTATGATGGTGTCCCCTAAATAGATATGTGGACAGAGTTGGCAACGGGCTTTGTTGCAAGGATAGGTTCCTGGGTTGGTGGTTCTGTTGTGTGGTGTGTGGTTGCTGGTGAGTATTTGCTTCAGATTGGGGGGCTGTCTGTAAGCAAGGACTGGCCTGTCTTCCAAGATCTGTGAGAGTGATGGGTCGTCCTTCAGGATAGGTTGTAGATCCTTGATGATGCATTGGAGAGGTTTTAGTTGGGGACTGAAGGTGATGGCTAGTGGTGTTCTGTTATTTGCTTTGTTGGGCCTGTCCTGTAGTAGGTGACTTCTGGGTACTCTTCTGGCTCTGTCAATCTGTTTCTTCACTTCAGCAGGTGGGTATTGTAATTGTAGGAATGCATGATAGAGATCTTGTAGGTGTTTGTCTCTGTCTGAGGGGTTGGAGCAAATGTGGTTGTATCATAGAGCTTGGCTGTAGACAATGGATCGTGTGGTATGATCTGGATGAAAGCTAGAGGCATGTAGGTAGGAATAGCGGTCAGTAGGTTTCCGATATAGGGTGGTGTTTATGTGACCATCGCTTATTAGCACCGTAGTGTCCAGGAAGTGGATCTCTTGTGTGGACTGGTCCAGGCTGAGGTTGATGGTGGGATGGAAATTGTTGAAATCCAGGTGGAATTCCTCAAGGGCTTCTTTTCCATGGGTCCAGATGATGAAGATGTCATCAATGTAGCGCAAGTAGAGTAGGGGCATTAGGACACGAGAGCTGAGGAAGCGTTGTTCTAAGTCAGCCATAAAAATGTTGGCATACTGTGGGGCCATCGCAGTGCCATTGACTTGAAGGTATACATTGTCCCCAAATGTGAAATAGTTATGAGTGAGGACAAAGTCACAAAGTTCAGCCACCAGGTTAGCCGTGACGTTATCGGGGATACTGTTCCTGATGGCTTGTAGCCCATCTTTATGTGGAATGTTGGTGTAGAGGGCTTCTACATCCATAGTGGCTAGGATGGTGTTTTTAGGAAGATCACCAATGGACTGTAGTTTCCTCAGGAAGTCAGTGGTGTCTCGAAGATAGCTGGGAGTGCTGGTAACGTAGGGCCTGAGGAGGGAGTCTACATAGCCAGACAATCCTGCTGTCAGGGTGCCAATGCCTGAGATGATGGGGCGTCCAGGATTTCCAGGTTTATGGATCTTGGGTAGCAGATAGAATACCCCAGGTCGGAGTTCTAGGGGTGTGTCTGTGCGGATTTGTTCTTGTGCTTTTTCAGGGAGTTTCTTGAGCAAATGCTGTAGTTTCTTTTGGTAACTCTCAGTGGGATCAGAGGGTAATGGCTTGTAGAAAGTGGTGTTGGAGAGCTGCCTAGTAGCCTCTTGTCCATACTCCGACCTATTCATGATGACGACAGCACCTCCTTTGTCAGCCTTTTTGATTATGATGTCAGAGTTGTTTCTGAGGCTATGGATGGCATTGTGTTCTGCATGGCTGAGGTTATGGGGCAAGCGATGCTGCTTTTCCAAAATTTCAGCTCGTGCACGTTGGCGGAAGCACTCTATGTAGAAGTCCAGGCTGCTGTTTCGACCTTCAGGAGGAGTCCACCCAGAATCCTTCTTTTTGTAGTGTTGGTAGGAAGGTCTCTGTGCGTTAATATGTTGGTCAGAGGTGTGTTGGAAATATTCCTTGAGTTGGAGACGTCGAAAATAGGATTCTAGGTCACCACAGAACTGTATCATGTTCGTGGGGGTGGAGGGGCACAGGAAGAGGCCCCGAGATAGGACAGATGCTACAAGGGGCCACAACAGTGGTTCCCGTAACCCACCCAGCAATATTGTTAATCTAGCCAACTATACTCTTAGCCCAGCAGAAGAATCTGTTTCTTCACTTCAGCAGGTGGGTATTGTAGTTGTAAGAACTTATTTTTAGGAAAGCAGGAGCAGAATCTTCCCAGATTACTTACATTCTGATGCAATTTTATGTGGCTGCATGCATGTAAAGTGTTGATGAAGAACAATATTGCCTTATTTAATCTTCAGTATGGTTTATACAACATGCAGTATGAAAGTGTGCTACCCTTGTAATAAATTCACTTTATTTCTGCAATAATGACTTAGAATGACGTCAAGAATTATAACATTCAAAAACCAGTTGGAGAACACTTCAGTCTCTCTGGTCACTCGATTACAGACCTAAGAGTGGCTATCCTTCAACAAAAAAGCTTCAAAAACAGACTCCAACGAGAGACTGCTGAATTGGAATTAATTTGCAAACTGGATACAATTAACTTAGGCTTGAATAGAGACTGGGAATGGATGAGTCATTACACAAAGTAAAACTATTTCCCCATGGTATTTCTCCCCCCCACCCCACCCCACCCCACCCCCCACTGTTCCTCAGATGTTCTTGTTAACTGCTGGAAATAGCCTACCTTGCTTGTCACCATGAAAGGTTTTCCTCCTTCCCCCCCCCTGCTGCTGGTGATGGCTTATCTTAAGTGATCACTCTCCTTACAGTGTGTATGATAAACCCATTGTTTCATGTTCTCTGTGTGTGTATATCAATCTCCCCTCTGTTTTTTCCACCAAATGCATCCGATGAAGTGAGCTGTAGCTCACAAAAGCTTATGCTTTAGTAAATTTGTTAGTCTCTAAGGTGCCACAAGTACTCCTTTTCTTTTTGCGAATACAGACTAACACGGCTGCTACTCTGAAACCTGTCTCTGCTTGCAATCCACAACTGGGAACCCCTCTCCTACAGTCAGGCAGCTTAGGTGCCTAAATTTGGTTTTGTGAGAATGAGTTAGGTGCCTGCCTCACTCCAAACAAAACATCTGGAAGAGGAAGTGGTGCCCACCTTATAATCTTTAGTGCAGTGGTTAGAGCACTCACCTGAGCGGGAGAAAGGATTTTAATGGGATCTTTCACACACCTCAGGTAAGTGTTCGAACTGCAGAGCTATGGGATAGTCTGATATGGGGCTCTCTCAATCTCGCCTGTCAAAGCTCTTTCTACTGTAGATAAATAAACAGTCATCATCGGCGCAGAGGGACTGGACTGTGTCTCTTATCTTGATGCAAGGGTATGAAGTCCTTCTCACGCACACACACGCTCTCTCTCTCTCTCTCTGGCCCAGTGACTCTAAGTATTTATACAAACTGGAAAAATCTTCCAACAGGAAAGACTGAGAGCCCTCCACCCCCCATCATAACTCAGTGGACTCTCCTGAGAAGTGCATTCAAATCTTTTCTCCCCATCAGGTAGAGGGGGAAATTGAACCCAACTATCTCACATCAGGGCTGTAACCACTGGACCACCACCAGCAGCTTTTGAATGGGACCTACTCTGGTAGGTGGTTTCTGTACCTGCCTGTCATATTGGGCTCCTCATGTAGTAGGCAGATAGAGATAGGCAGCCAAGGCCTATCTTCCCCCAGTTCATGGATCAATCTAGGGCTTAGGTGGAAGATAGGCACCTGGATGCCTAGCATGGGCCAGAAGTGCACATGCTCAGAGGCAGAAACTTAGGCACCTAGGGAACTTTTAACCTGAAAACTGAGGCCCTGAGTGAATTTGGACACCTACAGGCTTTGGGCGGGAGTTTTGTGGATCACAAGGAGCCTAAAAACTGGGATTTAGGTACCTAAACCCCAGACTAAGAGGCCTAAGTATTTTTGTGAATCTAACTCTATAATACCCCTATGAGGTAGGTAAGTATTAGTATACCCATTTGTAAAATGGGTAACAGAGGCACAGAGAGGTTAAGTGATTTGCCCAAGTATACACAGCAAACTAGTGGCATAACTGGGAGAAGAACTAGGAGTTTTGACTGCTAGTTCCCTGCTCCAACCACCACTCAGACAATAGCCCACAATGTGCTGTGTGATGCATTCAAAAGAGTGGGATGCAATTTTAATATTTCTTATACCTTTCAATTAATTGGTCATTATTATGTATGTTAATGTTATTCTAATGAGTCCAAATATAATCAGTCAATATTAAGCAAGAGCTGTGGGTACACAAGTCCTTTGAAAAAAAAGCCTCTTTTATTTAAGGTGCCTACATTTTTAGGAACCTAATTTTTGGCACCGACATTTGACAGTCTGGACCATTGTGTGCATTAGGGTATAACTGCATATCTCCTACAGTTCCCGTGGAAGAATAATAAATCATGTTTCTCTCTGGCTTAATCACTTAGAAATGGCATCCTCTCAATTTGAAATAGCTTTTCCCTATTAACAAACCCAGGCATGGTTTCTAAGCTCCGTCCCTCCCACATCCACCCCTCTTTAGCTTACTTCACCAGCTGTGTCCTGCATAATTCCAGAGCTCAAATAACAAAGCACTATCCACAGGGTGAGGGAGTGCTGAGGGCGGAGGCACACTGAGAGGGTATAACTGCCCACTACAAATTTAGATCGCCTTTCACTGAATCAGGTGAAAAAGATAGTACTTAACATCTTTAAATGAGGGCTGCCTGTGTGACAAGTACAAATTATACTTCATGTTCCTGTAATTTGACCGGTCAACACCTGGTCCAAAACAAGTGCTATAATGTTAAAGAGAATTCCAAAGCCACATCTAACACAGACATATCACTTTTCATACAAAATCAACAAGCAGTTAAAAAAAATAAAAACCTTCCAAATGAGATTAAAATAAATGAAGGAAACAAAGGTAGCACAGTCCATCGTCTTATATTTACATACGAGTTTAATTTCTTTATGAATAATAAAATAAATGAATTTCCAGATTCTGAATGGAAACATTTTTAGATATAATCTACAAAACGAACAGTTACGAGACAAAAGCTCCATCAAAATAAGTCTGGTTTATCGGGGTTGGTAAATTAAAGAGCAATTGTTACCAAGACCCTTTCCATTTTAGCAACAACAAAAAGGTGCAGTATTTTGTGTATATAAATAAGAAAACTGAAGCACTCAGATGGCATTGGTTTAATAACATCCACTGAGAATTATTCTTTAAATTCTGTGCACTGACAGAACAGACTGTACAGACCCAGCAGACCAAACAAAAACAAAACAGTAAATAATTGTTCAAGAAACCACTTCTGAATTGTGGCACTTGCAGTAATAACTGTTTGGTTCACTTTAATGCACTACCTAATTGAATCAGGAAAAATAAACCAACTGAGGGGGAGGGGAAAACCTCTTTATACAAAAAAATGACCTAGTCATAAAGAGCACTTGAGAGCAAGAGCAAAATATCACATGCCTGCTCCTGTAGTCTTGGTTCACTCCAAACTTCCATTAGCATGAGCGTTTTGGGCATACAGGAATGCAGGACTGGGCCGTGTATTGTATTATATCAGAAGAGTCTAATCCTGAGAGGTGCTGAGTATGCACAGCTCCCATTGACCTCATTCAAACTACTTGTGTGAATTAAGGGGTTTCAGGATAAGGCTCTAAATTCAGTTTGGCTAGTTCAGCCGGCAGTCACACAATAGCAAAATCTACTTTACAGTGGTTATATAACCCTTATATCTATATATAAACATTTTAAAAAATGCTCAGTAAATTACAAGGAAACTGTTCATAATAGAGAATGATTCCCAGGATTAAATCTGAATAGCACAGCATTAAATCATATTAATGGTATATATCATATATCCCCACAAGAATAATTAATAGTTATACAATAATTACAATGCTGTTGTATAGGTATATATTAAAAGTTTTAACAACAAAATGAACCATTTGTTAAGGAAACTAATTGCTGACCTATAGTGCTCTTTGAGGCATTGTCACCATTTTATACCTAGGTCCCAGTGGGTAGATCCTTGAGCCCACATGAAACTTCACTTAAATCAGTGAAGCTCCGGGAAGGCACAGGAATCTGCCCTTATGGGGTATATCTACACAGCAAACTAAAACCCACAGCTGGCCCATGCCAGCTGACTCAGGCTCATGGGGCTCGGCCAATAGGGCTGTTTCATTGCTGTGTAGACTTGTGGGTTCAGGCTGGAGCCAGGGCTCTAGGACCCTCCTTGGGGGGGAGGGTCCCAGAGCTCTGGCCCCAGGCCACGTCCAGAAGTCTACACTGCAATGAAATAGCCCCGCAGCACAAGCCCCTGTTCCTAGGGGCACCCAAGATGTAAATCCAGCCCTGGATGCAGACCTGGTAATGAAAGATTGAGTCGTTGAGTGGCTCTACTCTTTTCTGGAGGAGAGGGTTGATTGTTTTACCCACTGTCTTGCCAGAATCAGGGTATGCAATGTAATCCAGACAAGGTCAAGATAATGCTTGTAGGTTGGAGGAATAAACTGGAAGAAGTAGCAAGAGTTGATAGTTGCTCCCTCAGCTGGGGGAGTATGCACACCTTGGGTTACACAGGTTTCAGAGTAGCAGCCGTGTTAATCTGTATTCGCAAAAAGAAAAGGAGTACTTGTGGCACCTTAGAGACTAACAAATTTATTAGAGCATAAGCTTTCGTGAGCTACAGCTCACTTCATCGGATGCATCCGATGAAGTGAGCTGTAGCTCACGAAAGCTTATGCTCTAATAAATTTGTTAGTCGCTAAGGTGCCACAAGTACTCCTTTTCTTCTTGTGTTACACAGATTCACTAATCATCTGTTTCTAGATGTCCAGCAGGAGTGTCTAAAAGCACTTACCATTTACAACTTTTCCTTTCAGACCTCACCACTGAGACCCATGCTTTTGCCAACTCATAATTGGGTTACAGCAAAGTATTCTTCATGGGGCTGCACCATAAGAGCATTCCGAACCTTCAACTCCTGTAGATGTGGCAGCCCTCTTATTGAGTAGTGTTTGTCATACAGAGCACATTACACTTCTGCTCTGTGATCTGAGCTGGCTTCAGATATGTTTCCGGATGGAATATAAGGTGTTAGTTTAAATCCTTAAATGTATTTGGTCCTAGTTAACTCAGGGACTGCCTTTCTCCACAGTTGATAATAGGGCACTGGAGATATTTAAGAAGCTTGAGCTAACAGCCTCCTGATTTTATTAGAGAGACAAGGTAGATGTGGTAATTTTTATTGGACCAACTTCTGTTGGTGAGAGAGAGAAGCTTTCAAACTACACAGAGCACTGCTTCAGGTCTTATTTCAATATTTCTTCAGATCCTGATTTTGTTTTGAAGGGTTGTAGTCGAGGCAAATTTACTGAAGGTATCTTTTATACTATGGAACATACTTCCTTCATTTATTTCCCAGAGCCTTAATTTGTGGACCTTCAAGTCATAGTATCTGTCATTCTGGGTCTTTTCTTGGGGGAGTAAGATAAGAGGATGAGAGAGGTGTTTCCAAGACATTTTTTAATATGGGGGCCAGGTGGAAGTGGGAGAATCTCCAGTTTTGGACCTTGGCCCTGTTTATTAATATATAGTTTGTAAAGATTGCACTTGCACAACAACATATGGGATAGGCACATTTTTACTAAGTCTAAATAAATAAATAATAGAGGTACACATCTTTGAAAAACATCAGTTAAGTTACTGCATTTGTGGTCACTTTAACTCATGGAACTGGCAGTCACATGATAGATAACCCAAGGTTTTGCTGACCTTGGCAACATTATAGAGTAATCATTCATTAAGTAAGCATGAAATGTTCTTGAACAATTTACTCAGTGTCTTAGGCACTTAACATACTTTCCTTCGACAGCAACCATCTTCTTGTTCCACCTTCTATTCTGGGACATATATTTGTACTAATTCAAAGGATAACTCCATTCTCCATTTACTGTTTGCCTTTTCCTCTCCTTTGTACAGTATTTAAGGGGTATCACTAAGTAATACAGCTTCCTGTTCAACATTTTTTTTTGCATATGTCGCATCTCCCTTAATAAATGTTTAATAATACTCAGCCTATCACATCTTCAAAGAGCAGTGCAAAGTCCAACACTCAGGGGCCTAATTCAACTCTCAGATAAATAGGCACAATTCATATTTAAGGCAATGGAAATGGTGTCCATACACACCTATGGACAGAAATGTGACCTAATTAATTTTCATGACAGCTCTGTAAGGGAGGCAAACAAGAATTATTATATTAATTTTTACAGATAAACTGAGGCAGAGAGGCTTAATGAATTGATCGAGTCCATGGGCTCCCAGTCAAGTGCTTAGTCCACAAGATCAGAATGTTAAATAACCCCCCACACCAGGAGTTAGTTTATTTTACATTTTTCGGAGGGGGGGGTTGTCTATTTTCCTCATCTTGGCATGAGAACAACCAAATGGTACCCCTTGTCCCATCTTTTCAGTGTGTGAAAGAGAGAAGAGAAAAAGTATGAAAGAGAAGCAGCAGCTAAAGAGGCAACCAGGTTCATGGCTAAAGTACACATGCCATTCGATCTTTTATACATTTGTTTTATTCCTGGACCAACTGTGAGAACAGAGATGGACTGTCACATTCGTGTAGTTCTGATGGGCCAGCAGCAAAGTGACAGTTATTAGAATTCTCACCTTTGTGGCAATATTTGTGCTTAGTATACATCACTAAGGATTCTAGTACATTTCAGAACAGAGTTGGGGGAGGAAATTGAAATTGAAAAAAAGAAAGGGAGGAATGGGAGGAGTATGGGAGGAAAAAGCTGAAGGTGATATGAAGAGAATATAAAACTAAACTCAGCAAAACATGGATATTGATTTTTGTCACATTTAGGATCCATTTGGATAATGGTTCTATTTTAAAATGATCCTGCTCATTTTGCAATTATTGAAGATAGATTTTTTGTTTTTACTCCAGAAGTGATTTAGCATAAAACATATTTCTTTGTTTGTAGTAATTGTTTTCTTTGAATCTTTTGTTCAGTTTTATTTTACTCTTCATAGGCATCTCTCTATTTCACTATTGATTGAAATTAACTGTTTCATTTTAGCCATATATATTGATAATATTTATCTAATAGTGATCATCCTGGATAAACTCTTATATGGTGCAACACCATTGACTTTAGTTGAACTACACCAGCCATTAATTTGGCTCACTAGGCAAAATGAGATGACTGCTTCAGAAAATGATGGGAATAATCAAAAGGAAGATGTTAAGAGAAAAGATTGGGGTGATATATTTTCTTGTAGTATATAAATATTAATAGCTGATAGCTACCACCTAGGACAAGGATTAGTTATGTGGATATCAGAAATTATTAGCTAAAATAGATTGTATTGAACCAGGTGTTCTCAAAAGGCATTCACCTATTCCCACTAAATTTAATAGCAAAATACTCATTGACTTTAGTTAGAGCTGGATCATGTCTGTATATTGAAACCATGCATTTTCTACACTCTCCTTCCTAAGATTGGGGGCCTTTCTACTACACTGTTATTTCACATTAGTATTTGCAGAATATTTTTTATGGTTGAATTTGGAATAGCGATGCCCATATCTATCATTTATACTTCAATATAAAATATGTGTAACACTACCTGAATGAATGCTCTTTTATTTTGAATATTTTAAAGGGACACTGTCAGCTCGATCTTTTTTAAACTTACGAATTTTAAAAAAACAACAACAAAAAATCCAAACAGATTTCTGGTAGCTTGCCCTTTAAATAATAGGTCCTCAATTAAAACAAAATCTTTTAAAAATTAAGATTTTCTATTCCCCTGCTGCTGTTTATAAGGGTCTTTTTAGCCAGGGAGAAACTATGTCCCTGATCATATAAACAGGCTGATTGTAGAGTGAAACTGCTTACACATGATGGTCAAATGGGTAAAGTAAAAGTACTGAAAAGAAATAGCAAAAATAAAAAAAAACTCAAGCTAACTCCTTTCAGTTATAGTAATCTTAGGTATTATTTTTTACTGGGATAGATATAACATTTTGTAGGTAGAAGAGAAACGTGGTTTTGAAGTGGATGGTGTCCCATTTAAGGTTAAATAGTCTGAAGCTAATGCACCCATCCTGTTTCAAAAAAGATCTGTGAATGGGAAGGGGGAGTAATATCCATGCATAAGTGTTTAATCATGATTGAAGCTTTGAGTTTTTTTAAGATGCCGCAGAAAATTACATTTCTGTTGGAAGTCATATTTTAGGCTTACAAATGAAGGCCTGATTCTGTAGTCCTTATTTGACAAAACTCCTGTTGAGATAAGCAGGAGTTATGCCTGTGTAAGATCTGCAGGATCAGGACCATGGTACTGTGCATGTCATTTTTACTATACCAGTGAACACAATTTTGGTTATCACTACAACCCTTAAGAGGATATCATGGATGAAAAAGATCTTCAGTGTAGTATAATGAGGTGTTCAAATAGCTAGACTTTTCACTTGATTTGAAGAATTCATTTAATATCAGCTACATTTTAAATACCTATTAGTACAACATAAAATTCAGAGAGCCAAATCTCAATGATCAGATTTTGTTTGAATATGTTTTAAAACAGCTGCTTTAACTTCATTAGATTACTTTAATGCCCAGTGGGTAGCCATTTATAAGTTATTTTTTATATACTAACGTTCACAGGGAAACTGTCTGATATAAAGCATGGTAATGCTTATGACTAGCTTATTTTTTATAATGGGAGGCAAATGCACTCAAATAAATGATATTAGAGTTAATAGGCTAAATTTCAAGCTTTTGCATAGTGTGGAACACACATTAACAGAGAGACTGAAGTGGATACCTTCGCTACCATTCACAATTGCTTAGTCTACTGTAAATACGTAACCTTCCTGTGGCAACTATAGCAATTTTCTTACAAGGTAAAATAGTATTAGGAAAAGATGTATTCTTAGCTGTCTTTTAATGTGTTAATTGTTTTGTTCTTTTTGAAGAAAGCGAATCACACTATCTACTTTTTCTACTTATTTATCTCCTCCTCTCAACTGTTTCTCTCAGCTGGTAACAAGGAGCAGGAGCCAGTACCATGTGACCTGCCAGCTCTCTAGGTGCTGTATGAACACAAAACAAAAAGACAGGCCCTGCCCCAAGAAGCTTGCAATCTAAGTATAAAATAAGAGGCAACAGATGAATATAGACAGACTCTTATCCTGTGCACTTATGACTACAGCACCCTCCTCTGCACTGCAAGGGTTCTTCCTCTGAAGTGTCCTGATTCTACAATGGTCTGCTGCTTCCATGGCCTAGCTCTCTGGTCAGGTCAGCTCTCAATCTAGCCCCATAGTTGACAGGAAACAAATTAAAACTCAACTCAAAAATAGCCATCTGGGTGTTAAAGTCCATAATATAAACACTAGTCCTTCACAGAGAGCCAATGCCAGTGTTGTCAAGGTTAGGCCCCTGACCAGGCCACGTTACTTGGGTTAGGACAGGGAGAGCCTTTCATCCATGTCCTGGCTTCACCCAGACCTGGCCTGATCAGGGGTGCACCAGGAAGGGGATGCCCTATGACAGAGACCAATCAGACAGTGTTGGTTAGCATGACAGACTGTGGTCTCAGCACACCAATAACCTCACTGTGATCACTTAGCACCAGATTTTAAGATCCAATCTCCAATTTTAATGCCAATTTTTGAGCGTGCAACCAATCAAACCCACAATCAAGTTAACTCAAGTTATAACTCAAGGGTTGCTCCTCCTAACCCAAGTCCCTTCCACACACAAAAGCCATTAGATCCAGTGCCATCATGCTTTTAACACAAGTTGGCTGTCCTGTTAGGAGATATAGGCTAAAGCTTGAATAAACACAATTTGTCCCTTTGTAACATGGCTACTCTGTAGTGTGAACTCTGTAGTATGAACACAAGCTAGCACCACTTGAGTGCTGTTAGTTCTCCAATACCTTTCCACAATTCCCACTGTGTGCCCAAGAAGGACAGACAAATTCTCCCACAATTCATGGGGGAAGAATTCATAAAGTGGCTCAGTTTAAAGTTTACTACTATGCAAAAAAATCATGGAATGTTCCCCCAGAAGTCTTTTCAGTGCTACACACGAGTGAGTGCAGTGACAGTGTGGACAAAGCAGCTGGAGTGTTATTTCAGTGTGGCCATTCTTACCTGAGTGTAGTTAAGTCAAGACAATGCACAAGTGAAGACATATTGTGAGTCACATAAGGTATTAATAATGATTTAGGAGTCGTCACAAAATTTTGCCCATCTACAGGCACAGCCCTGTTCTAGGCAATTAATAAACCATCTGAAATGCAACAGACCCAACACTGATTCCTGAGGTACCCCACTGGTGACTTCTGTCCACTGCAATTGTCATCACACTAACTTTTTGCTTATGCCTATTTAACCTTTCTAATTTATATATCTGCATTCCACACAGAAATTGGCCTCTCTGAGCCTTGACAAGGATTTAAAGGTGTGATGTTGGCACACGTTAACTATAACACAGGCTAACCTTGCTGAATCAAAGCCTAAGCTTCACCTTCTGTTGTATCACAACCAGCTAACATATGTTAAAGGCAGTGTTCCCTGCCTGTGTTAGACTTTTAAAATGTATTTGCCCCACCCCTTAGATTCTAGTCTAGACAAAGCCCTAGAAAGAAATGCTTGGCAAAAGCTTTACAGAGACAGTAATATAGACAAATAGTTTTACTCTGTTCCTCTTTAAAAAAAAGTTGTCCTGACATATTTTTGTAATACTATATATCTTTGTTTACTTTATTTATAAGCCTATCTATCATTTTTTCCTTTATGTTAGTTCTACCTACGAATGGCTGAAGCCCTGTCTACATTGTTTTGTTTTGTTTTTTGTGCACTTATGTAGCTGCACTGGTGTGTTAATCCCTAATGTAGACACGCTGCATCAGAATACCCAGGCTAAACTGAACTGGTGCAACTCATTTTTTGCACCAGAGCAGTTTGTCTACACTAGCGGTTTGCATTGGTGCACCTTCATCTATACAGCTATAGCAATGCAAATGACAATTCACACTAGCTGAAGATCTGACCCCTCCTCACCGCCCTCCGAATAGATAATGCCCTAACATATCATAATTCATGCCTTTTAAAAGATGGAGCTAATATGAGCCCCTTTCCAATTGTCTAGTATATGCCTGAGACCTAGCACACATTGCTTATATAGTTTGAAAGAACTCCTTTAGTATTCTGAGGTATAAAGCATTTATGTCTATCAGTTTATGTATAATTTTTGAACACAAAGCTTGTGGCTATTATAAAATCATCTTCATCTCTTGCCCTCTTGCACATTTAAAAGCATATATTTTGGATCTCTCATCTCCTAATGTTAATAAATACCTTTGGAAAAAACTTTAATTCAGATCTTCAGCCATTCTCATGTCCTCTGTCAAGGTCTCTACTGCTTCAGTGTTCAGGAGTCCTACATCATATGATTTTAGCTACCATGCCCTTTACATATTTTTGTCTGTGATTCTTTTTGTATGTGCCCAAGATAACACATTGAAACTAGTCTTCATTTCATTCTTTCACCTCACCCACTACATCCTTTCACCTCAATACTCTTCCACTTTGTATAAAGACGTTTCTTTTTTGATCACATAATTTTCATCTCTCTGGCAAGCCAAGATAACTGGTTTGTGCTTCTACTTGCTTTCTCGAAAATTGGGATAAATCTGCTCTGCATGATAAGTAGAACCAAATTAAATATGTTCCATCAGGATTTCACTCCCTTACCTTTAAAATACTGAACTGTACAGTAGTTCTAGTTAAACATCTGAATGCATTTTCTGAAAAATAAAACACCTGGCTTTTCTAAAGTTTCCATTAAAAATCTTCTGTCTGCTCCTGTCCAGCAATCAGAGAACCAAATCATCAGATAATTGATGCTACCAAGAGGTTCTTAGATATTCCAGATAAGGTCTGCAGGATCAGTTGTAGCCAGGTCCAGTAGCACCTTCCTTCTCATTGGAAACCATAGAAACAGTGTGAGAAAGTTCTCCTAATAACTCAGTGAAATATAAACACATCTTTTAATAACCTATATTCTGATACATGTAATTAAGATTGGAATTATTTATATATTTGATTTCATTAGGAAGATGTATGGGAAACACTCATTCTGCCTTGTGAACATAACCCTTGCCAGCTCATTGTGATGCTTTGGCATGGGTTATATGAACATTATCAAGATGTACTATTCTGGACTGACAAGAGATTTGCTACCATTGTGCCTTCATGAGAGCAGGACGCAAATGTCCTGTAATACACGAAATGCTATGCTTTGTTCAGCAGCAAAAAGTAGCCTTCCATCCATAATGCACAAAACTGACTTGGAATCAAGGCAGAACAGGATACCTGCATCAGCATGGTTTTTGTTTATGCTGACTTTCCTGATGCAGGCATGAGATGCTTCAAAAGCTGTTGCCTCTTCATCCTTTGTCATTCCTCTACCTACACATATTTGACTAATGAGTCAAGGAACATATTCCAGATCTTCACATTATGAGGAAAATCAAGTATAATCACTTAAATATTGAAGGACTGATCAGCCCCTTCTGCAGCAATGCTTGCAGGAGGGTACAGAGAGAAGTTTTCCATTGGGGTGGGGGAGGAAGAGTTTTCCCACCTACAAGCCCTACAGACTCCAGGACTCACCCAATATCCTGAAGGATCAGCAGGAGGAGAGGCTCACCAGTGCACAGGCTCTATGCCTTTGTCTGACACTGATCCCATCTCCAACAACTAGGCAGTGTGGCTCCATTAAAACTCTGCTGCTAGGGCTTTGGCAGTAGGTGGCAGACCCTGGGACTCCACCTTAAAGAAGGATCCCCACCACAGAAGCTGTATTACATTCCCATTCTACTGGGTTCTACTGGACACAGAAAGAATGAAATCCCATCCTGCCTCTCCTCCCCCAGCCTTCCCACTGCCTGTTATCTCCGGCTGCACAGATCCATTTTTCCATGGAAGCTGCAGGGGTAGTTGTGGGGAATGCTGCTGAAAAGGTATTTGAGACCACTTCTGCCTGGAAGGCAAAATCCATATACGAAGGTCCCCCTCTGTGAACAGATCTTGGGGGCACAATCAGTCCCTGAATTATTGGGGCAGACAGTTTCTAACTACAGCGGTGTTCTCTAAAGTCAAATGCAGAACACTGTATTCTATCAGTACTTTGGGCTAGGGGGAGGCACTGTTCATCATAAGTTTAGTCATTGAGTCCAGACAGACAAATACAGTGGTGCACTGCAAGAGGGAGATGAAAGAACCCTAAAAGGGGCCCGCTTTCCAGAGGCTGGGTGCTCAATACTTTCTAAAAGTAGTGTGTCAAGGAGGGTACCCAAAATTTGAGGAGCACAAATTACTAGTCAGATCTGAAAATCTTGACCAAGCTTGTCTAATTCAGGATCTTGTAGTCTAGATCAGACACATACAACACTTAGAACAAAAACAAAAGAATACATGGAGAAGGGGACATCAAAGGGAATGGAACAAAAAATTGGCTTTTTTAGATTAGCTCAGCTCATTGGTCCATGAAGTCCAGGATCTTGCTTCCAGCAGTAGTCAATCCTCTATGCTGTAAAGGAAGGCCAAAAATATAAAAAATAAAAAATAAAAAAAAATTCGACTTTATAATGCACCATGGAGAAATCCCAAAGAACAGGGCTTCTTTGCATCGTTCATTGTAAATACATTGGCTAAATAAGAATGAGGAGGAACAAGAAGACACGCATTCCTGTTGATGAAGGAAAGCATATCTGTGTCTAATATACTGGCAAAATTCTACAAGAATTGTTCATCCTTAGGAAAATATTATCCCTGTAATGCTGCCAAGTTCAGTGTCTGCTTGAGTTATATCTGCTTTGTGTGGTAAGTGCTGGGTTTGCAAGTTAAAACTGTTTGGAACAACTGTAATTTGTTGAGTTCTCAGAACACTTTTACATTCTTCCATTCATGAATGTGAATTCATTGCTCCTTTGTGCATGTTTTAAAGCCCAAGGAAGGTCATAATACCTGAGAGGAAGGACAGTCTGGTGCTTAGGGTGCTAGTCTGGATGTGGGAAAGTGGGGTCCAGTTCCCTGCTCTGCCACAGATCTTCCTGAGTGACCTTGGGTCTTATTATTTAGGTCAAGATTTATAGACGATATTTAGGGATGGCTCTGCTTGATGTTGCAATGCCTAACTAACTTAGGGTATGTCTACACTGTGAAATTAGGTCGAATTTATAGAAGTTGGTTTTTTAGAAATCATTTTTATGTAGTTGATTGTGTGTCCCCCCACACAAAATGCTCTAAGTGCATTAAGTGCATTAACTCGGCAGAGTGCTTCTACAGAACCGAGGCTTCCATCGACTTCCGGAGCATTGCACTGTGGGTAGCTATCCCACAGTTCCTGCAGTCTCCGCCGCGCATTTGAATTCTGGGTTGAGATCCCAATGCATAATGGGGCAAAAACATTGTTGTGGGTGATTCTGGGTACATGTTGTCAGGCTCTCCTTCTCTCCCTCCCTCCCTCCCTCCCTCCTTCCATCCCTCCATGAAAGCAATGGCAGACAATCATTTTGCGCCTTTTTTCCTGGGTTACCTGTGCAGACAACGTACCATGGCAAGCATGGAGCTCGCTCAGCTCACGGTCACGGTACATCTCCTGGGTGCTGGCAGACATGGTACTGCATTGCTACACAGCAGCAGCTCATTGCCTTTTGGCAGCAGACGGTGCAATAGGCCTGATAACCATCGTCATCGTGTCCAACATGCTCCTGGCTGCTTCGGTGAGGTCGGTCAGGGGCATCTGGGCAGATATGGGCGCAGGGACATAAATAGGAATGACTCGATCAGGTCATTCTCTTTAGTCCTGCTGGCAGTCGTATTGTACCGTCTTCTGGTGAGCAGCCAGGAGATCCTGCCTCCTCTCATCACACTACCGCCACTTTTCAGCTTCAGCCCTCTCTTCAGCACGCCACTTACTCTCTTCAGCCCGCCACCTCTCCTCGCGTGCATGTTGAACTTTCCTGCACTCTGACATTGTCTGCTTCCATGCATTCGTCTGTGCTCTGTCAGTGTGGGAGGACAACATGAGCTCAGAGAACATTTCATCGCAAGTGCGTTTTTTTGCCTTCTAATCTTCGCTAGCCTCTGGGAAGGAGAAGATCCTGTGATCCTTGAAACACATGCAGCTGGTGGAGAAAAAAAAAGGGAAAGTGGTATTTAAAAAGACACATTTTATAGAAGTCTGAGCAACCCCCTCTGGTCTCAGAGTAATGTGACCTAACAGCCAAAGTCAATCCACCTGCCCTCTCTATCAGGGCTGTGCATCCTAGCGGCCAGAGTCCATAGGGCTGGTGAGGCAGGCTGCCACCCCAGAGTGGGTAGCAGCCAGGATAGAGGGACCCAGGCCATCCCTCTACACTAGGTCCCAATCCAGGGCCCTGATGGTGGCAGGGTTGCCTGCATCATTTGCTCGGCGGTGATCTGGCGGAAACATGCCAAGTTAGTCTCCAGTTCTCCAATCACCTCCCCACAAAGTCTTCCTGGGTTACTTCCGCTTCTCCATGGCTTGTGGTCTTGGAGTTCCCCCGGTCTCTCCTCCCTCTGTGGCATCCAGCCCCTGGGGGTCATGGGTGGCTGCTGCCTGGCTGGCCTCTGTGTCATCAAGTGTTGCAGTCCTTCAGCAGGAACTTGCAACACACTTCCTCTCTGGCAGTCAACCCCAAATGAACTGGGCTGTTCCCTTTTATACCTTGCCTCCAAATGGAGCATGCCCAGAAGGGTTGAGGGGGCATGGCCTCCTGGGCCCAAAGAGAGGAATGCACGCCCTGTTACACACCCTTTCTGTTCTGGTGAAATATGTTTCTGTTCTTAGAGAAACACACCTAGATGAATACTGATGTCTGAGTAAGTGTTGTGGAAGAGGTACCTAATGGTGTTTTTTCTACAAAACTTCCACAAAAAGTAATCATGCAGCCATTCATTAATATGTCCCAGTTGCTTTATGTCACTGTATAGAGTATAGAGCACTGTATAGAATATGGGGCTCATATTTAACTATAATATGGTAATACACAGTCAGATGTTGACGCTACTGCTGCCACTTCTGAGTCCCCCTGCCCAAAAGCTGATGCTAATAAATTACAAACACATTTGCTCTCATTAATCATTCTTTGAAATGGCAGAGCAGTCCGTGCTGATTGAAAATAATTATTAGCTTCTCAAAAGAATTAAACAGCCTGTTTAGATTTTCATTTATATTGCCATTTTGATGGAGTGATGTGGGGGTATATATACAGCCTTTGTCTTAAAAGTAATAATAATAATCCTGTTTAACAAGGAGTTACAGAAAGTCGCAGTACAAAGGGAGAAAGAAAAGGCAGACAAGGTGAGCAGAATAAAGTAGGACACGGAAGACAGCATAAGATTGTGTTGGACAGGAAGCCTCCTACTGTAGCAGAGGAGTGATAAACACAAAGGAAAATGCAACATTCCCAACATAGCAGTGGAGAGACTTGAAATTTCTGGCTAACATTAAAATCTGAGCAGTGTAATTAATCTGGAATTGAAAGAATACCACAGATGTTTAAAATTAGTTTTTTCTACTGACTCAGTATCCTGCACGTTTACAAATTGTAGGCTGTGGATTAATAGCCCCTGAGGTTCTTTGCCCAATGGGCTTTGCTCCAAGCTTTGTATTTGCATTCAGTGAAGCTCATTTGGAGTTAGACTCTCGCCTGAGATCAGGCTGTAAGAAGTTTTTAAAAATAAAATCTGTTTGGTCTCACATTGTTCCACAGACTCTGTGGGATGGGTTTACTCATATGAAAAACAAACAAACAAAAAGAATAAAATTGCTGGGTGAATAGGAGAGGCTGGAAAGCAGCAGTGTGACTGCATAGAGGTTTTGTGGGATTCTGGCTTTGGGATAGGAGGGGTTGCAGCAGAACGAGGGTAACTAATAATAGCTCAGATTGGCCTGATTCTTCAGAATCAAAATTGCAACCCTGCCAGAGCATCCAGTTGGACTGCTTACTACAAATAGTAAAAGTTAGGAGATGTAAAATATAACACTTTTAAGTGGGCCTTTCAAATGAGGAACTCGACATGCTGTACAATCCTTAATAGAACATCACACAACGCTCTTTTCAAGTAAGGAAGTGTTTTTACCTCCATTTGACAGATAAGGGAACTGAGGCACAGACAAGACACTGTGGCTTGTCTTCACTTCACTCAGAGACAGTGTCATAGTTGGGACTAGCATCCAAGAGTGCTGACACCCAGTTCCCTGCTGTAAACACTCAGTCACACTTCTTCCCCACTAAAAGAGAAATCTAATATGGCTCCACTAAAGCATTTCTTCTTTTGTTCTTCAGCCTAAATTTGTATTGGATTCCAAAATATAAAAATCTACCTATAAAAACCCGATGGTTTTTATAGCACTGGACTGGGACTCAGGAGAGGCAGCTTCAATTCGTGTGAGCTTGGACATGTCACTGAACTAGTCTCTATACCTCAGTGCCCCCTCTGTAAAATGGGGATAATATCACTTCATTTCTCCCACACTTCGTCTGTTTAGACTGAAAGCACTTTGGCCAGAGACCATCTCTTAGAGTATATAGTGCTTAGTGCAATGATTTCAGATAGACCCTCTAGGCACAACTGTAATACAAATAATAACAATATAGGATGTGACAGAGGCACTGTAGAGGTTCTGTACAAACATAGAGTTAAAGACAGTCCCTGTCCCAGAGAACATACAATCTAAATAAAAGTGGTTTTTTTAGCAGCTATCCACATAATTCTGATGTAAATATGAAAACTGTCTGTGCAAATGTTTGGAAGTGAAAAAACAGTTCCTTCTCCCAGAATTAAATATTTGACTATCTATATCTGTTTTCTCATCCAGTGTCTACTGGTTAGGTTCAGATGGGGGGTTATTTAATACAAATTTTAGTGTAATCATGAATAAATGTTTTGCATGGTTATCATATATGTGTAGTATATGCTTTTTCCACTCTTCAGTGTCTTTAGATTCCTACATGCAGGATCGACTTTGAGTGTATTTTTAGCACTGGAGGTTTTGTTTTTCCTAGTTCCCTTTGCTACTCTGAGATCTCCTTTCTGAGAACTCATAGTACTGAAACAGGGTCATGACCTTTTCTTTTCTTTCACCAGCATACTCACTAAGTATTGCATTAGTACTACACCACATTCATTTCTGTTACACTATGTGCATATTCTTAATCAAGCATTTTCCATGCTTTACTCTCTTGTTTAAATGTATGCACATGAATATGAAGAAATATATCTGACAATTACATTTTATATACTCCCCTTGCATAAGTCCATTGATTTCACGGAGAGAAGGAGCCAATCTAAACCTATAGCTAGCTAAGTCATGGGTCAGCTCCTTCTCTCCATGAAATCAATGGCCAAATTCCCTTGACTTCAATAACAGCAGGATTGGGCTCAGATTAATTAACCTAAGGAAAATATGTGTCCAACCTTTAAATATATCTACTATGTAAATAAGACAATACAATTTATTCATATCCTCCACCCTATATCCTAATTCCATTGGGCTTATTTGTGAGCTGCTTTATGCACCCAAGAAGGGGAGTATGCCCCTGTGTGGGCTCCACTCATTCCAGCCTATGTAGGAGAAGAGCATCGCTGCCATGGGGCCATTTGTTCCTTTCCAGTACTAGGGGGTAGGGAGTGAGTGAACAAAGGCAGGGAATGGGAGGAGCCTTGACTCCACCTCCCCCGATGCACTGGCTAGCAGAGCTGAAACAGTGTGGAGGAGGAGGGAAGCAGAAGGAGGTATAAGGGCTGGTGCAGATTACCTGGAAAAATGGGGAAGCAGGAACCAAATGTCAACTTTCTGATCTACTGGTGCAATTCATGAGTATGACAAAAAGATTGCATATTAGCTCCCATATATATTTATACTACTAAGATGATATGTCTATTAGAATTAGATGGTACCTGGTGAGTACTTTGGGCTATCAGGGCTACTAGCTGTGAACTATATACAACAAATATAATTACAAGCCCAACAATCCTACAATAACAGTGCAAGAGCACAAGGATGGAGAAAAAATGGTGTCAAAATAGCTTGTCTGTCTCCTGTACAAACTTCAGGATGATTTACTGAATGTCGAGCTGTATATATGGGATATCTTTATGCATTTTATAGAGCAGAACATATTTGCAACTGCTAACAGCAGTATATACTCAATATTAATGTGGTTTTTCATTATTAACTTATATTACCATGTCTATTTTATTATCAATTGTATTTATTATTATTATTGTTATGTTGTTTGGGCCTGATCCTGTACTTGTTGCTCAGGAAAAAACATGTAATGGCAGTTTTTCCTGAATAGGGAGTACAGGATTTTCCCCCTTTGTCTGTTAGTTTTGTCTCCTTTTGTTCATGCAATTAATAATTTGCCACTATACTGATTGCAATTATTTTATATTGGAAAATAATAAACTTCAAATTAAAGAGTCAAAAAGACTTCACTTTCAAGAGGGTTGTTAACAGGAAAGAGTGAAAAATCCCTACAACGTCAATAGAAAGTATTCTGACCATGCTCTTTTATATTTAATGGGAGCAAAATACATTTTGTGAGATGAAACTAAAGTGCACTTAGACTGTTTTATTTTCAGCACATTGTCTGGTGCTAAGACAGAATGTAAAACCAAGTATGTTCCTCCAAAGATAACTTAAGTTCCTGTTCCCATTTAGATTTCATCATTTGTTAGAAATCTCCTAGGTGATTAAACTAATGCTCTGTAAAAGAATGAAACAGTCCCGCAGAGCACTTCTCCATACAGTGAATAACTTGTTCAGTTAAACACTATTGGAGTTTTACCAAGTTTAAATCCTAGGTCTTTTTTAATATAATATATTTTATCTGTGAAAACTGAACAAAATTTTGTGCGACTCTCAAATGAAATTCCTTCTGTAATTAATAAAAAGATTTTAGTACATTTCTGTTAGTGTCCTCTCTGACCAATTTAATAACTTGATTTTCCTAAAAGAAAAAAAAACCTTATCTTTCAAGGCTTGTGGTAACACTGGGATACACCATGAAATTATAAAGAGTAGCACACAGTTCATATTTCTTTGTTGGGAGAAGACAAATTCAGTCTGGGAACTTAAAAGTTAACTTTTACGGTTTCACTTTATTATTATTTAATATTTATATTGCAATAGCTACCTATATTGCAGTAGAGTCCAGAGGCCCCGATGAGGAGGATCAAAGTTCCAGTGTGATAGGCAATGTGCCAACACATATAGAGATATGGCCCCTGTGACATTGCATTCTATATGATTTTATGAAAGCATGCTAATGAGTGTGAATATAATGTAACTAAAATATGTTTCAAGAAAAAGGTCTCTTGTAAGGTATCATTACAAAGCTTATAATCTACTGAGTGTGGTCATCCTATTTGTATAAATGTATCACTCTTGTATCTGAAACTAGAAATATGAAATATAACTCTGAGGGCCTATTGTAATTATGCAAAGTGTGGGCCATTAATGGTGGTTTGGAATCTTGATGGCTCCCATCAACCAGGACAATTGACTGTGGATGGCTCTGTTTGCAGGCAGACCTTCCTGTGAGTCAGGCGGGAAGGAATGAAGGCTTGGAGTCTTACAGTGAAGTGATCATGTCACCTGAACTGGAATCCATCTTTAACCTGGTATTTTTCCATTGAGAAGGAGGGGTGGGAACCCAGAGGGACAAAGGATTTCCGTCTTGTGCAAAAGATATATAAGTGGGTGGAACAGAACAAGGGGGAGGCCATCATGAGAAATCCCCTAGCTACCACCTGAGCTGGAACAAGGGCTGTACCAGGGGAAAGGATTGTGCCCAGACTAGGAAGGCATCCAGTCTGTGAAAGAAACTTATTGAAACATCTCTGTGGGTGAGATTTTATCTGTATTCAGTTTTATTACTGTACTAGACTTAGACTTGCGTGTTTTATTTTATTTAGCTTGGTAATTCACTTTGTTCTGTCTGTTACTACTTGGAACCACTTAAATCCTACTTTCTGTATTTCATAAAATCACTTTTTACTTATTAATTAACCCAGAGTATGTATTAATACCTGGGGGGAAGGAGGCAAACAGCTGTACATATCTCTCTATCAGTGTTATAGAGGGCGAACAATTTATGAGTTTACCCTGTATAAGCTTTATACAGGGTAAAACGGATTTATTTAGGGTTTGGACCCCACTGGGAGTTGGGCATCTGAGTGTTAAAGGCAGGAACACTTCTTAAGTTGCTTTCAATTAAGCCTACAGCTGTTAGGGGACATGGTTCAGACCTGAGTTTGGGTTTGCAGCAGGCTAGCGGGTCTGGCTCAAACTAGGCAGGGCACTGAAGTCCTAAACTGACAGAGCAGGAAAGCAGGAGCAGAAATAGTCTTGGCACATCAGGTGGCAGTCCCAAGGGGGTTTCTGTGATCCAACCCGTCACAGTCCCCTTCACATAAAACTTACTGTTTGGGGGCATGATCCTGAGACTGATCACCTGCTTAAAGTTAGCTCATTGAGATTACTCACATGCTTATAGTTAAACATGTACATATGTATTGGCTGGACTGAGGCCTTAAAAGACAGGTGATATTTGATGTATGTGGGAGGGGAGCCAAAGATACAATCAAATATATATCCTTGTTACATACATATACACATTTGCTTTTTTATTATTATTAAGAAGATACATTATTAGTTTTCCCCACCTGCCTCTGGAAAATTTATTTTAAATGGTGGAAGAAAGGTTGCTATTGAGTAGGGATTTGAAGGAGAGAGCAGTAACCTTATCGATTCCTATGGGTGTGAGGCAACATGGAAGAAGGGGTGGACATGTTTTTGAGTTGACATGAGGACTGGCTTGGTTTTGGGGTTTTTTGTATCTTGCACACCCAATTTAAACCATTCCGGCTCATCACGATCACATCACAATATGTAACGGTGGAGTAAGAGTATATGAAGCCTGGATACAACCTAGCTTCTCATGAAGTGCTCATGAATGTGTGCATTTCCTGACTAGTTCTAATATACACTTTGATTTACAACAGTAGTGAACAGAAATAATTACTTCATCTGTTTCATAGGACAATTTCATTTTTTAGTTTTAAAATTCCATACAAACATATTAACATAGTGCACCTTCTAAGTGCGTTCACAATATGCATGTTTTGGTACATTGCTATATCAGTGCCAAATCTGACTAGAGCTGATTGAATAGTGGGAAAAATTGTATGCAATCATTCATTTGAATTCAAAAACAAATTTTGATCTGATCATGTCCACCATCCTTTTGTGAAAACTCAAGCGTGATTGTTACAATTGTGAATACTCCAGAAAAGATAATTTTAAGATTGAATGCTTGAATATTTACTAAATTTTAGCAGTATAGTCACAAAGGGATGACTCAGTTCCCCTTCAGTAAACCCCCTGAGGGCATTAAGGGCCAATGCTTGGTCCTGTAGAGAGCTAGTTGTCCTGAGCTGAGGATCATTTTTGCCCAAGTTCAGTAGACCTATGCCAGCTGAGAAGACAGCCATGCTTTCTAGTAAACTAAGTTGATACTTTTTCTTATGAGATTATTACAGAGTGCACAGGACTCTATCAGAATGATCCAACTTTTAAGAAGTTCCTGTGAGCTTTGATCTTGAGGACTTCAAAGCTGTCTAGGGGATGGACATTTGCTGGAAAAAGATTGGCCTATCTGGAAGAAGGAGGAGTGCCACAGATATTCAGCAAATGAAGCTCTTAGCCACTTGGGGAAAATTAGAATCACCTAGCACTTGTCTCGCTGTGCTTTATTTAGTCTCTTCCAGATCAGTGGGAAAAGTTGTCGGGGTACATAAAATAACTGCTATTCAGGGGACTGAGAAAGCCTCCTGATTCCAGGTTTTTGGCTCAAGGTGTGTACTGCCCTGTGAGCAGGAAGTGATTGGACTGGGATGCAAACAGTCCATGGAGGGAAGACAGCTGTAGGAGATACAATTCTGAAGATTCCCTGTTGAATGTCCATTCCTCCAGGTTCCTTCAGTCACCCTGGAGGTTGTTTCCCCAGAATGTGTAATATGGAAGAAAAGAGCTGATTCTAGCAACAGGATCTCACCCTTTGTTCTGCTTTGGTTGTTCAGATAGGTGACCACTGATGTATTGTCTGTTCTAACAAAATGTGGTGGCTGTTATAGGACTCCTTGAAGATCAGAAGGGCTAGTTGGACCATCCATAGCTCTAGGACGTTGATGTGAAGCCTATGTTCCCGTGATGAGCATTGTTCCTGGTGCACATCTCCATTCCAGGATACTGGCACTGGCTAATAGATTAAGTCAGGGCAAATCCTGAAGGAGGCACCCTTTCAGAGGATGGCATTTTGACATCCACCAGGTTAAGGAATTTCATCTTTAAGGCAATGAAGACTTGGGAGTTGAGGTTCTCTCTGCTCATCTGATGAGATGAAGTATAAATTGCTGAAGAATCCAAACATGATATAGTGATCAGCTAAAAATAGCAGCATACCCCAGATGGTATATGCCCAAGAATTCTGAATGAACTTAAGAATGCAGTGGCAGCTAGTAAAAAAAATATGCAATCTCTTATTAATGTCAGTTACTATAGCAGGGGTTCTCAAACTTCATTGCACCACTACCTCCTTCTGACAAAAAAAAATTACTACATGACCCGAGGAGAGGGGACCAAAGCCTGAGTCCAACTGAGTCCCACCTCCCCGGGGTGGGGGCAAAACCTGAGTCTCACCATCCTGGGTGGGACGGGGTCAAAGGCCAAGGCCCAAGGGCTTCAGCCCTAGCCAGGGGGCTTGTAACCTGAGCCCTGCCGCCCAGGGCTATGGAGCTCGGGCTTTCAGGCTCAAAGCCCCAGCAAGTCTAAGCCAGCCCTGGCGACCCCATTAAAATGGGATCATGACCCACTTTGGGATCCTGACCCACAGTTTGAGAACCGCTGTACTATAGCAAAAGATTGGAGGGTAGCAAATATTGTAGCTACATTTAAAAAAGATATAGCAGTGACTGGGAGAATTACAGACGAGTAAGCCTTACTTCTGCCTTTGGCAATTTGGTTGAAGTGATAATTAAAAACAGAATTACAAAAGACCTAGATGATCATGATACATTGGGGACATAATAAGCATAGCTTTTGCAAAGGAAAATTGTGCCTCACTAACGTATTCAAATCCTTGAATGTGTCAATAAAATAGTGGATAAATGGGAACCAGACAATATAATTTATTTGGACAAACAAAGGCCTTTGACAAAGTCTCTCTCAAGAGGCTACTAAAGAAACTAAGTAGTTATGATGTGAGAAGTAAAGTATTGTCATGCAGAAACTGAGTAAGAGACACAAAACAAAGAGTAGAAGAAAATGGTCAATTTTCATCACGGCAAAAGTTTAACTATGGGATGCCTCAAAGACTGGTGCTGGATAGTATATTTATTAATAATCTGGAAAAGGGGGTGAACAGTGTGTTAGTTGAGACTGGAGAAGACTATGAGGAACTTCAGCAGGACTTAACCAAGCTAGGCATATGGCTAGCAGGATCACAGATGAAATTCAGTGTTGCCTCAAACAAAGTGATACATATTAGAATAAATAATTTGAACTATTTGTACATTTTATTGAAATCTAAGTTACATAAACTCAGGGAAAAGACCTGGGCATTACTCTGCACAGCGAAGGAAGACCTCTGCTCAATGTGTAATGGTGGTCAAAAAAGCAAACAAAATGTTAAGATTCCTGGTAAGGTGTGCTTAGAACCAAGGAGGGTCTCCTGACTTCCACCCACTATCCACTGGACCATGTGTCTCTTTACCAAGGCCCCTGCTTTAATTTGATTAAGGGCTTTAAATATCAGGAACCCTGAGGCTGTTCTAGTTGTAAGGACCCTGAGTGGTGAATGGAGCTAGAAACTTGCACCTGGGCAGAATACAGTTTGAATACTTGCATTTTATGCCATTAATTGTCTATCAGCTCTACTAAAAGTTTGTCATTTTGTGCTCAGCTCCTTTGTTATACCTCTGCACTGAAGACGGAAGGGAAAGAAATTCTGGAGCCATTAGAACATAACACCTTTCAATCTCATTTCCTCCCTTTTACTTAAAATTTTAAAAATTCAAACCAATGGGCTTCTGAGGCTTGCTGGGTGGCACATGCTTGAAGAAGCAGCTGGGGAGCAATATACTCAATGCAGTAAGAGGTGATATCGCAAACTCTTCCACACCCAGGGTACCAGTTATTAATCTCTTGGTAACTGTGTTCACATTTGAACTGTCTTGTCTCTTTTGTGAGATCCAATAATCTTTGTTTTTTCTCCTTTTCTAGGACTAATTTTCCAAATCATTAATTTTCAGTGGCCAGGCTTCAATTAGGTTAATCAGGCATTGATTAGATTTCTCAACTTCCTGACATTTATTTTCCACCTTGCCTATATGGTTCCATGACTCCATTACCCGATTGTTCACTTATTGCGTATCAGGTTTATTACTCTCCATTAAGATTACCTGATGAGAGGTCTCTTTAGCCATCCAACTAGCCATTTCCATTAGCGATGTTGTCATTTCTCATTCAAGGCCAGATTCTACCATCCTTACACTGAATAGTGCTTTTTTCTAAGTAATGCCCTTGAGGTCAGTAGACTCCTCACAGAGTAAGGTATTATTTACCATGAGGAGTGGTAGCAGACTGACCAAAAAGGAAAGTGCTTGACTTGGCACACTCTTCGTAACCATTGCTTAAAAACTTGTAAGCCTTAGAAAACTTACTATAGAAGGAGACTGTGGTTATTTTTCATAATATACAACATCCCTTCAGTTTCCATTGTTATTTTCAGCTGCTTTTGTCAGTTTCAAGACCTACACTATTAAAACAAGGACAAAAGTCTTTAGCATAATACTTTTTCATAAACAATACTCCCACTTTCCAAGGGAAATTCATTAACTGATGCAGTTTCACAGTGCACTCTTTTTGCTGCCCTCATCTCATGAAGACATTTAACTCCCTTCCTTTATTCCTTTAAAGATTTCACAGATACCATATGTGTTATGATAGCTAAATCTTCGTTCTGAAGTGTAAACTTTATTATTAGTAGTAATAATAATAATTTGATTTCTACTTAATAATAGTTCCAAAAGTTCAGCATTAGCATAGATTAATGATTGATAAAATCAAACATGGTTTTAAGAAATTTGCCTAACTGCATAGTAGACATGGTGTAATGTCCAGAGAAAAGAATTAGAGTCAGTTAAAGGGGTGGGAAAGCTCAGGCGGGATGGACAGGATCTGGCCCGCGGGACCGTACTGTCCATCCCGCCTGAGCTCTCGGCTGGGGATGCTCGCATGTGAATTTTTACTGACCTGGCGGCACTCCAGGTCTTCGATGGCTGGTCCTTCAGTGCCGCTGAAGACCCAGAGGGACTGAAGGACGTGCTGCCGAAGTGTCGCTAAAGACCCGGAGCGAGTGAAGGAACCAGTTCTTGAGCTTCTGGCAGCTCATCACTGCCCAAGTTGCTCACAGAGAGCATGCTACACTGCAGAGTTGGCAGCTCAAACTGAAGCTCAAAGTTATTGATTTTAATGAGACCTGCTCAGAACACAGACCAAACTTCAGGAAAATTACTGCTTAAATTTTCTGAGCAGCTCTAAACTGAAACAGTTTGTAACCCATTTCCTGAGAAAGTATCCCTCTCACCATGAGATATTAGCAAAGCTGTAAATTTCTACAGTGGCAGTCATTTTAAATGAAAGACTCTGGCTGTCAGAGCTTTTTGTTTGAAGACTCCTTATCTTTGGAACTTGGCGTCCTCAGCTTTTCTATAGGCAGTTGTGGAAGGGTTGCGTTGATGGACTGAGAAGCAGAGGTTTGTGTTTGTGTCTGTGTACATGTTGGGGAGGCTTATATGGCAATTCAATTAATAGATTAATGGTTAGAATATTTGAATTCAATATGATTGTTTTAAAATTTTTTTAATGGGCCCGATTGTTAACGGTGCCAAGAACTCACAAGTTCAGTTGACTTCACTGAAAACTGTGGGTACTCAGTGCATTTAAAAAGCAGGCACCAAGAGTCTGAGATTGGTGCTATACAATCTAATTATATACACAACATAAATAATACAGTCCAAGCTTTCTTTGAATGGAGAAAGTCAGGATGCATCCCCTTTTCAAACTGCACACCAGTACACAAAGTGTCTTTTTCCACAGGGTTTTACCTTTCTGCCTCTGCAGTACTCCCACTTTTTTGTTGTCTTTGTTCACAAACAACCAAATAGAAGTCAGTGGACATACGAGACTCTCCTAATCTTCAGATTATTGACACAATAGATTGTAAAGCCCCCCAGGGCTGCACTTTTATCTACTGTGTCAATAGGTTTTGTGTATTAAAATGTAGTAATTTGTGTAATTTATGTACTATAGCTCCCATCTGAAAAACTCTTAGCAATATGAGTTACTTTGCACATTGGAGCAGTCCCATTGAATTCAATAGCGCAACTTGCATGTGTGAGAGTGTACAAGATTGGAGCCACAGAATGAATTCACAATAGGGTGACCAGACAGCATGTGTGAAAAATCAGGATGGAGGTGGGGAGTAATAGGCACCTATAGAAGAAAATGCCCCAAATATCGGGACTGTCCTTATAAAAAAGGGACATATGGTCACCCTAATTCACAGTACCACACATACTTGAAGATAAGTTAGATGCTTAGTCATGCCCAATATTTGCAGGATCATTCTATATATGGACTGTTTTAAAGATACAGTTATGACTAAAGCTAAGATTTTTTCATGGTTATTTTTAGTAAAAGTCATGGACAGGTCACGGGCAATAAACAAAAATTCACGGACGTTGTGACCTATCTGTGACTTTTACTGCTGTGGCTCCGTGGTTTCCCCTGCCACTGTGGTGACTGGGAGCTGTGGGGTTCCCCCTCTGCCCGCGGCAGCTGGGAGCTGCAGGGTGACCATATTTCCCCAAGAGAAAATGGGACACTCCCAGCCCCACACCTGAGGTGTCCCCCTCCCCCATGTGAGGCTGTTGGCCATCACTGGAACCCTGAGGAGGGTCCCCTCAGGAGTCTGTCACCTGTGGCTGGAACCTTGCAAGGGGGCCCTGTCGCCTGTCACTGGAACCCTGCCAGGACCCTGCTAGCTGCCAGCTCCAGAGTCTGGCAGCCCCTGGGGCTGAAGTAGAGAATGACATGAAGGTCTCTGGAAGTCACGGAGTCTGTGACTTCCATGACTTCCATGACATACACGTAGCCTTAGTTATGATAAATCAGGTAACTGCAGGTGACTTATTATAATGAGCATGCAGTGTGCCAAAATGGTGCCATCTATGATGATGACAACGATAAAGAAAGCTGCAACTAGATTACCATATGGAAGATGCTTTGCATGAAGACATCAGTGCAGACAGTATATTAATAGCAGGCTTCACCATTTGTTTGATAACTCTGATTCTGAATTGCAAATGTTGGGTTTCTGAATTGCTCTCATCAGTGTACTGCTGACTACTGTGCCATTAATAAAACGCTGTGAAGCTTTGGGATGTTGACTTGAGCCTTTGTATTTTTGTTGTTTTGTCCTGCAAATTAATAAACTGCCTTACAACTAGGTACTCGTTTTTTACCTTCAGATGTGTCTACACTGCTGAACTTCTACTGAAGTCAAAGGGCTAGACTTGAAATGCCTAAGCCTGAAGTGGCTGTTCAGAGGAGTGGTGGGGAGAAACCTACCCTGCTGCAAGGTTTTGTTAAGGCTACTTGGGTCACAGTTCTGAGTCCCTGGCAGAGTTAAGGCTCTGCCCTGCTCCTGCTCTTCCCAATGTGGTGGCTAGGGCAGGGAGTGGGTGGAATCATGGCTCTGCCACAGCTTACGCTGTAGCAACTGGAACTGGCTGGGAATGAGGATAGAAGTGAGCTGAATCCTTATTAAAACTGAAAAAAAATTATTATTCTCCCCCTGCCCTGATCAGGAAAAGAGCAGGGGAGGGATTGTGACATAGTCACAGTTCCTTCTCGATGCTGCTCCTGTTGAGGCACAGCTACATGCTGAACCTAAAGGCTCAGCCTAGCTCCAAAGGACATATGGGTTTGAGCACAGAATTTGATCCTTATATATTCTGTTGTTTCAAAACACACAAAACTTGACTCAAAACAAAATCCTGGACACCCTTCCTGCATCTCCTCCCCCCTACACTTTATTGAGTAGTTTGAATACAAACTTTATGGCTCAGGCCCACCTCTCTATAAAATAAGAGCTGTACAATTTTCATTTTCATAAAATGGCTCACATTTTGCTTGTCTCCAAAAAATGACAAATTTGAGGCTTATTACTATGAGCATTAATGCTGTGAATTAGAAATTGCTGCATACCTCATTAACTGCTTCAACTTATGTGATAATTAGAAATGAGAAGACATATTTTCTTACTAAAAATGAGAATGGATATGATACATTTTGCCAGGATCTGAATGGAAAGAATAATTTATTGCACTAAGATTATGTACATTAGAAATATATATATATATATTGCATGACTTGGGTTACCTACATTATTACTGAGTGAATTATTGCAAGTCATCCCATTATTGCATGTCTCAATATAACCTTTGTGCCACATCCCACCACCTTGCGTTTTGAATGGGCTACTTGTGTTATGCCAATAGAAAAACTATTTTATAAACAAGTTCAAGAGTTTGAAAATGATATCAGAGTAATTTCATGTTTGTCTCTGTCTGCAAACCCAAATGCACTAGTTACTATGAGTCTATCTGTATAGATCTCAGATGGAGCCATGAAAACCGCTGAAAATTAACTAAAAACTTCAGGAGGTTAAAACGTGATATGTCAGGAAATTTTCAGAGCTGGAAACAAGCCTTGGATCCTCTGGGAAAATGGCAGCGCTCCCTGTTTGGTGCCCTCCAGGGTTGCAAGGTAGCAGGTTTTAAAAATGTGACATTTTAATGAATATAATATCTGTCATTGGTTCACTACAGCGTTTGCCCCTCTTGGTCCTTAGGTAAGTGCAATTTAGGGAGGAGGAGGAGAAGAATGATTTTTTTTAACTGGTACTTTTTTGAAGCTCCTTCTGGCTCTGGAATGTTAGATTAAGTTCCATAGAGATGGATTAGTGGGTCAAGAGGAAAGGTGTGCAGAGGTGGAAGGTGCATGATAATTTATAATATTACACAAATATTGGCCACAGATCAGAGTTACACCACACCATGTATTCAAACTGCGATTATTTTATAAGTTGAGTGTGTATGAAAAATACTACATTTGGGGTGAGAAGGAAGAAACATTTTTCTGGCAGATTGGCTTAGAAAGGAACTGGTTGCTGTTAGATTCTACTGAGTTTTTCAATGTTCAACTAACTGAAGGAAAGGGTGGAAGGATGGATTAGTGGGTAGATAATTCAGTGAAAGGGGAGTGATGAATACATGTATCATACGACTGTCCAATTTACCAGTTGCCCCTCCAGTCCATCACATGTACAAGCAGGGTCTGAATGAACTCTCCCCTGACATTGAGGGATGAGCTGGGGAAAAAAGACTTCAGGAACTGACCTTGTTTGCACAGCCACGCTTACTCTGCCTAGGTGTGCAGCTCGATGGAGTGTTTCGTCCAAATGATCACTTTGGGCTGATGTTGGATTGCAAGTCATTCTGGTGTTGGGCAGGAGTGATGAAAGGTTGTTGTCCTTGTTGTGTGAGTGGGGGCAGCAGAACTGTGCTTGGCATGCCCTGATTGAGGGTGGTCACCCTCAGCTGAACTGCACTTGGTAAGTAGGGGGCAAGGATGCCAAAGCCCAGTGAAGAGAGAGTGGGTGGGGACAAATACTTGTTCTGGTGGTATTGTCTCTCCCTAAAGAGTCCTAGGCACTATTTGACCCTTCTTCTCTCCACTGTTTAGTGCCTGAGCTGATTAGACTCAAAGGGGAGTCTTCTGTTTTGTTATAGATCGCTAGAGCTAAAATCGCTGATAACCAGATCTAAGTGCTAAGCCTTAGACTTGCTGGGGGGCAACATCTCCAGTGACAGAGACTGACCAACCTGCCCTACTATTAAGGCTCCTCTGCTAACTGCTGACATCACTGAGAGCTGTGTTAAGTGGCAGGACCTCACAGGGGTTGTAGTAGAGTGACACAGTGTCCAGTGGTCCAGCAGCACAGAAGCAGAGTGAATGACAATGCAGTGGCCAGTGATGGAATGGATGACGGTGCAGTGGCCAGTGTGGAGTGAATGCCAGAGTGGTTGTGGCAGCAGGTAGCAATGCAGAGTAAGCAGCACAGCAGCTGAGGCATTGATCGATGACTCCTCTCACTGGGATGTGAGGTGAACTCATGTGAATGCACCTTTGAACTTTGGGTCTTTGCTGACTCAGGACAACAACTGTGAATGAGGTGTGGGGAAGGGAGAGGGGAGTGGCATGTTAAAGGAACATTTGTTTCTTGGATTTTCACACCGCAAGGTGAGAACCTGAGGCAAAGGCCCAACATACTCTGGGGTAGATGTTTTGCTTATGGTCATATGCTTGCGGTGTTTCCCCAAATTAATGCCAAGTTATTAAAGGTTTTCTTCTCTATACTCAGACTCAGTGCTTGCGAGAGAGGAAGTGTTTCCTCTCAGAAGTGCCCAGGAGTGGTGTGTAATTCTTCCAGATTAGTGGATTGGGGTCAAGCCAGTTCTATGTTGTATTGTTAAAAGGAACCCCTAGATATGGAACCTGACCCTTGTTAATGCCAACTCCACCTGGCAGAAGGGCTACATGTATATTACTAACATCTTTAAATCCCTGTATTTGCTTGCTGTCTCTAACTGCATCACATTAAACTTCTCAGTTTCACCTATAGGACCCTACTTAGTTAAATTTCCACCTATATTTCCTCCTATTGCCCTTCTCATTCCCTGTGATCTCTCCTTTGTCTCCTTCTCTTACGCTTGGCTTCATGCCTTCTACCATGCTGCCCTTACAGCTGAAACAAATCTTCTTGCCCCAACTTGCCTCCTCTATCCAGCCAGTCCTTTGACCTCTCACCTAGCTATAATCTTCTCCCACTACCTCTTCTGAAGTGTGTTTCATCTTCTGTTTGCCTTACATTATATAGATTGAAAGCTCTTTGGGGCAGCATATGTATCTTTTTATTTATGGTGTGCTATAAATTAATTACAGTAATAATAATAATGTATACAGTAGAGATGGACCTGAACCCAGAATCCAAACACCCTGGCAGTTTTGGATGGACAAAGTTCACAATCCAGCTCCAAAATCAAGCTCCGTGTTTTTCAGATGACACCTTACTTCTTTATAATTATGGCCCTACCAAATTCCTGGGCCATTTTGATACATTTCATGGTCATATGATTTAAAAAATCTTATATTTCATCATTTCAGATATTTAAATCTGAAATTTCACAGTGTTGTAGCTGTGGGATTCAGACCCAAAAAGGGGTTGTGTGTGTGTGTGTGGGGGGGTGACAAGGCTATTGTAGGGTGGTTGTAGTACTGCCACTCTTCCTTCTGCACTGCTGCTGGTGGAGGTGCTGCCTTCAGAGGTGGTCAACTGGAGAGAGGTGGCTGCTGGCCAGAAGCCCAACTCTGAAGGCAGCACCATCACCAAGAGCAGTGCAGATGTGAGGGTGGCATGGTATGGTACTACCACCCTTACTTTTGTGCCGCCGCCAGAGGTGGGTGTGACCTGGCCCCAGGAGCGGCCCATGAGGGGAAGAGAGAGTTCAGCCTGCCCAGGACTAGCAGTTGGAGCCTGGTGCATAGTAGGAGCCATGCTCTGCTCCTCCCCAGTGCTCAGGGGTTGTTGAGGGACTTTGGGCTGGCGGTGTGTGTAGGGGTGACTAAATCGCCCCCTTGAGCATGGCATCCTGGGCGGTCGCCCACAGAGGCCGGCCCTGCACCACCCCAGAAAGCGACAACCCTCCATACCATGCCACCAATGTTCCCTCTAATTTTTGACAGGCTGTGTGCACCAAAAATTTATTCTGTGCAAATTTTTGACAGGCCATGTGCGTAAAAAAATTCTTCTGTGAAAATTGTTGTGCTTCTATGCAAATTTTTGTGTGCGCAGTGTTTTGCCGTTTAGGATCTGTGTGCGCGCGCACACGCGCACAGCTTAGAGGGAACTGTGCATGCCACCCTCACTTCTGTTCTGCAGCTGATGGCGATGCTGCCTTCAGAGTTGGGTGCCAGGCCAGGAGCCATTGCTTTCTGGACACCCAGCTCTGAAAGCAGTGGAGATGTAAGGATGGCAAAACCATGACCCCCCTACAGTAGCCAGATTTTCACTGGGGGGATTAGATTTCATGGTCCGTTATGCATTTTTCATGGCTGTGAATTTGGTAGGACCATATTTATAATGGACTAAGCCAAAACTCAGAATGCAGCCCACCATGGAACTTGGGGTGTTCAAAATACAGATTTGGATTCAAATTTTATATCTTGATATTATCTCTAGTATATTCCCTTAGGGTTTCTAGGTTTAAAGTGTGAAGCGGAGAAAAATAGAGGAGGAATCTCAGGGATTTAATAGGGATATAAAGAACTACTACCCTATTCTCCTTTCCTCCTCCATATGAACAGCTTGAGGCAATTATTTTTTCCCATCAGAATTTTTTTCCACAATAGCAACATCACTCCATAAATATATACAAACAGGAACCCATATATCGAGTCACCCCCCATTCTCAAAACTTTGGGGGCAGGATAAAATGGGCATGCAGATATCAAACCTTCCCTTGTTTTGACTTTTTTTTTAAGCCAAAACCTTACTGATGAGTTTTACAAAATAAACAAACAAAAAAACAAACAAACAAAAACCCCCAAGCCCCCAACCAACCACCCCTCCCTCCGAGTTCTGTTTCAAAAAGGGATGGGGCATAGCTTCATTTAACTCCTCTTTCCCCCAACTAATCTTTGGAGGTTTGGATAAGATGGGGGCCTGCAGCTAAATAACCCCTCGTTTAGCAAAACCCAAAGCCCATTTTTCCCCATCAAACAAGCAACATTATATTTTGAACCCTGTTGTTAGTACTACTAGAAACTACAGGTTTTTGTTTAACTAAAATTGATATTTGAATGTTTATTTTTCCTTTCAAATTGTTTTCTTAATAACTAAGACTAGTAAATTTGAATGGTCCCTTTTTGCAGGAAATATTAGGTGTAATAAGATATCCAGCTTAAAAACATTAATCATATTTAAACTAATTAAAAGCTGAAATTTCTGTGCATTCCAAACACTGGGTGAAAAAAAAGTTCTTTCCTGAGTGCAAGCAAATGCTTGACACATGGACTAAGTCAAATTCCAAAATGTAGCAAAACAGTGCCTGCATATTTGGCAGGAATTACAACCAGTTCAGGTCAGTGTCTGTTTCAGCAGAAAGATGAGGCTCAGCTTGTGATACAGGGCTAGGAAAATAATTCAGAGGAAAACATGAGGAACAACATGTGACATTTTGTAACTGCAGCAGGACTGTTACCCAAGGAACAACATTGTGCAGTCACTCTCAAAACACTTCCTTCTATGCAACCGAGTCTGAACAAATTTTTGTTCATGGGATGATGTGGGAGGAAGAGGTCAGGATGTTCAAGCTGTTACCATATAAATGAGCTAGACTTTTTAAACGGTGAGTGTGACTTTTTAAAAAAATCTCTCACAGCAACACACACATCAGAATCTTCCACAGGAAGAGTGACATACAGACACTACTTAAATATTTAAACCAAATAGAGGAAGTCCACATTCCACTGGAGTAAAAGTCAGGCTAGGTTTGGGGTAAAGGGAAAAGTAATGCTGCATATGCTCTTTAAGGATCCAATCCTGCAATGTCTAGTGCATGGGTAGACAGCTGGGTCTGCGAGAAACCCCATTGTTTTCCACACAAACATAGCAGTTCACCCACACACTATTCACTGCAGGATCTGGGCCTACATGAATCTAGCCTCTCCCTTCAGATGGTTGCAATTCATCTTTATTTCCAGGAGCTATTGTTATTTAGATTCCACACTATATTTTCAGTCACTGACAGGTCAGATTCTGGTCCTTGCATATGCAACCCATTGACACCAGTGGGAGATGCCCGTGTATCTGAGGGCAAAAATTTGTCCTATAATTAATTTAGAAACAAAACAGGCTTTAAGTCTCCCCCACTCCAAGTTTTTAAGTTGCATTGTTTGGATCATTGTCTTTATTATTTTTTAAAATTTACATTATTTGCAATCTACTTATGTTAAACTATTTTATTGCTGAGGAACTGATATTCTTTAGAGATACAAACTGAATCACTTGTTATTGTAACACTTAGTGGTGATAAAGTTCAGACTAAAAATTAAGCAGCTGCAATGTTGCAGCACAAATTAGTTTAATGTAAGCAGTCAGGAGCAGCTGTTTGGCTTGGGACTCGGATTTAGCAGTGGGGAAGGGTTCTGTGATGCTGACAGTGTTTTTTCCCCCTCTACATAAACATTTTGGCTGTTACAGCTTTTGTGCTGATCATGTGACAGTGTCCCTAGGCAGATAATTTATTTCTGTAGGCTTTCATGAGCAATCATTAACCTTCAGACACTGAGCTTGCTTTCTGCTTTGTGGCATTTGTTATTTTATTTATTTATTTATTGGTATCCTAACTAGTTTAATTCACAGAGCATCAGGAGAAAATTACAGCCAATTTACAACAGACTGTATGCATAATACTTATGTTTCTATTAAACAAACCTTTGCTTACAAGACCACTCTTATGGCTTAGCTTGTGTCCCTGGATCAGAATAATTATTTTCAGTGATGTAAGTGCAGCTGTCATCATGATACTCCCTTACTATCTTGTTTGAGAGGCAAGGCCTTGTGGAGTCCTGATTTGAGACCACCCTTTTGAGTTCCTCCCTCATTCCCTGCCAGAGAAGTGACACCTGGGAGTTTTTGAAGATACAACAGGGTTAGTGTTGGGGGAGGGCATCAGTTTTACTATTTTGACAGCTCCCATTGCCCCACAATGGCTGATCTATTGAACTGGTATTGATGGCAATCTCAGAAAATGTGTCTGGAAGAAAGGTGATGCACTGGTAATAACAATAATAGTTTGCACACATACAAGCCTAGCTGAAGACCTCAAAGCATTTTGCAGACATTGGTCAATCTCACAACATTCCTGTATGTTGGGAAATTGCTGAATTCTTATGCCCATTTTACAGCAAAGTAAAAAGATATGTTAATTGACTTGGTGAAGATCAGAGAATAAATCAATGTCAGTGTAGGAACTGCATCCACATGTCCTATGTTTTGGTCACTATAAAGAAGATGTTCAGAGATTGAAAGTACTATGTTCAGACAAAAAAAAAATAAAAAGTAGGCAACACAGATCTGCTAAGAAGCTGGATGAAAAAAATGTCAAGAGCTCAAAACAAGATCACTGTTGCTACTAATGCTATTTTTATTCATTTCTGAATGTGTCTCTTGCTATTGTTCCTGAGCCATTTGGCTAGCCTAATTCTTTCTGCTAGCTGGTAATTCACTATTTACACTCTTCAGGTTTCAGAGTAGCAGCCGTGTTAGTCTGTATTCGCAAAAAGAAAAGGAGTACTTGTGGCACCTTAGAGACTAACAAATTTAACTGTCTGAATTTGTTAGTCTCTAAGGTGCCACAAGTACTCCTTTTCTTTTTACACTCTTCAGGTCATCTTTTGGTGTTAGCGAGTTGAATATTCTACCCGAACATGCTTTCAAGTTGATGCACTCCATCTACGATTCTTGTATTACAGTAGCACCTACCATCCTCAGTCTCATCTGGAGGTCTGTTATGTGAGGTGCTGTACTGACATTTAGCAACAGACAAAAAAAGTACACTCTAAACAGACAAGACAAAGGATAGAGGAGATACAGGCCCAGAGTGGTGAAGGGATTTGTTTGACTTGTCAAACAGAGGCAAACAGACTTGCTCAACAACACACAACTGGTCATTGGAAGAGCTGGAAATGACTGACACTTTAATGCCCTATCCATTGGGCCACACTGCCTCTCATGACTCACTCGGCTCTTGGTATATCTTGCTGAGTATTTGTTTATTTATTAAGAGGCGTGTAATCTGAATAAGGCCAAGTGTACCAAAGCCCAAAGAAGATGTAGTTACTCTAAGATATGACAGTGATGGATGGCATATAACCTAAATTGAAAAATGAATCATCAGATTCTGCTGTCAACACCAGGAAACAAAATGAATCTTTCTTCCTTCATTAATTTAAAAATTCAATAATTGGTGTGTGACTGATCCTAGCATTCCATTTGGAAGGATGAAGAAAGGGCTGGCTCACAGAAAGGTTTTCTGAAACCTCCATCTTTCAAAATGTTTTATGCAAATGAAAACTTGACACATGGCAAATGTGAAATGGAACCAGGAAGAAAAAAGGAAAATACTTCATCTGCAATTGTTACATTCCTAGCAAGACATGGAAATTGTGATTATGCTAACCTTTGGAGTATCAATAGTGGCTTGATGGTGTATAGACATAGAAGATGACATGGGGTAAATTTTCAAATGCATCTAAGTGACTTAGATCTGGAGTCTATGAGTATGTCTACACTGTAATTAGATACTTGTGGCTGACCTATGCCAGCTGACTTGGGCTCATGGGGCTCGGGATGCAGGGCTGTTTCATTGCAACGTAGACTTTCAGGCACAGGCTAGAGCCCGTGTCTCTAGAATCCTGTGAGGTGGGAGAGTCCCAGAATCAGACTGCAGCCTGAGTATGGAAGTCTATGCTGCAATGAAACAGCCCCACAGTCCAAACTCCATGAGCCCAAGTCAGCTGGAGTGGGCCAGCCATAGGTTTTTATTTGCAGAGTAAGCTATACCCCAAGTTCTATTGACTTTTAATGAGATTTAGGTTCCTAAATTCCTAATCACTCTTGAAAATGAAAGTTAGGCTCTTAAGTCATTGAGGTGCTTTGGAAATTTTACCTCTGATCCCTGTCCCTACCCCCCACGTGATTCATTTGCAATAAGGTGGAGTCATATATGGCTTCCTTGTGCTTACCACTTTGAACATACATTCAGATCTACACTAAAAACACTCGTGATAGTCTGAGTGCATCATAACCCCTTTTCCTAAGACCATTCATTTAAAAAAAATTAGCACTTTTTTTTAATGTGTTTAAAAGGGTTCAGAAAGCAGTGGGGCAGGATGAGGGTTGGCTTTGAGGGGTCATTTCTGTGGCCTAGTCTTCACTAGGTTTTTGCTTGAAAAAAATTCCCAACATTGCTAACCTCAGTGCATCTCCATAGGTGGTAGCAATAGTCGGTGTTCTAATGGAGACTGTGTGGTGAACTACTCTGAGCGGGTTTAGACAAAATGGTGGAAAAGACACCACCAGCCATCTGGAGCCTTGTCCATAGCAGCATATCCACTGAAGGAGCTGTACTACTCTTAGCAATGATGGGAAATTCTTCAGAAGAAAGGCTAGTTTTGATGCAGTTGGTAGGTAAATTAAAGTCACCTAGGCTGCCACTTTAAACACAATCAAAAGATGAAATGAGATTGTCAGCATCCAACCTGCTGGAATTCTTCATTTGCTGTATTTAAAGTAGAATGTACTGTAATGTTTCACATGGTGAATTCCTTGTTATTGCTGTCTAAAATCCATCCCTTGTTAGTAAGCGTGAGCAGGAATAGCAGCCTGTGTACATATAGCCAACATATTAGATAAATCTATTTATACTGTTTCTCATGTTGACAGCTTTATACCAAGGTCGGTTTCCATTTCCATTTCCATTATGAACCCTTATGTTTCAGAGTTTAATTGACAATTCTAAAGCTTTGCTGGAGTGAAATTAACACTTGCCAGCTCATATCAGCATTAACTTTCAAAAACATTAGTGTCTAAGAAAAAAAATGTTAGAAACTCCAAGCAATTCAGAGTTAAGGTTGCACTTTCACAAGCCACGGCATCCACTCAAATAGTCAGTGTGGTACTGCACCCCCTATTCTTCATAGTGATATTAGTGTGATAAACTTTTGAAGGAGAAAGTAATTAAGGACATTGAGGTCAATGGTAAATGGGACAAAATAACAACATGGTTTTACAAAGGTAGATCATGCCAAACCACCTGATCTCCTTCTTTGAGAAAGTAACAGATTTTTTTAGACAAGGAAACACAGTGGATCTAATTTATCTAGCTTTCAGTAAGGCGTTTGTATACCGTGCCACATGGGGAATTGTAGTTAAATTGGAAAGATTGAGCTCAGTATGAAAATTAAAGGTGGATAAGGAATTGGGTTAACAGGGAGACTCCAGCGGTCCTTTCCAGCGGAAAGGTGAACTGTCAGGCTGGAGGAGGATACCAGTGGAGTTCCTCAGGGATCAGTTTTGGGACCAATCTTATTATTACTGACCTCGGCACAAAAAGTGGAGTGTGCTAATAAGTTTGTGGATGATACAAAGCTGGGAGGTTATTGCCAATTTAGAGAGAGGACCGGGATATCATACAGGAGGATCTGGATGACCTTGTAAACTGGAGTAATAGTAATAGATGAAATTTAATAGTGAGAAGTGTAAGTTCCACCATTTAGGGATTAATAAACAAGAATTTTAGTTATAAACTGGGGATGCATCAATTAGAAGTAACGGAGGAGGAGAAGGACCTTGGAGTATTGGTTGATTATAGGATGTCTATGAGCTGCCAATGTGATATGGCCGTGAAAAAAGCTAATGCGGTTTGGGATGCATCAGGCGAGGTATTTCCAGTAGAGATAAAGAGGTTTAGTACCATTATACACAGCACTGATGAGACCTCACCTGGAATACTGTGTGCAGTTCTGGTCTCCCATGTTTAAGAAGGATGAATTCAAACTGGAACAGCTACAGAGAAGGCTACTAGGATGATCTGAGGAATGGAAAACTTGTCTTATGAAAGGAGACTCAAGGAGCTTGGCTTGTTTAGTCTAATTAAAAGAAGGTTGAGGGGAGATATGATTGCTCTCTATAAATATATCAGAGGGATAAATACTGGAGAGGGAGAGGAATTATGAAGCTCAGTACCAATGTGGGTACAAGAACAAATGGATATAAACTGGTCATGGGAAGTTTAGACTTGAAATTAGATGAAGGTTTCTAACCATCAGAGGAGTGAAGTTTTGGAATAGCCTTTCAAGGGGAGCAGTGGGAGCAAAAGATCTATCTGGCTTTAAGATTAAACTCTATAAGTTTATGGAGGAGATGGTATGATGGGATAACATGATTTGGTAATTAATTGATCTTTAAATATTCATGGTAAATAGGCCTAATGGCCTGTGATGGGATGTTAGATGGGGTAGGATCTGAGTTACTACAGAAAATTCTTCCCTGGGTATCTGGCTGATGAAGCTTGCCCATATGCTTAGGGTTTAGCTGATTGCCATATTTGGGGTTGGGAAGGAATTTTCCTCCAGGGCAGATTGGAAGAGGCCCTGGAGGTTTTTCACCTTCCTCTGTAGCATGGGGCACGGGTCACTTGCTGGAAGATTCTCTGCTCTTTGAAGTCTGTAAACCACGATTTGAGGACTTCAATAGCTCAGACATAGGTGAGAGGTTTTTCGCAGGAGTGGGTGGGTGAGATTCTGTGGCCTGCGTTGTGCAGGAGGTCGGACTAGATGACCATAATGGTCCCTTCTGACCTTAGTATCTATGAATCTATGATATAATTATATCATAATTATGATGTATTTTATGCAAGATAAGGCATGTGAGGTGTCATTAGAAAGGTTATGGTTTGCTGAATATGATTATCCTATTTGTATGCATGTATCATTTTTGTATCCCAAGTTATGAATATTGATTATGTATCTATTTCACATGTAGCTATTCCTGTCCAACGCCCACTAAGCAAAATGCTCTCAGTCTAGAAGCCTGGCTGGGAAGGGCCCATTCAGGTTAATGAGCCATTAGGAAGAAACAATAGGCCTTAGGAGAAGCTGATCTCTCACCTGGTGAGCCTTTCTGTGAACACTCCAAACAGCCAATGGTGGATGGCTTCTGTGATTCTACAGGGACATGTGACCAGGTCACCTGGTGCTGGACTCCATCTTGGGATGTCAGTATTTTTCCACTGACGGGCGTGGGAACCAAGCTTTGAAACAAAGGGTTCCCGCCATATGCAAAAACTATATAAGGCAGGGGAGTGACATCATCTTGGTTCTTCTTGATGCCCCACCCAGGAAAACTCTTGGAAACCCCTGAGGAACAAATACTGAACTGGGGGAAGTGCTGGACACAGGCTAAAGGGATTTTTAGCCTGTGAAAGAAACACCTGGGGATTCCAAGCTGTAAGCAAGTGCAGCTTGCCTCTTATGAATCTGCAGCCTGCTTGTATCATCACTTAGGGTGAGAATCTGCTATTCATATCCAATCTGTTTAGTATATTAAGGTTAGTATGTGTTTTTGTTTATTTGCTTGGTAATCTGCTTTGTTCTGTTTGTTATCCTTTATTATTATTTAAAATCTATCTTTTGTAGTTAATAAATGTGTTTTTGCTTTATCTAAACCAGTGCATGGAAATCATAATTCAGGGGCAGAAAGCTGTTGCATATTCCTCTCCACATTGAGGGAGGGAGAGAATTTTATGAGCTTATGCTGTACAGTTCCCTGTGCAGTGCAAGACAGTATAATTTTGAGTTTATACTCCAGAACGGGGGCATGCTTGAGGAACTGGGAGGTGCCCTATCTGAAGCCTTCCCATGCAGGGGCTGGTCAAAGAGCCTGCCTGCATGTAACTGCAGCTGGTGTGTCCCTACCTGTATGTATGCTGGTGAAAGTGCAGGCTGATGCCTGGAGGGCTTGGCAGCATGTCACAGCAGTACAGTGTAAGAGGGAGCCCAGACTGGTGGCTCAGGGGGCTCAGTGGTAACTCAGTTCCAGGTGGCACCCTGGGGGAACTGGTCACAGTCACCACAACCTTAATTTTGTCTCAGTAGAGCTGTAACAGTGTACAACTCTCAGACTGATTTAGAAAGTAGTTCATAATGTTATGTGTACAGGTTGAGCTTAAGGAAGTCTGTGCCCAGTTGGATGTCATTAAGGGTGAGAAGTCAGTAAAGAGAGTGATGGTGACATTGGTTTGATTTCTGGACTACATCTCCAACTCTTGTTCATGAGATTATGGCCTGGAAAATTAACTGAAATTGTTTCCCAGGATAATTTGATTTCAGTAAATTCCAAAATAGTCTCATTAGGAGCTAACCTGCCAACTAAGGGTGGGTGGTGGTGGTGGTGGGGAGTTAGAGAATGTGAGGGCTTCTCACTCAGCCTTCAAAGACTTCAGTGGTCCCAATGACACTAAAGCCTGTGAGGGTGGGGGACCTTTCAAAAGCTTCCGGAAGGTGATTGGGGTGTCTCCTTCCTGTTGGCCCTCAGGAGACCACTGAAGTAGGGGAATGAGCTCTTAACAACAACTGGTAAGCTCCCTGCTCTCTCCAAGTGTTCTTCCCATCCCTACTCCTGCAGCTCTCCTAAGGTCTTCAGGGGCAGGACATTCTTCCTACGAACAGCAAGAAGTGCGCAGGAATGGGGGAGTCAGTGAGCAACATAATTACAGGTGATTTTCTCCTTGTTGTTCACCTGACTTCATGAAGAACATGTGGGAATTGAAGATCCACCTTCTCCAATCACCAGTAAGTGGTCTGACAAACCAAAAATAGGTCACTGGGACCAGCAAGCCACAGCATCATTACTATTAGGATTCAGAATTACTTGTCAAATAACTGTAATCAATCACTTTATTTGTGTACAGTAGATCCTAGCTAAGGGAGTCCAATAAAAGAGGTGTTGAGATCTCTTCTTTTTGGTTTCTTATTCCAACATGGCAAAAACATTAGTACACTTTTGGAATTCTCGTGAATACCTTGATTTCTTGTTCAATTCATTTCAAATAAAGTAAAGCATTTCTACCTCAGCCTTAGATCTAACTGGCAAACTTGAGGTTGATAAGACTTCTTTATATTTGGAATGAGACGTGTGTGTGTGTGTGAGAGAGAGAGAGAGAGAGAGAGAAATCCATTTGTGGGTCAGTTCCGGTGGGTTAGCTGTGGTGCTCTGGATGGATGAAGGGCTCCAGGACCTAGTCTCTTACTTGCTGGGCTGGCAAGGTCTGGAAGTGCTGCAGATCACTCATCCCCTGGGGAATGTAGTCCCTTGTGTCAACACCAATCTTTGCTGACAGTTCTGGCTCACTGGGAGTTTAGGGCACTTGTTACTAGACAAGAGACAGGCGACAGAATTATCTCAGATGCTGGTCCAAGACACTGGAATGAATTCTCATGGGTATGAAGGGCCATCACTAATCTTATCATCTTCCACTCTTTGACCTTGCCTATAGTATCTCCATATCAAATCACTCCACTGCACACACATCTTCTCCCAAAGAGAGGAAGAGAGAATAAACATGTGACAGATGTGTCGTCATGGTGCTTAATGCACTACTGGAAGGTGCTTGGATACTATAATAATGAGCGTGGTATAAGGACCTAGCTCAGAAAGGGTGAGTATGGATGGGTTTCTTTATTTTTCTCTCTCTTGTTTCTTTTTCTTTTACCCACTTCTGAAAAAACAAAGAAGAAATGAAACCACGAGAACATATAAAGCAACTAATTTGAAGCGCCTAACTTACACACAGCCTAGGAAATTTATAGATGGAATGTACCTTTCTCCACTAAATAGCACACTGGGCTTCACCTTTACTACTAGATACCTATGACTTAATGTAGAGTTACACACTTATTTACTTTAACAATTTAGTTTTACAGCAAAAAAAAAAAATGGAGCTCACCACATTTATTCCATTCAACAGGGCATCCTGCTGACTAGTTCCAAAGGGCTCTAATGGTCTTGAACTGTCTATCATTCCAGAATGTGTATTACAAATAAAGGCAGCTGAGTAAATGGAACCTATTTTCACTAGACAAAGGGACACTTATGGGGGACCAAATATTTATTCTGTAAATGTTAAAAGTTTCATTTAATTCAAACCTCTGCACATAAAAAGACAGGACTTGACTTTATACAACAGGAAACAAGGACTAAGTATATATTTTTGACAAAACTATTTTGCTCAGAAAATTAATAATACAAATAGATACCAAGGCCCCAGAAACCAAACACATTGGCCCTGGATGCCTGAAGTTGGATTTTTATTTTGGCTACCTAACTATGGAATTAAGTGCTGAGCTCTGGAGTTAGGGGCCTAACTTTAGGAACCCAGGTGTGACCCTTTTGGCCAGGGTTCTTTTTCTGACTGAGGATGAGTGCAGATATTCTGGAAAGGGACGACTACAGAGAACGAAGGGTTGTAAGACTGACAAGAGAAGGCATGCTGAGCCGAGTGTCCTTTTCCGGTGTCTGTGCTCCAAATCAAAGGCTACATCTCTGAAACAAAAGCCATAAACATTTTACTATTAAACATTTCATTAGCTCAATTTAAAGTTAACACTAAACTCCTGAAACTTATTTGTTCTTTTATGTACTGTGATTTGGTTTTCTCTTTCTCCCATCGTGGCTTTAAGTGTTAGATAAAAAGATAACTGTGCATTTCCTTTCCTGATATTTTTCTACTGTTTTGTAGCAAAATGCATGAAAAATTGTAAAGGCTTTCAACAAGTCCTCAACTTTCTTAACAGAGGCATAAAGGTTAAGTTGCTGGAGTCCCTAAGGGACTGAGAAAGCACAGAGGAGTGGAAGAACAATAATAGTTAACATTTTCAAGAAATTATGCCTTTCCCTGTAATATCTGGGTGTACATTACAGCATTTAGTAACCCATGATAGTTAAGAGACCCTCGACAGAACTGACCTTGAGGGTGGGGGTGCCTTCCACACAGCTAAATGAAAAGAGGTCCTGGAATCTGCAGTTATGGTGAAATAGGGCATAAATGGGATTAAAATGGTACATAGGCCTGTGCAACTTTCTGCATAGAGATGATTTTCACTCTTAGTTAATAATTTGGACAAATATATGATTTGCATCACGTCCTTTAAGAGGGAATAGACATTTTTTACCCCTTAAATATGAACTACAATGCAATCTGCTTAGCAGCTCCAGAAAGTTAGATTAGCAAGGGGTGGGTGGGGAGGCAGATTCTGATCTGAGTTGCTTTCTAAGTGCCCAAGTGAATTTGAGAAGCAGACAGTCTTATATGTGCAAAAAACCTAACATTTGGTAGGGGAGGGGAGAATAAAGGTGTTCGTTCTCCCCCTCCCCACCAAATTAAAGTATCAGATGAATTTTTTTGCTCATTGTCTAGGGATAAGGACTTTATTGTGGTAACCAAATGCTGTCTTCTCAGTTTTACATCCAGTAACTTTACGAAGTTGGGATTTAGCCCAATATCTCACTCCAATAGGAAAGAAATGGCATGTGAGATTAAATGAAGAAACACGAACCATATGAACTGGTCCAGCAGGAGATAACTAGGAGTAATGGGAATGAAACTGAATGAAGAAAAAAATGCTGATCCCCAGAAAAAAAAAATCCTAGTAGTGAAAGTTGTGAGGCTGTGGAATAGGTCCCAAGGGAAGTGATGGAACCCTCACTGCTTGAGTAATTTAAACTGAACAAAACAGTCAAGATACTACTGGGAGAACCCTTAATAAGAAGACAGAAAAAAAATGACCAAATAGGTCTTTTCCATCTTAAACAGTCATGGTTTTGTTATTTTAAGGCAAAGCTAGGCTGGGCAATACAATTATAGATTTCTAGCCTTTCACTGCAATTGCTGAGCTTTTTGTTCCACAATAATGCAAATTGCTTTTTGTTCCATAATAACAGTGTTACTTTCCCTCCATAACTTTGTATTTATTGTACTTAAAAATTTATTGTATTATCTATGGACTGGAAGAAAGGATGTGTTGCTAGGTGAGTATGGTGGAGATGATGTTTCATTTTTGCTGGCACCTCTTGATTTACTGGGCCATGTTCACATGCCCTTGCGCAGGTGGCATCATGTTAACATTGAAGGTGAGATGCTCCCTTTGTCGTGAAAAGGTACACAAATAAAAGGGACAAGAGCTTAAAAATTTCCTATGAAACAGAGCTGCATAAATTAATATGTATCATGACATTCAGTCATGAGAAAAAAATGTTTGCTGTTGCAGGCAGCGGGCATGGCTGAATATTGTCAGTGAAGAAATGTAAGAAATTGATACCAGACCCAAATATTCAGTGTGATAATGCTGTCTTACAAGCAGCTTAGCCAACTATTGGAGGACTCCTCTGTAATAGGTGAATTCATGAGTGGCATAGGAGCTGTCACAGCAGCTCTGACATCACCCCTCTCCTGATGATTGGGATAGGAGGTATGGGCTGGGCAAAAGGAGGCATTGCTGGGGTATTGCTATGCTCCAGCAATCCTCAGCTCCCTGGGGGAAGATGTCAGCTGATAATATTTAGAAAAACCTGAATTCTTCTCAAATTTATTCGGAGGACTGGATTGGCACCGCAGTAGCCCAGGACCAGTGAGTGTAAGGCAGTGTTTGTACCTCGCCCCCTCGTGATTTGCACCAACACTGCCTAGTCAGACCCTGGGATTAGGGCCAATCTGTTAGGCAAAAGGTATTATTATACTTACTGTACATCAGCATCTGAAGCAAGAAGCCATGGCAATATTGAAATAGCCAATGTATTTAATGCTTGTTGGTTACTACAAATAAACATTATATTAAAGATTGGATGGCATGATGTATATTAATCCATGCAACACAATTTGGTAGTAAATATTTAATGCTCTTTACACTCTTTGAGCACTTCTTTATGAGCCAGTCTGACAATAAGGTGTCAGTGAGTGCAGAGGGCTTCCATGTTACAATGAAAGGTATTTTGCTATGGTAAATTTATACTTTTGTTTGTCAACTGAGTAGCAAGAGATCAGAAATTAATGGTGAAATTCTACTCTCCCTTACAACCAGGGAACTCCAGTTTAAGTTCATGGATTTCCACAGGTGTTATCAAATGGAATTTGATTCCAATGAATCATGACAATAGTGTCCACATTCACATGATGTGGAGACTATCCTTTTCTGCAATATGAAATGGTGTAATTGTACCAGTGGCAACATGAACAGGTACAATAGTGACAGTAATAACACTTAGCCCTTTGGGGGGCTGGATCCTCTGCTACATTATTCCAGATTTATGCCAGTGTAATGTCATTGATTCCATGTTTCAAACCAGCATAAACTGAAGTAAGGCAGCAATGAGTTAGGCCATATATCTTCAAAGAGCTGTGCAAACATTTACCAATTAATCTTCACCACACCTTTATGAGCTATCTACTATTGTTCCTGGTTTAGCAAACCAGACAGAGGTAAAATGCAAGAGACTCAGATTGTTTTGTTAAAATAATATAACAAAGTTAAACAAATTGTAATGAAGTCAATTCTGTAAAAATGGCTCTAGATTATTTTTGAGTGCAATATGACCATGATGATGTGAGGATAAAATGGAGACATGTAGTGCTAATGTATACATTAGTGATTTACAGTGATGACTGTTCACCCAAGAGTTAATCCAGGAATATCCAAACCACTGTAATTACTCCTGCACAAAGGCTCTCTATTATTTGCCTGCTAAATACAAAGCCTTCTCATTATCTGACACTGACATAACTTAGCGTAAGGTAGGTAGATTGAATGAGCATTCTCTTTTTGTGGGGGATGGGGACATTGAAAACAAACTATGGAATAAAAAACCCCAAGCAGAGTACTAATGGGGTGACCGGAAGATTTCCCTGCACAAAAAACAATATCATTGCTAACATACGGAAATGTTGAGTCACAAACAACAAAAGCTTTAGGAGCAATATGAAAAAATATAAAGAAATTCTGTCTCACATAGGAGAGAAAATCTAGAAGTATTGGCCACAAAATGTATCAAATGGGAAAGGGTCCAAACATTTCAGTAGTTCTTTAATCTGCCACATGAGCAAGGATTTTCAGTATGCTTTGCATTCCTCAGAAGGCTTTGCTTATGCTTATGCAAGTGGTGATGCGCTATATGCGTTCATAATGATTTAAAAGATATGAATGCTTCCAGGGTTTGACCTATTTTACCACTCATGCATTATACACTGGGTAAAGCTATACTCGTAAGACATAGTCATTAGTGCTTAAAATGTATCATTCTACTGCTACCTTTTTTGGTGTAAACTTGAACATTTTTAAAAATTCTGAATCAGTTTTTCTTTCAGGACTCATATATATTGAGGTGTCTTCTAATGCCATCTGGGGAGCCTGGCATTTTAAGTATAGCAAGAGGTTTGGTGTTATCAGGGACCTCTCTATTTGTGTTTCGTATTTAACCTCAGAAAGAGAATGATATTTAGGGTAGTAATGTACATGCCAACATAACCAAATTCTGTCCTTGGATTTGTGTGCAAGAGGCTCAAGAGGAGTGGCACATGCATATGTGAAGACAGAATTTAGCTCATGGAGCTAGTTTAAGGGTTCCAACTGATATTAACTCAGATCAAGGGTTTTAAAGTAAAGGTTAAATCTCCATTGCATTCTGTGATTTACGGAGGACAGAAAATACAGAGAAATGCTTCATGTCAAGAGCACCAATGCAGCAGCAGAGAAAGGTCCCTCTCACGGCTCTGATTCAGCAAAGCACTTAAATACATGCATATGTGCTTAAATCCATCCCTGTTCAGCAAATCATTTAAGCAGATGCTTAATTTTAAGCAAGTGCTTCAGGGCCACCAAAGTCAGGGGACTTAAGCACAGGCTTCAATGTTTTGCTGAATCAGGGCCCAAGTGCTCTCTTGAACACTAATAGAGGGACCCAGTTAATGAAGCCCTGGAGCTGGACTCACAGGATATGACTGGGCATGCTAGTTTTCATGTGTTTGCTGTAGTAGGCATTGCAAGGGCACACCTTACTGTTCCTTTTGGAAGTAGCTGTAAGATGTGCTCTCAAGCTCATGCCCTCTGGACTCCCTGGGTCAACCTGCCCTGTACTGGTAGGATGGCTCAGTAACCATGATCTGCAAGGCTGGTATTGATTTCCCCACCCCTTTGCCCGGGGTAAGATAGTAAAGGCATGATTTTGTCCTATGGTGTTCTAAACATAGGACAAAAAACCCTCCTCTGACTGTTTGAGAACTGTGCACTTAAGGGTACTTTCTAGTTAAGCAGGGACAAAGGGTGCATTAATACTTTACGCCTGCTCCTTTGGTATCTGAATCAGCCTTACTGATTTCAAGCATCATCAGGTCTATATGGAAAGTGCTGCAGAAAGGCTCAGTGCTTAGCTTTGTTGTGGGAAGCCATGGAGTTGCTCAGGGGTAGGTAGCTGATGGAAATAAGCACCCTCTTCCCCAAAGACCTTGCTGTTTGCCAACCACAGTCTCCCTGTATCTCCCCAAAAGCTGTAGTAAGTTCCAGAGAGCAGCAGCAGGAGGGAAAGAGAACAAGATCAGAATTGGTTTCTTAAATCTGTCCTCAGCCTCCAGATGAAAAATACCTGGATGGGAAGGGTGATGAGTTGTGCAGATATGCCCTTTACCTATTCTTTCCCACTGGGAGTTTCTTCACTGTGATGCCATCACTTCCATCTTATCTACTCCTCATTTTTGGAACTGCCATCTGATGGTAAACTTTGAACTGTGTGGTACCTTCAAAATCCTCTAGCGCTGAAGACCATCCTGTCACTATCTCAGGGCCAGAGAGGTCCAATACATGCAGAAGACTTCTCCAATATCATCCCTGTGGGGTGAATTCACAGATTATTCTGGCCAGGACAATGGGGGTTTGCAGTCATGGTACACAGTCATCATTCTAAATCCCCCTTCAGAATTCCTGTTCTACTTCTTGACTGTGGCACCTGGCCAGGCCATGGAGTTCTGGCTGGCTCTGTGCTCTGAAATGCCACAGGGGTTAAATTTGGCCTCCAATGACAAGCCGAGTGAGACCGTCACTGTCACTCTGGCCTGCCACAAATAGAAGTGAAGTGAAAATGGGATGCTAAGGTCAATGGGCCACTGATAATGGTTTAAAAAAATCTGTGGAAAGTATGAAAGAAGAAGCAGACTTGATTGGAAATGAATACATGAAAACAAAACTAGTCGAATTTTCAGGTTGTTTACTTTTACTTTTAACCTTTAATGGTGAGTTTTAAATTAAGAAGAAAAGGATAAAAGGACTTCAGTGTAACTCATTTAAGTGTTACTTGATTCTTGAAGCCCTAAGCAAAAACTGAACATTTCAACAACTTTACAATGAATTAGTGAAGCACAGTTATGCTGCTCTATGTATAAAAATAAAGCTGTTGAATAAAAGAACAATACCTCTGCAGAAATTTATTTCAGCTGAAAAGTGAAATCCCAGCACAGAGTGATCTGTGAAATTCTGCAGGAAATCTGCATTATAATAGGTTTCAGAGTAGGAGCTGTGTTAGTCTGTATCCGCAAAAAGAAAAGGAGTACTTGTGGCACCTTAGAGACTAACAAATTTATTGGAGCTAAGCTTTTGTGAGCTACAGCTCACTTCATCGGATGCAGTGGAAAATACAGTGGGGAGATTTTATATACACAGAGAACATGAACAATGGTGTTACCATACACGCTGTAGAGAGTGATCAGGTAAGGTGAGCTATTACCAGCAGGAGAGAAAAAAACCTTTTGTAGTGATAATCAAGGTGGGCCATTTCCAGCAATTGACAAGAACGTCTGAGGAACAGTAGGGGGTGGGGGGAAATAAACATGGGGAATAGTTTTACTTTGTGTAATGACACATCCACTCCCAGTCTTTATTCAAGCTTAATTTAATGGTGTCCAATTTGCAAATTATTCCAATTCAGCAGTCTCTGTTGGAGTCTGTTTCTGAACTTTTTGTTGAAATTTTGCCACTTTTAGGTCTGTAATCGAGTGACCAGAGAGATTGAAGTGTTCTCCGACTGGTTTTTGAATGTTATAATTCTTGACGTCTGATTTGTGTCCATTTATTCTTTTATGTAGAGACTGTCCAGTTTGGCCAATGTACATGGCAGGGGGCATTGCTGGCACATGACGGCATATATCACATTGGTAGATGTGCAGGTGAACGAGCCTCTGATAGCGTGGCTGATGTGATTAGGCCCTATGATGGTATCCCCTGAATAGATATGTGGACAGAGTTGGCAACGGGCTTTGTTGCAAGGATAGGTTCCTGGGTTAGTGTTTCTGTTGTGTGGTGTGTGGTTGCTGGTGAGTATTTGCTTTAGGCTGTCTGTAAGCAAGGACTGGCCTGTCTCCCAAGATCTGTGAGAGTGATGGGTTGTCCTTCAGGATAGGTTGTAGATCCTTGATGATGCGTTGGAGAGGTTTTAGTTGGGGGCTGAAGGTGATGGCTAGTGGCGTTCTGTTATTTTCTTTGTTGGGCCTGTCCTGTAGTAGGTGACTTCTGGGTACTCTTCTGGCTCTGTCAATCTGTTTCTTCACTTCAGCAGGTGGGTATTGTAGTTGTAAGAACTTATTTTTAGGAAAGCAGGAGCAGAATCTTCCCAGATTACTTACATTCTGATGCAATTTTATGTGGCTGCATGCATGTAAAGTGTTGATGAAGAACAATATTGCCTTATTTAATCTTCAATATGGTTTATACAACATGCAGTATGAAAGTGTGCTACCCTTGTAATAAATTCACTTTATTTCTGCAATAATGACTTAGAAGGTAATTTCCAGGGTTATGTGGAGGGGCTGCAGAAGGCCCATGACACACTCCCTGGAGCAAGAGGTGCAGAAGACCATGCAGATGAACTTACCAGTTTTTTATGAATCCTGGATCTAACCTCCTACAACAGCACTCTGTACATGTCAACATAGGGGTTATGTGTGGGGCAGACTCAGGAACAGATCTGTTAGGCCCAATCTCCAAGAGGTGGGGAATATAACAGGATAAATACAACCCATAGTCTGTAGAAGCAGATGGGGTCAATCTATGTAGATAATTAGTGCTCAGGATAGCATGCTCCTTCACCCCATATTGATCCCACACACAAGCAGGAACTCTTGGTTAGGCAAATATTTAAAGTAAGAAAACCCTAAACCAGACAATTGCTAGCTATTTCTGCTATCAGTGTTTTTGTGAATAGTGATGAGTGCAAAAGGGCACAAAGGCTGACCATGACCTTGATTGCCAGGAAGCAGAAGACTTGTAGTGAGGATAGGTCACAGTCCCTTCTAGATCTTTGGTATTTATACACGAGTCTGTTAGATTGCCAGCTTTTTCTTATATTTCAGCAGTGGCTCTGTAATTCTCCTGAAATATAGTCCAATCAGGAGTACTGTCAAGTGAAATGTTTGTCTTACTTACACACGTCATGTGCAAGGCTTACCTTGCATAAGATAACCTGCTAAATAAATCAAAGTGGGGATTTCAACTCCAAATTAAAGTGCATTCTGGAAAGAGCAATGATTGGGTCTAAAATGGTTCTATTAAATTCATGAGACTCCATACACTTTTATTCATGTAATCTTCCACTCTTGCCTGAAAGACGTTTTAAAAAAATTCCTAACCACTAGCAGAGAATTTGCAAAATACTATGAAAGGAATGGCAAAGGTCATTTCTCTTGCCAGGCTGTTTTAAGTTTAATTTTGTTTTTTTCCTCACTCTTCCTTGCAGTTTGCTTGTGTACATCTGCTAAACTGAAATGACAGAAAGTAGGAGAGGGTATAGTCTCTTATTCAACTGTGCTGACGTGGTATTTTCATGAATGACAAACTCACATTAGCATGAAATTCAGAAAGTCCACAAACAGAAGCATGCAGCAGTTCTTTTCTTCCATTTTTCTTTTTCTACACATAATACTTTTTAAAATTAACATCTATTTCTGTGTAGCTAGATAAATTTGTTATCGTTAAATACAGCAGCACTGGTTCTGTACAGATACTTCAAAGGCGAGACCATGAAACAGTTGCAGTATACATTTTCTTAAATAAGGTAGATGGTCCATTGCCCTGTGTATGGGAGTTTGTACAACTTAAGTTCAAATTCCAAACTTGCTTGCTTAACTCTTGCAATACCTGAGAATTGGCAAGAAGATTTTTAAAAGCAAAAGCTAACGTTTTCAAATGTGGGTGCCTTCATGCCAGGCATCTGAGCACAAACTTAGGCACCTGGATAAATGGCATGTTTTTTTCAGAGACAGTGCACATTGCAATTCCTTTTGATTTCACTTGGAGTTGTGGTTCTCAGCAACGCTGAAACTCAGATCACTTATGTAGGTGTCTAACTGTAGGCTGTCAATTTGAAATTTTTTGCCTACATCTTTTTTAGCAACATGTCTCAAATTCAGACTTCAGCAAAGCACTTAAATATATGGCTAATGTTACACACATGCTTAAGTTATTGCGGAGCACAAATGTATTTAAGCATTACTTAAGTACTTTCCTGAACCAGAGCCTCATTGTTTATTATAATTTTGCCTGTCCTGAAATGAGATGTTCAGAGTAGCAGCCGTGTTAGTCTGTATTCGCAAAAGAAAAGGAGTACTTGTGGCACCTTAGAGACTAACAAATTTATTAGAGCATAAGCTTTCGTGAGCTACAGCTCACTTCATCGCATCCGATGAAGTGAGCTATAGCTCACGAAAGCTTATGCTCTAATAAATTTGTTAGTCTCTAAGGTGCCACAAGTACTCCTTTTCTTTTTGCTGAAATGAGATGTTCATGCATTTTCAGAAGCATATGCAGAAGTTGTGTAGTTTCATAACAATATCAATAGATACCTCTCCATCTTTTACTGTATCTTTGGTTTGCACCTTCTTATTGTTATAGGCCTTCATGAATCATAACAGATATCTTTACTCTGACTGCAGGAACTGTACCCTAAAGGGACTGTTTTCCTTTGAGCCTCTACTATTGGAAGTAAATCATTGTTGAAAAGTTGTGCTAAATAAGAACAGAAACAGCTGTGTTTCTAAAAAGATACCAATCAATGCACCATGACCCAATTGTACCAATTCTCACACAAAAGTCTGCATCAGTAAAAATTGAGTGGAACTGGCAGAGAAATGGGGTGCGTTTCATTTGTAAAGAGTGAAGCTGAATGCGGGTTAAGTTGAACAAGTGGAACATTATTAAATCCTGTGGACTGCTCTGCCCATATGGCTAAGTGCTTCCAGCCTAACTCCCCACATTTCCTGGTCTGGTGGTGTCCCCCAATAACAGCCCTTTCAGGATTTTGGTCATTAGTTCTTTAAGTGTTTGTGCTTGACTGTGTTGGCACCTCTGTGATGGGGTAGTCCTGTGTGCTAACAAGTGGACTGAACCAGAAGAAACAGCTTTGTGTAACTGTCTCTTAAGCTGTTTACACAGCTGATTCTACCTTACCATGGGGGAGGGATAGCTCAGTGGTTTGAGCATTGGCTTGCTAAACCCAGGGTTGTGAGTTCAATCCTTGAGGGGGCCATTTGGGGCAAAAATTGGGGATTGGTCCTGCTTTGAGCAGGGGGTTGGACTAGATGATCTCCTGAGGTCCCTTCCAACCCTGATATTCTATGATTCTATGATTTTCTGTGGAGGAGGTAGGTACATTGAGGAGGAGGTATGATGAGGAGGTATGATGGTCAAACTCCCATTTGCATGCAAATTGCATGCAAACTGGGGGTCCAGAGTCGGTGTCTACCTTGTCTGGAATGCCATATCTTGCAAAGCAGGCACCCAGTTTGCTAATCACTGACTTGTTTCTTGTAGCAGGCAGGACATCAACTTCCCAAAAGTTTGAATATAAATCCATTGCAATCAAGTACTGATTTTCATTAAAGGTAATGAGTCTGCTACCACCATTTTCCATGGTCAGGTGGGCAGCTCATATGGTGAATCTCTTTCTGCTGGCGGGTATCACATAGATTCATAGACCCCCAAGGCCAGAAAGGATCACTGTGATCATCTCATGCTGCGGTTCTCAAACTGTGGATTATGAACTCAAAATGAGGGTTGAAGCCTGGAGCCGCAGCTGAGCTGAAGGTAGGAGGTTGCAATTTTTTCTAGTAGGGGGGCAAGATGGTGTCCCTAGCCTCTGTTTGCCAGAAGCTGGGAATGAGTGAAAGGGAATGGATCACTTGCTGATTACTTGTTCATTCCCTGTGGGGCACCTGACATTGGCCACTGTTGAAAGATAGGATACTAGGCTAGATGGATCTTTGGTCTGACCCTGTATGGCCAGTCTTATGTTCTTAAGATTTTTTTTTAAAGTCCAAATGGCACAAAAAGTTTGAGAAATGCTGATCTGGTCTGACCTTCTGTATAATACAGGCCATAGAACTTCCCTAAGCTAATTACTAGTTTTCATTTTAGAAAATTGCCAGTGATGGAAAATCCTTAGTAAGTTGTTCCAATGGTCAAACTGTTAAAAAAATTACACCTTATTTCCAGTCTGAATTTGTCTAGCTTCAACTTCCAGCCATTGGATTGTGTTATATCTGCTACATAGCAGATCCCAGTATCAAATATCTGGTCCCCCTGGGGGTATTTACAGATTGTAATCAGGTCACCACTTATCCTTCTGTTTGTTAAGCTAAATAGATTGAACTCCTTGAGTTGATTCCTTTAAGGTATGTTTTCTAATCCTTTGATCATTCTTGTGGCTCCTCTCTGAACCCTTTCCAATTTGTCAACAGCCCTAGTGAATTGTGGACACTAGAACTGGACATTATATTATGGGAATGGTCAAACCAGTGCCAAATACAGAGGTAAAATAACCTCTCTACTCCTACTTGAGATTCCCCTATTTATGCATCCAAGGATTGCATTAGCCCTTTGGACACAGTATTGCACCGGGAGTTCATGTTCAACTGATTAACCATCACAACCCCCAAATCGTTTTCAAAGTCACTGCTTCCAAAGATAGAGTGCCCCATCTTGTAAGAATAGCCTACTTCTCTGATGTATACATTTACATTTAGCAGGATTAAAACACATACTGTTTGCTTGCACCCAATTTACCAAGTATATTTCGTCAACACTATGACCTGTATCAACCAAACTTGGAATCTCATCAAAAAAAGTTATTCAGTTAATTTGACTTAAAGAAGAGCACTGTGTAAGCTCAAAAGCTTGTCTCTCTCACCAACAGAAGTTGGTCCAATAAAATATATTACCTCACCCACCTTGTGTCTCTAAAATCCTGGGACCCACATGGCTATAACAACACTGAACATTTATACACATTCATGTTCTCTCTGTTGGTCTCCTGCTAAATCCTTTCTTAGCTAGGTCTACTTTCTATACTGTAAAGTCTTTTGGACAAGGCCTTCCTTGAACTGTAGATTGTGCAGCACTGAGTATGTAACTGGTGTTTAACAAATAATAACGGAAACTAATTTTGTTTGTCAACGTATATATGTGGAATGTTTAAAGCTGCATATACGGTACATTCGGTTGGAAGTCTTACACACAGTTATTTGTTTATCTTGTTAAACTTTGCTGTTTACCTTTAAAACCAATAATTTTTTAGCATCCTAGAAGCAGAATAGAGGTAAAGGCAGGTGATTAGATGAAACAGATTGAAACACAGAATACAAAGATCTTAAGCCTGGTCTACACTACAAAGTTAGATTGATGTAAGATGCCTTGCCAAGCTAGTTGTGCATATGTCTACACTTAAATTTGTCTCCCACCAATGTAAGTAGATACTGTGTTGCTTATGTCGACCCGAACAGTCCTTCAGCAGCTATCCCACAATGCCTGACACAATTGTGACCTCCACTGTGCAGGGGTCACTGAGATTGGAAAGTTCCCCTCCTCTTTAAATCCACACAAATTTTTGAAATGCATTTTCCTGATTGTCCAGCTTGGCAAGCACACCTAACAGCTCTCCATTGTTGTGTGCAATTGCCTTGCTGATCGTGCCAGGTACACACTCCAGATGCCCTCAGGCTTGGAGTAATCATTCTGCACCTGCTGAGCTGGTAGTTGAATCTTTTCTTGGTGCTGTAAAGGTGGCTGCTGTACAGCTTCATGAATCAGGGGACCAAGGGGTAGGCTGGATCTCTCAGGATCATGATTGGCATTTTAAAATTGCCAATGTAATCCCCTGGATGGGATAGAAAGTTCCTGCTTGTAGCTTTCTGAACAGTCCTGTATCCTTAAAGATGCAAGCACCATGCACCTTCTCTGACCAGCCAGCACTGATGTTGATTAAGCATCCCCGGAGATCCACTGGAGCTTGCATGACTACAGAAAAGTAGCCCTTTCTGTTGATGTACTTTGTGGCAAAGTGGGCTGTTGCCAAAATAGAGATATGTGTGCCATCTATCATCCTATCACAGTTCAGAAATCTCATGGCTGCAAATCCATCCACTATCCATCCACATTGCCGAGAGTCACAGTCCTGTGTAGCAGGAGACGACTAATGGCCCTGCATGTTGTATGACAATAGCTCCCACTATGGATTTTCCAATTCCAAAATAATTTCCCGCTGACTAGTAGCAATCTGGTGGTGTAAGTTTTCCACAGTGTGATCGCCTCTTGCTTCTCCGCTGTCAGTGCAGCTCTCGTTTTGGTGTCCTTGCGCTAGAAAGCTAGGGCGAGCTCATTGTACAGATCCAGGAATATGGCCTTTTGCAACCAACAGTTCTGCAGCCACTGCTTGTCATTCTAAGCCTGCATTATGATGTGATCTCACCAGTGCTTGTTTCTTGGATCCAGAAATGGTGCTCCACAATCTGCAGCTGCTCTGTGAATGCCACCAGAAACCTTAAATAGGTTTTTTCTAGGTAACACAGCAATCTGTCCTCCAAGAAATTATGTTCCCTGCTGATTTGGTTCTTCTTATGGCTCTGCAAACACTGGAAGATCGTGTGCCAGTGCTTGCAATCCTCGTGATAATAGTGCAGAGCTCCATGCTTCTGTCAGAGATGGTAGACAGTGAGGAGGGCTGCACGGATTTGAGTGATTTTTTTTAAAAGGCTTGGAAAATTATGGGATATAGATGACATTATGGGATGGAGACAGTTGCATGCTTGGAAGTTGACCCCTTGCTCATAGTCACCCCATGTGACTTGTTTCTGCCTCACCAAGCATTGCTTAAACTTTCCAAAAGATAGTATGCTGTATGGTGGCGGGTTGCACATTAGGATACCTACCCATGCTATGCTGCACCATGCATTGACTCAAGCACTCCTGGTAAGTACACGCAGCACCAATTCAAGTATGCACATGTACAAGCAATATGCCAACTGTGGTGGCTTTATGCCGATTTAACTTGCATTGATCAAAGTTTGTAGTGTAGACACAGTGTGAGTCTTCTAGTAATTTTATACCTCTGAATTTTTTCCAGGAACATCAATCCATTTCACTTACCAGAGGCTCAGAATTAGAATTCTAGTCCCCCTGTCTAATCAAGCCAGCTAATCCACTGAATTACATACAGTTAGAAATAATCAAGGAAGGATGTGAAATGAATCCAATTTTGTTTACAACGATAAAATGAGACATTTTATCTCCTCCCTCAAATACATGTCAGTGCTTGAAGAGGTTATATTTGCCCTGCTTTCTCCTCCTTATGCATGCTTACCCTGGGCTCTGCCCCCCACCCTTTCTGGCGGGAGAGGCTAGCCAAGTATGAGAGGCCAGGGTGAGAAATAAGCTGCACAGTTGCAAGGACTACAGCATCTTACATCCCTCACTCTCAGAGTAAGAATGGGCTAGGGGAGATGTTGTGACTCAGAGGCCTTCCCAGGACTGCATCTGGGACAGTGCAGTAGCATGTCATCTCTTATTCATGGCTGAGTCCTAAAGGCTCAATCTAGCCTAGGGAGAAAAGAACTGAAGCCTATAGGCTTGATTCTGCAACCTATATGTGCCCATAGCTCCAACTTAAACCAAGGGACTAAATTTAGTGAGTGTGCTTATGTCCCACTGAGCTGATGTTTATGCTGCGTCTGCTCACATCACGGCTGAATTTGTCTAATACACTTCCATTCACGTGCAAGCTGTGCTTGAAAATCCACCTGCATCAAGGTGAACATTGGGACCGCTTCCATTTTTGTATACAAGACAGAGGTTCACCCCATTGGACTGGGGTATTTTTGTAACCCTGTCATGCTCAAATTGATTACAGTAAAAACAATACCAATACAATTTCTACCTCACTTCTGTACAACATCAGGAATTTGATTGGTGCCGAGCTCTTAACTGGGTGCAGACAACAAGGAAAACAAGTCCTAGCAGTGGTTTCTTTACTGAGCCTAACAAACCACAGCTGATAAGCTATATAATTTGCTGCAGCAATTTGTGCCAAAAATAAATGGCACAGTCCTACAGCACAGCACTGTTTCTGAGAAAAACAGAACCCCACCCCTTCCCTTAGTAGCATCTTTCTTTGTTTTGCTTCCTCTTGCTTTTGCTTTGTCAGTAAATGAAGGATGTCATGATATGTCTTCCACCCTAGCCGATTGACTCCACATGGGTGCAGTGCAAAGAATCAGGCTATGTCCTCCCCCATTTACCTGAGTCTCCCTCTGCCACCACAGTCAATCTGAAGCATTACCAAAGGCAGCAACACTGGCATGTTTTAAACAAAATGACAATTACATAATGACTTTACAAGGGTAATAGATTCTTAGCTGAGTGGTCCTGACTAGAGGAGAGGAAGCTCAAGAGTTCTAAATCATTAATTAAAGAGATACCCAACTATTCCAGAAAACCAGCTTCTTTTTTGTTGTTAATATGACAAAGTTATTTGAAACTTTTTTTTGTACTTCTGTTTATGGGGGTGGAGGGTGGGGGAACCACACCGACACAAAGTTATGAAACATGCAGATTGCCAGTTGCCCTGTGACATAATTTAGGGATTAAATGTGAATCCCTGCAGCATGTTCTCTAATTCAGATTTTGCCCAAGGTATCACACAAACCTTGATGTTTTTTGCAGTGTTTACAACAAAAATTGCAAATCTGCTTCTCAGTTATTAAAAGCAAAGGCTATAAAAGGGTGGGGGTGGGGAAGAATAAAAGGTCAATGATTTTAATTCTACCTCACTGAATTCAAATGTTTGAAGCGATATATTTGCTGGAAAGGTCACACTATGGAAGTAAGCACCCTGAATGCAGCTTGTTCTGAGGTTGCAGTGAGATAAACAAAAAGGTAACTTGCCTAGGATTGTTTGTTGTCATAGGTGATGAGGAACCTGTCTTTCCTTTCAAAGTCTCTCAGCCCTGTACAAACTTACAGGGATCCGAGCTGGCAACAGACTGGTGTTTGCTTTTAACTCCTTATATAAATCCACGCTCCAGAAGCATTAGTGCCATCAGCCCCTGCCAATATTACATTTCTCTTTTGAAAGTGACTGAAGGAGGGAGGCAATTGGCTGCACGTCTGAGGAATCCTTAAAGTTCTTGAGTCTTGCCTTTTTGTTTTGTACGAATAAATATAAGAAACCCAGAAGAACAAACATCTTTCAAAGCCAGGGCAGAAAGACACATGTCACAGTGGCTTAGAGTTATATAATGCCAGAAAAATATCAGTTCTGATTATGCTTGACTAAGTATTGGAGGTCAAGCAGTATTGGCTTTTCGTTCTGCATTTGTAAAGTGCCTTGCACAATGGGGTTCTGGGCCATACCTGGGGCTCTTAGGTGCTACGATAAAATAAATAGTAACTATTTATAATATTAGATGTTCTTTAATTACAGTTAATTGGAGGGCAGTGAGAACCATCATGATTTCAAGAAGCTCCCTATTTTAGATCACCCCTCCTATTTTTGTGTATGCCTCATCATCATGAATGCATGTTAGCTGCATAACACCTTTATAAGGAAAGGAAGTACTAGCCCCATTCTATAGATAGAGCACTGAGGCACAGACAAGGCCTGTGTCTACACTATGGACATTATAGTGGCACAGCTGTATCACTGCAGCTGTGCCGCTGTAAGTTCTCCTGCGTAGCCGCTCAATGCCAGCGGGAGAGAGCACTCCCGCTGGCATAATTAAATCATCCCCAACAAGCGATGATAGTTACGTCAGCAGGAGATGCTCTCCTAGTGACATAGAGCTGTCCAAACCGGCACTTTTGTGGGTTTTTTTCACACCCTGACCGACAAAAGTTTTGCCAACAAAAGTGCTGGTAGAGAAAAAGCCTTAATGACTTACACAAAGTCATGCAGAAAAAATGTGGCTGAAACAGGAATTGAATTTAGGATTCTTGAGTGCATGTCTGCTAGACTATCCCTCCTACTTACTCATGTAAACAGAATAGATCTATATTATACTCAGAAAAGCTACATTAGGAAACCATTATTAAGGGTGTAAACTCAAACACTCAGAAGTTAGAAAATGCCAGAATTAAGGTTGCCTGTGCAGCCTCCCTGGGCATAGGCATTATTACACAGTCTTTAATTACACTATTATGTATCATAGGTTTCAAAATCTAAAATAGTCGCTACAAAGCATGTATGAATTGCAATTTTTCAAAGGTTTATAACTTTATCTGATGTGATCAGATTTTGATGGGGACGCCAAATGGCATGTCTCTGACACAAAGGCCAATCCCCTGCCAAAGTTCAAGTCTCTGATCCAAACCGGGAAGCATGAGAGCTTTCCAAAGAAAAAGTCACCAGAATTCTTTAACATGTGCAAGGAAATGTGTTTTTCCCTAGCCTTGTTCTCAGAAATGGAGGCCTGAGGCTGAAACCCAGCATGGAAAATTAACTGTTAAAGTTTGGCAAAGTTATAAGGATTCTCAAACAGGATCTTATAATGCGAAGTGTTGAACAACCTTAGTAAGAGGTGGTGCTAGCAGCCCTACCTATAATTCTGATCTGAGCCTGTCTCCTGGGATTTGCAATACTAAGGTACCAAACCTGTACCCCTGAAACCTATTGGAGTTTTGCCACTGCCTTAAATGGAAGCAGGATTGGGCCCTCCAGCAAGGGCCCCTATTTTATGTGAAGACTTACTCAGTGACCATGTTTTGGAAAAATATCAGTATGACCTTTCAAAAATGTGCCAAAAAAATGAAAAAAGAAGGAAGGGTTTTGGGAACTGCCAACTAGGAAATATTGTTTTGTTTGCTTAAAAAAGAACACCAGCAACCCTGGCCAAATTTTTTTGTGTAAGTTACAGGCTAAGTCACTCTCTCCTTTATAATCACTTTTTAAATTTTTTAAAGGATACTATGTTTTCAGTGAGGGTAGATATAACTCTGGCAATATTCTCTCTGGCTCAGTGTTTGGATTTGGTCCTCTTGAGGCTTCTCTGACTCCATAAACTTCCAGCTCTTAAATTCAGTGCAAGCTCACCCAGGAAAGAAAAAAAGCAAAAGAGCCTGGCAAACTACACAATAAAAATCCAAGTGGCAGCTTCTGTCATGACTCAATGAAAAACATGTTATCAATGACCAAAAAGAGCAATAAAATGCCATAAATCAACCAGCATTATTTCCTGTATGGGAACCCAAAATACAGATGAAGTTCTGGCAATCTCTAGCCACATACAGACTTTGCAAGTGTGATCATTTCATCAGAATCTATTGAGTTTAACGTTAACAATTGTCTCCTATAGTACCTTGAATACAGACCTAAATGTGAAAAGCAGTACATTATATACTTTTCTTTCTCCTTTTGCTTCCCTTCCCATTCCTTTCTCCCTTCCCCCACGCCAGCTGTTTTGCACTGTCAGCCTTTCCATGCATGATCAGTTAGCTACAATCTATGGAAAACCCCTCTGCAGAGCTCGGAATCCTTGTACAAAGCCCTATTACTTAGCTTATGGTGCATCTTTTATCCACACGTCTCTCACTGTTTATATGTCAGCTCATTTCTCACATTTATGTTTGCATGGGGGAAGAAAAGATGCTATTAACAGAGGGACCTTTTAAACAGCACTGAAGTAATATTTCCCCGTTGCTCTTTTCTAATGTGACCCTGAAACATGTTGAATTTTTACCAGGGGTTCTCAACATAATAAGCTTTTAATAGCCGCATAACTATTTTAATGACGTTTTATGTTAGTGAATAAAACTGTTCAAAGTACATTATAATTATTTTATTGGTAATTCCTAATGTAAGTGGAATAATTGCCTTTTCATTAAACATAAGTCAGTCTGACAAAACCATTATTTCATATTTCACTGAGAACTTAGCAATGTTTCTTATGCTGTTTGTCCAGGGTTCAAAGGGACATGGTCATTTAGTTGAGACCCAACATTTAAAGTTAGTTCTAATTCCATAAGGATATTCCTCTGTTTTACAGGTATCTGTTGTTTTTAATCATGCCATTTATCACAGAGTAATAAAAAAATCTTCAGTTGTCAATATTTATATAGGACCTATTCAAAAGCAACATTTTATGCTCATTCTACCTATGCAGTACCGATCAGCAAACAAATCACTGAGTCATATTCTGCCTCTGTAACACACACTCAATGTCTGTTGACCTTAACAAGAGTCCCATGCATAAGTCGGAGGGCAGAATCTGTTCCATTTTTCCCAGTGAGATAGAGGCCACATAGGTGGCTTTTTGTGTGTGTGTGCTTTGCTTTTTTGATTGATGATAGTGGTGCACCAGCACAAACAAGTGTGGTACATACACAGACACGAATGCAATGTTAATTTCAAGGTCTATTAGAAACACCAAGAAAAAAATAATGTTTGATTGGACAAAATCTGCAGGGGGAAAAAAAACCATTATTCTCAAGCTTCTAAAAGGTTATTATTACAAACAATGGAGAATCAATAAGTAATATTTAATACTATTAGATGTACTTGACAGTGTTCTTTTGAGTAAGCACAGTGAGGTTCTGAACAATATGTGATTTGTACTCCAGGCCTCTTTAACTGTTAAGCAGGTCAAGTTAAGAACAATCCTTAGAGCATTCTTGGAAAGACTGTTGGAAAGCAGTCTGTACCTAACACACACATTAATAACTGAGAGACAGTCTTTTTTCTGAGTTTATTATGCTTAATTTTTGACTTAGTGAAGTAGGCTGGAGTATGCCCTCGGTTTTTATTTGCAAGCAAGGGGGGAAAGACTAAAGCAGACTTTTGGCCATGAAAAGATGACCTTCCTTGTAAAGAATTTAAGTCTTTTAACTTCAGAGGGGAATGAGGCTGGAATGCTGTTTGTATCAGAATACCAACATGAAGAAAGGGGGGGGATGGGAGCAGCATCTTCCCCTTCCTATCAGTTTGGTGGCTTTCAAAGTTCCTGATTCCCCAGTACTCTTTCTTTAGCAGGAAATATAATGATTAGCAGCTGTTCAAACAAACACACACACCACACAAAAATAAAAGAAAGCACACACCGGGACTGGCATGTCTGCATAAGCCTGAATGATCTGATAGTTACATAGAAACCCTGTAAAGAGGCCCGCTTTTCCCACACCACCCGTCATAGTCAGGCATGGTCTAACGAGGCCTTGGTAAGGCTGAGTGAAGACTAAAAATGGCTACCAGATTACTTTTTTTTAAAAGGTCATTCCAGTTAATAATGAAGAACCCCTACATTTGAGGAGCAAAGCAATGAGTCTCTTCTCCTCAAGCCCTCCATTATCTGCTTTTCCATAAATAAAGGGCAAAAGAGATGATTTGCTGCAGATTAAGGGGAAATGCAAAGAAAGAAAAAATACAAAAATCTTGATGACTCAGAGATAGTACACTATGGACAACTCTTGTGATTTTACCACAAATCTCACAAAATTTCTTGACTTTGTTTTTAAAGCCACAGCTCCTGACTCATACGATTACATGGGAATCTCAATTTTGTTTAAAAGGAAGTTTCTGGTCCTCATGATTGTAGAGGAGAACTTGTAAACATGACCCCCTAAAATCAGAAGGCAAATAAAAGAATCCTAAATTTAGTATTTATTACATTTTTCTGATTTTAAAGCCAATGTTTAAGGCCCTACTTGAAATGAGGGATGATTGTCAAAAAAAGTGCAGCTGAGTCATGGACAAGCCATGGAAAATTGCAGAAAAGTAATAAGAGACATTATTATTTATGGTAATAAAGCCCACCATCATTTTTCTGCGAGTTTCCGCTGTTGGCCGCCAGGGGCTTAGAGCAGGAGCCTGGGGCTGACAGTGGAACACAGTGCTAAGAGCGGGGGATCCTGCTATTGGCCGCCCGGGGCTTACAGCTGCGCCTGGGGCTGACAGCATGGGCTCCTGCTCTCAGCCCTGCATCACCTGGGGCTGAGAGTCCCGTGCACAGTGGGATTCCCACTGTCAAAATTGCGGTGAAAGCCTAATATAGAGGAATCCACAATTTCTGCAATATCGCAAGTGAAGTAGGGCCTTGCCAATCTTATGCTTTTTTGTGGCCAGATTCATTATATTTGAATGCTCAAGGACAGCACTATTAACACAGAGTGAGATCCTCAAATATTCTGCACCTCAAATGAAACACGAAATAGCAGCTACAGTATATCTAGCCTCTTTAGGAGGAAGGGAGGTACCTCAAAGTTTAAATGTACAGCACACAGAAGCAGAACAGACATTTTCTCTGTTACCACAGTTGTCATTATATGTGTGGACTGGAGAATGGGCAAGTGGCAATCTATTTAATAATAATTAGAGATGGGCCTAAAACCCTGAACTTTGTGGAAGCTTGCATTCAGGTCTAAACCTTATGGCAGTCCCCTAAGTATATACTGGGCCAAATCAGAACACTGGATCCTACTATTCCCAAACTTTGCAGCTTGGAACCATCTCCAGTAATAACCCTGGTCACTCTTGTTATCATGGACTTATTTTGTCCTTTTCCTGCCTACCAGGCAAAGAAAGTATGCTGCATACATTTTCTTCACGACCCTCCTTGTCCTTTTCTCAAGCGTCTCTTATGGTGGCTAGATAAAAGGTAGCACTGTTCTAAAATGCTGTCTCTGTAGTTTTGTGATGTAAAATGACATTCATCCGAAAGAGTGGTACGAAAATAATGATCTCATTAGAAGAGAGTTTAGCTGTGGAGAAGTGCTTCCTCTCTGCTGCGGAGATTAAATAGCAGCTAACTACAAACAATAGTCATTTAAACAAAGAACCCACATCAAAGTTATTATCTCGGTTTCTGCCCTTTAAAATCATCAGAAATTGATCCTCTCACCACTGCACATTTTCATCAAAAGGCCCCGAATTTTAAGCTTGAAACACTAATTGTTTTGGGGGTTTTTTTGTCCTCAAACTGGTTCCTTGGGTTGGTGTTTTTAACTAATTATTGGTGACATTTCACTTTTCTTTATAATGAATTTCCTCAATTGTTCTTTTTTCTCCCTGGGAAAGAAAGAAAGAAAGAAAAAAGGCTTGACACAATACCAGAGGTGAAATGCCAGAAATAATTAAAGGAAATAATAATGTAAGCAGCTTTCCCTCCCCTACATCTAAAGAATGCATGAAGTATGTGTCCACTGGAAATTTGGGAAACTGAGCTAGAGTGATGTCTGAGAAGAAAGTTCAGGGGAAGTCAAGCAAGTCCCCATTCCCTGTATGACAAGAAAGGTGGAGGTGTGATAACGATAGCCTCCCTCTGGCTGAATGAACCAATTCAGCTCCCAACCCATTTGAACTTTAAAGCTTGATTGCAAGATGAACAGCTAACAAGTAGCCCTTTAAAATACCAACTAAAATAGCAGGAAGATATTAAGGACATCACTTACCACTGGAGGGCCCTCACTTAAACAGGAGTTATATGCATGTATTTTGCCAGTAGGTTGCTACCCTTAGTAATCATACCTCCTTTTCCCCCCTCATCCATATTATAAACACCATGGGCAAGAAGACATTCCAAGCAGGACAAAGATGGGGAGGAGGGGAAATCAATTAGCATGGGTGAACTGTTGCTGCTGGTGCTGTTATATGGCTGCCATGTGGCACCATAGAGGTGTGTACATTTCAGTAATGGGAAGGTGAGGCAAAATGATCCCTGTGGGTTTGTATATATAGTACAACTCCAATTATCCATCTTCTGGTTGATTAAAGATCAGGAACATGTTCCTTCAGCAGTGCATACAGTGAAATACACCTCCAAAGTCTTTTCCATCTCCCACACCCCCTACCATAAACAAATCAATAAACAGCAGCATATTAGGCCTTGTACTTTATTGGCAACCAGTGAAAGTGCTTATGTGCTAAACCCATTGTCATTAGCTATTAGATCAGCAGAGGCTTATCACACAGGACTGACAATAACAAAACAAAAAAAGGCAAACTTCTGTATGGATACAAATCTCAAGACTGGAGATGGCAAACATTGCTGATTATTTTTCATGGGGATTTTTTTAAAATGTGTGGATTTTTGTTTGTCAAAAATGTCCATAAAAAAACAAAATTGAAAAATAATCTGCTCTCAGAAAACATTTTTTGATTGGGATAAAAACATTCACCAAAAATATTCAGTTTTTTGGTGGAAAATATTGTCAAAAATTAAAGTTTTGCACAAAAAATGTTCATGTTCAGAGAAAAAAAGTCAACCAACTTTACTCAAGATATAAGAGTACAACTATGCTAGTAGCAGGGCTACATTACTGGCCTCCTGAACAGAAGGGTACTGAAGGCACAATTGTGAGGGACATGAAAGAGGGAAATAAATATAATTAAAATAAAACAACAACAGGGACTTCAACTACCCACAGGAGTCAGTATAGAGGTTATTTAAGGATATTGTATCAGAAACACAGAAGGTATCAGAAAAGGAAGCTGGGAGGCAAGAATAAATCCCACTATAATTAAATAGCAAAGTTCAAGATGCTATTTGAGCCAAACTAGTATCCTGCAGATAATGACGACCCAGCACAGATGAAACCAATAGAAAGCAGCATAAACTAGGACAGGTAAGCAGTAAAATGGAAAGTCTGAAGAAGAGTAATTAGTCATAGATATAAAAACAATTAACAAGGAATTTTTTTTTAGTATACAAGAAATGGGAAGCCTGTAAGAAAATAGGTAGGGCTGTTGGACTATCAAGGAGTGAAAGAGAGCAACTGAGGAAAATAAGGATATTGCAGAGATGTTGAATGATTTCTTTTCATGTTATCAGGGCAACATAACCACCTTTCCTTTCTGCATGACCCTCTTAAAGCCCTTTCTACTCTCTCACCATATAGCAGGGGATATCTACAGAACCATCACTGAAATTAACGATAACACCGTTGAAATCAATTTACTGATTTACACAACTGAGAATCTGGCCTTTGTCTTATCAGGATGACTAATGGGCATGCAGCTGATCCCTTCACTACATGGTGTGAAAGTGATGCTGTGAAGATACCTAATTAGAGTTCAAGGATCCTGGGGAGTGGTCTGTCTAAGTGGCATATGCCCATCTTAAAGCAGCATATGTTATGATGCAAAAACCATTGCCCTGTGCAGCAGTAAATCCACCTCTGTGACATTTATCTACCTTAGATGGCATGGGGGCAGGGGTACAGGTAAAAGTAACCGTATAAGAACAAGAGCAATGCTATGGCATAGAAGCATGTGGGAAATGTGGATGGGCTGAGATCCTCTGGATGGGAACTGGACCCTTTATTCCTGTGGCTTCTGACATTCTGCTACACAGTTCTGAGCGCTCAGCTCTGCTGCTTGTCCTGATTATTGCAGAGGAAAATCCATTGGAGTGGCAATCCAACTAAAAGTGAACAACTGTGCAGGGTCTGAGCTATTCTTCCTCATCATTTTATTCATGGCAGCTCAAAATTTGAAGAACCTACTAGAGAGTTATTTTTTGGGCTCCATTTTGGCTGTTTACTTCATGATACCTCCTCCATCCTCAATAAAAGTTTTAATACACTCTGATACAGTGCCTGGCTACTGTACCTTGACTTTCAATTACATTAAATCCTATTATAATCACTTTCTTTGTAACAAATCCTCTTTAACACCTGAAAAGCTCAGCTCCCATGGGTGCAATGCTATGTTCTCGAAATCAAAACCAGAAGAATTCTAATGGAAATGAGTTAACTATGCGGAGTACTTTGAAAATGTGACTGGCATGAAAGGCCTTCAACATGCAGTTTATATTCATATTCAGCAGTGGAAGAAAAAAAATTCCAGAACCAACCACTTGTATGTTGGCTGCCTTAAGACAGAGCATCTGAATCACTGTGTTATCATGCCAGAACATCTTGTATGGAAAATCATCACTGTCCAAAGACAGGTCAAGTACAGGTTACCCAACTACTATTATTACAGAACTGAATGTTCTCCCTCAAAACTGGACCAAGAATTTGAAGAGATTTACAATGATCACCAAAGAGCTCTGTGGTATAGTGAATAAATCATGACCCTTCTTTACAATTTTGTAATTTATTTTTTGGTGGGCAGGATAGATTGAGATATTATATCGGATTCTGTGACAGATCTCTTCTTTTGTTCTACCAACCTGGAAAAATAAGAGGTTTCACACGGTGTTTGGTTTTCCCCATATGAAAACACCTTACATTTACCATACAGTTATCTACCATCACTGCACCAATTTTGGGGGAGTGGCATTTTGTGAAATCTGGGCTACTATAACTCTCTGGATTGGCTGCTGAAGGATTATTTCTTATAGTCCTTCAATATAGTTGTAAATCTAGCACCTCCAACAAAAAGTGGGAATTTCTCAATGTACATAGTATATGATTTACATCAGAAATGCTGAAGCAGGAATCTAAGATTACAGAAAATATTACTTTAAGAGATTAATCCAAAATTTTGCATTTTTTGTCCTGTGACCTTCATTTTGATTCTTTGTCTCACATTGGGAGGGATTACTAAGAGATCCCACCTGACTGCTCTAGTCCTTCATTTTCCAGTCACTCTCAGATGCCTCAACAACCACTAGACAAATAGACCAGTCATCAAAAAATCAGCTGGTGTCTTTATCTATGATTCCCATGTAGCAGCTATCTTACAAAATGCTCATATCCTCACAATGGCTGAGCACCTAACTTTTCATCTCTGTGGATTCAGTTCATGTCCATATTGTACTCTGTATCAAATTGCAGGGACAGCTATTGCATTAAATGGCTTGGAATACTTGTGGCACCTTAGAGACTAACAAATTTATTAGAGCATAAGCTTTCGTGAGCTACAGCTCACTTCATCGGATGCATTTTTTCCACCAAATGCATCCGATGAAGTGAGCTGTAGCTCAAGAAAGCTTATGCTCTAATAAATTTGTTAGTCTCTAAGGTGCCACAAGTACTCCTTTTCTTTTTGCGAATACAGACTAACACGGCTGCTACTCTGAAACCTGTCATTAAATGGCTTGTTACACCTCTGATCCTTGCAATAGAGCAACACATGCATTTAGATGGGTGCACACAGCCTGATTTACAACTGTCAATCCTGCTTCCTGAAACATCTCTCTCATGATGGCTAGCACTGTTGCTGAGAACGAGCACTTTGTTGTGGGAGATAGGAGGACTGACTGAATAAGCTACAATGCTACAACGGAGCTACAACCCTTACAGCTTCATGTCCACACTGAGGAGAAACTTTATAAACTGATAGTTGAGCTAGACCTGAGCTACAGATCTGTCCTAGCCACTACAACCCATTAAAACAAAGAACACTTGGAAAATGCTTGTAGCAGCTGTTGTGTGTAGTTGCCAGGGGATTGTACATGTATAATCTAAGTATTAAAAGGCAATGTCTTTTTCAATAACCTTTCATTTAGTGTAGACAGGGTAATAGACTTGGCCCTAGGGAAGGCAATGTGGTCTAGCACAGTGCTTCTCAAGCTATCTGATGTGGGGGACCGGCAATTTTTTTTTCCAATGTGCACACAGACCGGCAGCCGATGGCTCGCGAACCACCACTTTGAGTAGCACTGGTCTAGCAGATGAGTTGCTGGTCAAGTTGCTGAGTCAAGAGACCTACTTACTAATCCTAGTTCTGCCATTGACCTTCTGTGTCACTATGGGCAGACCCTTCACATCTGTGTTTTCCTTTCCCCTCCCATTCCCTGTCTATTTAGATTATAAACTGTGTGGGGGTGGGATTTACTTACCATGTGTTTGTACAGCCCCTAGCACAATGGGTCCTCAATCAACTATAAATTGTCATATTATATATATCTGCTGCATACATGACCCTGTCAAATGTCATACACATAGGTTTACAAAAGACAGGAAAGACTGGACAGCTGTACAGTTTTAGCCAAAATATTCAAAAGCCGTCACGGATTTTGGTTGTCTCAGTGTGCATGGGCCTGGGTTTGAGACAGTTTGAACTTCATTTTAAAGAGTTTGAGCACCCACAACCACCACTACTTTCAGTTGAACCTGTGGGCGATCAGCAACTCTAGAAAATCATGCTCAAGATATCCGAAGCTGGGCAGCCAAAAACTGAAGCACCCCAAATCAATGGCTACTTCTGAAAATGTAGCTAGACTAAGGGTACAGTCTGTCATTGAGTATTTACACATTCCCCATGGTCTCAAAGGTAGGGAGACCTGAGTTCTGTGGGTAGGATCTGCCATAATAGAAAAAAAATGGTCATAAATAGGAGAAAAACTGATGGTTTCACTACCAGGTTCTACATCCTCAGTATTGCTACATTTTCAAAAGGTTACAACCTGGAAAAAAGAAAAGGAGTACTTGTGGCACCTTAGAGACTAACAAATTTATTAGAGCATAAGCTTTCGTGAGCTACAGCTCACTTCATCGGATGCATTTGGTGGAAAAAACAGAGGAGAGATTTATATACACACACACAGAGAACATGAAACAATGGGTTTATCATACACACTGTAAGGAGAGTGATCACTTAAGATAAGCCATCACCAACAGCAGGGGGGGGGAAGGAGGAAACCTTTCATGGTGACAAGCAGGTAGGCTAATTCCAGCAGTTAACAAGAATATCAGAGGAACAGTGGGGGGTGGGGTGGGAGGGAGAAATACCATGGGGAAATAGTTTTACTTTGTGTAATGACTCATCCATTCCCAGTCTCTATTCAAGCCTTACCCCATAACCTCAGCCATGCAGAACACAGTGCCATCCACAGCCTCAGAAACAACTCTGACATCATAATCAAAAAGGCTGACAAAGGAGGTGCTGTCGTCATCATGAATAGGTCAGAGTATGAACAAGAGGCTACTAGGCAGCTCTCCAACACCACTTTCTACAAGCCATTACCCTCTGATCCCACTGAGAGTTACCAAAGAAACTACAGCATTTGCTCAAGAAACTCCCTGAAAAAGCACAAGAACAAATCCGCACAGACACACCCCTGGAGCCAGGACCTGGGGTATTCTATCTGCTACCCAAGATCCATAAACCTGGAAATCCTGGACGCCCCATCATCTCAGGCATTGGCACCCTGACAGCAGGATTGTCTGGCTATGTAGACTCCCTCCTCAGGCCCTTCGTTACCAGCACTCCCAGCTATCTTCGAGACACCACCGATTTCCTGAGGAAACTACAGTCCATTGGTGATCTTCCTAAAAACACCATCCTAGCCACTATGGATGTAGAAGCCCTCTACACCAACATTCCACACAAAGATGGACTACAAGCCGTCAGGAACAGTATCCCCGATACTGTCACGGCTAACCTGGTGGCAGAACTTTGTGACTTTGTCCTGACCCATAACTATTTCACATTTGGTGACAATGTATACCTTCAAATCAGCGGCACTGCGATGGGTACCCGCATGGCCCCACAGTATGCCAACATTTTTATGGCTGACTTAGAACAACGCTTCCTCAGCTCTCGTTCCCTAATGCCCCTACTCTACTTGCGCTACATTGATGACATCTTCATCATCTGGACCCATGGAAAAGAAGCTCTTGAGGAATTCCACCATGATTTCAACAATTTCCATCCCACCATCAACCTCAGCCTGGACCAGTCCACACAAGAGATCCACTTCCTGGACACTACGGTGCTAATAAGCGATGGTCACATAAACACCACCCTATATCGGAAACCTACTGACCGCTATTCCTACCTACATGCCTCTAGCTTTCATCCAGATCATACCACTCGATCCATTGTCTACAGCCAAGCGCTACGATATAACCGCATTTGCTCCAACCCCTCAGACAGAGACAAACACCTACAAGATCTCTATCATGCATTCCTACAACTACAGTACCCACCTGCTGAAGTGAAGAAACAGATGACAGAGCCAGAAGAGTACCCAGAAGTCACCTACTACAGGACAGGCCCAACAAAGAAAACAACAGAACGCCACTAGCCATCACCTTCAGCCCCCAACTAAAACCCCTCCAACGCATCATCAAGGATCTACAACCTATCCTGAAGGATGAGCCATCGCTCTCACAGATTTTGGGAGACAGACCAGTCCTTGCTTACAGACAGCCCCCCAATCTGAAGCAAATACTCACCAGCAACCACACACCACACAACAGAACCACTAACCCAGGAACCTATCCTTGCAACAAAGCCCGTTGCCAACTCTGTCCACATATCTATTCAGGGGATACCATCATAGGGCCTAATCACATCAGCCACACCATCAGAGGCTCGTTCACCTGTGCATCTACCAATGTGATATATGCCATCATGTGCCAGCAATGCCCCTCTGCCATGTACATTGGCCAAACTGGACAGTCTCTACGTAAAAGAATGAATGGACACAAATCAGACGTCAAGAATTATAACATTCAAAAACCAGTTGGAGAACACTTCAATCTCTCTGGTCACTCGATCACAGACCTAAGAGTGGCTATACTTCAACAAAAAGCTTCAAAAACAGACTCCAACGAGAGACTGCTGAATTGGAATTAATTTGCAAACTGGATACAATTAACTTAGGCTTGAATAGAGACTGGGAATGGATGAGTCATTACACAAAGTAAAACTATTTCCCCATGGTATTTCTCCCTCCCACCCCACCCCCCACTGTTCCTCTGATATTCTTGTTAACTGCTGGAATTAGCCTACCTGCTTGTCACCATGAAAGGTTTTCCTCCTTCCCCCCCCTGCTGTTGGTGATGGCTTATCTTAAGTGATCACTCTCCTTACAGTGTGTATGATAAACCCATTGTTTCATGTTCTCTGTGTGTGTGTATATAAATCTCTCCTCTGTTTTTTCCACCAAATGCATCCGATGAAGTGAGCTGTAGCTCACGAAAGCTTATGCTCTAATAAATTTGTTAGTCTCTAAGGTGCCACAAGTACTCCTTTTCTTTTTGCGAATACAGACTAACACGGCTGCTACTCTGGAAAAACTATTTTTGTATAAAAACTTTTTAATCGATTGTCATCCACATAGATCTTAACAAGTAGCGCAATTATTTTAGCAATGCAAAACTCCAAAAGTTATCATGTGATTTTTGTGAACAGGTTATGTAACTGTGCTATTACCTTAAATAGTATTTTTTATTTGAACTGCCAACTTTTTCATCAGCAGCAAAGAAAAAAATGCATATTTCCAGGCATAAAGATAATTTTCAAATGGTTGTAATTAGCTCTTGATAACTATCTTTTGTCACGTCTTCTCCGCTGAACTATAAAGAATGTGAATATTTTTCATTGTTAAAACCAAAATATGGCACCTGTGGTGTGACAGCCTAGACAAACCGTAAGACAAATTGAGTTTGAGGGTTTCCTCTAGCTCTGTGGAAAATGATAGTGCAGTAATATTGTGAATCCTTGAATTTTTACTTAGATTATTAGCTTTTAGAAAATCGGCAGTGGCAACTGGCACCTATTTCTGTTCCTCTCTAGTGGAGGAACTTATTTTTATTGCCAGAGAGAGAGAGTTTCAACACCAATGAGAAAATCTAATGGGGAATAGGAAGAGAAAAGGGAATTAAGGCCTGAATCCTCCAAAGACACAGGCATGTGCTTAATTTTATGCATGAGAGTAGCCCCACTGTGTCCCAAAGTTAAGCATGTGTATAGCAAATGTCTTTGCAGGATCAAAGTCTAAGTGCCTGATCCAGATAGGTGCAGGGTTTCCTGAATTTCCATTCAAGTTAAGAGGCCAGATTCCTTAAGGGGCCTTACTTAGGACACAGCAGGTGGGGGGGGATCTCACGGGGAGGAGGTTGAGGAGAGGAGGGATGTAGTGAGTGGTGGGGACCTCTGGAGGGGGGTGTGGGGTGGAGGAGAGGAGCGAGGAGGGACTCACCAGGCTGCAGTGGGTGGTGGGAGCCTCTCGGGGAAGAGGCGGAGCGCTGGCAGGGCCACCATGGCCCAGGCGTCTGGTGGCGGGTTGGTGGCAGCTGTGCCAGGGGAGGCTTAGCCTCTGCTTGTCTATTAGTTTCTCAGCTTTTGGATATGACCTTAAGGAGAAGGACAAATATGATAGTGGTGGATGGAGAGAGACTAGGGAAGGGAAGAAACAATTTATGGAAAAATCATAGTTTTAGCAATAACCTTCTCAGGCCTTTATCCAATTTTGGGAACATTCTATGTAAACATAAAACACTTTACTGGTGCCTTTCATAAAAATTCTTGCATAGTAAAGTTTTTGTCCTAATTCTGCCCTCAGACATGCATCCAATTCACATAACAAAGAAAGAGAGATTGTTTGAGTGTGGGGAGAGGGAAGAATAGGAGGAAGCTTCATCCTCTCATTCATCTTTCCTTCTTGAGAGTGTTTATAGCCAGACATGAACAATCTGCAATTTCTTTTATAACAATCATGATGCAACCAATCCTGTTATATTCACCAGACTATGACATTGGAGTAAGAATAATCAGGAGGAAGAAGAAGCGTCTTATGAAGGACAAAGGGTCCTCTTTACATACAAGTAGGCTCCAACTACAAAACTCAGATCCAGATTTAGAAAACCTCCAATTTTCAAGGTATTTGGAACCATATGTTTTATCTCATCTCATCATAAAGATAGAGGCTGTTTGTTCTTTTCACATCACACTTCACATTATGAATGCATCTAAAGTCTGGAGTTTGTATGAGATCCCATACTTCAGTTGGGGCCCATCTCTAGTGAATGAATGAAATCTTCAAGTTATCCATTTGCCAATTACAATCTAATCAAGCAGCATCCATAATATACACTGAGCCATTATGATAATAAAATTGGTGTAGGTAGGAAAAAATAAGAATATTACAAGATGCTACACGTGTGTCGAAGTAGCATTGAAAACTGTGGCGTATGGAAAACGGTGTTAAAATTACAAGGTATTGCTTCAGTTTGCCAGGGGTTTCCTGGTCTTGCTTGCAGTCTAGGGGGCTCTATAGGGAAGTGTGCCATGAGAGTGGGCCTGCAAAGAGCCTGTTTTGTCTCTGTCTCTCTGTTTGTTCTTGTGTGTTAGGGTTCTGGATTTTAAGAAATAAAGTAGTGATATATTGCAACCTTCCATTGAGAATGTTTCTATCTAACTTCTCTATGCATGCTGTGAACAAAAATACTATACAGTTATATTGTATTATGTGAGAAGCAACATGGGATCCTGTAACTGAAATCTGTTTCATGATTCATACACACAAGGGCAGGTAAAGTTAGGGTAACAAACGGTATAACTCAGCATAATTTTCATGGAACTATGTGAAATTACAATGACTGAGGATTTGGACCTCAGAGTGTTTTATTTTGATTTCAGCGTATTTAAACTTCTGAAAAAGTTAACACATCCAGAACCTCCACCGCCCCAACATAAAGCAAGAACCCTAGTGACAAAAAACTTGCTATCAGATCCTGATTTTTGAGAACGTATCACAAACACACTTCTTCCAATCTGGACCTCCCAGCCAAATCTCTTGAATAACTGCTTTGAGGACATAGAAGAGGGGAGCTTGCCTGGGAAATTTGGAAGAAGGGGCACAACATGTACGGTAGACTGCTAACACCCTTCCATACCATACACTAGAATATTAACTGTTAGAAAGGAAATGGGTTATGGTTCAGAGGAGGTATAGGGAGATTCTTAATTTTTCTGACTATTTGCCCATCCTTAGTAGTGATAACTCGAACTCTTATTGCCTTTCTGCTTGGATGACAGCATTTAGCACTTATGCCCTCAAACAATGACTCTTCAGCAATAAAAAAATAATATAATAAAATCCTGAGTGAGGTATATAATTCAAAAGTCAGGATCTGATTGACATCTGCACAAGGGTCCAATCCTCAAAGTGCTGAGTACCCACTGAGGGCCCTCAGCATTTATAGGATTAACCCTTAAGCAGGAGACAATTCATTTACATTAGTAATATCTCTGTGAGTGAAGAGTTAGACACTCAGTCTCTATCAAGCAAAAGGAGGATTTACAAAAGGAAAAGTACAACGTTTACAGAATTGGTATTCAAACGTTCTGAGACAGCATTTTAGAAATGTTAACCACCTTCCTATATAGCTTCATCATACTACCCAGGACATAAAAGGAGAATTGGATCAATTAATGACAGGCAGTTGAATCTTTTCAAATAGCAGACTTCCTTTAAGTCTTAGAGATGATATCTTATGCTTTTGGCAAAGGTTGATAAGTAATATAAATTCCTTGTGTGTTCAACATGAAGATCAGACTAAAATTAACCCCACTCTTAGATGGGAGGTAGCCAGCTTGACTGTGATCCATTATGTGAAAAGAGGAATGCTTCTGTCTATACCCAGAGGTAAACTCCACAGACAAGAAGTCATTTAAATGAATTATGTCACCAATCTTGGTAAACCTAGGTCAGTAGCAGAGATACCTCTCTATTTCTGTATACCCACCACCTAAGCACATTTAGCCTTTAAACTATGAGACTTCCCTGTGCCCTTTTTTAAAATGTCACCTGCTGTAAAATTCCAGTAGTTTGTATTTTTAGATGCTCGGATCAGGATGAGTGCAAAAATAATGACATTTCTGGCCTTATAAGTAATTCCTTCATTTTACTGTTACTAGAAATGAAGCATAATGTAGACTGAGGAGAACTGCTTCTGCCCATTTTAACCTCTTATGGTCCAAGATAGAAACTTGGAAAAAATGAGCACTTTCCTGACAGGCTACATGACCTATATCACCTGTGTGAAAAAAAATGTCCTCTGTGTAATTCCAATGTAGCCAATCCTTGTGATGCATTCTAAATCATAATGTAGATTTAATTTTTACTCTTGCTACCTTGATTCTTCTCCTGAAAGCCATGTTAACCAGAAAACTTTCTGCCCTCATACCAAAACTATTATTGTCTACTTTGACTATTTTTCATCTTCCAGGGCAAGGGGAGATGCATGCTCCAGGCCCTTCTCTTGGAAGAAAGATCCCACCTTTTTATTTCTGTTATGCTCAAGGCCCTCCTTTGCTAGCCCATCTCTAGCAAGGAAATTCAGATGCATCTTGCTGTAAAGCCTGTCATTATTCATTGACCTTTGAACAGAGTAGAAGGGAAGGAGGAGAGGGGCATTGCTAGAGAGCACTCCCTTCTCCTTTCACAAAGGTCCCTGCTCAGGGTCAGCACACCCAATACATAAATAAGTGCAGCTACTGTATATGCCTACTAGGTTCCATGGCTGGACATATACCGAGTCTAAATAGAGGCTTCTGAGTGTAATCATGCTTCAGAGAGGGAACTTGGATTGGGCAGCCCTGGATTTTAGTCTCAGCTCTACCACTGATTTCCATATGACTGAGCTAATGCCTCCATTTCCCCATCTGTGAAATGGGGGGTGTGACAGGGTTAGGCCTCACCATCCTGGCACATCCCACTGGTTGCTCCACGAATTAGCTCTGTCCAGTCATGGAGGACCTTTTTCTGCATGGTGCCTTTGCCTTCATCTGCTCTGGGGCCCCTCATTGCTCCCCTCCAGCAGTGCCCACTGCTCTGTTCTCACCCCTTCCAGGGGTTTGGTATTACCAGCAGTCCACAATCTGCACCTGTTGTAGTGGCCGGCTGCAGCTCTAAGTCTAGCCCCTTATCACCAGGGCCAACCACAGCCTGGATCAGGCCACGATCCGTTTCAACCAGATGTAGTGCAAGGGGAAGGGGGGAACCCAGGCCCACCCGCTACTCTGGGTCCCAACTCAGGGACCCTCTAGCAGTAGCCTCTCTGCCCTCCTTCTCTCCCCTTGCCCTGCTATTGTACCCGGGCCACTTCCCCCTCAGTCCTAGGCCCCTGCCTGGCCTAGACCAGCAGCCTGGGGTTTTCCTTGATGGGAGCTTCCCAGCTCCTTCTGGACTTCCCCAGCACTGCTCTGTCCAAGGTACTACCTCTCAGCCCAGGAGCCAGTCCTCCACCCTTGACCACCAGGAAGAGACTGCCCACACCTTTCCTGGGCAGCCTTTATATATGGCTGAGTCTGGCTCTGATTGGCTGTCTCTACTCAGCCTCTGATTGGCTCCCTAGCAGGCCTTCTCTGATTGGCCGCTCACCTGCACCGCCTCCCTGGCCTGCTGAAGCCCCACCTAGGATAGGAGTGGGGCAGCTCCCTTCTGGGAGCCGCTGCTGTGGGGAGGGGGAGCCTTGCCAACTTGCCCCCCTATCCCCAACCCCCTGGAGGGAGAAGAGGTGAGGACACCACCTTCACCACTGTTATCACCCCTTCTGCCTAGGTCCTCACCTGGCTGCTGCTGCCCCTAAGCTTGCTGCTTCATTGAGGAGGAGTAAGGCCGCTGCGAGGAATTGTGGAGGGGGTTGGTTATTAGACTGAGTGACTTTAACAGTTGTGCTCCTGGGGTGGTGGTAGCCTTTTGCTGCTGTGGGGGGTCGGGGGAGAGGCGTGGAGCCCTCCCCCAGTCCTACTGCCCCCTGCCACATCTTCCTTCACCACCACCAGTGCCACCACCACCACCCCTTTTTGCCACTGCCCCCTCCATCAACCCAGCTGACTCTCAACACCTACTGCTCGCCCCTCGACGGGGCTGCTTGCTTCTTCGCCTGCCACCATCTGGGACTGATTCCAGCAGCAAGCACGGACTGGAGTGAGCACCACAAGCGCTCATGGATGTACTCCCCCCCTCTTTTTTTGGATTTGGCCCCCCTCCCTCAGTTGCATTTGGCTGGGGGGCCTCCCAGTTAGCCCCCAGCCCAGTTTTTTTCCTCCCTTCCTATCGTAGCTCCCCAGAAGATTTTTTCTGGTTGTTTGCCTGTCCCACCCTGACCCCATCCTAGGTTCCTGGGTTTGTTAGTGTGCCTGCCCCTCCCTAACTCTTGCAAGTTTGTTACTTTGCCTGCCCTTCCCTTCCCCAGGAGTTTGGTCCCCCCCCCCGTGCTCTACTTGCCTCACCCTCAGTTGTTTGCTGTTCCCCCTGACTCCCGCTGACCCCTGCCTCCCCAACCTGCAGTTTGCTGTGCCCATGTCCCCTTTCGAAGCGCTTGTGCCCCCCCTTTTTAAAAGTTGTTTACCCTGATCACTGCACCTCCCCTGATGCAATTGAAGTCCTTCCCCATCTGAGTGCAGCCGGAGGAGCTGGTGCCATGCCCTGTGCCCGTGATTGTCCCCCTCTCTTTTGTTGTCCCTGTGTCCTCCTGCTGTTAGCCCCCTCCTCCCCTGCCTACAGCCTAGCGGGGAGAAGTGATTGCTTCTTCCCTTCCCCCAGTGCCCCCCTACAGTTCCCCCCCGCGCATGCTGGTACCCTTCTTCCTGCATACAGTCTAGCAGGGAGTAGTGGTTGGCCCTGTCCCAACTTCCCTATTCCCAATACCCTGTTTGCTGGACCCTCCTCCCCTGCCTGTCATCTAGTGGGGAGGAGCAGTTGTCCATTGTCCCATCTCTGATTTAGGGCCTCCTCCTGCCTCTTTCCACTATGGAGGAGGAACCTGCCCCTGCCCCTGCCCCTGCCCCTGCCCCTGCCCCTGCCCCTGCCCCTAGTGCTCCCATAGTTCCTCCCTTGACACCACCCTTACCCACCACTAGCCTAGACTCCACCGCTGCCATGGCTTCCCCTTCCACTGGCAAAAAGGGCCAGGGGAATAAAAAGGGCCAAGGCCCCGCCCGGAAAACAAAACCTCCTGTTGGTAGGGCTGCCCTCCCTGCCACGTCCCCGACATCTGCCGCGGCCCCTTCCTCCCCAGCCATTCCCTCCACCAGCTCTGGGGGCACTCCATCCCTAGCCCCCAGAGCGTAGCCAGGTGGCCGCCGCTACCCCCCTGCATACCGCCGCGCCATCTGCCCCGACTGCCGCCTCCGATACCATTCCTGGTGGCTGGGGCCCCTTCCCCTCGCTGACCAGGAAGCATGTCGTCTGCTGCCTCCTGGTGTCTGCCTCACCACAAGTTGAAACGTACTTGCGGGCGTTGGCGAGAGTGGTAGGGCCCACGGCTGTCGTGGCGGCCTCCAAGATGTATGGTAAGGTTGTGTTCTTCCTAGTGTTGGAGGCCGCCGCTCAGGAGGTGATAGAGAAGGGCATGGTGGTGGGGGGCGTGTTCGTTCCTCTAGAACCCCTGGAGGACTTGGGCGTAAGGGTGGTATTGACCTCCATCCTGCCCAATGTTGCCCTGTTGCCTGCCCTCTCCACCCTGGGGAAGCCCATCTCAATTATCAGCCCTCTCCCGCTGGGCTGCAAGGACCCCGCCCTCCGCCACGTTCTGTCTTTCCGCTGGCAGGTACAGATTCAAGTGCTGCCGATGACGCGTGGCGGGGTGGAACTCGAGGGGTCCTTCTTGGTGCCCTATCAGGGGGCCCATTACCGGGTCCATTATTCAACAGGGGAGACCCGGTGCTTTCTCTGCCGGGCGACAGGGCACTGCCCCTGCCCCTCGGCGACCCTGGCAGCCTGGCTGCCACTGCCGCTGCCCCTCCTCCCGTGGAGAAGAGGGCAGCAAGACCTCTGCCAGCTGAGGGAGAGGGCCCGCTTCAGGGGGTGGTTTCCCTTCCTCCCGTTGTCCCACCCCTGCCGCCCTGAGCCCCAAAATGATCACCCTTGCCCCCTGGCCCTGCCCCTGCTGACCGGCCCTCCACCTCCACTTCGGAGGGCTGGGTGCTCGTCTGGGGGAAGTGCAGCGTTTGTAAATCATGGGCTGAATCCCTCCCCTCTGATGAGGAGGGAGAGGAGGCCCCCCGAAAAATGCTGCGGGGGGCTGATGCTGTTACATCTTCTGCCGTGCCCCAGGATGGAGCCCAGCAGGAGACACCGGCCATGGCAGCCATGGCAGCAGACGGAGATGCCACCGCCCCCCTCGTTGAGTCCCCTTCCAAGGAGGCCCCTGTAGGAGTTCCCCTAGCCCCTTTGCCATCTGTGCCCCCCGCTGCTGTCGATAGTGGGGCTATTACTGCCCCGGTTCCTGACAAGGAGGACTCTGGGGCCGTGGGGACTGAATTTACTTCCATATTCAAGGAGATCGAGGCACTGGGTCTGACCCCGGTCACTCAGGGGGAGGATGACCCCCCGCACCAGCGGGCCTTGATCTGGGTGGCAGCTCAGTTCCATGGCCCCCTCCTCCTTCTCTCTGCCTCTCACTCCCAGCTGTAGCCCCTGCTCTGGTCCTGGGGGTGCCCCTGCTCTCCCTATTTGCCCGGCCGCCAATGGCACCTCACCTGAGGCTGCCGAGCCCCTAGAGGCGACGGCCGATGCCGAGCGGTCGGGTCCTGAGCCTGTGGGCGTGCCCTCTACCACCCGGATGGAAAAGTTGGCTTCCCCTCTGGAGGCGGGCCCCACTGAAGTTTCCGTAGTGCCTGACGCCATGGCTGCGGGTGATGTTTTTCACAGATTCCGTGCCTGCCGTCAGTGCAGGCCCCTCTCTAACCCCTGTCCTGTTGTCTCCCACTTCCGGCCGAGAGGATCCAGCTGCCGGGGACCATGAACCCATCAGTGTCCCCGCTCCTGTTCTTACCCCTGCTCCCAGCCCCTCTCTGCCCCAGTCCCAATATTAGCTCTTGTCCCTGCTCCCATCCCTTCTTCTGTCCTCGTCCCTGGCCCCATCCCTGTCTCTGATCCTATTTCCGTCCCCAATGAGTCGCTCGCCCCCTTCCCCGTCACCGCCCATGTTATTGCCTCTCCAGAGGTTGTCTTGTTTCTTCTGTCTACGGACAATTCTCAGGGGCAGTTTTCATGTCCCCTCTTCCCAACATTATGAGGGCTGTGCTATTCCCTCTGCCACCCTCTCCTTTGCCGGGGATGGGGACGGGCTGCCTGGCGCAACTGTGCTGCCCTTCGCTCCATGCTTGCCCATCTCTGCAGGCCGCGAAGATCTTTTAGGGACCTCACCGGAGGACGGCAGCAGGTTGGCTGCCGCATTCCCCTCTGCGCTGAGGGAAGAGCTGCACCGTTTCTGCTGGACACTCGTGGCTCACAGGGCAAGGTGCAGCTTACCCTCCAGCGCTGGGGGGACTTCCACCATGTCCTCCGGGCCGTGAAGGGCCTTTTGGGGGAGGGGAGAGGGACTGGGAGGCAGGGCCTCGTGTCCTACCGGCGGGCCCGTAAGTTCCACAACTCCCTGATGACCATTGGGGTCAAATATGGATTGTTGCGGGGCCCACTGGAGGCTGTCGATTCCCCTGCCCGTGAGGATTCGCCCTAGCCCTCCCTATGAAGGATACCATCTTTGCTACGTTGAACACCAGGGGCTGTAGTGTGGGTCTCCGCAGGAGCCAGGTGCTCTCCTTCCTTCTGGAGGGGGGTACTCTGTGATCTTCCTGCAGGAGACCCACACGGCTCCAGCCATCAACGCTAGCTGGCAGTTGGAGTGGGGGGATGAGGTTTACTTTAGCCACCTTGGCGCCTGTTCGGCTTGGGTGGTCACCCTGTTCTCCCTCCGAGCTACGGCCCGAGGTGCTGGGGGTAGCCGAGGTTGTGCCGGGTCGCCTGTCGCACGTCCGCGCCTGCATGGAGGGGCTGAGATTCAACCTGGTCAACATTTACACCCCGAACGCGGGCCCGGAATGAGTACGTTTCTATCGGCAGGCGTCGGCCTTCCTCGGCACTCTGGATCCTCTCGAGTGCCTGGACCTGGGCGGGGACTTCAACACCACCCTTGAGGACTGGGAGCGCTCAGGAGTCAAGACATCCCAGGCAGCCACGGGCGTCCTCGGGAAGATCATGGATCATCACTCCCTCGTGGAGGTCTGGCGTGACCACCACCTGGACGACGATGTTACCTTTACTTATGTCCGGGTGGAGGGGGATCGGTCGCGCCACTCCCGGTTGGACTGCATTTATATTTCATGTTTCCATCTGGCACGAGCCTATGCCTCCGGCATCCGGCCGGCCCCATTCTCGGATACCACTTGGTGACTGTGACAGCCTCTCTCAGTCCGGAGAGGCCAGGGCTGGCCTATTGGCATTTTAATAACAGCTTGCTGGAGGACGGGGGATTCATGGCATCCTTCTGGGAGTTCTGGCTGGCCTGGCGGGGGCAGCGGCGTGCCTTTCCCTCGGCGAGGCAGTGGTGGGATGTGGGGAAGGTGCGCGCATGGCTCTTCTGTTGCGACTACACCCGGGACACCACCCGGCGGAGGGATGTGGTGATAGGGCAGTTGGAGCGGGAGGTTTTAGAGCTAGAGAGGCGTCTCGCCTCCGGCCCTGAGGATCCACCCCTCTGTTCAGCATACTGGGAGAAGTGGGAGGAGCTCCGGGCCCTGGAGGACCATCGAGCCCGGGTCACTTTTGTTCAATCCCGCATCCGCCTCCTTCAGGAGATGGATCACAGCTCCCGCTTCTTCTATGTCCTGGAGAAAAGGAGGGGGGCAAAAAAGCATCTCACCTGCCTCCTGGCGGAGGACGGGACCCCCTCACAGATCCGGAGGAGATATGAAGAAGGGCCAGGGCCTTCTACGCTAACTTTTTCTCCCCGGATCTTACTGACACCGATGCCTGCAGGGTGCTCTAGACTGAACTCCTGACGGTCAGCGCGGGCAACCAAGACCGGCTGGAGCTACCTCTCTCTCTGGCTGAGCTCTCAGAAGCCCTCCATCGCATGCCCACTAATAAATCTCCGGGCATGGACGGGCTGACCGTGGAGTTCTACTGCGTATTCTGGACGTCCTCGGCCCAGACCTTGTCATCGTCTGGGCCGAGTCCTTGCAAAGTGGGGTCCTCCCTCTCTTGTGCAGGGGAGCTGTGCTCGCCTTATTGCCGAAGAAGGGGGACCTCCGCGACCTATGGAATTGGCGCCCCGTCTCGCTCCTCAGCACGGACTACAAGGTCGTAGCGAAGGCCATCTCGCTGCAGCTGGGGTCCGTGCTGGCGGACGTGGTCCATCCTGACCAGACCTACACCGTCCCGGGCTGGACCATCTTTGACAACTTGTATTTGGTCCAGGACCTCTTGGAGCTGGGGCGTAGGGATGGTCTGTCTTTCACTCTCCTGTCCCTGGACCAGGAGAACGCATTCGACAGGGTGGACCATGGGTATCTCCTGGGCACCTTGCAGGCATTCGGCTTCGGTCCCCTGTTTGTGGGCTTTCTCTAGGTGCTGTACGTCAATGCAGAGTCTGGTCAGGCTCAACTGGACCCTGACTGAGCCGGTCAGCTTCGGGCGGGGAGTACGGCAGGGGTGCTCCCTCTCAGGCCAGCTGTATGCTCTGGCTATCGAGCCCTTCCTCCGTCTCCTCCGCTGGAGGTTGACGGGGTTGGCGCTTCAGGAGCCGGGGCTATGGCTGGTCCTGTCGGCGTACGTTGACGACATGCTCCTTGTGGTCCAGGACCCGGACGACCTGGTGCGGGTGGAGGCCTGCCAGGCCGTTTACTCGGTGGCCTCCTCTGCCCAGGTCAACTGGGTCAAGAGCTCTGGCCTGGTGGTCAGGGACAGGTGGCAGGTGAGTTCCCTCCCACCCGCACTTCGAGCCATCCAGTGGAACGCAAGTCCGCTGCTCTGACTTGGCGTTTATCCGCCACGCATCCTTCTCCACTGGAGAACTGGCAGGATTTGGAGGCCAGGGTGGGTGACCGGCTGTGGAGATGGACAGAACTGTTCTGGTGTCTCTCTCTGCGAGGGAGGGCGCTGGTGCTGAACCAACTAGTCCTGTCCATGCTCTGACACTGACCCAACACCCTAAGCCCGGCCCCAAGGATCCTGGCCAGGCTCCAGAGGATGCTCTGGAGTTCTTCTGGCCATGGCTGCACTGGGTCTCTGCAGGGGCTCTGAGTCTTCCCCTGGAGGAGGGAGGACAGGGCCTGGTTTGCTTGCGCAGCTAGGTCCATGTCTTCCACCTCCAGACCCTGCAGAGGCTCCTTTATGGTGCAGGTAGTCCGGCGTGGAGGGCTCCGATATGACCAACAGCTCTTTTTTCTTCATCCAAGAGGCCTTCTGCGAGACCTTTCTGAGCTGCTGGTCTTCAACCAGGACCTCCTCTGGACCTGGAAGCTTTTTTCGGCAACCAGGTCATTTGTGGCCACTGAGGGAGCGGACCTCCTCGTGGAGCCCCTGCTACACAACCTCGATCTCCATGTGCAGGTGGTGGAGTCTCCCTCGGTGTGTCAGAAGTTGGTCCTGGCAGAAACCAGCAGAGTCAGAGACCTCCTGGACTACGACGGGGGGATTGGGTGGAGTCCCGCACGCTCGGACGACACATGGGGCTTTCCACCCTTCCGACCCCTAGGCGCGTACTCCAGGAGGTGAAGGCTGCCTTGTCACCCATTCTCTCACTTTCCTGCGGCAAGCCCTGCAAGAGGACGTTCCCTGCCCACCCCTCACCCCTGGCCCTCAGGACACTTTTCTTGGGCCCCTGTTCTGCGAGCCCTCTTGGCTTCCCCGCTCCCAAACTCCGAGCCGGCTGCATACCCTGCAGCCGGTCTGGTTTCACACCACGCCCAGAAACCATCTGTACATGCTCGTGCTCCATACATTGCATTTCCTCATTCTTGTGTCCCACCCCAACACCAAATGGTGGGACTATCTTCCACCTAAAGAGGGTGAGGAGCCCCTGTGGGCCAGCCTTTATTTCACCTTGGTCCCATGGCCCGCTGGGGACATTAGTTGGTGGCTCCTTCATGGAGCCATGAGCACGGGCGTGCACCTGGCGTGGTTCACCACTACACCTGAGGCCTGCCCTTTTTGTTGCATGAGAGAGAACCTGGTGCCCACCTATCTCGAATGCGCCAGGTTGCAGCCCCTATTCCAGCTCCTCCAGAACCTTTTGTTGAGGTTCTGGCTGCACTTCTCCCTGCACTTGTTCCTCTTTGCACACCCTATCCGTGGCCCCATGAAGTCGCGAGACCTCCTCGTCAACCTCCTCCTGGCTCTGACCAAGGTCTCCATCTATAATACCAGGAGGAGGATGTTAGATGAGGAGATGCTCTGCAACTGTGGGGCCTATTTCCGTTCCTCCCTAGTTTCAGGCATCTGGGCAGAGTTCCACTGGGCAGTGTCCGCTGGCTCCCTCGACAGCTTTGAGGAGCAGTGGGCGCTGTCCGGGGTTCTCTGCTCGGTGTCCCCATCCGGTATCCTCATTTTGAACCTCTGACCTTCACTCCGATCCCTGTTTTTCATTAGTTGTCCCCCACAATCAGTTGGTCCCTGGGTCCAGTGGTCCCTCCCGCTAGGCTGGGGGATGGGCCTTTAGCAGTGGGTGGGCTTGCGCCCGCCATCCTCCCAGGTTTTCCAATACGACCCCACTTTAAGGACAATAGTTATCATCTATCCTTAGATGGCAAGAGATATACAAGTTCAACATAAACATTCTTTTGCTTGCAGTTGCTAAGCCCTTCCTTAGTTTGGAACAATATAGATGGCCTTCCCCTACAAATCCCCTTTAAACTTAAATGGCAAGAATTTTTTTTTTTAAAAGACATCCTTCTGAGACATAGTCTCAGAAAGATCCATTAGACTTAAATTTCTGGGGAATGTTTTTATACAGATCCAGTTCACAAAACGGCTGTCTAGCAGTGGGTTAGGCTGGTTTAGTTTGCCACAAGGAGATACATCCAAGTGTGGTGGTGGAATAGAGAAAAGCATGTGTTTTTTATTAAGCTCTTTTAGCCTTTTACCATTTTGTAAAGGAACACCACTGCAAATCATAACTGAGCTAGAGAAAGATCATATTTTAAATGAAATCCTATGCAAACAATGATGATTTTTCATGCGTTTTCATCACTTTTATTAGTATTTTAAAACATTAATATAGAATATTTCAAGCTATTAAAACCTTACAGTCCTCCATAAAACCCTCCACTCAACAAAAAATTTCAAACCACTCACTATCATTTCAAAGTATGTCAAAAACCGGACTTAAAAATAGAAATGATGGTGAAATTACTTGTTGATCTATTTTTAGTCTAATCAGGCATTTGAATGAAGTTTTTATGCTCATATTTTCATAATTGTGTGTGTGTGACTGATTGGAATTTTATGGCATGCAAGTTTTCCTTGAGGGGAGGAGATGGATTACTAAGTCAACATTTGAGCACTCATTTGGTTTGGTTTAATATTATTGGAAAGCACATAGTGGCAACCATGATAGGTACTTTGTAGTTCAACAAACAGAACAAATAAATATATTTGCGCAGTCTGCAACCACTTGATTTTGCATAGTTAGCATCTGGGAACTACAGTTTAAAAGCTTTTATCACATGATCTTTACTCACACGAGTAGATTTATTGCTCTAACGGAAACACTATGTAAATTAGTGCTACTAACTAGTATTATTTGCTTGAGAAAAGGTTTCAGGATCGGGTTTTATGAGGACTGACTTATACTTTCTAGACTTTCAAACTCTGACTCCCCCCCCCCCCCATTCTGTGCCCTCACTGAAATGCTATGTATAAATGGTGTAAGAAAAACACTAAATGGATGCCATGATATGCTTTATGGTAAACATAAAAGACAACAAATTTTAAGGTTTTTGGTTTTATTAAGTGAGAACTCTTTAAAGGTTTAAAAAATCCACTATTCCTGCTGTTCAAAATGTGGCCTTCTTGGAGCAGAGTGCCCTTAATGTCAGAACAGTTTTGGTTTTGGTCTTGAACATATCTCCAGGAAAAAGAGAGAGCGAGTGAGCAAATAATATATTTTCCAGGTCATCCTAGCACGATCCAGGTGACCCTTGGAATGCTGTTGCCTACATATAATATTTTAATGATTCTGGGAAACTCATTAAGGAGTTGCACTTCTGGAAGCAATACTGTCTTGTCAGAGCTTGTAAAACATTACAAACAAGAAAGATTCCATAGACCTCAAAAGTTCAGACCAGTCAGATTTCTCTAGAAAGGCAACACCCCCGCTGCCCTTATCCATGAGTAAAATGATGCCATGCCCTCTGAATCAAATAAAGCCCTGCATCTAGGAGCCTTGTCAATTACAGTTGTTGAGGGCCCAGATTTAGTTTTCTTTTTGAAGGTTTTATAAAACCTGATATCTATCTATCTATCTATCTATCTATCTATCTATATAATTTACTCTCTGAAGTTATTTCTATGAAAGCAGACTAGGCCCAGTTCTAGATTCCTTGTGCTCCAAAATTCTCACGTAAATCACTTTGTTTACATTTATACATATTTTACATGACAAAAGACCACTGGTTTGTGGAAGCCCAACTGGAGATACTTTGGGTCTGATTTTTCGGAAGTGCTGAGCAGCAACACCTCCCATTGATTTCAGTTCAAATTCTGAGTGCTCAGGACTTCTGAAAAATCCTGTTTCAGGCATCTAAACTGGGCTTCCCAAAATTGAGGCATCCAAAATCAGTGGCCATTTTTGAAAGAGTGGCCTTAATACTTTGCTGTTTGTCTGCACCAATATACCCACCATGGCAGTGTGAACTTCAGGACATTTTTCAGCAAAAAAGGCCCAGGACAGACTAGTCATTAATCCTAGGTTAGTCTAGGCTAATAATAATAATACCTAGTTGTTATATAGTGCATTTCATCCATAGATCTCAAAGTGGCTTTACAAAGGACCCATTTTACAGGTAGGGAAACTGTGGCACATAGAAGTGAAGTGTCTTGCCCAACGTCACCCAGCAGATATGGAAATAGAACTCCTTCTGAGTGCCAGTGCAGTGGTTATCCACTAGGCCACGCTGCCTCCAGGCTAAAAACTGCTCTTTGCTAACATAGTTATAGAATCATATTTCCCATTCATATTGGCAATTAAAAAACATATTGTAGCCCACAGTCATGTTTCATAACTGTTCGTAATAATTGTGACTGACCAATATACCAAAGCCCTAGGGTGCTGGTAGCATACCAGGGGTATTGCAACTCGGAAATAAGCACTGTAGGTGCTTCAGCAACTAGATCTTGTAGGTGCTAGCCCTGGTGGATCCCAATAGCCATTCAGACATATGACTAAGGGAAATGGTATTTTACTAGGGCTGGCAGGAAATGGAAAGGTTGCAGATGTCCTAGGTACAGAGGCTTAAAAAATGACCGTTCGGAGTGAGCAATAGCAGTTTCTGTTTGGGTCCCTGGGCAGTCCAAATGAGAGTCAGGGCTGTTCAGGCCTAGGGTCTGGGGTGCCCTCTCCAGTCTCTATTCCATAAAATAGGTGCTTGCAGGGCTCCAGGCCAGACTCAATTAGTGTTTCTCATTGGGCCTCTCTGCTTCAGCTCCCAGCCCAGCTACAGCTGATCCCCCTTAAGCTCCATACAGACCTGTACCCAGCTGTAATATCCAGCACTCACAGCCTGTTCCACATAAAAGGCTCTGCATCTTTTTTCCTGAGCCTCTACAGCTTCCTGATGTCATGCAACTCCCACTTCCAAGCAGAGCCCAGCCACTTCTTCATTCATGACCCATTCCCTTACTTGCACAGGGGAAAGTGAAGTGCAGGGGCGGGGGCTCATGGGAGTAGTAGTCCCTGCTTTACAGATCCCTCACATGTTTTTAAACAGGCTTATTTTAGTCAGTGACATAGGGCACAACAAGAGCAGCCCTTGTCCTCCTTAACCTCTCAGGTCAATTATCCATTGACTATGCCCAAGAATGATTTTTCAGTTGCTTATCATTTAATATTTTCTTATCCCACACCAAGCATAGGCAATTGTCCTCAATGATAACTATGTCCATGCTAAGTTTCACATCTCAAAATGAGCAAATAGCTATGTTAGAAATTTTTATAATGAAAAAAAGTTTATTTTTTCTCATTTCTTATAACTCATAAAACTGCTGACGGCCTTTTCCGCAAAATTTCCTCACAAAACAAAAACATCAGTTCAGGCAGAATCCAATAACTGAAAAACTGAAAATATCAGCCTAATGACCGAATATTTGGGAAAATTATGAGTGTGAAATGAGGGGTTCCTAAAACAATATTTAGATTTTGGGCATATCCTGGATGTGGCAGTAAGCAATGGATGTAGCACCTCCACATTAATAGAAACAGAATGCTGCTCCGGCAGAGCATGCTGTCATTTTCCTCCAAAACAGTATGTTTCCTTTGGACTGATTGTGCTTAGCCCATATTGAGGCTATGAGGAGTCAAGAACCCAGAGTAAATGAGACCTTCATCAAATTTCGTGGGAAACAGACAAAGGCACCAGCCTTCGTCATCAAGACTAACAAATTAAATGTATGTTATTTTGGGGTTATGATGAATCAACGAAAGTTAAGAAAGTATTTGAGAAGTGATATCACATCATTTAAAAAAAAAACTGTCATACCTTCCAAATGCCTTGTCTGATATGCTTCAAGCTTTCAGGAAAAAAAAAACTACCCAGATGGACAGACATAACATCACCCCTATAACATTTCAGGTGGATTTGTTTAGTTTTGCATTGGGTTTGGTGAAGTTAGTGTGTGTCCAAAACTAGCATTATATCATTAGGTTAGCTTCATCCTTAACTACAAAGAAAATAGCTTTTCTTTTTGCCATTTTTTTCTGACAGGGGGTAGGAGAAGAGGAGAGATAGAGAGCGAGAGAGAAAAATGACATGAAAAACCCCATTATTTTAATAAAATTACATTAAAACTATTTAAAATGTTATAAAATTACAATATATACACAAAAGATATGAATAAAATAAAGAAAAACACTTCTTAAGCAAACATTGTACATAGATCATTAAAACATCATCATCACCAAGTTCATTCAAAATATTAGTTCTCAAATGAACTAAGAAGTGTCCAGGTACAAGTCAATTTATACAAGGTGTAATCAATCTGCAGCTGGGCCGCAATCAGTGCACTTAACAGCCCTAGCACATCACACTGCTCTACCCTGGCCATTCTGTTCTGGTTAGATTTCAAAATGGCCAGTTTTGCTTGACCCTGCAAAAGTTAGCCAGATAAGAAACCAGCCAAATGTGAGCACTGAATCTCACTTCGAGAACTACCAGTCCCAAATCTTGGAAAAGCTGCTGCAAAAAACCCAAGGAGAGGAACCAGTTGGGCACAATGTAGGAAAAAAATGAAACACTATGTCTGAAGCCAAACAGAAAGGGGACTGTGCAGACATCTCCAGGGTAATATGGCACACAAAATGATTGGTTGACATGATACTATGTGGGAACTGCCATTGCAAGTCCCCAGAGCTCTTAGGAAGAGGAGCTTTGTACAACATCCTCCAAGCCGGGGCTATAGAGTCACCCAAGTACAGAGGCACCCTTCAGGCTGTATCAGGGAGATTAGAGACGGTGGCATAATGCTGCACCTTGACACATACCATAGAGCTGTTTCTTGGTCCTGATTACAAAAGGAACATATTCACCAAACCCTTCCAGGACAACAATCTGCCTGGCTGCACAAAGATTTCATCAACAGAAGAGGAGACAGCTAGTGAGGGGAACACAGGATTCCAGCCTGGAAGAACTATCGCTGCAAAAACTTTCTGGAAATACCGAGCAGCCCACTGAGGGAGCACCGCCTGGAATTCAGAGAAGATCTTATCCAAAAAACTCACAGGCCGGATTCTGGTCTAAACAGCAAGAGCTGTCACTGACTACCATCTTTACCAGCTAGGAGCAATCAGGTGGTACAGCTTGGTCAACCCAGCCTGAGTAAAGGCAGACAACACACTCCTGGAAGAGAGAGATTTAGTGGGAAAAAGAGGGTTAAAAAACAGCGGCTCTTTTGGTTACACACTTTGGAGAAGTCATTCCAGAGCACTCATGGACTGATGCAAGAATAGCATGGCAGCCTGGGTATGCTGTTGGCAGAACAGAACAGTTGGATCTGTATCTTTCCCACATCCCCACCACAGTCTCAGGGATTCATACATGGCCTTGTGCTGTCGCCAACGCTCCCAAAACACAGCAACCATCTGGGTGAAATTCAAGTCCGGTAACAATTTGGTATGAAAGTGCCCGTGGGAAGCACAGGCAGGAAGAGGGAGGGACACAATGACGGAGACGGAGACATAATGATGATCAGACAAGTGAGTGGGAGACATGGAAGACTGAAAAAACATATTCACACTGGCCGGCATGGAATAAAATCAATCCAATCTAGCTCCTGAGACCTGGTTGGGAGACCCTTCAGCAAAGAGCCTGGCCTAACTAGGGTGAGAGACCCTCCAGACATCTACTAGCCCAAAAGTCTGCAGGCGACAACATAGGTCCCTGCCTGACTGTGTGGCTCCTTGTGGTTCCTGTTTAAAACATAGCCTGCAGTGCAATTGAAATCTCCTCCCAGAACAATAATAATAGTACCAGCATGGCCTGGGCAAGTGTCTGCAGAAGAAGACACGATCTCGCCCCAGGGTAGGGGCATTCACAATAAAAATATTAAAAACAATAGTGCCAATATATGCCTCCACTTGGAGGAGCTGGCCCTGCAAATGTTCTTCCCAGAGAGGATCTGTGCCCTGGCACCCTGGAGAAAAGAGAACAGCAACCCCAGCCAGGGCTCAAGAAAGCTTCCCTTTCCCATTCATTCAACTAATTCCCCTGATTATCAGGGTCTGAGGGCATCTCTTGCAAAAGGACATCAGTCCATTTCTGTCTGAGAAATTCAGAGTTGTGCTCTTTTATGATCATCCTGCATCCATTAATATTTAGAGAGCCATAGAGACTAGAAGGAGAAAGCCAAGCAGCAGAGAGAGACAATGGAAAGTGGAAGTACTTGGAAGAAAATGAATCAGGGGGAGGCCTCTTTATCTTGAATAATCCCTGTATGCTTCCTCACCTTGCTCAACAACTTTTTGAGATGGAAATGTTTCCTATGATCAACTGAGGTCTCTCTCAAAACTAGGGAAGCTCTGTGAAAATCAGGGAACTAGGCCTCAACCTCAACTCCCCACTTCCCTTCAGTGCTATCCAAAAAGTCACTATCTCTTTCACACTGTATCCACCCTTCCTATCTAGCTGACTGTCTGGGACATTAGGAACCAGTGATGACTCAGACAGATCATCGTAATCTTCTTAATCTACCTCAGACTCCATCAGCTCAGAAGAACCATTGAGCTGCCACTGTAACATTCTCATCATTCACAAAGGAGGGGCATTCAGTGGGAGTAGCTAGCATATCTATTTCCCCAAGAGTGGGAGGCCGTGCAGCCCCAGGCTAGGACCCAGTGTCATCACTGCAGCATGCAGGATTGGCAGTTGGAGGAGTTGCCTTATCAGGAAAAGACAGGACTCCACTGGGAGCCTCAGACATGGAGCTATCACCCAATGCATTGCTATCTTCCTCCTTAGGGCACACAGCTCCATACTCAGCCACTGCCAGCAGTTCAGAGGTCCCCAACATCTTAGCCTTTTTAGAAATTGTCCTACATAAATCCATACGGTCGGTCTGTCCTTCCCCCCATATCTAGAACCTATCTCCACTTCCTCTGCAGGGAGATGCTCCTCAACCTCCAGGACTTGCTTCTGTGCAGGCACAAGTGATGGGGTTACAACAAAGCATTCTTCTGGAGGCGGGCTGTTCCCTGGACAATGGCAGACTACAGCATGGGGGAGATGGAATCTGGCAGTGCAGATGCAGACTCTGTCTCCTGTTGGTCCCTTGATGTTCCAACCCGTCCTCCACTATCTTCTCAGGGACCCATGACCCAGCAGTGCCTGGGCAGGAACCCCTCAAATGACCCGGGTCACCACACAGGAAACATTTCATGTTTTCAGAGGTAGCAAATACTGTATAAACTGCTCCATCTATATGATGCTTGAAAGCCAGGTTCAAAGGCTGTTCAGGGTTATTAGAACTACATAAATCTGGTGCGGGTACAACATGACATGCCTCACATCTGGGTTCTCACAGCCTAACAGAATCCTCATAACACCAGAAACTACCTTCCCATAATGGGAGTGATCACACCCTAGCATCTTGTTGTGGAGGAAGAGCGGGACATTGGAAAAAAACCTGCTTTAGTAGCAGGTTGTAAACAAGGGAAAAACTTGAACAAAAGATTCCTTAGTCCCTCTTAGATTCATAGATTCATAGATATTAAGGTCAGAAGGGACCATTATAATCATCTAGTCTGACCTCCTGCACAATACAGGCCATAGAATCTCACCCACCCACTCCTGCAATACATCTCTCACCTATGTCTGAGCTACTGAAGTACTCAAATCATGGTTTAAAGACTTCAAGGAGCAGAGAATCCTCCAGTAAGTGATCCATGCCCCATGCTACAGAGGAAGGCAAAAAAGCTCCAGGACCTCTTCCAATCTGCCCTGGAGGAAAATTCCTTCCCGACCACAAATATGGCGATCAGCTGAACCCTGAGCATATGGGCAAAATTCACCAGCCAGATACCCAGGAAAGAATTCTCTGTAGTAACTCAGATCTCAACCCATCTAACATCCCATCACAGGCCATTGGGCCTATTTATCATGAATATTTAAAGATCAATTAATTGCCAAAATCATATTATCCCATCATACCATCTCCTCCATAAACGTACAGAGTTTAATCTTAAAGCCAGATAGGTCTTTTGCCCCCACTGCTTCCCTTGGAAGACTATTCCAGAACTTCACTCCTCTGATGGTTAGAAACCTTGTACCAAACAATTCATAAGCTGCTCCTGGGCCAAGAAAATCACTATAGATTTGCTCATTCAAGAGGCAGATTTTATATGAGCACAGCCTATAGCCTTACCTACACACAGCAACACATCCTCCACAGTGCAGGAGACAGCAGGCACATGCCGAACCCATGCTTGTGGGTCAAATCACTGAACTCATCTGAAGTGAACCCCTCACTCCACCCTAAGGAAAAGGTGGGGGAACAAACAACATCCATAAAGCGAACAAACAGCAAATAACACAAAAACAAAAAACACAGTCTAACAGAAACCCAGTATGTACCAAACACAGCCTCACTCTCAGAAACTCCCTCAATCCAGAGAGAGAGAGAGAGAGAGAGAGAGGGATGCAAGATGGAAGGGTAAAAGATAGCATAAGAAACAGAATGGGTTAAATTCATCTCTGGTGTAAATGCATTGATGTCAGTGTAATTACAGAAGAAATGATCTGGGCTTAGTGTCTTTTACCAAAATTACATGTTTGTAATCTTCTCCAAAGAACACCTTGCTCACAGTTGTCATCAACAGTCTGAGAGTAGTGACATACTTTCTATGCAGTCTGGTTTTTCATATTAGAATAATATTTACTACTCTTACAGTCATATCCTGCCATCGAGTTTCACACAAAGTTGCCATTGACTTCAATGGGAGTTTCGCATGTGGAACAATGACAGGATATGCCTCTAGTACTGTACATACTGACACTGTATCCCATGAAGGCGCCAAAAAATAATAACCAGGGGCTTAATTTGGCAATAAAATTATGTCTGGCTTCTCTGTTATTTCTCATGAGGTTTCCATGGCATCAGGTGTGAACTTTTGGGCTGTTAGCTTTGGGCATACTTTTTTACTGAAATTAGGTCCTAATAATATGGCAAAAGCATAACAGTTCTACTGACCTAGCATGAAATGAAAAAGCTTCTAATTCAATAGTGTACACTATTGAAACACGTTTTTTAGAAAATTCTACTGCTAAAAAGGAAATTAAACAACTTTGTTTTACTAAAATTAAACAATGAGCACTGACAACAGGAATGAAACTGGACTTGATCCAAAGCCTAGGGGAAGTCAATGGAAAGACTCTTATTGACTTCACTGGTGTTTGGATCAGGCCCATTCTGAGTTAAAGATGGAGTGTGAGCATTACTACAGAAAAGTCCTTGCTCTTTTGTTCTCTATGTTACACTCCTAAAGTTCACATTATGTACATGTTTTTCTATTTAATTTCCTTTTTGGTAATGGCACAGTGAAAAATAAGACAGATTTACAGTATGTATATAATTAATGTTTGGAAAACTCATTAAAAATTGTCAAGACCCACAGTTGCAAAGAAGTTTGATCCAGGGACTTTGTGTCTCTATTCCTCCTTCCTTGTCCCCTGAGTTCTGATAGGTGGAATATGATGTTGGAGAGCAAAACAGTAGCACATTTCATTCTTGTTGGTTGCTTTTCCAGATACATGGGTATTTTGTCTCCCTTTCCCCAACTAGTGTCTCAGCAAGGAATTCTACCTGGGCACAGATTTCGATCTCAGAAATCTCTCTGGTTAGAGAATTTCCCACTTCAAATAGCCTTTATCTTGCCCATATTCTGACCCACTTGCACCCCTTAGAAAAAAACAAAATCCAGCAACCTGAGTCTGAGAAACCCAGAACTTGTTTAGTCATTTAATCTGCCCACTGGATAGAGGATTCATGTGAGTAATTTAATGCTCACAAATGTGTCAGCTCAGTGTAGAAAAAACAGTTATGCTAAAGTTCTCATCTACAACAGCTAATAACTTTTGTTTGTTAGTGAAACCACTATTTCTGCATGAGTTTTAACAATATGTGCTTCTCTTAGGATGAATATTGTGCTTTGAAATGATAGTTTCCTCCATATAAATTGGGGTCAAATTACACACATATATAAACTAATAGCAGGGTGACTACAAACATCCAAAGAATTTATATTTATGTACAGGAGGAAAACATACATATTTTAAGATCAAATTGCAACATATCAGATAATGTTAGCCGTCATCATTGAATTCAGTACACACTGTGCCCATAAATCACTCAATCTGACATAAGTGCAAATAACATTCATTTTTCTCTTTGAGCAGAATGCAATCATGCCACAGATACAGCCTTAAAACTGGTGAGGAGTCATATCCAATAACTATCCTAATTATCCCTTGGCACAATGTTTTCCACCTGCAAGGAATGGTTATGTGTCAGTTATGATGATAATGTCCTTAAAGTGATGTTGATGTCTCATGGAAAAAATTGAAAGACATATTGTTTAGAGACAGTTCTGCTTATAGACTGTATCATATATTTAATGTATTTCTTTTCCCTATTTTTTATTACTAAGGACACATGCACAAAAAGACAGTGTCCTGGGAAAATAATGATTATGTAGCTAAAGTATAGAACTGACACTCATGAGATATGGATACCATTTGTGCTCTGCTACAGACTTCCTGTGTAACCTTGAGGCAAATTGCTTAACTGCTCTATCCCTTGATATTGTCATCTGTAAAATGGTGATAATACTTATATACCTCACAGTGAGGTTGAAGATTAATTCATTGGAATTCAAGATGACCTTGACAAATTGGAGAATTGGTTTAAAATCAACAAGATGAAATTCAATGAAGACAAGTGCAAAGTACTTCACTTAGGAAGGAAAAATCAAATGAACCACAAAATGGGGAATAACTGAAACTAGCCAATAGTACTGCTGAAAACAATCTGGGAGTTATAGTGAATCACAACTTGAATATGAGTCAGCAATGTGATGCAGTTACAAAAAAAGTAAGGGAAGTAATTGTCCCACTCTACTCGGCACTAGTGAGGCCTCAGCTGGAGTACAGTGTCCACTTCTGGGTACCACGCTTTAGCAAAGATGTGGCCAAACTGGAGAGATTCCAGAGGAGAGCAACAAAGACGATAAAAGGTTCAGAAAACCTGATCTGTGAGGAAACCTGGGCATGTTTAGTCTTGAGAAAAGAAGTGTGAGGGGGAACCTGATATCTGTCTTCAAGTATGTTAAAGGATGTTACACAGAAGTTGGTGATCAGTTGTTTTCCATGTCCACTGAAGGTAGGAAAAGAAGTAATGGGCTTCATCTACAACAAGGTAGATTTAGGTTAGATATTAGGAAAAACTTTCTAACTATAAGGGTAGTTAAATTCTGGAATAGGTTTCCAAGGGAGGTTGTGGAATCCCCATCACTGGAGGTTGTTAAGCCCAGGTTGGACAAACACCTGTCAGGGAAGATTTACTTGTTCTTACCTGAGCACAGGGGACTGGACTTAATGATTTCTTCAGGTCCCTCCGATCCCTACATTTCTATGATTCTACTATTAATGTTTGCAAAATGCTTTCTTATCACTGCATGGGAGGTGCACTGTAATCCAAAATATTATATTATTATGTTTTACTGTGATAGTAATAATGTTTATTTGTATTATTGTAGCATCCAATATCAGGACCTTATTGTGCTAGATGCTGTACATACCCACAGTGAAAGTGCCTGCCCTGACAAGTTTCCATTTTAAAAAGAAGAGATTGAAAAAGAGTCAGAGCAGAAAAAGAGGTATAGAGACATGACAATATTTACCCAATGTCCCAAAATAAATCAGTGGCCAAACTGAGAATAGAAGCCTGGTCTCCTGACTCCCAGTCTAAAGCAGTCTACCCTCTAAGTACACTGCCTTCCAAAAGCCATCACCAAATCCAACCCAAAATGTCACTCTTTCAGTTTAAAACCCCTGTAAAAATCCACTCCAATTATGTTTCCTCCATGTCCTCATTTAAACAGATTCTTTTAATTAGGGATAAGCAAACCAATGAGGATAAAAGAAAAACTGACCCAACTCTTTTCCCCAAACCAGTGGAGAATGAGAACCAACCCTGTGCTGAGGTTTGGGAAAATAAAATGAAATAAAATGAAAATGCACTACCTTTTTGGAATCTTTGTGTTTGTTTATTGCCCTGTATTTTTGCAAGGCTTTTTTGATTTATATGCTCTACAGGTCAGGTATCTTGCCCATCTCTTTCTGTCAGTAAAGCATCACAAACACCTGTGGCACTGCATAATAAATAGTCATAATAATTGTTTCAACCAGGACCAGAAGCTAAAGAACCCAGGCCAAAATTTTCAACCCTGGGTACTCCTCAAAATGGGTTCCAAAATCCACATTTAAATATTAAGTGTAAGTAGCCTGATTTTCAAAGGGGCTGATCACCTGCAGTGCCCATTGACTTTAGCAGGACTTATGGGTACTCAGCACTTCTGAATATAAGGTCACTTCTATTTGGTTGTCTATATATTGATTTAGATGCCTAACTTTAGGTCACCAGGTTGGGGGATTCTGGCTGAAAATATTGCAGGAAAGCTGTTATAATAAGATTTACAGTTCAATTAACAGGCTACAAAGGTTTGCCCAATCACCTGAACATTTAGTTAAATCTCTGAACCGAATTAACCCCTGAACATTTTGAAGTTTACCCATCCTTACTTGTAATTTACTATGCTCTGAAATCTGGCTGCCCTGGTGCAAATTATATTTTTTAATGGTTTCAATAACATCCTGTATGCATGGCAGGCAGTCTCTAGAGTGAGTTAAGGATAGCATGTCAGCCTTAGTTGTCTGACTTAATACTAAATTTCCTTGCTTTTGTGGGTTTAAATCAGATTCTTAATGCTACTTGAAGTCTTTTTTGTGGTTTCATTTTAATGCTTTTGTGCTAAACCTTCCAGAACAATGTCCTTTCCAGGCAGCAGATACACTGAAACCACTAGTGTCAGAGGAAAAAAAAAATTAATTGAAATGTATGAGAGTTTGAATGACAGACTGTTCTCTCTACTCAGACATTCATAAAATGTGTATTTTATCTTGCCAGATTGCAATAGCTGCTTTGGAGTAATTGTGGTCCCATGTATCACGTCAGTACATAGAGTCAGAGCCATTATGATTCCAATAGAGATATGCATATTAAAAATACTCGAAAGAAAAAAGTCATTTCATATGCACAGCAGCTGACATTTATATGATAATAATGTCTATTTTAATTTAAAAAAAGAGAAAGAAATACCAAACTGAACAGGACTATTAAATTTACTAAGGTGACTGGCTGCAAAATTTCATTTTAAAAAAATTAAACCTTTTGGCATCCAATCCCAGAGAACCAGTTATTGTCAAGAACATTTCATAATTCATGAGATATGCTAGATTGACGGCCCTGGAACCTCTGCTTACTCACAGAACAGGTAGAGCATCAGCAAAGGCAATACGAGGTTCCCCACACTGCACTACCAAAATGCTTCAGCCTTGACTTTGAATGACTGTCTCTAGGGATAACTCACTCTTTATGCCCACTGAATACTTAACCTCTCTGCTGAGGCTGACAACTAGCGACAATTGTGGTGGTTTTACACCTGGTCATTAGGTCCTCAGCTGAGATACAGTCAATTCATTTCATACTGAGAACTGAACAACATTAATGAAATTTGGCCCGTAACCAACTGATTTCTGCCCCCCCAGCCCCCGCCATTAACCTACATCCCATTATCAATCCCTTGATTCATTCTGTCAGTAAACATGTGCGTATATGCTTAATTCTTATATAGTACCGGAATGATGCATAGAAAACCCCAAAGCATAACTTAAAAATGCTAGAAAGATATATTTGATATAGTATCGTTTAAAGAAATGTGCTTTAAGAGTCGTTCTGCGCCCATCACCATTGCATCACAGTGTCTGCAAGTTCACATTTCATTCCCTACTCACCTCCATAAAAGAAAGAAAGAAAGAAAGAAAGAAAGAAAGAAAGAAAGAAAGAAAGAAAGAAAGGGAATATTGTGGCTATTAAATTAGCACAAATACATTCAACAACAGTGGAAAGGGTCTTTATGTTTTGGCATTGGAAACACAAACAAACACCTCAGTTTTAAACTCTCGAGGGAATGCTGTTCAGTCAAGGGAATGCTGAGGAATTGCTGATGGCTACTGACAATGATCCAACAAAGGTTTTGGATTGAGAAGAGGGAATCTGGTGACTGTTACAGCTGCTAAACAAAGAAACAGAACTTGCTCTTCCAACATATGTTGAACAAATGCCAGAGTGACTGGGTCACAGACAGATTTTGAAAAGCATTTGAAATTCTAGCTTTGGAAAGCCAAGCCTCTTGGCCTGTGTCTTTATGGCAAGAAACCTTTGCTTGGTACAGAAAAAATAATATTAATGGGGGAGGTAAACAAGCTATGAAAAGTTAAAAATAGGATAGATTGTGAAGAGTGGACGATTTAGCTGTGAATATTTAAGATGTGTGTACCCTAGTAATGGGGTTCTCGATATGAGTAATAGAAACAAAAGGAATAGTGAAAGAGTCTATTATATATTCAAAGTCAATTTTGGTAACAGGATGCAAAATTTGTCAACCCAGGAAGGATACAGAGAAAGGGATGCTTGCTACTAACTGGACACTCAACTTAGAGACAGGAGTGTAGTAGATTGGGACAGAAACAAAAAGCCTCAAACCTGAATGACTGAGAGAACTGGTAAGAATTAGATCTAGAAATGAGGAAGAGAATATGGGTTAGAGAGCAAAGCATGGTATAAAACCAAATTAGGAAGCTGTCAAAAATGGAGAACGCAAAGCTGTGCTGGCTGGGGTGAGGCAGAGTGCCGTGCTGTGAGCGTGTTCTGCTTCACTCCCTCTCCCTCATGAACCCTCTAAATTGTCCTCTTCCTCATGTACCCTATAGAATGATAGCCCCAACTCAGACTCTTTAATTTTGTGGGTTTAGGGTCAGGCCCTGAAATTTAGTTTCCTGTATTTAATCTAAATCCCTATGTCAAAATATTTATTTCCATATTATATTTAAAATAAAACAGGCCCCATATATATTTAAGTTATACTGACAATGTATGATATGAACGAAAGTCTATAAAACATAATGAGATTGACCAATTTTCATTACTTTGCGAATATATTGTGTGTCAGGATATATTTCACCTATTTGTAGGACCGTGCATGCTGCAACTTCTGCTGTATAACTAGGATACTCGTGAATACAAAATGCTAATGTGCTGTGTCTACATGCTGGGGAAAGCATTTATGGATCTCAGAGATGGGATGTCATCTGACTTTAGAAACTGAATTAAAGTAGAGGCTGAAAAAAACCTGAAGTAAATCAACATTATCAAACTGTATCTCCTAGCACTAATTAAGGCAGCTCCATTCCATATTGGGAAAATGTGATGGGCATTAAAACTGAACAAAATATTTGTTACATTGAAAATTGACAATAATGCTCATGTTTCATGGAATTACCTGAATACCAGCTGTGATTTAGAAGAAATCAGATTTCTATCAACTATATCTATCTACCTAGGTATTTATCCCTGCTATGGCATGGTATTGCATGCATTATGGATAAAGATAAAAGGCCCAAAATGGATCTGGATTTGGAAAGTTTGGGTGGGAGCTTGGAGCTAGGATTTTAATCCAGCCAATTATAAAGCTATGTTTTAGCTACAACAATTGGATCTGGGTTCAGATTTACAATTCCCACAAAATTTGTGGGCGTTTAGATCAGGGATTCTGGTTGTTGCTAATCTATAATAATAATTTGTATGGAGTTATTTTAGAAGGGGATTAGTGGGCTATACACGAAGCCAAAAGAAGGGAACGGGAGGAAGACCATGAGGAAGGGGGGCTGGAGGAGTTGGAGCAAACAGCCAATCAGCACAAGAAGAGAATGTTCAAAGCGAAAACTACTGAAAGCTGTCTGATGATGTCATCAGTGTCTGTTGGTCCCTGCTTGGGTTATTTATTAATTGACCAATTTACTTTATCAAATTATACCGTATTTGGATTATAGCTTGTACCTACCCTATCTGGCATTGCTGCTTCATAGCTAGTTCACATGCATGAACCCTTTGTTCTTTACAAAGGCCTGAATTAAATTACATTTCTAATTGTATTTCAATGAGAACCATTGTTTTTTAATCAACCTTCAGCAATGAATGATTGAAGGAGGTGTAGAAGTCTTGGATTTTCTCAGGATATACTGCAGATGACCTTACATCCTGTGTCCTTGTTTCATTTGAAAAGAATAATTACTAATCAATAGTGAAGGGTTAGGTGACAAAGTAGGTTAATACACTAGCGCCTTTTGCCTCTAGAAAGCTTGATTGTAGCTTAGGTCATATGTAACGTGGGTTTGGTGGTTTCAGTCTTGTCCCTAGTGGGTATCTGACCATACCACAAAAATCAAGCCACAATTTAATATATGTTACCTGACTGGCAGTTTCTGCTCAGAGAAGTCCCAAGATTGGAACAATAAGGGTGTTACAGACCAGGCAGGATCGGGATGTATTGATATCAGTGTGAGGAAAATACTTTACAAGACTCTGCCAAAGCATTGTATGTGTATATACATTATAAGCAGCACAGGTAATGTTACTGATCACTAAAATTGCCTGGCACTTCTTTAATTTAATCCTTATTCAGCTTATAATTTGGCCTAAATTTCTCCAAAGATGACATTTTCCCTGGGTGGGTGCCTCAGGCTGAATTGTATTTTGAAAGGCTCAGCAAAAATGGTTCAGCTGTTTCCAGGAATGAGATTAATGGAAAATATGTTGTTTTGCCCATGTAAATAAATTCTTACAACTACAGTATTTTGTTGAAAAGTTCTTGTGCCTCTGGTGTTTTGATGCAGGGACTTGAAATTTGACAGGAACATCACCCTGGTGTCAGAGACGTGCTTTTTGCCATCCCAGTGAAAATTCACCCAAATTTGGCCAAGTTATGAGTCTCTGGAAATTCTCAATTTGCACATACTTGGTAGAAACTTATTGGAGCTTGAATGCTAAATTCTCCAAAGATTCTATTTGCACTGAGCATGCTCCAGCACCCTATAATTTCTATATATCAATCTGACTGTGCCTATGACATCCTCACAGGCTCACTAAGCATGCTGTGTCCTGGAGCTGAGCAGGACTTTCCTGCAATTGCTCCTTCCTTCAGCCTGGGGCAATTGTGGTGCTGGGCAATGGAATAGCTGCGGTCTCAATGCGTCCCTTGTCAGCAGCCAGACAGCAAGAAGGAAACAGCTTGACTGACATGCAGGGGTGGGGTGAGGAATGGCAGGGGAGTTCCAGGTTGAAGGGAACCAGAAAGGGAGGGTATAAAAGGCCAGAGTGGAGAAGGGTTGAGATAGAAAGGAGCCAAGGTGAAGGTGGTGGATAGCAAGCGTAAGGGCAGGACAAAAGGGGATAGAATCTGGGTAGAAAGTAGAGTGAGAGCTGGAAGGGGCTCGGTATGGATAGAAGGAAAGGGACAGGGACAGAAGGATCTAACCACTAGTGACTAACACTCCCCTTCAGTACCTGGAGTTGAATGAAGGAGTCCCGAGTTCCTACATTCTTCGATTGTCAGTAAATAGCTGCAAAATTCACTGACAAAGTGTGTGCTTCATCCACTTCTAGCACCGGTCCACCTGCATAATAACAGCATACTACTGCTACCAGTTATGCTGTGAGTTCAAGCAGTAGAGGTCTGTGCTGTGGATCCTACAGTCCAAACCCTGCTGATGACCCACTTTGGGAGTCAGTGTGATTCCACATGAGAGAATTTCTATTCTTTCTTTCTTTTTTAAACCAATAAATTACATTAAAAAAGCTGTATTAAAAGAATGTTAAGACTGCAAAGCCAAACATTCAAAAGTTAGGAAATTCCATAATTAAGGTTGCCTATGCAACCTTAATTTAGTCCCCCTGTGCATATGCATTATGCATTATGTTACAGTCTTTGATGACATGATCACATATTATTTTTTCCAGAGGATCCCTGCCTCATTCAGTGCACAGGATGATAGTGCTCTGGGGAGGAATCAGGGCTGTGTAGGAAAGGAGTCTGCTGTCTGTAAGACTCTTGGTTAAGACAGCTGTGTGCTGCCCTGGAGAATTGGATTCGCTCCCTGTCTGTGCTTATATGATGCTAGGCAAGTCACTTAAATCAAATGTTTCACAGTGGCCACTAGCTGTGTGTTTCTCATTTGTCCAACATCATTTGCAGAAGTGCTGAATGCACAGAACTGCAACTGAAGTAAGTGGGCACTGTTATTTGAACATGTGATGTGCTATAAAAATGCTAAGTATTCTGGAAAATCAGGTCCTGTGTTTCTTAAGTTAAGAAATCAGAATTAATAGACACTTTTGGAAATATTGGCCTTAATCGCTCTGTGCCTCAGTTTCCCTTTCTGTAAAATGGGAATAATAACACCTCTTCTCACAACGGTGTTATGAAGATATATTCATTATTTGTGAAGCACTCAGATACTATTGTGAAAGCACCCTAGAAACACTCAGGAGAAATTAATAATTCTGTATTCAGTGAAAGGCTTGGAGATGGTGTGTGTTAAATAAGGCTTGGGCCACACATCAGATGAGCAGGATAGAAACAAGTATCTACCCATTCACTGAATGAGGTAGGAATCCTGTGGAAAAAATAGTATGTGATCATGTAATAAAAGACTGTACTGTAACATATGTGCACAAAGGGACCAAATTAAGGTTGCACAGGCAACCCTCATTCTGGCATTTCCCACGGCAATGTTCTTTTAACATAGTTTTTTGTACGTAATTTAATTATTGTACTTAATAATTCTTACATGGGCAGCCAGCCTCTCATGGCTCTGTGTGTGTGTGTGCGGTTTTAGGGAGTGTTGCTGCTTGCCTATTACTAGGTATAAGAGTAGCAGCCATGTTAGTCTGTATCTGCAAAAAGAAAAGGAGAACTAGTGGCACCTTAGAGACTAACAAATTTATTAGAGCATAAGCTTTCGTGCGCTAGAGCTCTCTTCATCGGATGCATGCAGTGGAAAAATACAGTGGGGAGATTTATATACATAGAGAACATGAAGCAATGGGTTTTACCATACACACTGCAGCAAGAGTGATCAGGTAAGATGAGCTATTACCAGCAGGACAGCGAGGGGGAAAAAACCTTTTGTAGTGATAATCAAGGTGGGCCATTTCCAGCAGTTGACAAGAACTTGTGAGGAACAGTGTGGGGGGAGGTGGGGAATAAACATGAGGAAATAGTTTTACTTTGTGTAATGACACATCCACTCCCAGTCTTTATTCAAGCCTAAGTTAATTGTATTCAGTTTGCAAATTAATTCTAATTCAGCAGTTTCTCATTGGAGTCTGTTTTTGAAGTTTTTTTGTTGAAGAATTGCCACTTTTAGTTCTGTAATCGAGTGACCAGAGAGATTAAAGTGTTCTCCAACTGGTTTTTGAATGTTATAATTCTTGACGTCTGATTTGTGTCCATTTATTCTTTTACGTAGAGACTGTCCAGTTTGGCCAATGTCCATAGCAGAGGGGCATTGCTGGCACATGATGCCATATGTTACATAGGTAGATGCGCAGGTGAACGAGCCTCTGATAGTGTGGCTGATGTGATTAGGCCCTATGATGGTGTCCCCTGAATAGATATGTGGACACAGTTGGCAACGAGCTTTGTTGCAAGGATAGGTACCTGGGTTAGTGGTTTTGTTGTGTGATGTGTGGTGGCTGGTGAGTATTTGCTTCAAGTTGGGGGAGCTGTCTGTAAGCAAGGACTGGCCTGTCTCCCAAGTTCTGTGAGAGTGATAGGTCATCCTTCAGGATAGGTTGTAGATACCTGATGATGCGTTGAAGAGGTTTTAGTTGGGGGCTGAAGGTGATGGCTAGTGGTGCTCTGTTTTTTTCTTTGTTGGGCCTGTCCTGTAGTAGGTAACTTTTGGGTACTCTTCTGGCTCTGTCAATCTGTTTCTTCACTTCAGCAGGTTGGTATTGTAATTGTAAGAATGCTTGATAGAGATCTTGTAGGTGTTTGTCTCTGTCTGAGGGGTTGGAGCAAATGGGGCTATATCGTAGATCTTGGCTATGGACAATGGATCGTGCGGTGTGGTCTGGATGAAAGCTGGAGGCATGTAGGTAGGCATAGCAGTCAGTAGGTTTCTGGAATAGGGTGCTGTTTATGACACCTTCGCTTATTAGCACCATAGTGTCCAGGAAGTGGATCTCTTGTATGGACTGGTCCAGGCTGAGGTTGACGGTGGGATGGAAATTGTTGAAATCATGGTAGAATTCCTCAAGGGCTTCTTTTCCATGAGTCCAGATGATGAAGATGTCATCAATGTAGCGTAAGTAGGGTAGGGGCATTAGGGGATGATTCATAGATTCATAGATACTAAGGTCAGAAGGGACCACTCTGATCATCTAGTCCGACCTCCTGCACAGCGCAGGCCACAGAATGTCACCCACCACTCCTATGAAAAACCTCACCCATGTCTGAGCTATTGAAGTCCTCAAATCATGGTTCAAAACTTCAAGGAGCAGAGAAGCCTCCCTCCAGTCAACCATGCCCCATGCTACAGAGGAAGGCGAAAAACCTCCAGGGCCTCTCCAATCTGCCCTGGAGGAAAATTCCTTCCCGACCCCAAATATGGCAATCAGCTAAACCCTGAGCATATGGGCAAGATTCACCAGCCAGATACCCAGGAAAGAATTTTCTATAGTAACTCAGATCCCATCCATCTAATATCCCATCTCAGGGGATTTGGCCTATTTACCCTGAATATTTAAAGATCAGTTACTTACCAAAATCCCATTATCCCATCATACCATCTCCTCCATAATCTTATCGAGTAGAATCTTAAAACCAGATAGATCTTTTGCCCCCACTGCTTCCCTTGGAAGGTTATTCCAAAACTTCACTCCTCTGATGGTTAAAAACCTTCATCTGATTTCAAGTCTAAACTTCCTGGTGGCCAGTTTATACCCATTTGTTCTTGTGTCCACATTGGTGCTGAGCTTAAATAATTCCTCTCCCTCTCCTATATTCATCCCTCTGATATATTTATAGAGAGCAATCATATCTCCCCTCAACCTTCTTTTAGTTAGGCTAAACAAGCCAAGCTCCTTAAGTCTCCTTTCATAAGACAAGTTTTCCATTCCTCGGATCATCCTAGTAGCCCTTCTCTGTACCTGCTCCAGTTTGAATTCATCCTTTTTAAACATGGGAGACCAGAACTGCACACAGTATTCTAGGTGAGGTCTCACCAGTGCCTTGTATAACGGTACTAAAACCTCCTTATCCCTACTGGAAATGCCTCTCCTGATGCATCCCAAAACCGCATTAGCTTTTTTCACAGCCATATCACATTGGCAGCTCATAGTCATCCTATGATCAACCAATACTCCAAGGTCCTTCTCCTCTTCCGTTACTTCTAATTGATGCGTCCCCAGCTTATAATTAAAATTCTTGTTATTAATCCCTAAATGCATAACCTTACACTTCTCACTATTAAATTTCATCCTATTACTATTACTCCAGTTTACAAGGTCATCCAGATCCTCCTGTATAATATCCCGATCCTTCTCCGAATTGGCAATACCTCCCAGCTTTGTATCATCTGCAAACTTTATTAGCACACTCCCACTTTTTGTGCCAAGGTCAGTAACAAAAAGATTAAATAAGATTGGTCCCAAAACCGATCCCTGAGGAACTCCACTGGTAACCTCCCTCCAACCTGACAGTTCGCCTTTCAGTAGGACCCGTTGCAGTCTCCCCTTTAACCAATTCCTTATCCACCTTCTGATGTTCATATTGATCCCCATCTTCTCCAATTTAACTAATAATTCCCCATGTGGCACGGTATCAAATGCCTTACTGAAATCTAGGTAAATTAGATCCACTGCATTTCCTTTATCTAAAAAATCTGTTACTTTTTCAAAAAAGGAGATTAGGTTGGTTTGGCACGATCTACCTTTTGTAAAACCATGTTGTATTTTGTCCCATTTACCATTGACTTCAATGTCCTTAACTAATTTCTACTTCAAAATTTTTTCCAGGACCTTGCATACTACAGATGTCAAACTAACTGGCCTGTAGTTACCTGGATCACTTTTTTTTCCTTTCTTAAAAATAGGAACTATATTAGCAATTCTCCAATCATTCGGTACTATTCCTGAGTTTACAGATTCATTAAAAATTCTTGCTAATGGGCTTGCAATTTCAGGTGCCAATTCCTTTAATATTCTTGGATGAAGATTATCTGGGCCCCCCGATTTAGTCCCATTAAGCTGTTTCAGTTTCGCTTCTACCTCTGATATGGTAATATCTACCTCTATATCCTCCTTCCCATTTGTCATGCTACCATTGTCCCCAAGATCCTCTTTAGCCTTATTAAAGACTGAGGCAAAGTATTTGTTTAGATATTGGGCCATGCCTAGATTATCTTTAACCTCCGCTCCATCCTCAGTGTTAAGCGGCCCCACTTCTTCCTTCTTAGTTTTCTTCTTATTTATATGGCTATAGAACCTTTTACTATTGGTTTTAATTCCCTTTGCAAGGTCCAACTCTACTCGACTTTTAGCCTCTCTGACTTTATCCCTATATCTTCTGACCTCAATTAGGTAGGTTTCCTTGCTGATCCCTCCCATCTTCCACTCCCTGTATGCTTTCTGCTTCTTCATAATCACCTCTCTAAGATGCTTGCTCATCCAGCTTGGTCTACAACTCCTTCCTATGAATTTTTTCCCCTTTCTTGGGATACAGGCTTCCGATAGCTTCTGCAGTTTTGATTTAAAGTAATCCCAGGCCTCAACTGCCTTTAGATCCATAAGTTCTTCAGTCCAATCCACTTCCCTAACTAATTGCCTTAATTTTTGAAAGTCAGCCCTTTTGAAATCAAAAACCCTAGTTGCAGATTTATTTTTGTTAATCCTTCCATTTAGTTTGAACTGAATTAGCTCATGATCACTTGAGCCAAGATTGTCCCCTACAACCATTTCTTCTATGAGGTCCTCGCTACTCACCAAAATTAAATCTAAAATGGCATCCCCTCTAGTCGGTTCAGCAACTACTTGTTGAAGGAATCCATCAGCTATCGCATCTAGGAAAATCTGAGCCCTATTATTGTTACTAGCACTGGTCCTCCAGTCTATATCTGGGAAGTTAAAGTCTCCCATGATCACGCAGTTTCCATTAGTATTTACTTTATTAAAGACATCAAAAAGGGCTCTATCCATAACCAAATTAGATCCCGGAGGTCTATAGCACACCCCAAGCACTATCATAGGAGAGGCTTTACTAGTTTTCTTCCCCAATGTAATTTTTGCCCAGACAGACTCTGTCTTATCCATTGCATCGCTTCTTATTTCTTTACATTCTAACTCATCGTTGATATACAATGCTACTCCACCCCCTTTACCTTTGTTTCTGTCTTTCCTAAACAGCACATACCCTTCAATACCTGTAGTCCAGTCATGACTACTATTCTACCATGTTTCTGTTATCCCTATAATATCTGGTTTCACTTCCTGCACCAGTAGCTCTAGTTCCTCCATTTTGTTACCTAGACTCCTCGCATTGGTGTATAAACATCTTAATTTTTGCTGTTTGGCCTCGCTCACATTTTGTACCCTATTAGGCACAGTCATTCTACAGCCATTATAACCTATTAGACTAGTATCCACACTGCCCTCGCTCCTTATATACATTCTCCTACCCATGGCTGTATCCTTTCTTACTTCATCTTCTTCCCTCTCAATGCTAAAATCTGTCGTGGAGATTTTCCGGACATCTCCCATCCATCTCCCCCCAATTCCTAATTTAAAGCTCTCTTTATCAGTTGTGCCAGCCTCGATCCTAGAAGTCTATTTCCTTCCCTACTCAGATGAAGTCCATCCCGAGAGAACTGACCTCTGTCCGTGAATGCTTCCCAGTGGCCATACATCCCAAAGCCCTCCTTATAGCACCACTGCCTAAGCCATCTGTTGACAGTCATAATCTTGTCACACCTTTGTTGCCCTTCTCTAGGAACAGGAAGGATCCCGCTAAAGATCACCTGAGCCTCAATTTCCTTAAGCGTCTTCCCCAGCCTAGCATAGTCTCCCTTGATACTTTCCAGCGAGAATCTGGCTGTATCATTTGTTCCCACATGAAGGATGAGAGCTGAGGAAGCATTGGGATCCACTTCCTAGACACTACGGTGCTAATAAGCGATGGTCACATAAAAACGACCCTATACCGGAAACCTACTGACTGCTATGCCTACCTACATGCCTCCAGCTTTCATCCAGACCATACCACACGATCCATTGTCTACAGCCAAGCTCTATGACACAACCGCATTTGCTCCAACCCCTCAGACAGAGACAAACACCTACAAGATCTCCATCAAGCATTCTTACAACTATAATACCCACCTGCTGAAGTGAAGAAACAGATTGACAGAGCCAGAAGAGTACCCAGAAGTCACCTACTACAGGACAGTCCCAACAAAGAAAATAACAGAACACCACTAGCCATAACCTTCAGCCCCCAAAAAAAACTCTCCAACACAGCATCAAGGATCTACAACCTATCCTGAAGGACGACCCATCACTCTCACAGATCTTGGGAGACAGGCCAGTCCTTGCTTACAGACAGCCCCCCAACTTGAAGCAAATACTCACCAGCCACCACACATCACACAACAAAACCATTAACCCAAGTACCTATCCTTGCAACAAAGCCCGTTGCCAGCTGTGTCCACATATCTATTCAGGGGACACTGTCATAGGGCCTAATCACATCAACCACACTATCAGAGGCTCATTCACCTGCACATCTACTAATGTGATATATGCCATCATGTGCCAGCAATGCCCCTCTGCCAGGTACGTTGGCCAAACTGGACAGTCTCTACGTAAAAGAATAAATGGACACAAATCAAATGTCAAGAATTATAACATTCAAAAACCAGTTGGAGAACAATCTCTCTGGTCACCCGATTACAAGACGTAAAAGTGGCAACAAAAAAACAGACTCCAGCGAGAGACTGCTGAATTGGAATTAATTTGCAAACTGGATACAATTAATTTAGGCTTGAATAAAGACTGGGAGTGGATGTGTCATTACACAAAGTAAAACTATTTCCCCATGTTTATTTCCCCCCCCCCCCACTGTTCCTCACAAGTTCTTGTTAACTGCTGGAAATGGCCCACCTTGATTATCACTACAAAAGGTTTTTTCCCCCTCGCTCTCCTGCTGGTAATAGCTCACCTTAACTGATCTCTCTCATTATTGTGTGTATGTTAACACCCATTGTTTCATGTTCTCTGTGTATATAAATCTCCCCACTGTATTTTCCACTGCATGCATCCGATGAAGTGAGCTGTAGCTCACGAAAGCTTATGCTCAAATAAATTTGTTAGTCTCTAAGGTGCCACAAGTCCTCCTTTTGTTATTACTAGGTGGTGACTACATCAGAATTTTCATATTGCCTGGCTGGCTGTGCTAAGGGCTTTGCTGAGTATGCCTAGCAACAGACTAGATGTAGTACATACACCAATACCACAGCTTGCCAATCTGTTTGGAGGAGTACTGTACTGTTATTGATGGTTGCTTGCAGGAGAAGCCTCTGAGCAAACAGGCTAAGCTGATTAACCTTTCTACATGAGCAGTGAGCTGGAATGGAAGATGCTCCCTATAAGGGCCAAATGCTGTCTGCCTTTCCCTGATAGCTTCAAAGAAACTTCTGGTGTGAGGAAAAAACAATCTGGATTTCACCCCCAAATTAATTTTTGCATATTTTAAAAATGTTTAAATATTTCAAAGATGAATGTATGAAGCATAGTTCTAGTTCTGCAGTATATATATGGGACTCCTCATGTCATGTATTTTAATTGTAAGTTCTAATTGACTGGTTTAATGATACTTTGCAAAGTAAACTCAACGTGTAGGTCATAAGTTCACAATGAATGAATCCCTAGATGTTTACCAAACGCCAAAATTAAATTACATTCTTAATTGTTTTGCAAATACTTTGGCCTAACTAATTAAACAGGAATGCCTTTCTGCATTGCTATAGTGCAAGGAATATTAAAGCTGTTAGGACTCATTTCAAATTAGCAAATTCTACTTGTTTCATTTTATACTATGTGGTCAACTGACACTATAAAAAATCTGGTATCATGATACAACTTAAGTTGCCAGAGAAAGCTGTTGAAAACAATTACTGTACTGAGGCTCACTGTACAAAGGGACGAGGCGTTGCAGTGCTGAGCATTGCATCACTTAATTTTTAGGCACCTAGCCACCCAGTAGAAGCCACACAGCCTGAGTTAGGCATGTAGGCCCCCTACACACTGCATGGGGAGAGATAGGTGCGTAGGAGTGGGATTCACAAGAGCCAGCATGCTAGGCGGGGAGCTGCCTAAAATAGCCAATCGGAGATGCTGAGGAAAGGGTGACCTAAGCCCCACCCCTTTCATGGAGTGTGGCACCGAAATACAGGCTGGAAGGAAGTATTTTTCTCTGCTTGGGATCCACAACCAGGAATCCTATCCTGGAGTCAGGCATTTTTGCAAGAACAGTGGCAGTGCACACCTGACACCACACAAAATGACCAGGGGGGATAGCAGCAGTGACAGCAGCTTCCCTTATAACCTTTAGCCCAGTGGTTAAGGAACTAACATGGGATATGGAAGAGGTTCTATTCTTTTCTGTGCCTGATGAAGAGAAGGGAATTGAATCTCTATCTCCCACCTCTCAGCTGAGTGCTGTAACCACTGGGCTATAGAGTCAGTCATTCTAACACCTTCTCTTACGCACTGCATATTGAATTATTTATACACAGTGGAACAGCTTCAACAGGAGAAAGACCCACATCAGAATATCACATAGCCTAGTGGTTAGGGCACTTAACTGAGAGGTAGGGAGCCATGTTCAACTCCCTTCTCTACATAAGGCAGAGCGGGGAACTGAAAGCAGGTCTCCCAGGTGAGTGTCTGCCAGCCATCCTTTGTGGGGTTTAGGCATGCTTTAAGAATGCCTACCAGATCAGTCCCTGCAGGTGAGATACACATTGTGTATGATGATTGTGCTGGGACTTAGGCATGAGGTAAACACCCAGGCACCTATACTGAGGCAGTGTGTGTGTGTGTCAGAAATTTAGGTGCCTAGGGACTTCTATGGCAAAAATTTAGGTGCCGAGGGATTTTAAGTACTTCCAGAGTTAGGTGGCGACTGAGCAGGTGTTTTAAAGATCTCAGTCTCACCAAAATTTTGGACTTAGGTGCCTAAGTCTTTCTGTGGCTCTGGGAGTGAGTGCTTTCAGTATTACTAAACTTTTATCTAGTATTTGAGACAGACTTAACTTAGTTAGCTTCTTATATTCCCCTGTGGTGATCTAGCAACTCCCAGAATTATACAGTGTATACATATTGTACTATATGTATCTTTCTCAATATTCCCTCAGTCAGCAGGAACCTGTGCTTGTGTGTATTTGGATGCTGGTGTTATTGGGGAAGGGTGGATCAAAAAGTGAGTTTCTGTTAAAGTGTTGAGGTGTATTGCCTTCTTGATCTCTTGCAGGAGTGAGCTCCAGATTCATGGGCACATTGCAAAGAAAGCTCTTTGTCCTCCAAAAGTGAGTTTTTCCTTTGAGGGTAACAGTTTCATTATTCCAGTGGAAGGGAATACAGTTGTCATGGGAGGGCATGATCATACATAGTGAGGCAATCACTCAGGGAAGTTGGGCCGTTCTCATAGAGGTCTTTGAAGATGAAGTCTGAAATCTTGAATATCATCCAGTATTCAACAAAGAGCAGGGAAGTGAAGTGATGTGCTGTCAAGGGCCTATGATGCTGAGCAGCTGGGCTACTGTGTTCTGAACCATTTGGAGCGTTTTGTTACTTTCTTATTTTTTTGTAAGGTAGATATTAGCTCCAAAGGATTACAATGAGGCTCTGAATGCATGGATCACTGTGAGTACTTCTTAATCCAACAGGAGGGGACGCAGTCTCATAGCATGTTCTATAGAAACAAGTATTTTTCACAGCCATGGCTATTTGTGTACCTAGAAGCAGTGGGGATCCAGATAAACAGCAGAGCTGTGGACTTTCTGAAGGATATGAGGGTCAGACACTGTACCTGGAAGGGGATGTTATAGAGATGGCAATCAAATCTATCTGGAGGATGAAAATTCTGTTTCATGGCAACATTAGAAATGTTTGAGACCAGCCTGGGTCTCCCAAATCCCAGGCTATCGTTTGTCTTCCTCTCAACCTTTCTGATGAAAATTCACTGAAATTCCTGGTACAGTTCTCTGAAATGTTTCAATTTTGACAAAATTCCTTTTTTTGCCCTGCTGGAAGCTGGTATACTATTTGGGTGTAAAATTGTCAAAAAGGCCCAACCAACCAAGGTATATTCTAAGGAGAAATTCCTGACCTTTAGGATTTTTATGTAATGTGTTTTGCAATGTTTAGTCTGAAAATCCATCACAAATAGCCATCCAGAAAGTTGTTTCAGTACTATGGTTTTAGGTGTGGCATGAGCATCTGTAATGAATGGAACCACATCATTTTCCAAAAAAACAAAAAGAACAGAGCAGTGAAGTGAAAAATCCAAGTTGTGAGGGGAATAATCTGTCAGAGACATTAGGAGTAAAATTTTCCAAACTCTACACAAAGTAAGGGTTTGCATTTAGGTATTTACACAGGCAAGTCATATGTGCCACAGGGGTCACTGTATTTACAATTTTTATTGTTTTGATGTTAGGGATGAGAAAAACAGACAAAGGTATCCCTTTTTTTAACAAGGCTCTTAATTTTATCATACAATGGTGGATGACAAAAAGCCATTTGCCCCATGGAGTAATGAGAGGTTGTATTTTGTATGTGTGAAACATCATGTTGTATGCCCTATATTTTATTTTTATTTTTGTGGTAGGGCCTTGACTTGTTCTACATTCAGCATACTGGAAATAGAGTGGGGCGTAACTTTCTTTGTACAGAGATTGGTGCCAAGCAACTTTTAAAATATCTATTATTTTAAGTTTAAGTAAGTGTATTACTTTAAATAAAGTGTATTTAATTTCAGAGTAGCAGCAGTATTAATCTGTATCCGCAAATAGAAAAGGAGGACTTCTGGCACCTTAGAGACTAACAATTTATTTGAGCATAAACTTTTGTGGGCTAAAACCCACTTCATCGGATGCATGCAGTGGAAAATACAATCAGAAGATATATATATATGCACAGAGAAGATAAAACAATGGGTGTTAACATACACACTATAATGAGAGAGATCAGTTAAGGTGAGCTATTATTAGCAGGAGAGGGAAAAAAACCCCAACCTTTTGTAGTGATAATCAAGATGGGCCATTTCCAGCAGTTGACAAGAACATGTGAGGAACAGTAGGGGGAAAAAATAAACGTGGGGAAATAGTTTTACTTTGTGCAATGACACATCCACTCCCAGTCTTTATTCAAGCCTAATTTAATGGTGTCCAGTTTGCAAATTAATTCCAGTTCAGCAGTCTCTTGTTGGAGTCTGTTTTTGAGGTTTTTTTGATGAAGAATTGCCACTTTTAGGTTTGTAATCGAGTGACCAAAGAGATTGAAGTGTTCTCTGACTGATTTTTGAATGTTATAATTCTTGACGTCTGATTTGTGTCCATTTATTCTTTTACGTAGAGACTGTCCGGTTTGGCCAATGTACATGACAGAGGGGCATTGCTGGCACATGATGGCATATATCATATTGGTAGATGTGCAGGTGAATGAGCCTCTGATAGTGTGGCTGATGTGATTAGGTCCTATGATGGTGTCCTCTGAATAGATATGTGGACACAGTTGGCAACGGGCTTTGTTGCAAGGATAGGTACCTGGGTGAGTGGTTTTGTTGTGTGGCGTGTGGTGATTTATATTACACATCCTTTTAAGACTGTCTTGGCTACTTAGGCAACACCTGTGTCCTATATTTCTATCCTGCTGGGTGATACCTGATATGAAGGTTGAAAGAATTGCTTTTGTTTTTAAAACAAAAAGTATAAATTGGGCAGTCCAATTTTGATAATGAATAGTTGAAAAGAGTTTGCTTTTGTCTGATAAGCTCCATTGTGAAAGGCTATATTAAAAAAAATGGCATGTAGTAAGCCCTTATATGGAGTGGTGTCTTTGCTGTACTCAAAAAAGAGAGTGTTTACAAATAGTCCCAGTATTTATATGTAGAAAAGAACTGCAGTGTATGCAGAATAGTTAACCTACTGGAGTTCTGTGTAGCTTGAAAGCTTGTATCTTTCACCAACAAAAGTTGGTCCACAAGAAAAGATCTTACCTCACCTACCTTGTCTCTCTTATGGCACATACTCTTTCTATTTTAGATGGGTCTGAGACAAAGTTCGTATCTCAAATTAAATCTGAATAGTTTTTTTCAAAATTCAACTGTGTATGGAGTTCTTTCATATCCAGGATTTTGGTAAGCTTGTTGTTGGGATAGAAACAAACAATTACAGAAATCCAGATAAGATCTTTCCAAATATTGGGGTGAGGATGGGGTACAGGACCAGAGTTTTGATTCAGGCCCATCTATCTATTATGCAATAGTCAACACCATGGCAGGCTATCAAACATACACAAGGCCACATTTTCAAAATGCAGAGTCCTTTTTGCAAGTGCAGTTTGTGTATGTTTTTTCGCAGATGCAAGCCTTTGAGCCTCATTGTGGGAAGAAATTAGGTAGTAAGCAAGCATATGTTTAGACTTGAACCCATGAAAATAAGCTAAGGCCTCATCTCTTTTGAGAATGTATCCCTTATTCTAATAACTTGAGCTTCTGAGGCTCACATTAGAAGAAGCCTAGGTGAGTAATATTTTTAGTGATCTCTTTTCTGAGGCCAGATTACCCTGTGATGCTTACAGCTACCACAAGTACAATGCACAACTTTTTAAAGAACATAGTGATTTAAAATACTAAAAATGACTAACCATTTTAATAGTGTGTTCTAATTGCAATAACCTCTTTCTTTTCAGCAGGCTGTATTGAGAGATAATTGACCTTTGTGTCTATTAAGCATTCTCACATTTGGCTCAGGATGCATAATTCACATCACAGCCAATTACCTTGTGATATAGCCCACAAAGAAGCTTGACTGTTGGCACACTGCTGCACAGCTTTGCTTTTTTTTTTTTAACCTGTATTTAAATATCTTCATTTTCAGTGGATAATATCTTGGCTGTTTCAAAGCTCATTCCATTTGCCAGACTGCATCTGATTTCTTTTGTTCCGATCCTTCTTCCTTTACTAAATCCAAACAGGGAAACCCCCAAAACAAATCAATTTTTTCAATTCATACACCAAACTGTGATTTACAGTGCAGTAGAAAATAGGTCTCTCTTAAATACTGTTGTTAGTTAATCTTGTCTATAATGCCTTTCAAACTGGACACTGCCTTGTGCATGAGGAAGTGCTCTAATAAAGAAGATTCCGTATTGTTTCCTATATATAATAATCTATTATAATATCGGGGGTGGGGGGGTGGGGTTTGGTCATGAGTTAACCAGAAACCAGTCAATTATTCTTTCTTTAATTAGTTCTTTAAGATTTGGTACACTCCCCATCTCCTTAGCATGTAGGCAATTTACAGAAATTAAAAGAGTCTTCTTTTTTGCCTTGTCCTGAGCTCTTATTCTTCATCTCCAAGCATTCCTGTCAAGTGTGCCTTCCAATCTGATATCGACATTCTTCATGTCCTCCTTCACCACCTCAAACTATCTTTTTCTGGGTCTTCCTCATGGTCTTTGTCCCGTGACTACTAGATCTTGTACTCTCCAGCCAACATTTCCTGCATCTCATTGTCTCACCTGACTGAACCATTTCAGTTAATACTCTCTGTCAGCTTTTCCATGATGGAGGCTACCTGCATCATGGCTTGCATCATTTCGTTGTATAGTCTATCAATTTTCCTCTTACTCACCTGAGCATTTTCATCTCAGCAGTGTGAAGCTCTTCTCTCTTCCTCATTGGCCAGCATTCTGAACCATATGCCATGGCTAGCCTAATCATTGTTCTTATATACTTTGCTCGAAACAATATATTAACAAAACATGAGGTTCTTCAGAGATGAAAGACTCAATAACAAAACCTCTGCCTCTTTTTAAAATGGCCTACAAATCAATTAAAAATCTGGGTGATTAATCCCTGAAGCTCAGCAAATTCAGTCTTTGATAGACTGCCAGAGGAATGAGATTGCAGAGGCATGAGAACACTCACCTACTGGTCCTGAACCACCATACCTCGAGATTCATCCACTGGAGTAATCCCACCAAAACAGACACAAGTTGAAAGAAGAAAAGGAGGACTTGTGGCACCTTAGAGACTAACGAATTTATTTGAACATAAGATTTTGTGAGCTATAGCTCACTTCATCGGATGCATTCAGTGGAAAATACAGTGGGGAGCTCCTTTTCTTTTTGCGAATACAGACTAACACGGCTGCTACTCTGAAACAAGCTGAAAGATGATTTGTCTGATAAATAGGTCTCAGACTCAGCTTGAGAGCTCATAATCAGCATCTTAAATTGCATCTGGAGAACAGATATGTAGCCAATGCAGTCCAAACTGATGTTATAGTCTAATAACATTATGTGGCCTGGTCCATTTTGGAGACAAGAGACTGGCTGCACTGAAAAGCTGGGTGCTTTTCAGAAATAGCACTATGCAGATAGCCTGGCAAGGTCCTCATCTGAGATGAACTGTCATAGCTCCAAGTTTATTGTGGATGAGAAAGGCATTATATTTCACAAATGTCTGGGAAATCCAGGAGTAGCAAAGGATCCAATAATGTCCCCACATCGGTGAGTGGTATTGGGAAAATTATATCACTGATGCCATCAATTTCTTAGAGGGAGTCTTTTTCTGTGCACAGGTTTCTGCCATCCAGCTCTGTGCATATTCACATTCCATAAGAGGGCACTCCCTTCTCATGTGTCCTATCTGCCCACAGGAGTCGCAAGTTATCGGCTGGTGCTTCGAGTATCTTTCCTAGGTCGGGGGGTGAACTCAGTTGTGGTGCAGTGGCTGAACCGTGGTCTGCAAGTCCTACTCCAGTTTTTCAAGGTGCCTGGTGGTCCCATTGGTCTAATGTGTGGTCTGACCTTCTGGGATGGCATCCTTGAGTTGGACCCCTCAGAAGGGATTTACTGGTTTGAGTTCACCCACCCTGGGTCTCTTTCCAGTTTGTCCCCTGCCTCCTGAAGGCCTTGGGAGATTCTTCCTCTAGTGATCTTTCGGCTTCTACAGAGTCCTCCATTAGCTGCACTGCCTTTGATAACATCCCAGGCTGATGCTGAAATACCCACTCTCTGCCTTTTATGGGTGATAGCTTTATATATTGTTCTATCACAATGGCCTTGGCCACTTAAGCCTCTGATTGTTCCTCCAGATGGAGCCAGTTCCAACAGTGTTCTCTGAACTGTTGCCGTTCTATTCGGGTTCTGGCCCCCTTGGGTTAGCTCTCAGATCTGCATAATTGGCAGTGGGTTTCTTCAGAAATGTCCAAATAATCCAGAATGGCAGACTTTACTTGTTCATAGTCCTTTGATTGTTCCAAGGCCATATTAAGATAGGGTTCCTGTGTCAGACCCTCAAGTATGAGACTAAAATCAAAGCTTGATGTTCTGGGGGTCACCAGGAGACTAGTGCCACCTTCTCAAATGTAATTAAAAAGGCCTCTGGATCATCATCCAGCCCCACTTGGTTAGCTTCACAGGTACCAACAGGGAAACCCCCTTGGTGAAAACATGACTGTCTGGGACCCTGGGGACACAGGGCCAGCACTATCTGTTGTAGCATTTTTTTGTAAAACTCCTGTTCCTGGGCCATCCATTCCCTCAGCCGCTATGGCTGTTGTGTGGTCTGAACCTGCTGTTGCTGCGTCTCCACTAGCCACGTATACCACCACTCTGGTTCCATCTTGTATAGAGCTGCTAAGTTCTATCCCCTCTATGGCTTTTTTTAAAAAAACCCTTGTACCAATCATAGTCATGCCCACATTCTCCACCACTTGTGGAGATTAGGGTGTTCCCCTGTGTCCCTACCAGACCATGCTTGAGTTGTTAACAATGTCCTTTCCCCATTTGTAGCACATAAGGGGTTCTCCAAACAAAACAAACAAGGAGAAAAAGGGTCCTTTCCTCCATCCCTTGAGAGAGAGAGAGGAGAAGCAGCGTAAAAGAAAAGACAGGCAAAGGTGGCCTGTTTCTTAGGCAGTCTTTTGGGTCATCCCTTGACAGCTTGGTTTATTAGCTGGTATAGTGACTTTAATCAGGATTAGGGTCTGCCTCCAGCACCTTCCCTTGAGTCACCCCACTTTATAGCTAATCCATGTGGTCTCAGGGACAGTGAGGTCTGTGACTATCTGCCTCTTTGGTGATCTGTCTCTGAGGTACAGCAGTCTTCTTCCTGTGTCAGGCTTTCCCTTTTTAAGCTTCCCCCCTCCAGGTAGAGGAAATTTTACAGGTGCCCAAGTGCTGCTGAGTCCAGAAGAGCTTATTAGCCTTCTCTCTACTAGAGTGGGGGTGTGCCCTTTTACATGAGGCAAATCTGGACATGGAATGCCTAAAATATGGGGAAAATTTTGATTTCAATCTAGATTTCAAGTGCCTAAATTCAGGAGCATTTGGAAGTAGAGTTTGAGTGCAGCCTGCTGCACAAAGAGCAAGTTTGACTAGAGATCTAGGTAGAGAGTATGTAGCAGATGGTCTGCCCCTTTGAGGGCCTGCAGAGACTTGGAGCAGCAAGCCTTATCCTAGGGAGAAGCCCAACAGGCCCGTGTTGGGAATCAGTTGATCCAGCTAAGCAGCAGTTAATGATTGGCTCTGATTCCCATCTGGAAGATATAAGTAAGGACCCAGCTCTGTAATGGGGAGTGTGGGGCCAGGACAGACGGACTGACTGACTTTCCTGGACATCAGTGGAAAGCTGCAACAAGGCAGGTAGGCCTTCCACTGAGGCAGGAGCCTGAGGCTAAGGGAGAGCCTTGAGCTATGGAGGAGTAAAGGACCCTACAGTACTAGTCCAGGTCAGGAGTATCATTTTTGGGTCACTCTTCAATATTTCTTGCATTTGTGTGGTAGAAGAACAAAAGAGCCTGCCTTGAAGGCAAAAACAGAATTGGCTGCTGGTAGAAAGGCCCAGGTCTCTTTTCTGGAGACATTTGTACCCATCTTTAATTTACACTGTTCTGGAGAAAATGATCATGGTATCTCTAGCTCGCCCACGGCTCTTGCAGGCCCAACCCTGTTGCTTCATCTTTTCCCTTCTACCTAAATCTAATAATAAAAACAAATATGGCAAATTGCAGATATGTTTCTGATTTAAATAGAGTGCTTGATGTGAACCTATTAGATTAATAGTTATAATGAAACTTGCATGCATTTTTCTTGGCAAAGGCTTCAATCACTTCATTGTAAGCAATCCAACTTTCCTGTGTTTCCTCAGCAAAGCAAGTTTCCAGATAGCTCAGTCTTTCCAAATGCATTGTCAACTGCTGATAAATTTTTATGAGCTTCAGCTTGAGAAGCTGTGGGTGGCAGCAGCCATGGATATCAGAAATGCTGGGAGAGCACTTAGTGTGTGCTGCTCCTTCTTCGGAGTACATCTGCTTCAAGTGTCAAATCATGGCTGGATTTTGTTATAATCTGCACTTCCCCCCCTGCAGAGTTAGACTACTATTTAAAATGTTATGCCTAAAGCCCAACCCAGGTTTCATTAGGAAAGTAAACATGTCATGGAGGCTCGGATGAATTTCTCACTGAAGGTCTTGAATCTCAGCTCAAGTTGGGCTGGCTCAGGATCCTGCCTCCCTGCTTGCCCATTCATGACTCATTGGAACATTGCAGCTAATAGTGCCCAGGCTGATGCTTATGAGAGCTGAGATAAAACATATGTGCGAGCCTTCAACTCCTAAACAAACAGAGGTATCAAGACCATGGGAGAGGAGAAGAGCAGAATCCAATATGATATTTGCTATCTTAATTATTGTATTAGGTGCTTGGATATATAGTGATAAGCACCCTATGTATATTTAGACCTTGTAGCTCTTTTCATCCACAGATCTCAAAACTCTTTACAAATATGAGGAAATTAATGTACAGAAAAGTCAGGTGACTTGATCAAGGTCCTACAGCAGTTCAGAAGCCAGGACTAGCACCCGGGTCTCTTGACGCCCAATACAGTGCCATTTCCACCAAACCATGATAGATTCCTGAGAGTACATCAGACAATCATAAGGAACATTTGGTTAGAAATCTGTCACTTTTTCATAAGCACTTTCATAAGCACTGACTGGAGTAATCTTTAAATACTGATTATGAATCTAGAGGGGCAGTCGTAGTAAGCTAGGCTAGGGAGAAGGATTAGAGCCTCTGGGTCCCAGGAGATGTGATAGGAAGGAGCTAGGCCAGCAGAAGTGGGTCTTAGTGGTCACTGGTGTCAGGAAAAAGACATGTTTATAGAAGTGAGTGGGATAAGGCTGTGCCAATGGAAAAGACCAGCACAGGGTTTTGGAGCTGGGGAGAAGGGAGGGAGCCAGCCAGAGTGCTGCAAAAGGGTGTGAAACAAAGGAAGGGTGGTGAAATCAATGGGTCAATGGGAAGGAGTGTGATGGTGAGAGAAATTAGGAAGGGATTTATAACTAGGTATTGGTATTTGGTATAGCTAAATGTCTGCGATCACATTTAGCTATTTGCAAAAAGAAAAGGAGTACTTGTGGCACCTTAGAGACCAACAAATTTATTTGAGCATAAGCTTTCGTGAACTACAGCTCACTTCATCGGAATGAATGCATCCGATGAAGTGAGCTGTAGCTCACAAAAGCTTATGCTCAAATAAATTTGTTAGTCTCTAAGGTGCCACAAGTACTCCTTTTCTTTTTGCGAATACAGACTAACATGGCTGCTCCTCTGAAACCTGACATTTAACTATTTGGCCTTCATGTCCATCAAGTTTCTGCCTCTGATCAAATGAACCCAACACCAGGGAAAGGTTTTGTCATGTACCTGGTGGAATTTAGCATCGTTTATTGTACTGATGAGCACGTGCTAGTAAGTAAAAATAAATAAATCCTTACATGTAACAAAAGTCATCCAGATTAATCAGAAATCATACCAAAACATTAATCGTTGATATTGCAGTAGCCCCTAGAGTCCTCAGCCTAGATGGAGTCCTGCTGGGCTAAGCACTGTACAGGACAGTCCTGGCTCCAGTTAGTTTACTATTTGTATTCACATAGTGCCTAGAGCCCCAGTCATGGACCTGAGTTCCTTTGTGCTAGGCAATATACAAACACAGAACAAAAGGACAGTCCTTGCCCCCCAAGAGCTAACAGTTTAATGAAACAAACAGGTAGGCTGGATAAGGCAGGGGTATAAGGTAACAAAAATAATAGTTGGTAAAATTATCAAAAGTGCCTCAGTGATTTAGGAGCCAAAGTCCAATTTTTTTTATTTTTATTTTTTTTGAAAAGTGACTTAGGCAGTAAGGACTAGATCCACAAAGGGATTTAAGGGCCTAAGTCCAAAAAGTAGATCCTTAACACCCCTGTTCCACCTAACACAGTAGGCATCTAAAGTCATTACAGCAACTAAGTTTCCATTGGTAAAGTCCCCGTGACACCTACATTTCCACTGTGGGCATGCACAAAGTTGCTTAATTTCTTACACCACAAAGTGCTTGGTACCTAAGCCCCAGCAGGCTTGGCATTGCCCCATCTATCTTGTCTGAGGGGCCTGATCCAATAGGCATTCTCAGAGATAGAATCATAGAATATCAAGGTTGGAAGGGACCTCAGGAGGTCATCTAGTCCAACCCCCTGCTCAAAGCAGGACCAATCCCCAACTAAATCATCCCAGCCAGGGCTTTGTCGATGGCCTAAGAGCATGCTTACTGGATTGTACCCTGCACAAAATGGAGGAGGAGAGGTGTGTGCCTATAGTAGAGTGGAACCTGGGGCTGCCAGCAGAATGCTAACCACTACGTTATAGTCTTTCACGCTCTCTCTGGTCCAATGACTATTTAAATATTTGATACAAATATAATGTGAAGTAGAAGACCCTCAACAGGAGACACTGATATACCCAGCCCAGAATACCTGATAGCCTAGTGGTTTAGGCACTCACCTTGGACATGGGAAATTTTGGTTCAAGATTGCCCTCTGAATCAGCTAAGAAGGGATTTGAACCTGGGCCTCCCCAAGTATTCACCAGTGGGCTATAGGTAGATCAGCCATGTTACCTTTTCAGTTTTTTGTGAGAAAGGACTGACCTGGCTTAGGCACCTTATTCTCTTTGAGGGGTGCCGCCTAAGCCACAACTATGTCCTCAGCATTTCCTACTAGGCAGCTCCCCACTCAGTCTGTTGGCTTCTATGATTCCTGTTCTTAGGTGCTTGACTCTCTCCATGTGCATTGCATAGGGAGCCTGCCCCGCTAACTAACGGTTGAGTATTCTACTGGGCATTAGGGCATCTAAAGATAGGTGTTACAATGCTGAGCCCAACCTCGGAACCTGAGCCGCAATTTCAAAGGGCTGTCTACACAGCTATTTTTAGAATGCTAATGCAAGTCTGAGTCTGACCCAGGCTGGGAGGCTCGCTGCTGCGGACTGTATCCTAAGTCCCACTGACTTTCAGTGAACTTAGCCTTCTTAAGTTATGTCTACGTTGCATTATAAATCTGGGCTCAGACTCAGGTTTGAGCCCAAACCCTCCTACTGTCCACGCACAAATTGGCCTGATTCAGGCCAGCTGAATCCTAGAACCCACCCTCTGAGCTTGAGTCCCACTGAGATTCAGGTCCAAGCCTGTCATTTTATACAGTGGATGCAGTTCAAGCCGCAGAACCGAGTCAGGTCTGCATAGTGCAGTATGGATATGTAAGCATGGTTATGAGACCCAGGTCCAGCAACTGTAAACCCAGATTTACAATGCAGTGTGAACACCAAATTCTTAATTAGGGGTTTCACAGACCTGGGTTTACAATGCATTGTAGACCTACCCCTAAATGCTTTTTGAAAATTTTACCCAGGGTGGTTTAACTACGTGCATAAGTTGTAGCAAAACAGTAATCACATTTCACTACCTGCCACACTTAAGTTTTGGGTTATATTTTGAGATTTTTGGGTTTACACAAGCCCCGAAGTAAAAAATGTGGGTTGCTGAATTCAGGTGAACCTAAACAGCTCTTCTGATTCACCAAGATGGAAAATATCAAGTGTCTCAATGAGCTAGGTAATGTCCTCTAAACGTTCTTTTATGTTGTAGAGAAAAGTCCAGTAGATGGTGTGCTTGCTAAATTGCTCATAAAGCTTCTTCATAAAATTGATGGCAGTGTCCACAATGATATTGAAAAATTTGATTGAAAAATTGTCCTTGAGGAATCTTATCTGCATCTTTATTAGCAAAGTCTTACACAGTATGTGCAATCTTGGGTGACATCTGACCTTGAACCCTTGTTCTACTATTTTTTTCCTGTCTGGTCTGTGGTTATCTGTGCATCAGTGAACACTCTCTAATGATAACTCTCAAGGTTAATGTGCATAATGATTCAAGGAGTTTGAATGATGTAACTGTTCTAATTCAAAGATCCTGGACTGTATCAGTAGGCTGATCTGGAAGAACGTGTAATGCCATATTGAAGCCACTGGGAACGCAAGTCCTTCAAATCTTGTGGCTTCAAGTTAGAGGGAGGCATTATCTCTTGTGGGAATGCAATAACTGTATGATGCATATTTTGATATTAAATATGAAATGGCTTCTGCTTTTTTTTTATCTTCCATTATTCACAGGGGTTTAATAGCATGTTTATCAAAGGCTTCTGTTATGCCAGAGAGTATCAAACAGTTAATGAGTGTTCATCACAGCACAATGTGTCTTCCCTTCAAATGTTTGCACCATTGGCCCTCAGCAAATTTGAGAGTGCTCAGTTCTTTAACTCTGTCTCTAACCCCTCCCCCCACACAGTGCTATTGTGTCTACTTCATAGACATAGATACATCCATAGAGGTAAGAAAGTGCCGTTGGTCATGTACCAACATCAAAGAATAATCAAATATTTTAAAAGTGTAGGAATTTGCTATTGATGGTATAGCTCAAGAACTAGTATAGTATTTAGCATTGATCCCACTATGAAAAATTATCAATTAGCTTTTGGTTCTTTATCCTAGATGTGTTACGGCCAACATTTTCAAATTTGAGTGTCTGAAATTAGGTGGTCAGATTTTTTTCAAAGACACTGTACTCACAACTCCCAGTCAAGACACCTAAGTTAATGAGCAGTGCATATGCTCAGCAAATTTGAAAATCAGGACCCTTTTAGGCACCTAAATAACATAAGCATTTAAGGTATCTAACCTGGTCAACTAAGTTTGAAAATAAGGCCCATAGATTTCAACTTTGTAAACAAAATTCCCATCAGAAACAAAAGACACACACGGAGAATTAAAACTGGACTTTTAAATGTTTGGGTAAGCTGTAGAGAGGACGGTAAAAAAAGAGAATGCTAGCAAATTGTGATTTATCACTTCTGAAGTAGTACATTTTTTATACTTCATTTCCTCCACAGTGTAAAATCTACAAAAAGAATCTACAAGGGTGCACTGCAGGAATGTGGGGTTTCCTTAACATATTAGAATTACCCTATGACCATTTCTTGCTGTGAATCAGAGATCTACAGCATTTTCTAAAAATACAAAGGTGGGATTATTATGAACAGATTATTTTTACACTCTCTACACAAAACAAGGGAGTTTTAAAACCCTACACTGTTTGTCATAAGTAGGTTTTAATTTGTATCTACACTGTGTTCTTCTCACTTCATTAGCCTTAGAATTTGACTGAACAGCAATGTTTGGGCAGCCTGCTGCCTAGTTGGAGATGTCAGAAGCAATTACTTTCACAGATTTAAGATTTTATCATACAGATTCTCTTTTTAGCTATCTGAATGGACAGCAATAGCACTCATTAAACATTTCATCCTGTCTTATCAGCTCCCTAGAGCTAGCATCTCACCAGAGATTGTATCTCACTTTGCATGTGAACAACATGTCTCGTTAGAACTTTGGCTAAATGAAGTCAGCCAAATGCTTGCTATTTTAGCGATTTTCTTTGAATGCAGTTACCCTTGGGCTATAGTAGAGAGACATGTGATAAAGGGTATGCAGAAAGCTCACATTTGACTTGTACCTTCTTGAGTCTCAAAGAGGAACATAAGTTAAGTTAAATAGGACAGCTTTACGTGAACAGGACTACATCTCTTTGTTGGCTTCACGATCAGGCTTATAGCCTGGTGTTTACAGATGTTTATATAAGGACATTAAAACAACTGAAGAATGACTGCTGTTCTTGGTACTCCCATCCATTCTTTTAAATGGACCTGTAATCTTGACAGTTATTTGTAGTATGAAAATTAAACTGAAAATAAAATTCAAGAACAATGTAGCTTAGAAAACATTAAGACAGAATGAATGAGTCACTCAGCCAAATTTCATTTCAGTGGTCAGGTATTGGCTCGACAGCCTTGGAGCCTTAAGTCCTCTGCCCATCTACAGAAAATATACTATATAGCACATCATCAGGCAAGCTTATGCCATCTTAACAATTGTGTCAACCTTGTTGTGCATGTGTCTATGCTCAAATTTGTCTCCTGACCATGTACATGCACCATTCTGGAAACACAGTAACATCACGTCCCTGAATGGCATTGAGCATGGTCACCCTACCGTGGTCGACACCATATGTGTAGACACCATATGATCTATATCAACCCTAACTGTCCTCCAGGAGCCGTCCCACAATGCTTGTCACTGACCACTCTGGTCACACTTGTGAACTTCACTCCTCAGGGGTCAGGAAGACCGCAAGCTGCCCCTCCCCTTCAGAAACCCCGTGTATCTTTTGAAATGGCTTTTGCTGACTGCCCATCTTGGTAAGCACACCTAGCAGGTCTCACTTGTCATGTGCAACTGCCCAATGGACCCTGCCAGCTACACGCTCCAGATGTACTCCGGTCTGGAGTATAGAGGAGGTATTGGATCTCTTGGGCCTCTGGGGAGGAGAGGCAGTGCAAGCACAGCTTTGGAAAAGTCATAAAAATGTAGACATCTATGAGAGGCCTGCATGGGGGATGCAAGAGGCATGACAGGGATCACAGCAGTGCCGAGTGAAAGTGAAGGAACTGTGGCAGGCATACCACAAGGCCAGGGAGGCCAACAGTTGATCTGGTGCTGATCCTTAGACCTGCCACTTTTACAGTGAGCTGCATGTATTTGGCGGATACCCCACCAGCAGCCTGCAGGTCACCATGGATAGTTCAGTGGTGCCCGGGAGACAAACCCCTGCTGTGAGCAGTGTGGAGAAGGAGCAGGAAGAGGCAGTGGAGGATGAGAGACATGTAACTGTGGGGGTTGAGCTATGCTGCGAGTCAGGATCTATTCAAGGCTACGCTGCAGTCCAGTCATTCCCAGCAGTTTAGCCAGGGGGAAGGAACCTGAGGTAAGTGTGTGACTGCATTTCCCATTACAACGTACAGCTGGTGCCTGACCCCAGTGTAGCAGGACACAGGTAGTGACTTTCCACTAATTTACTTACATTAGAAGAAAGGTAGAGTTATCTACTTTTAATTCCCCTGTAGAGTTGGGTACCTGCAGTGGGGGCAGGTGGAGCAGTTTGTTTATGCACACAGGGATGTCCTTTGAATCCTCCTGAGACATTGCGAGGAAATGTTGATGGAGGTACTCTGTATTCCTTTCCCGAAGGTTTCTAGGGATGGCAGCCTTATTTCTTTCTCTGAAGTAGGATGCTTTCCCATGCCAGTCCATGATGACTTTGATAGGTACAGTTCCAGTAAACAGGTTAGCGGCATATGAGCCAAGGTGGATTTGGGATGCCAGCAGCAGCTGTAATCTGTCCCTTTGTTACTCTCAGGAGAGAGATCAGCCAAAAACACCTGGGAAGTGCCAGGACTTGTACCCAAGAAAATAAGGGGTTGAAATTTTATTTTTTTTCATGCAATTCCCTCCTTGTTCTTGCTCCACTCACCACCCCTGCTGGGCCATACTCAGTATGGCTGGGACTGGAAAGCAGAGCTGTGCAGAGGTGCTCCAATGCTGAAGTATCAATAAGCGTGTCTTGTTTAAAACTTTAGGGGAGCAACAGGAGTTCTGAAACATTATTTTTACCTTCCATTGTGACTGTTCTGACAATGATATTGCTATGTGTTTTATCTGTACCTGCTGCCTTTGGGGCCTTTATGGCTTCCCTCCCTCCCTGCCTCCCGATGGAATACCTGACCATGATAAGAAGGAAAATGAAGAGGACATGGGAAGATATTCTCAGTGAGATCCTGCAAGACAGTGCTACATCAGACAGTGAACAGAGGGCCTGGAGGTTGAATATTTCAGACTGTATAGAGAAGGAAAGAGTGGAGATGAGAAAGTCGCAGCAGGAAAAGAAGAGGGAAATGCACAAGAACATAATGGGGCTTTTCCAGCAGCAAACACACGTGCTTCAAACTCTTGTTGACCTACAGGTTCAATAGTCATGGACCTGCCTCTGTTTGCAGACAATGGAAAAATTGCATTTTAGCACTGCCCCATGCCTCCCAACATTTCACATGACATCAGGGGCTGCATCGCTACCTCTACCAGTCCACACTGGGACCAATAAGGACAACTACAGCTTCATATGGGCTCTCATCTGAAAGCCACGCTTGCTATCTGTGCAGCTGAAATAGACATGAATGCTCTCTCCTCTTAAGTTCTGGCACATTAATTTATTTCAGAAGTTTTGATTGAATTTGTTAATTGCACACAGTTTTTTGCACTGGTTTTGGTACACAGTAAAAATCTATTTGGTATTATTCAGGTTTATCTGCTGCAGAATGACTAGCACTATTGAGAGCACCCACTACTTGTTACTGTACAGGGTGACAGAACTCACAGCATCAGGGACAAACACTGTAATAATTATAAAAGTACAGCAAGCACTGGAAAATGAACAGGTGCATTAACACAGTGGTATATTCATCCATGTACACTGAGCACCGCACAATTCCTAATAGCCCCCAAAATGTCAGGAACAGGTAGAGCGCAGTCTACCACACCACATTACTGTTGCTGACTGTTAAAGTGCTCTTTCAAGGCCTCCCTGAACCAAATAGCTCTGCTTTGAGTTCTTCTAGTAGCCTTTTCATCTGGCTCTTCAAACGCTGCAAACAGCCACTCTGCCCTGCACCCTGATGGCAGTTTTTCATCCTTTGCCTCACAGATACATTTATGCAGGACACAATAGGCAGCTATACCCATTGGATATTTCCCATCATGATCCAATCTTGTAAGTAAACAAGGCCAATGTCCCTTCCATCTACCAAAATCACATTCAACTGTGATTTGGCTCCTGCAGAGCAGGTTGAATCATTCCTTGGTGCTGTTGAGGTGGCAAGTGTACAGCTTCATGAGGCAGGGGAGCAAGGGCTAGGCTGTGTTCCCCAGGATCATTACTGGCATTTCAACATCGCCAATAGTAATCCACTGGTTAGGAAAGAATGTCCCCGCTTGCAGCTTTTTGAACTGTCCTGTGTTCTTAAAGATGTGAGCAACATGTTGCTTCTCTGACTAGTCAACACTGATGTCAGTGAATTGTCCCAAGTGATCCACCAACTCTTGCATAGGCATAGAAAAGTAGCCCTTTCTGTTGATGTACTCTGTGGCAAGGTGGACTGGTGCCAAAATAGGGAGAGGTATGCCATCTATCCCCACCACCACAGCTCAAGAACCCCCTTGCTGCAAATCTATTCACTATGTCCTGCACATTGCCGAGAGTCATGGTCTTGCCCAGCAGGAGAAAAGTAATGGCCCTGCACACTTGCATGGCACTGTGGGTTTTCCAACTCTAAAATGATTTCCCATTGACAGGTAGTAATCTGGCATTGCAAGCTTCCACAGAGCAATAGCCTCTCACTTCTCAACTGTCAGTGCAGCTCTCTGCCCTGGGAGGCTAGAGTGAGCTCCAAAAACAGATCCAGGAATGTGGCCTTGTGCATCTGAAAGAGCTGCAGTCACTGCTTGTCATCCCAAACCTGCATTACAAGGTGATTGTTATGCTGTTTGGAGTGGCTTATGACCATGAGTGCCAACCTCAGGACAGACTGTCAAAAAACTGACAGAAACCCCAAATTGGTTATATGGTCTATAATTAGATTTCACCAACCCAGTAACAAGTGTGAACTCCTAAAGCACTATAACAGTCAGTCCCCTGGAGCATTCCAGTCTATCTTGCCACCAAGGCAAGCTGGACTATTTGATAGATGGTCACTTTACAACAAAAAGCAAAGCAATATTCAGGTTACTCCCAGTCCCAAAGGACCAGTCACTTACCTCAAGTCAATTATACTCAGATTTCAAACCAAAGACAATGTTTGAAGCCAGTCCTGTAATAAACTAAAGATATATTAACTAAGAAAAGAAATGAGTTATTTACAAGGTTAAAACAGGAAACATACACACAGAAATAAGTTACAGTCTTAGATTTAAAAAAGTAATATAAGCTTCTATAATAAGCAGCTCTAATGTCCTTTAGGGCTGACCCATGCCAAGCGGCACGGGGATCTCTTGCTTATGTTTAGGAATCTTTGCTCCTCAGAGTCCAGGCAGCATAAAGAGACCAAATTTCTCCCTGTCAGGGATTTTTATCCCCTTCATCCCAGAATCCAAACTGATGGGATGAGTTCATACATAGGTCTCCCCATTCTGAAAGGAGTGAGGAATGCAATCCACAAGGTCTTTGTCCTTTGATGCTTCACAATGCCTCGTTTGCCTTCAATGGGCCATCTTGTGTGCAGGATGAACCCTTTACCTTAATTAGTTCTTCTTTTCCTGTTTGGTGACCTACACAATTACAGAGGTTTATGATGCAAACACTCAATATAACTTCATATCCTGGCATACAGATGTTATAAACAGGATTAATACATGCAGCATCCTACAAACATCTTCTTATAACACTAATATCTATTTTAAGTATATTAACCCACAGGTGAGCCAGACTGATTTCCAGCTATGCATTTGTCAATATACAGTGAGGCCCTGGACCTTGGCATGAGCTGGTACCTGGTCTGCCAGCATCACAGTGATCCCACCAGTCAGAGCTCATTTCTTGGTCCCAGAAGCAGCATTCCACCTTCTGCAGCTGCTCTGTGTGAACACCATCAACAACCTTGAATTAGTTTTTGCTACATCCCAAAGCAATCTGTCCATTGTTGTGGTTTTTTTCCCGTGCAGCACAGAAAATACTGGAGGATCTTTCATCCTGTGTTTGCAATGCTCATAACAATAGTGCAGAGTTCCATGCTTCTGTCAGAGACAGTGAAAAGTTACCTTGTGGGATTTTAGAAAAAGCGGTGAAAATTATGGAATATGGATGGCATTAGAGGATGGAGAAAACTGTGTGATGGAAACTTGACCCCTGACTCCTAGTAACCCCCATGCAACTAGTTTCTGTTGTATGCACCGGACGATGGCAAGGTGCACACCGGGACAGCTCCCCATGGTGCACTTCACTGTGCATCGACACAAGCACTCCTGGTGAGTACACACAGTGCCAAGCCAAGTGTTCATGCCAATAGTATAAAGATGCCGCAGTTAGTATAACTTGTCAACCAAAGGTTGTAGTGTAGATGTGGCCTAAGTGTGTGAGTGTAGACCGCCTCCATAACTATTCAGTATTTGCTCTTTGCTGAAACTGCTATAAAAGTACCAATTAGTTCTAGCCATGGTGGCTGCTTCTGTGACACGAACACTAAAGAACTTAGAACAGCAACTCATTTCAAATAGGTCACCAAACAATCATCAGATGGGTAAGGCCTTTCACTCATTACTGACACACAGGACAGATAGAAAAGGAGTACTTGTGGCACCTTAGAGACTAACAAATTTAAGGTGCCACAAGTACTCCTTTTCTTTTTGCGAATACAGACTAACACGGCTGCTACTCTGAAACAGGACAGATAAGCATTAGTGGGCTATAGCCAAACTTATTATTACAAACCTGAACCAAGTCTTGCATGATAATTTTCTAAAATAGAATTCTTCACAGTGTGTCATAGCATTATTATTCTTTTATTACAGTAAAACTATGCTTTGAAATGTGTAAAATCCAATGACAATTTCTATTTTCATACAGGTAAATTTGCTGTAATTCAAATAGGTTTGGAGGTGGAAGGAAATACATATTGGAGATATATTTGAATGGAGACAATTTTCCTGTTTATCTGCAAGGTGCAAAAAACCTGAATGTATCGCATTAAAGCATTTGGTTAGCATTCCATTTTTACCAAGAACTTCCTCCCTGGCTATTTTAGTATTTATCCTTCAGTGATAGCAATCACCTGAGGAGTCCTATGATACGTTCAGATTTTGGCACAGGGCCCTTGGCAGGCTGAAAGAATGGGCAAAGAATTCATAAGAAAACATTTATTTGATAAAATACCATTTTCGCCTGTTCACAAGTTCCCCAGGAAAAGGCTGCAAAAGTTTTTTTTCGTTTGTTTTGGTTTTGCTAGACACAGTTGTTCACACAAAAAAGTGTGAACAAATTTCAGCTTTTGGACTGCTCACAAATAGTTTGCTATTGGTATTTCTTAAATCTCTATTAGCGATTCACTATTTGAACTGAATGCCTGGCCACCTAAATCATGTGGTATTGCTTCTATTTTGTGACTAGGAGGACCTAATCTTTATAGAACACTATTGTTTTCAACTGAAATAGACTTTATTTAATTAGGGCTAGTTTTTCAAATGTGATCACTGATTTGAGAAAACCAAAATGAATGGGAAAATAGTACAAATAATATCTCTGCCTGATAACTTGGTACTAGGCATCCAAAACTTGTTTTCCCAGTACTTTTTAAAGGCATCATCTAATCAACCTGACTCAATGTCATCACACTTTAGAAAGCAATGGACTATCCACCTGTTAAACAGATATTTTTCAAACTGAAAATACAAAAGCTATCCTCTATTTAGACAAAACATACTGTGACAAAGCTCTGTCCTTGCCTCCATGGGTCCCGCATTTCCTGGTGGATTTTGCTAGCCTCAGAGGCTCACTGTGACCCTCCACGTAACCCTTCTTTCTCTAGGGACAAGGGTCACAGTCTACTGAGCCATTTTCATCATAAGCCAGCGAGGGAGGTGAGGAGAAGTTATCCTTCTTTGCACAGTCTCTGTCTCCCAGTCTCAGTGATTAATTGGGGGCAAAGGTGGGGGGGAGCCCAGGCCCACCCTCTACTCTGGGATCCACCCAGGGACTTAATAGTATCAACTATGGTAGCTGACCTTTTAGAAACATGACATGTACAATTCCCTGGGCTACTTCCCCCACAGCAGCCCTCACTTTCTCAAGTTCCACTTCACCCTTACCTCAGGGCCTCCTTCCTTGTGCCTGATATGGTGTGTACTACTCAGCCTCTCCAACTGCGCAACTTCTTCCTACAGCTCCTGACATGCACACCCACCTGACTGACTGGGAGGCTTTTAACTAGTTTCAGCCAGCCCCTGATTGGCTTCAGGTCTCCCAATCAACCTAGCCTTCTCCCTGCCTTCTGGAAAGTTGTTAATGTGGCCCCAGGTGTCTTAATTGACCTGGAGCAGCTGCCATTTCACTTATCCTGGTATCAGGGATTTGTTTAGCCTGGAGCTAATATATCTATCACCACTACTCTTCCATAGCCATCTGATCTTGCCCCGTCACATATCTTTCCCCCCCCCACTTAACACCATAGAGTTGGGCAACTTGGGACACCAGGCAGTATGCTCGTGACAGACCATCAGCGTTGCCATGGTGGCATCCAGCCCTGTGCCGTATGCGGAACTGGAATGGTTGGAGGGATAAGAACCACCTGGTGACCCTTGCATTCTTTTCCTTATTCCACTGCATCCACTGGAGGGGTGTATGGTCCATCACAAGAGTAAATCGCCGGCCTAAGAGGTAATAACGCAGAGTCTCCATAGCCCATTTGACAGCAAGGCATTCTCTCTCTACTACTGCATATTTCTGTTCTCTTGGGAGAAGCTTTCTGCTTAGGCAGAGGATTGGGTGTTCCTCTTCTCCCACCATTTGCAACAGAACTGCTCCCAACCCCACCTCAGAAGCGTCTGTTTGTTCCCTGCTAAAGTCCGGGGCTATGAGTACGGGGTCATTACAGAGGGCCGTCCGAAGATCTGTAAATGCTCCCTCTGCTGCGTTGGTCCACTTTACCAAGTCTGGACCTTGGGCCTTCACCAGGTCTGTTAGGGGACTTGCCCTAGTGGCGAAGTGGGGAATAAACCGTCGGTAGTAGCCTACCATGCCTAGGAACACATGGACCTGCTTCTTTCAGGTCGGCCGGGGCCAGTTTTGAATTGCCTCTAGCTTATTTGTTTGGGGCTTCACTATGCCCCTTCCCACAATATATCCCAGGTACCTAGCCTCTGCTAGCCCTATGGTGCATTTAGCGCGATTAGCAGTGAGGCCAGCCCGCCTTAAGGTGCGCAGTACTGCCTCAACTTTCTCCAAGTGGGTTCCCCAGTCTGGCGTATGGATGATGACATCATCTAGGTATGCAGCTGCATAACTAGTATGGGGGCACAGCAGCTTATCCATGAGGTGCAGGAATGTGGCTAGGGCCCCATGTAGCCCAAAAGGGAGGACGGTGTACTGGAATAGCCCATCTGGGGTGGAGAATGCTGTCTTTTCTTTAGCTTCTTTGGTCAGAGGAATCTGCCAGTATCCTTTTGTCAGATCCAGTGTAGTCAAGAATTGGGCACTACCCAGTCAGTCAACCAGTTCGTTGATGCGTGGTATGGGGTATGCATCAAACTGGGATATTTCATTCAGTTGGCGAAAGTCATTACAGAATCTCATGGTACCGTCAGGTTTAGGCACTAGCACAATTGGACTGGACCACTGACTGTAAGATTCTTCAATAACCCCTAATTCTAACATTTTCTTTACTTCGGCCTTGATTTCCTCGGCTGCTGGGATTCGGTAGGGTCTCAATGTTACCTTGGCTCCAGGGATCATGCGGATATGGTGATAGGTCTCAGTCGTCCACCCTGGTTTTGTAGAGAACACATCTCTGTTGCAATTAATCATATCGGCTGCCTTGATCTTTTGGATCGGCGTCAAGTCGGATGATATCCTCACTTCCTCGTGTAAGTTATCCTCCTGGGGAAGGGTCTCCTGCATGACTAAACATGTTTCTCGATTGTGCCAAGGTTTTAGAAGATTGATGTGGTAAATTTGCTCCAATTTCCGGCGGCCTGGCTGCCGCACCTTATAGTTCACCTCTCCGACGGCTTCGATTATTTCGTAGGGTCCCTGCCACTGGGCCAACAGTTTACTTTCTGTTGTGGGCACCGTACCATCACCTGATCCCCTGGTTGGAACCGTCAAAGCTTCGCTTGGTGGTTATAATGGGTTCGTTGGGGTCTCCTGTCCTCTCTCCAAGTGTTCCCGTACAATGGGCGTAACTCGGGCTATCCGATCTCTCATCTGCAGTACATGCTCAATTATGTTCCTTCCGGGATTTGGCTCCTCTTCCCAGGCTTCTCTGGCTATATCCAATATGCCCTGAGGGTGGTGCCCATATAGTAGTTCGAATGGAGAGAAATCTGTGGAGGCTTGTGGAACCTCCCGGATGGCGAACATGAGGTAAGGCAATAGGGTATCCCAATCTTTCCCATCCCGGCTCACCACTTTCCTGATCATGGCCTTGAGGGTCCTATTGAACCTTTCCACAAGGCCATCTGTTTGCGGGTGGTATACAGAGGTCTGTAGGGCTTGTACATGGAACAATGAACAGAGATCTTTCATCAACTTAGACATGAAAGGTGCCCCTTGATCAGTCAATATCTCCTTGGGTAGCCCAACCCGGGCAAAGATCTGTACTAGCTCCTTAGCTATTGTCTTGGAAGTTGTGTTGCGCAGGGGAACAGCTTCCAGGTATCGGGTTGCATAGTCCAGTACAACAAGCACATGTTGGTGGCCCCGAGCTGTCTTCTCTAGGAGTCCTACCAGATCCATGGCTATCGTTCGAAAGGAACCTCTATTATTGGAAGAGGTATCAAAGGAGCCAGCAAGTGTGGGCGAGGGCTATGTAACTGACACTTCGGACAAGAGGTGCAGTATCACCGGACATCTTCATGTACTCCTGGCCAGAAGAACCTCCGCAGGATCCGTGCCTGGGTTTTCTCTACCCCTAGGTGTTCTCCAAACAGATGACTGTGGGTGAGACTCAATATGGCTTTTTGACGTTTTCGTGGCACCAGAAGTTGTTGTATCTCTTGCTCCTGCATTTGCACCACGCGGTATAGGAGATCTTTCTTCACTATAAAGTAAGGTCCGGGACCCTGGACTTTCCCATCCACGGGTATCCCATCAATCTCAGCCACCTCTTTCCTGGCATTATCATATCTTGGGTCCTCCGCCTGGTCCCGCCCAAAAGTCTCTCTCCCGGGGCTAACCTGCCTAAGCTCCCAGGGGCCGGCTTCTGCTTCTTCCAACAGCTCGCCGCCATCATGGCTGGGGGCAGCTTCTGGCTCACCTTCTGTCATGGAAGTTTCTCTGTTGGCTGCTCATGTCCATCTGCCTACTAAGGAGGTCTTCTGGTCCTGGGTCAGAATCCGGGTTCCCAAGGCCTTTGCGGCCTTCCTCTCCTTTTATGTCTTTTGGTTCTTTCGGGTGGCTGAGAACAGATCCTGAGAAATCTCAGCGAACATCGGGGGTTGACATTCCCCCGGTGACGAGTTGCTGTCCTCAGGGTCCCCACCTCCCTCCAGCCTCTCCGGGGGGGAGTAAATTATCAAACCTTGGATAGTCCCTCCCAATGACTACAGGATATGGGAGTTTAAGAACAACACCCACGGTCACCTCAATGGGGTTTCCCTGAACCTCTATCTCCACTGGGATGGTGGGATAATGGCTCACGGCCCCATGCATGCACGTCACTGCTACGCATTTGGCTGTAGCAGCTGACTATTTTTTACCAGCTTACCCGATATGAGGGTGATAGCACTCCCAGAATCCACAAGCGCTGTAGTCTCTGCTCCATTTATCCTCACTGGCCTGGTGTAATTATGCGGGGCTAATGCGACCCTGCGAAGTGGATAAGGGAGCATGGGACCTCCCAATCCCCCAAGTTACATTGCATAGCTCCTCGGTGCTGGGACACTGTGCTGCTATGTGTCCCCACTCCCCACATGCATAACATCTATAATTGCTTTTAATCACTCCCCTATCCTGGGGGTTAGGGCGTTTAGTCCTGGGGCTCCCCCCACTCAGGCCAATCTCTTCCTTCTGGGATCCCCGCTGGTTTTCGGTCCACCCCCTTCTTCCACCTAGGATTCCCCAGGGGTTTGGCTGCCCAACCTTCCAGGGTTGGGGTCGGGTGCTTGCTTCGAAAGGGGCCTTCCTTGGGTAGTTGGGTCAGTCCCCTGGCTGTCATCCGTCTTTCTACCAGTATCATCTCGTCGTACGTGGACGGATTGTTCCAGCCTACCCATTTGCAGAAATCTGGTGGCAGTCCCCGCATGTAATGGTCTATGACCAGGGTTTCCAAAATCTCCTCCAGCCTGTACACCTCGGGCTGTAACCACTTCCGTGCGAGGTGTATGAGATCGAATAGCTGGGACCTCGGGGGTTTGTTCTCCTGGTATTTCCACTCATGGAACCTCTGGGCCCTTGCTGCTGCCGTTACCCCTGCTCGTGCTAGGATCTCTGCCTTCAGACAGGTATAGTCAGTGGCATCTGTGGCAGGCAAGTCAAAGTAGGCCTTCTGGGCCTCTCCACACAAAAAAGGGGTGAGGATGCTGGCCCACTGCTCCTGGGGCCACGCCTCACGCTGAGCAGTCCTTTCGAATGAGAGGAGATATGCCTCTGATATCTCTTGACATCATCTTTGGCAGACAACAAGTGGCCCTCGGGGTTTGCGTCCCGTCGGACCTCTGGGCCTTGGGTGGTAAGGATCTTCAGCTGGTCCACCACCTCTCTCAAGAGAGCACGATCTTGGGTCGCCTGGCTCATCAATAATTGGTTGGTTTCCTGCTGTAGCCGTATGGACTTCTGTTGTGCCATTGCCTGAACCCGGGTGGCCTCCTGCTGGGCTGCCGTGGCTTGTACCAGAGCTCTTACCACCTCCTCCATTGTGGTACAAAGCAAACAAACAAAAACCAAAACAAAAAAAAAATCCAAACCCCCAGTGCACTTTTTTTTTTTCCTAAAATCCTCTTCCTTCCACTACGCTGTGAACGAAATCCCACTTTTAACACCAGTTGTGACAAAGCTCTGTCCTTGCCTCCGTAGGTCCCGCATTTCCTGGAGGATTTCACTAGCCTCAGAGGCTCACTGTGACCCTGCACGTAACCCTTCTTTCTCTAGAGACAAGGGTCACAGTCTACTGAGCCATTTTCATCATAAGCCAGCGAGGGAGGTGAGGAGAAGTTATCCTTCTTTGCACAGTCTCTGTTGTCTCCCAGTCTCAGTGATTGATCAGGGGGCAAAGGTGGGTGGGGGGGGGGGGGAGCCCAGGCCCATCCTCTACACCAGGCTCCAGCCCAGGGAACTAATAGTATCAGCTATGGTAGCTGACCTTTTAGAAACATGACATGTACAATTCCCTGGGCTACTTCCCCCACAGCAGCCCTCACTTCCTCAAGTTCCACTTCACCCTTACCTCAAGGCCTTCTTCCTCGTGCCTGATATGGTGTGTACTACTCAGCCTCTCCAACTGCGCAACTTCTTTCCACAGATCCTGACATGCACCCCCACCTGACTAACTGGGAGGCTTTTAACTAGTTTCAGCCAGCCCCCGACGGCTTCAGGTGTCCCAATCAACCTAGCCTTCTCCCTGCCTTCTGGAAAGTTGTTAATATGGCCCCAGGTGTCTTAATTGACCTGGAGCAGCTGCCATTTCACTTATCCTGGTACCAGGGATTTGTTTAGCCTGGAGCTAATATATCTATCTCCACTACTCTTCCATTGTCATCTGGCCTTGCCCTATCATAATACCTGTGATACAACCTTCATTTAAAAATCACTTTAATACATGACCCACATCATAGTTAACTGAAGTCTCTCAGAAAACCATTATGTGTAACACACAAAGATTAGAACCTGATCCTACAATCAGATCTGTGCCCATGCAAAGAAACATCAATTTCAGGAGGACTCCATATGCTCTCAGGGCCCTCCTGTTTGCATCTATTTGCAGGTTCATAGTCTAACATTCCTCCTCCTCCTCCTCCTCAAAATTGGTACTGTAACTTAATTTCAGAAACTAAAACTTTTGATGTTTGCTATGTAACAGTGCAGTTTGCCTCTTACGGGCTAGAATCTGGGGCCAGTCAACCCTCATTACTAAGGAACCTCTGCTGAAGAGGGATCACCTGGTTTCCCTATGAAGAGCAGTAGAAAGCTGCTGGGGTGAATATGCACTCAGGGAGATCAGAGGTTGCTGGGAGTGAGTAGGTATGAGCGAAGAGACCTAGGAGTGAGACTACAGGCAGGAAAGACTTGGAAGGAACCATAATAACAGGGTATATGTGTGGACTTGAGGAGACTTTATTTTGAACTATTCTGTGGATAAAACCAGATCCCAAGGTATGGAATGGAAAGAACAGTTTCCACAGCTGGAAGAATAAACTTCAGCCAGGTAGGGGTGAGAATGGCTTGCCAAGGCAGGAAAGACCTGCTGAGAGCAGACTTGGTGGAGAAAAGCCCTAGGACTAAAGGTTTAGTTGTTTTTTTTTTAAAAATTCTATAAATTAGGGGAGAAGAGGCATGGGGAGGGGGGGGATGACGATCCAACTTGTGTGGAGTTCATTTAAGGAGCTTCTTAAAAAGGTAAAGTGAGGGGCCATTTGTTGGGCTGCTGTGGGGCCACCAGGGCATTCCTAGGAGGAGGCCACTCGTTCAACCACTTGATACTGATCTGCTGACTCATCTGATCTACCCCTTATGATCTCTTCATTTCTGTTGCCACCACGCCCCCCCCGCCCCCAATCAGTTTTCTTCTCCTTGTTTAACAATCTCAACCCAAAACAATTCCATCTCTTCCCCTGAAAAATTCCACCTTTCACCTTAAGCCTGGTTACCGTTTCTCTCCTGACGCACTGTGACCTGGGATTGAGGAGTCAGGAAAAGCGGGGTATACAGAAATGGGTGTCTGGCCAGACAAAAAAATGAAGATGACTGCTGTCTTGGTGATGTGGACAGACTGGCTGAGGACTCATTTGCTCCTTTGGTACCAGGCGTGGTCTCAGCTGTGTTACATCATAACTCTGAGGAAGAATTAGGCATCTATCTTTTAGATAGCAGCCAGAAGGGAACAATAAATAAGCACAAGGCTAGCTGGGTATGCAGGGCTAGGTGAGGTGAGGCTCCCAATGAAGCCAGCAGAGAGTTATAGTCATGCTGCTTCATGTGTTCCTAGCATATGATTTTTGTCCACACCCAGGAGAAAGAAGACAGCGCCAGGGGCTCATGACAGGAAATGGAACATGAGGTTAATGCTTCCTAGTCTACCCCCGTTTAGGTAACTTACATTCTACCTCCCTTACACCAATTCTCTTTCTGTGTTTTGTCTGTGTTAGATTTGGGAGTTTTTCTTTATTCTGGTTCAGTTATGGTGCCATATAAAACAATACGTCGGTGTGAGAGGGAGGAATGAGAGATTACATACAACTCTTTTGCTTTAAAAATAGCTTTCTCTATTTTTTAGTCATTTTTCTTTATCGTGTAACTTAAGCAGGGGTTTTTGCTAGCGAAAAGCGAAGACAAGCACTAAGAATCCCACCCTAAAATGTATGGCTAAATCCAGCTTTCTGTTCGTTCCTATGCCCCCTTCTCATATCTAAAATTTACTGTAGGGCACCAGTCATGGGCAGTTCACTCAGGCCTCTTTGGGGGAAGAAATTACTCATAATCAACTATCCAAAAGAATTAAAATCTTCCTCTTCTATTCTATCAATCTTCTATTTAATTCACATCTGCAGCAAAACTTCATGACTCATTCCCACCTTTTAATGGGGAAAAAAACTTTTTCCCTTAAGTAAAGCCACATTGGTTAAATTAAATAATCACAAAAAACAATGCCTTTAATGAAAGGTAAGTAGCTACCACCGCCCATCTCACTGGCCCATATTGTTGCATGATAAACAAACAACCTTTAAATGGCAAACAACATAAGGTGTCTCTAAAAATACCTAAATTGTTACATTATACTCTAGCCTTTTCTGGGTTGCAGAATATTAGATTAATGATATAATCCGCCTCTTGTTTCTTTAATGACTACCCAATCCTTGATAACCTTTCAAAAAAAGTTAAGATCAAAAGTCCTCTTAAAGCTACAGAGTTTTAAAAATGATCAATTTATCCACTTTATTCCCAACCACAATGTAAGACTCAGTATTACTCCACCTGCCACCAAAAAACAAAACAAAAAGTCTTGTGGTCAGCAAAAACTGTTCTGTTTTTTCATGTATGCACCCTCCCCCATCTGCTCCACTTACTGGTAATGACTTGTGTTTCTAGCTGCACAGTTTGCATGAGCAAATGAGGGAAATGTGGTTGAGCTGAAATTATTATAAAGTGGGTGCATAACTGGTTGAAAGACTGAACTCAAAGAATAATTATCAGTGGTTTGCTGACAAACTGGAAGGACATATCTAGTGGGGTCCCTCAAGGGTCTGTCCTAGGTCTTGTGCTAGTTGTTAATGTTTTCATTCATGACTTGGATAATGGACTGGAGAGTATGCTTGTAAAATTTGTAGATGACAGCAAGCTGGGAAGGGATGAACGTACTTTGGAGGACAGGATTAGAATTCAAGATGACCTTGACAAATAGGAGAATTGGTCTGAAATCAACAAAATGAAACTCAGTGAAGACAAGTGCAAAAGTACTACATTTAGGAACAAAAAATCAAATACAGAGGTACAAAATGGGGAATAACTGGCTAGGCAATACTGCTAAAAAGGACCAGGGGGCTACAAATGGAATATAAGTCAACAATGTGATGCAGTTGTGGAAAAAATGCTAAAATAATTCTGCGGGGTATTACCAGGAGTGTAATATGTAAGACATGGCAGGTAATTGTTCTGCTATACTTGGCACTGGTGACGCCTCAGCTGAAGTATAGTGTCCAGTTCTGGGCACCACACTTTAAGTTCTGGCTAATCTGGAGGGAGTCCAGAGGAGAACAACGAAAGTGATTAAATGTTTAGAAAACCTGACCTAAAAGGAAAGGTTAAAAAACTGGGCATGTGTAGTCTTGAGAAATGAAGACTGAGGGGAGACATGATAAGTCTTCAAATATGTTAAGGACAGTTATAAACGGGACAGTGACCAATTGTTCTCCATGTCCACTGAAGGTAGGACAAGAAGTAATGGGCTTAATCTGCAGCAAGGGAGATTTAGGTTAGATGTTAAGAGAAACTTTCCAACTATAAGGATAGTGAAATACTGGAATAGGCTGCCAAGGACAATTGTGGAATCCCTGTCACCAGAGACTTTTAAGAACAGGTTGACAAACACCTGTCAGGGATGGTCTATGTATACTTGGTCCTGCCTCAGGGCAGGTGGTTGCATAGATGACTTCTAAAGGTCTCTTCAAGCTCCACATTTCTATGATTTCTAATTACTCCCATTCTGACCTATGCAATTATCTGACACAGTGCATGATCATCTCCTAATGCTAACTTTATACTGTGTAACTCTATTGACTTCTTTGGAATATCTCATTATTTATACAAGGCTTATAGTATTTAAAATATTGAGACCACAACACATTGTAACAAGCTATGTGGTTAGAAAGTCCTATGCGTCACACTAAGTTACTCTATATATGTATATGCAGCAAAGAGTCCTGTGGCACCTTTTAGATTAACAGACGTATTGGAGCATAAGCTTTTGTGGGTGCATACCCACTTCGTCGGATGCATATGGATGTGCACTCCCCATTCAATATATTTTTTTGAAAATGTTGCAATGTCCATATTTTTTTGACAATTAGAAAGTAATGATCAAAATCAACATAATGTTTTATGGGCTATTTTCATGGCAATCAAGTTTAACAGTATAACACAGAAGTGTTTTTTTCCCCCCTAGAAGGCCATTTCTCTTCAATCCTATACTATTAATGTCTGTTTTGTATTTTTGGCCCTTGTTCTGTTTAATATGCAACAATTAATAAGACATTTGAGTCATGCTGTTACTAACAAGAATGCTTTCTGGGGCACAAGGTCTAAAACAACCAACCAACCAAAAAAAACCCCCTAAGGTTTTGATGCTCCATTGTTTTCAGATGTTTACATTGATTTATTTCCCTATATAATATAGTAGAATAGTGCAGATCTGACTGAAATTTCCAGAAATGGATAAAGCTTTGTCCTTTTAATTTTCTTTGTAATTGCTTTTGAAAAATACTTCATGAGATCACATAGTAAAGATATTAAAAAGCATATGGAACAAATTGATAAACTAAACAGTAATAAGTCACAAGGATTAGATGGTATTCACCAAAGAGTTCTGAAGGAACTCAAATGTGAAATTGCAGGACTACTAACTGTCATCTGTAACCTATCATTTAAATCAGCTTCCATACCAAATGACTGGAGGATAGCTAATGTAATGCCAATTTTTAAGAAGGGCTCCAGAGGAGACCCCAACAATTACAGGCCAGTAAGCCTGACTTCAGTACTGGACAAACTGATTGAAACTATAGTAAAGAACAAAATTATCAGACGCATAGATGAACATAATTTGTTGGGGAAGAGACAACATGGTTTTTGGTGAGGCATGAATTTCCTTTACAATCTACTAGAATTCTTTGAGGGGGTCAACAAGCATGTGGACAAGGGGATCCAGTGGATATACTGTATTTAGATTTTCAGAAAGCCTTTGACAAGGTCCCTCACCAAAGGCTCTTAAGCAAAGTAATAAGTCATGGGATAAGAGGGAAGGTTCTCTCATGGATTGACAACTGGTTAAAAGATAAGAAACAAAGGTGAAGAATAAATGATCAGTTTTTAGACTGGAAAGAGGTAAATAGTGGTGTCCCCCAGGGGTCTGTACTGGGCTCAGTCCTATTTAACATATTCATAAATGACCTGGAAAAAGGGTAAACAGGTGGCAAAATTTGCAGATGATACAAAACTACTCAAGATAGTTAAGTCCCAGGCTGACTGCGAAGAACTACAAAAGAATCTCACAAAACTGGGTGACTGGGCAACAAAATGGCAGATGAAATTCAATGTTGATAAATGCAAAGTAATGCATGTTAGAAAACATAACCCCACCTATACATTTAAAATGATGGGGTCTGAATTAGCTGTTACCACTCAAGAAAGAGATCTTGGAGACACTGTGGATAGTTCTCTGAAAACATCCACTCACTGTGCAGCGGCAGTGAAAAAAGCAAACAGAATGTTGGGAATCATTAAGAAAGGGATAGATAATAAGATAGAAAATATCATATTGCCTCTATATAAATCCATGGTACGCCCACATCTTGAATACCGCGTACAGATATGGTTGCTCCATTTAAAAAAATATATATATTGGACTTGGAAAAGGTTCAGAAAAGGGCAACAAAAATTATTAGGGGCATGGAATGGCTTCCATATGAGGAAAGATTAATAAGATTGGGACTCTTCAGCTTGGAAAAGAGACGACTAAGCGGGGATATGATAGAGATCTATAAAATTTATGACTGGTGTGGAGAAAGTAAATAAGGCATCCGATGAAGTGAGCTGTAGCTCACGAAAGCTTATGCTCTAATAAATTTGTTAGTCTCTAAGGTGCCACAAGTACTCCTTTTCTTTTTGCGAATACAGACTAACACGGCTGCTACTCTGAAACCTGTAAATAAGGAAGTGTTATTTACTCCTCATGACACAAGAACAAGGGGCCACCAAATGAAATTAATAGGCAGCAGGTTTAAAACAAACAAAAGGAAGTATTTTTTCACACAATGCATAGTAAACTTGTGGAACTCCTTGCCAGAGGATGTTTTGAAGGCCAAGACTATAACTAGTTCAAAAAAGAACTAGATAAATTCATGGAGGATAGGTCCATCAATGGCTATTAACCAGGATAGGCAGGGATGGTGTCCCTAGCCTCTCTTTGCCAGAAGCTGGGAATGGGCGATGGGATAGCTCAGCTGATGATTACCTGTTCTGTTCATTCCGTCTGGGGCACCTGGCATTGGTCACTGTTGGAAGATGGGCCTTTGGTCTGAGCCCGTCTGGCCGTTCTTATGCTCTAACTCAAATTGGTAGATACATATATGTATTTGATCTGTTCATTGTTTGAGCGTGTGCGTGTGTGTGTGTGTAAAGGTACAGTGGGGTAATGCATTTATTTTCCAAATTCATGCTATTGCACTGTAGTGTAAATACCAAAATTATTCATGAGATACTGTCATCTTTAATCAATAAGCAGCAATGTTTTATCACAGCCTATGACAATGAAAATTCTATCTACATCATTCTGTGCTACAATATGGATCATATGTGTTTGTTTATATTTGTTCCATCATAGGAAGTTCATATATGGAAGAAATTAAGCATTACCTGCTATCAAAGGCATGACATTATAATTCAGGAAGTAGTGTCTTCATCACTATGGATTTTCACATAGGTCTTATTCACCAAGTGGCTACCTATTTCCCTCTCTTCCCAAATATATATGTGCCCAATCCTGCCAGTGGATCTGCTTGAACATGTACCTTGGCACCCCTGCTGAGCCCCACTGAAGTTTACAGGGCTGTGCATTGGCCCAGCAGACTCCCCATGCCAAGCTTTTTGCAGGATTGTGGTCCTTAATATGTACTCTTTTATTACTTATGTTCTCCTTCCACTTTCTTTTAAGCTTCATATCTTTCCTCTGCTCCACTCCAATCTCTCTCTTTCCTCCATTTTGCTTTCTCTCCTAACTTTCAGATACCCATTTAAGTAACCCACAAAATAACAAACAATAATAAACACAGTAGGGTTGGCTATTTTTTGCTCCTGTACCTAACCTCTTTTATCTTTCCATCCCATTAAGTGAATTGTTTATATGAAATTGAGTTTAGTTGCTGTAGCTGTACTCATTTTTATTTCTTAAAATGAAAGGAGGGGGGGAAAGTGGTTATGGATTTAAGACCCATGCAAGTTCTTGTGCTCACTGCTGACATTTGCAACACTGTTCTAGAGGGCTGTGCTGTTGTATTCTCTTCCTGAGTGACAAGATGATGTAATGGGTCATTCCATTCTCTAATTTCAATAATTAAATGAAAGTCCCTGGTGAGTCTTCAGGTGGAAGCTCAAATTCCTATTGTGTTTTCCCAAAGGACTAGGAGATAACCTGAGTGGCTCAGGTTATATTCTGATTCAACAGTCATCTTCTACTCCCTTTGAAATCAATGGGAACCTTTCCATCAAATTTCTCAGTCTTCGTAAACTTGTTCTTGCATCTAGAGCCCTGATTCTGCAAACGTGTATAGATGTACTTAACTTTAAGTATGCAAGTACACCCATTGACTTCAAAGTTAAGCACATACATAAATGTATGCAAAATCAAGGCCTAAGGTTGTATGTAAGCTGCTTTATTAAGCCCTGATCTTGCAGTTGCATTGGTATGGACGACCTCTGTACAGGGTCCATCTTTTTGTTCGTTTGTACAATGCTGCACACTATAGTGTCCAGGCTCATGGCTGAGGCTTTTAGGTGGCCTTGCATGTCAAATAAATAATAAAAATATGATTGCTGTATTTCCTACAAAATCATTCATAACAATGAGTCAATTCTCAGGTGCACTAAGGCCCTTTAAAGCTGCTCGAACAGGCTATAGGAGCCTGAATGTGGGCAGAAAATAGCCCCCTGACAATAGCTTCTGCACTGAGGGCTCCATGTGCTGGTGTAGTGCTGATGACTAAGGTCTCTATGTTGGCTCTGCTCCTGTTTCATGTACTGTGTGCTGGGTACTGAAAGGACTCTGTTTCTAAAATAAACTTGATCTTTATTAAGAGAAATATTTAGAGATGCTGCAGCTGCAACTAGCGTTCTAGCCATGTACACACAGACTGACTTCCTGGTGACTCCTCCAAACTCTTTTATCCTGCAACTGGTGCTCCTCCCTCTAAATTCCATGCACATGGCTACAACTGTCAGCCCGCAATGTAGGGAAAGGATGGCTGGAGTGCACATCATTATGGCTATACTTTACTTCCCAGGGGCCATGGGAAGCAGAATGCAAGTAAGAACAGCTAAAATGGAAGTCTGGGTGTGTTTCATTCACAAAGAGTGAAGCTGAATACAGGTTAAGTTTAACCAGTGGAACTTTTCTAAACCGTGTGCATTGCTCTGTCCATGTGGCTGAGCTACTTCCAGCCTAACTCCCTGCATCCTGTGTTCCACTGGTGACTAGTCAATAAAAGTTCCCATAGGAAACATTGCCCTCTGATTCCAGATCCACTGATCATGATACAGGGAAGGTCTTTCTGAATAGTCTCAGTATAGAAATATGTGCTTAAAACTAATTTTGCTTCCCCGCTGCACCCCTGCACAGGAATGGAGTAACTGAGAACTGAATCCCCAGAATCTATCTCATTCCTTTGGGACACAGTTACATTGAGGGAGGGAAAAAGAGCTATATAAAAATTAAAAACTATCTTATTGTTTGAAAAAAAGATGTTATATACAAATTTGTGTGGTGGTGATAGCCATGTGATAAATTTCATAATGGTGCAAATTGTGTATATACAAAATTTTAAATATTTGAAGTTTAGTATGATAGTTCAGACTGGCTTATTTTGATGTGGGGCAGTGTGATCCATCAACTGCTTTGATAAGCTTCAACAGTTTTTTGGAGATGACTGTGTGATGATCTCATAAGCTGAATTAATTTGCTTATTACAAACAAATGGTCTCTAAAATGCCCAAATGATGTATGAATAGATGAATGCTAAGCTTATGCATAGCGATTCAGACATTTTTCTTCATTTGTGTTATGCTGTAATGCCACTGCAGCTTTCAGAGACCTACGTTGCATTTCAGTAGAACTTTGTTGATTTATTTTTAATATAATTTTAATCATTTCCCTCTGTGTGTTCTATCCATTTTCTTTTTGCCAGTTTATTTACTTAAGTATCAGTGCAGTTCCTCAATAAGAGGCTTGGAAAGAGAAAGTTCACACTGTCTGGCTTCAGCTATATTACCACTTGCACATCTATCAAGATTAGCTACTTTTACAGTACATAACATCCATTTCTGTAAGCAGGAATTCAAATAAACTCCTAATTTTTTTAAAAAAACCTCTCATGTCTAGGTCTACTATTGGCCATATAAAATTATTTCTGGGAATATAATGATATGCGGTTTAATTATTATGTTAAAGTTGCAAGTGATCAGAAAAAAATGAAACTATCAAATGTCGTATCTGAAAAGAAGAAAATAGGAGATGTAGTGAGTTTGACCACTGGCTTCTTACATTTGGAGAGAGATCCATTTACATTTTTTATTTTATTTGTTTTTTAATATTTGCATGTGTTTCTGATTTCCTCACAGGTGTTGGTCTCATCCACAACCATTTGTGTTTTCTTCCATACCGCTCATTGTATATGGAATGCTTTTTCCAGTTAATAAACTGTTCATCTGAAAAATTTCACCCACTCTAGGCAGGATCTGATTATCGGTACATTATTCCACATCACAATAACTACAGTATCTGGATTAAAATGCACTGATAAGAGTTATATGTGTGGGAATCTTGTGTAATTCCTGCCTTGCCCAATTCTTGGGGGTGTTGAATAGAAATTGGGGTGGGCACAGGAAGTTCTGTTTGCTATGGCATTGTTTGTATGTCATCTCTCTGTCGGCTCATGTTTTCTTTTTACTTATGTTAGAATATCTCCCTTGTGAAAAAAAACAGGCGTTTCAGACTGGATTCTATGCTCCGGGATGGGGAAAACAGTCAGGGCAAAAGAAGTACTGGACTAAAACTGATTACTTGCTTAAAGTAATCTTGTTTTGAGATGCCATGTTTTGACTGGCACTTCAGCTCAGTTTGGATAAGAAGCCGTACTGCTTTTCTGAGCCCACCATGATCCCTAATTCCCCCCCCCCTCACTTCTTTTGGCCGTAACTTGCCATCATTTGACAGGGGGACCCCTTTGCAGAGTGGCATTTTGAGGTGGGGAAAGGAAATGGCTGGGTTGGTCTTGTGCCTTGATGAGTCTGTGAATCAATGCCAGGGGGCATGAATTAGAGTATTTTCCAGGCCTGAATCAGCCCCTGGAAAGGAAAGACACAGGCTGCATGTATTCTCTTCAGACCAGATTCATCCATGCAATGGCATACATTTGAATTGTTTGGTATTTTCAGGGCAATGCCCCCACATTCCCCCTCATTTGTTCCTTTAGGAAATTTTGTACTTAAGGAGGCAGGAGAAAAACATGCAGTAAATGAAATCTGTTTTACATTAAATTGTGCATGCACTTAGGACTGCTCTGAATTAGAGAACACACTCTGAACTTTATGGATGTATCAGCTTAGAACATCTTACACTTCTATTACATAAAACTATAAGATCCTTTTGATGGCCAAACTGATGCCTGAAAATTCCCACAAATGTTGACCAAAGAATAGCTAGAATGGGTAGATGAAGTTTTTGGTTTTATATTTCAAAGGTCTGGAGTTAACTTCTTGATGCTGCTCTATTATGTTACTGAAATTTCCAACATTTTTCCATTAGTGCAGTTCTAAATTAGTTCTTGCAACTTTCTAAAGCACTTATCTTCTGCTGCAATGTGCTGTGAAGGATGGCAAGTCCACTTACTCCCAACTTGTGGGAGACGGGGATATGATTCTATGGATCCAGCCAACTTTACCCCTTCTGAAGTGGGGGAAATCCATCCTCAAGGGCACTTTCTGCCATCAGGTTCTGATACACTGCTTAATATTCTCTCTCACTTATACCCCATATGACCCATCTTCTTTTCCTCTTTCCTTTTGTTCCCATTAAAATAAAAATGTACGGTGCCCTTATGATTTCCTTAAAGCAACAACTTTAAACACTCTTTTGCCAGTTTTATCTATTCTTTCTTTAATCCTGCCTCTGACAGAAAATTGACCACATCACAAAAACGATGACAAGTTTCGTACAGTATGACAAGTAATATTTGTTCAAGAGAGAACCTAAGACAGTAGAAACAGGCTTTCAAGTTAGGGCTGAAGAACCCTGCAACTATGTTTTTGTGTGTATGAATTTCCACATTGCCTGCTCAACTTCACACTGTTTGGTTTTAGCCAATGTCTTAAATCTTTTGCTTTAATGAGCACATTTGTTTGCAAATTTTAAAAAAGTACCTTTGTTTTGCTAACAGCTGGAATAAAACTGAAGACATGACAAATAGTTTGGCTAACTACCTTGATTTACTTGTACCTGATTAGGTGAAATAGCTATGGAATTTATTTCTTTAGTTATATTGTTTGCAAGTAGCTATTTTAAAGTGATTTTATTTTATATAGAAAACTTTGGATAATATTCAGGATGGCTTTCATAGATCTAATATTGTATTTTCTTATGTCTTCCCAGTATGTGATTAGTCAGTATAGTGCCTTTCACAAATCCAGCAGGTTTCTTCCACATGCCTTGCAATCTGCTGCTCACAGGTAGTGTAATCCAACATGATCCTTGTAGGCTTTTGTTTACTCTGCACATCCACTAATAAATCCTCAGCAAGCTCTTGTTTACAGTTCCAAGAAAGCTGGGGTGTGAAGATAGCACAGCCACACAAACCCTTTTAACAGGGTTATGGGGCAATCCATGTCAAATCCTTTTGCAGGGTGGTGGACTGCAAAGTGAAGCTATGAAAATGCAATAAATGGGCATTCAAGAAGTCAAAGTTTTAAGGAAACAAGGAAAAATCAATCTAATGTCAATCTAATGAGCCTGACAAGTCACACCATAGCTTCAAGCAGCCTAAGGGAAAAGATACTTTATATGATATATTTCTGTTAGATAGAAAATGTTTTATATTTCTAGAATGGAGAATCTGTCTTATGTTTCCAATATCATGTTCTTTGTTGGGAATGGTTCCTGGGAGAAGATACATGCGATTCAGAAGTCAGGGTTGAATAATCTCCTTCATAAACTCCTAGTCTTCGATTAAATAATAGCAACAATTATCATTTGTATTAATTTATAAACCCCCAAATATTGGGATGTTCAGTTCAAATAATTGTCCTAATTTTCAAGTGTATATTAGGACCTTATCAGAAATTATTTGAACACCGGAATAATTTTACTGTCAGATTTTGTTCAAAGTCTTCGATATTTCCTGGTTTCATCCAGCCTGCGAATACCATGAGAAAAATCCTTTTGCGGGGCCTCTGATACTTGTTTGTCTGTCCCCATCCAAAACTAGGAAGTGCAGAGGAATATGGAACATTTAATATGGAGGTTGAGTTTTGGGTGAAGGGGTCAGGCTGGTTCTTATTTCATCTGAGATGGTTTTCTCTATCCTTACAGAAGTGAATATCCATTGATAAAACAAAATGGTAAGTTCTGTTTGGTATATATGTTGTCTTTGTAGAGTTGCATGAAGGCAGAATTCTTTGGACTGATCTTGTGGTATATGGGGCTGTGTAACTATTGTGATTCTGTTTTTGTGAAGTGCTGCTTCAAATTTCTGAGATGTCTGCATGCCTATTTACTATGAGGCCCTCTATTTTGGACAGCATATTCAGTTTAGTCTGTTAGAGAGACTTTCACAGTGAAGTTCTCAAGGAAATGTGTGTTTCATTTTTTTTTCTTTTGTTTTCCTTAAACTAAGAGGTGAATCGTTCAGAATGAAACTGCATGTTCTCTCAGGTATGGGAGAAAAACATAAGAATTTAGGGCTGGAAACTAGGAATCTTCCCTTCTAATGTTCCTTTGTCACTGACTTGCTTGGTGATCTCTTGCAAGTGCCTCAATTTTCCTGTATGTAAGACAGGGATAATACTTCACAAGCAGAAATGGATTGGCATTTAGGGTCTCCCAGTAGAAAGACAGGACTATATCCTTACATAAAGTCTCTCAAACAAAAACAATTCTATCAATTATAGTGATTATTTAGGAAGTATAAGCAATTTTACAAATGATTGCCATACAAGTACCAAAAAAGCAATATTAATAAAGAATTATTGTTTTCTTAAAACAAGAAAACAAGAAATGGGCTGGCATCCAGAGATCTGGTTCTTTTCTGTTTCAAGCCTATTTCAATTAAAAAGTTCTGACTATAAATAGTTAGTGCTTTACTTTTTCAAAGCACTGTCAAACAATCAACATTTTAAATTTACTGGTTATACAGTAGTCCCCAGTATGATTTTTATACAATGCATGCAGAAACAAATAGATGCAGACATGGGCCTGAAGCAAAACCCCAAATGACCAAATATGAATGGTCAAAACGTGAAACCAAACTTTCAAATTTTGAGGTGTTTGAGTTAGTTCATTGCTGACGTTCAGATTACAAACTCTGATATGAACTTGAATTCAGATCTGAGATTTTATTCTGGGCCACCTCTAAAATTATCCATCTTTTTAATATAGACTCAATCCGCCATTTCTTGTTCATGCCAAACTCCCAATGATGTCACATGAAATCTCAGATGTGAGAGGTAATTGAGAGTTGAGGCAGCACTAGGAATGTAATAGTGGCCCTTTATCAGTGCATTTGTTTTAAAATGAATTTTCTGGAGGTAATGTTACAAAACCATAGTAACATAGGACTGGAAGGGACCTCCTCGGTCGGCAAGTCCAGTCCTGTTTTATTACAATCAACCCTGTCGTAAAATCCTATTAAAAATTTTCAAGATACCACTTGAAATGAGTTGGGTTTCTTGTCCCTACTACTTCTACTGGGAGGCTGTTCCAGAACTAAAAGAATGAGCAGTACTTGTGGCACCTTAGCCCTGGTCTACACGTGTGGGGGGGGTGAAATCGATCTAAGTTAAGCAACTTCTGCTACGTAAATAATATAGCTGAAGTCGACATACTTATATCGACTTACCGTGGTGTCTTCACCGCTGTGAGTCGATTGCTGCTGCTCCTCCTTCGACTCCACCTGCGTCTCTTGTGGAGCTGGAGTACAGGAGTCGACGGGAGAGCACTCGGGGGTCGATTTATTGCGTCTAGACTAGATGCGATAAATCGATCCTCGCTGGATCGATTGCTGCCCGCCGATCCGGTGGGTAGTGTAGACATACCTTTAGAGACTAACAAATTTATTTGGGCATAAGCTTTTGTGGGCTAAAACCCACTTAATCAGATACATGCAGTGGAAAATACAGTAGGAAGATATATATACACAAAGAACATGAAAAAATGGGGGGTGCCTCCCAACTCTAACGAGACTAATCAATTAAGGCAGGCTATTATCAGCAGTAGGAAAAAAAGACTTTTGTAGTGATAATTAGGATAGCCCATTTCAAACAGTTGACAAGAAGGTGTGAGTAACAGTGGGGGGAAAATTAGCATTATGCCCAAATAAATTTTAGTCTCTAAGGTGCCACAAGTATTCCTCATTCTTTTTGCTGATACAGACTAACACGGCTACCACTCTGAAACTTGTTTGAGAACTGTACTTCTCTGATGGTTAGATGCCTTCCTCCAATTTCCAAACTAAATTCATTTATGGCCAGGTTATACCCATTTATTCTTGTTCCAATATTGTCCTTTAGCTGCAACAGCTCTTCTCTCTCCCTGGTGTTTACTCCTTTGATGTATTTATAGACAGCAATCATATCCCTATAAATACATCAAACTCCCCCTGCTCCCCAATAAAACATTAGGCAGCAGAGCTGATACTTTGCCAATATAATTCGACTGGTGCAGATTCCATTATTCATTTTGTTTTTCTTTAGCAGTAAAAGTAACTTTCAGGCTTTGCAACTTTTATAGTAAGATGGGAAACCCTTCTTCTAAGCTCTTTATCAAGTGGATGAGTGCATGTAGTCTACCTCTAAAACATTCCAGAGTTGTAACCATCATGTGTGTAGGAGGAACTGCCTGGCACTTTGTTTGAAAAGGAGTGTTTCTTAGGAATTATGTCATCATTATTATAACATACATTTCTTAATTTCACTAGTTAGTCAGCAGATTACAAAAGCTGAGCTGTGTACAGATCCTTAGTATTTGCGTTTTAAGGGAAAATTGAATCCTACTTTACTATACAGTAGCCTAGGTAGATCCAAGGCATTCATTTATATCAAGTTTAGTTAAATGTGTGGGTTTTAGTCATATGTGACTAAATAGTTTTGATGCATTATTTCAAGTGATGGGCTATTTGCAAACTCTTCATGTTGAGTACTTGCTGTTCAGGTTTGTGTGATTAATCAGATGGTACAGTTTCTGCTCTGTAATTGGATTACTGAAGCTTTTAAGCAGTAGAATTAATAGTGTATAATGCATGTCTGGTCAGCTGAATATTCATGAATGATGCAGGTGTAAGGGGACTGTTGCCCCCTTACTAATATTTAGTGAGGGTGTTTTAGTTTTTAGCTACCAGTTCTAAAAAGGGTAAGGGTTGATGGGGAGTCAGGACCCTGAGACTGACAGTCCCCAGGAATTACGGGGAGAGGCCAATGCTCCAGGTCAGCCTGAATGACAGGGCGGGCAGGCTAATCAGAGAGTCAGGAGGCCAGGGAGGTCCCGTCCTCTGTGTGAGCTGGAATTGCCTGGGTCAGACAGAGTGGGGCCAAGCTAAGAGGAAAGCAGGGGCACACACTGAGGTGGGGAGCAGAGCTGTGACAGACCCAGAGGGACCAAAAAAGCAGCCCAGAGAGAGCAGACCATGTCCTGGGAGCAGAGCTGCAGCCCTAAAGCCAGAGGCACAGCCCAGAGAGAGCAGACTTGCCCTGGGAGCAGAGCTGCAGCAACCAGAGTCAGAGGGGCCAGAGAAGCAGCCCAGGGAGCTGGAGGCAGAGCAGCAGTGCTGAGGCAGAGTGGAGCTGGAGCTGGGGCTGGAGCAGTCCGGAGCTGGGTGTCATGAGCAGCTGGGGAGAGCCGGGGGGGACCCTGGGCAGCAGGCCCAGCACAGGGAGACGCCTCAGCCAGGAGGCTCTGCAAGCCAGACTCGTGGGGGGGATTGGTAACCCCGACAGGGCGGGGGCAAAGCTGGGAAGAAGGGCCCTGCCACCTAGAGCCTGAGAGCGTGTGGCCACCACCAGAGTGAGTGTCCAGCCCACAGCATCCCTGCAGCACAACCAGGGCCTGAGAAGAAGGCCTGGGACTTACAAGGAACAGCCTGTGAACTGCCCTGTCATTCCAGAGACACTGTTTGTGATGTTTCCTGCCACAGAGCGGGTTGATGTGTTTCCTTTAACCTTTCCCATTTTTCCTTATTCTTTTTAAAATTAATTGTTGATTAAATAACTTGCATTTGCTTTAACTTGTATGTAATGGTCAATGGGTCAGAGAAGTGCCCAGCGCAGAGAGAGTACCCCGGAGTGGGGACACCCTAGCCCCTGTCCTAGGTGACCACAGCAGGGTTGGGGGTCGAGCCCCCCCAGGAATCCTGGGCCCAGCCTTGTTGGGGTACGAAGACTCTGACAGACAGGAGAGTGGCAGGGAGGACTCTAGGTAAAGGAAGTGGGAGTGAGGACTCAGATCCTTTCGCTAGCCCACTTCACCGGGGTAGTAGAGAAGCCAGGAAAGTTCCCCACAATATCGGGACTATTCCCCCGCTTACACAGAGTATAATTACATGGACAATGAACTGAAATCAAACCATGTATTAGATAAAACACTTGTGAACCTTTTTTCATTATTCAGCCATCGCTACAATAATATACCTACAGTACAGTATTTTGATTATAATTGTGTATGTCAAAAAACCCAGTGAGATTTTGAGAGCATTCACCATGCAAAAATGTGTTTGTGCAGTTTTTCTTCTTCCTTTTTTCATGGCATATTGTATCTGGAATATGGATACTAAACTCTTAAACACTGACATGCAACAACTATTTCAATGCAGCTCTGGAAAATGTGTCATATGGAACAAGTAATTAGTAAGTGGTATGAACAAAGAGAAATCATTCCTAGTTAAGTAGAATATTTTAAATAATGGATTTTATTCAAACAAGCAAGGATCTGAATTACTATAAAGTAAATATCAATTATTCATACAGTTTAATATTTTATTGCATCCCTCACAACATTTACATTAGAATGGCAGTGAGCTGTACTCCAGAGATTCAGACTAAGCAAACAAGTCTCTTCCCTCTCCCCCCAGACTTTCCCACGCTTACAAGCTCACTGTCTGTCCATCACCACATAAGCTCAGGATGAATTGAGCTAAAAATTGCATCACTTGCTGAGGCCCCAGGTAGTGTCAAGTGCCTTCATAATGCAGGCAGTCAAAGGAGTATCCAAAACTATAATGTCATGCTTAGAATGAGATCCTTGGTATAATAACCTCCTTTGGAATGTGTGCATATGTTGGAAGAACAGCATGCATTCAGCCACATGAGCACCTGCATTTGCGTCTTCTGAAGCATCAGACTGAAAGACTAATGTCTATGCAAAAGTTTTATCACATTTAGCGCTAGCAAAAGTCATCAGATTGATAGTCCTGGACAATGAAATCTCCTATTCATCTTAGGATAAATTCACTCCTCTGACTAGGTCCAGTTGAAGACCTGGCTTGTGTGGTGCATAGACTTTGTACTGCCTCTGTGCACAAGTGTGAATTGCATCTGTATGGAACAGGGAAAGCACAAACAACAGCCATGTAAGTTTTCTAATGCTACCGTGTCCATTGTGCCCCGTTCCTGGCTTGGAAGGATTACCTCTAGATTTATAAGGGTGATTCAGTCTTCATGGCCATTCTGTTCATGCCTAGCTATGGCCTTTCCACTAAGATTGTCAATAAGGGTACAAATTCCTGAGAATTGTGACAGTTGTCGTTTTGTGATGTGCAAACTTGTCTGCTAAGGAATGGCCTGCTGACAGGCCACCAAACAGGCAATCATTGTCACTCTGAGCTAGATGTAAATCAATGACCAGGAGCTAATTGCATCATCTTTAATTAGGCTCTTCTTCAGTTTCTGGGAAATTGGTAAATTTTGGGGGTTTCTCATTTTAGTGCTAGCTTGTTCACTAATACAATACTAATTTTCTCAAGTTCTCACCTGTCTTTGAAAACATGCAACATGCTGCAAAATGAAAAAAAAAACTTTGAGTGATGCAGAATGATTTATAGAGCTGTTTTGATGAAATTCCGGGCCAAGCATCCCAAAGATCAGGGAGTACACATGCCTGTCCACTTTCCAGAATGAAGTTGGGAGATGGAGCTGTCTCCAAAAAAGGTAGCACACATCTCTGCAAAAATTGCTAGATGCCTTACTGTTTGATTTCTGTGACTGAGGGTCAGATTTGCAAAAGTATTTAAATGACTAAATATGCACATAGGTGCTCAGTGGAATTTTCAAAAGCACATGTCTGCATCTTGAGGCACATAAAGACCTTTGAAAATCTGGCCTTGGGTGTTCGATAGACCAACAAATATGCTTTCACAAGGTGTCCATGAATTCTGATTGCTGTTCCACCTTCATTCTCATTCTGAAAAAAAGTAGAATAAAGGGTTGATGCTCTAATTTTTGGCATATACCAGAGAATAGAAGGGTTTTTTTATTTATAATTTGTTCACTCATGACAGCCTTTCCTGGTTGGTAGGTCAGTGGATTGGACACCAGCTTGGTAATAGGAGATTGTGGATATATTCCCAGTTAAATCACTGATTAATTGTGAGACCTTGAGCAGAATAATTAGGCCTGTCACAAGTGGCCAAGGATTTTGAATGTCTCAGTTTTAGGATTTATGGATGTAGGTGCTTATCTTTAAGCAGCTACGTGTGAAAATTTTTGGCCTTTTGAGTTTTTCAGACAGGCACTACAGTAAGTGTAAAGATTATCTAGCTATACTATAATACAAAATGGTCTCCATAATATTCATAATAAAGGTAAAAGTCTAAATTGAGGAACCAGCTATTTGACTTAGTGAACTAGACAATTACCTTGCAATTGACTATGTAGAAATATCACCTTTAACCTTTGTAATGCTGGTGTACGAGATGTCTCAGTGTGTACTAGGATTAGTTTTTTGCATTGCTGTGTTTGAGTGAGACATTGTGATGGGGGTATCTACCCAACAGGACAAGGCTTGATTAGGAAAAAAAGGGCCAGTTAACCTTGTGACAGTCTGCAACTGAAGGAGAGTCAGGACTGATCAGGCTTAATGGCTGACGAAGCTCAGCTGGGAGGACCTGGGTTAGGCATAAAGAGAGGAAGTTGGTGGTAAGAGGGGGCTGAAGGGAGGAGTTCTGTAATCAGTGTCCAGAGAGGAGAGGAGCTCTTAAGAGACAAAGAGGAGTCCCAGAAGGGAGTAAGACTTGGGATCCTGTCTGGGAATACAAACTGTGGCAAAAATCTGAAGTGGGTGAAGAAGCCATGAGGCACGGAGGATGCTCCAGGGGTAACCCAGAGATGGGTCAGAAGATGGGGAGGAAAAGCAAGAAGGAGCCCAGAGAAACAGCAACAGGGTCTGAGATTGTGTAGACCATGGTTGCTAGACATAGTGTCCCTGGACTGGGGCCTAGAATAGCGGGTGGGAAAGTATCACAGACTGGATAGTGGACCAGAGGACTCTCTTAAACAGTTGTCCAGTGGGACTTTGATACTCCAGAACATGAGGACTATAGTTACCTGGCTGAAAGGCCAAGTTATGGAGCAACCTGAGTCATGAAGAGAGAACATCTCTGAGTCCAGAGAAAGAGAACACAGGACGAGCAACTGAAGGAGGAGGCATCAGACCCATTGAGAGCTAATCCCCAGATGAGTCTCAATGAGGTGTCCTATTGGTGAGTTGTAAACCCCAGGGCAGACATCCTGTTTTCGTTGTTGTGGAGGTTTGCTGCAGAATTCTGGGATGTCCTTGTAAGTACCAGCATTCCATTGGAACATGGGTGCTTGAGCTGGCCAAAAAATTGTGGCAAGTCTGCAGGGGAAAAATGTATTGAGATTTTGAATTTTCAAAAATCTTGATGAGCATTTCAAAATGGATGCCCCAGGTACATCGAGATTCATTTTGCCCTATCCACTTTTTTGATTAGATAGTAATGAAATGGTTAATAAAGAGTTAATTTCTGGAATCTGTTTTCTTTTCCTAGAAGATATCAGGATGACTAATATCTACTGTGGCAATTTAAACGAGTCAGACAGTTATGAGTGAGATTGTATTTGCCTCACTGGGGAAAAACCCCCAATAATTATTTTAAATACTTTTTATAAATTGCCTCAAAAGTTAAAATCAATTCAAAATGAAGGAGTCTCACCTCAGATGAGGTGTGTTGGCAGATATGTTACACTCCGCTCAAATGACTGAGTATTATTGGCTTCATGAAGAAATGTTCTGCAGGCATAACATTACATTATGGCTAATAAAGGGGAATAAAAGCATCAGGGAATCTGATTGTGATAGGGAGGGAAGAGAAAGGAAAGAAAGGTATCCTAGTTCAAAATGGGACATGGCAGGAAAATGTATGAACTGGGGAAGATGCATTTGAGAAGGAAAATGAGTTCTTTCAAGATGAGTGACCATGCTTTTTTCCTTTCATCTTACTCACTGGCTTTCTTATAGTAGAACATCCAAAGCATCTGGCAACTGGGAGACATATATATATGTTATATTCTCTAGGCTGGAGGGGAAGGATGGACTATTCTAATCCTGTGGAAGGAATGGCTTGAGAGTAGAACTGCAGTATTTCCAAAATGCCTAGCAGGAAAAGGTACTCTCACTTCTATTGAAAAGGTGTCATACCGGCCTTTGGTTGGTAATGGATCTCCTTTAGATGTTAATGGGACTCGTGGGGGGAGAGGAGGGAGGTGGGGGCAGTTCTGTTTAGGAAGCAACTACTCCATGACTGGATCACGTTTAAAAGGCAGTGTTAGCTAGTGAAAGCAAAGAGCTGATAATCTGGGCCCAATTCAGCAAGGTACTTAAGCATGTAAGACGTGTACTTACTAGTAGTTACCTGCTTAAGTAACTTACAGAGTTGGTCCTTCTCTTCCCAGTACTGCTTTTGGATGAGAGATGCAGGGCAAGGTACATACCCTTTCTGTGTCTCAGTTTACTCATATCTAAAACATATCTAAAAGTTACATGCTTTACAAGAAGAAAAGGAGTACTTGTGGCACCTTAGAGACTAACAAATTTATTAGAGCATAAGCTTTCGTGAGCTACAGCTCACTTCATCGGATGCATTTGGTGGAAAAAACAGAGGAGACATTTATATACACACACACAGAGAACATGAAACAATGGGTTTATCATACACACTGTAAGGAGAGTGATCACTTAAGATAAGCCATCACCAGCAGCAGGGGGGGGAAAGGAGGAAAACCTTTCATGGTGACAAGCAAGGTAGGCTAATTCCAGCAGTTAACAAGAATATCAGAGGAACAGTGGGGGGTGAGGTGGGAGGGAGAAATACCATGGGGAAATAGTTTTACTTTGTGTAATGACTCATCCATTCCCAGTCTCTATTCAAGCCTAAGTTAATTGTATCCAGTTTGCAAATTAATTCCAATTCAGCAGTCTCTCGTTGGAGTCTGTTTTTGAAGCTTTTTTGTTGAAGTATAGCCACTCTTAGGTCTGTGATCGAGTGACCAGAGAGATTGAAGTGTTCTCCAACTGGTTTTTGAACGTTATAATTCTTGACGTCTGATTTGTGTCCATTCATTCTTTTACGTAGAGACTGTCCAGTTTGGCCAATGTACATGGCAGAGGGGCATTGCTGGCACATGATGGCATATATCACATTGGTAGATGCGCAGGTGAACGAGCCTCTGATAGTGTGGCTGATGTGATTAGGCCCTATGATGGTATCCCCTGAATAGATATGTGGACAGAGTTGGCAACGGGCTTTGTTGCAAGTATAGGTTCCTGGGTTAGTGGTTCTGTTGTGTGGTGTGTGGTTGCTGGTGAGTATTTGCTTCAGATTGGGGGGCTGTCTGTAAGCAAGGACTGGTCTGTCTCCCAAAATCTGTGAGAGTGATGGGTCGTCCTTCAGGATAGGTTGTAGATCCTTGATGATGCGTTGGAGAGGTTTTAGTTGGGGGCTGAATGTGATGGCTAGTGGCGTTCTGTTGTTTTCTTTGTTGGGCCTGTCCTGTAGTAGGTGACTTCTGGGTACTCTTCTGGCTCTGTCAATCTGTTTCTTCACTTCAGCAGGTGGGTATTGTAGTTGTAGGAATGCATGATAGAGATCTTGTAGGTGTTTGTCTCTGTCTGAGGGGTTGGAGCAAATGCGGTTATATCGTAGCGCTTGGCTGTAGACAATGGATCGAGTGGTATGATCTGGATGAAAGCTAGAGGCATATAGGTAGGAATAGCGGTCAGTAGGTTTCCGATATAGGGTGGTGTTTATGTGACCATCGCTTATTAGCACCATAGTGTCCAGGAAGTGGATCTCTTGTGTGGACTGGTCCAGGCTGAGGTTGATGGTGGGATGGAAATTGTTGAAATCTTGGTGGAATTCCTCAAGAGCTTCTTTTCCATGGGTCCAGATGATGAAGATGTCATCAATGTAGCGCAAGTAGAGTAGGGGCATTAGGGGACGAGAGCTGAGGAAGCGTTGTTCTAAGTCAGCCATAAAAATGTTGGCATACTGTGGGGCCATGCGGGTACCCATCGCAGTGCTGCTGATTTGAAGGTATACATTATCACCAAATGTGAAATAGTTATGGGTCAGGACAAAGTCACAAAGTTCAGCCACCAGGTTAGCCGTGACAGTATCGGGGATACTGTTCCTGACGGCTTGTAGTCCATCTTTGTGTGGAATGTTGGTGTAGAGGGCTTCTACATCCATAGTGGCTAGGATGGTGTTTTTAGGAAGATCACCAATGGACTGTAGTTTCCTCAGAAAGTCAGTGGTATCTCGAAGATAGCTGGGAGTGCTGGTAACGAAGGGCCTGAGGAGGGAGTCTACATAGCTTATCTTAAGTGATCACTCTCCTTACAGTGTGTATGATAAACCCATTGTTTCATGTTCTCTGTGTGTGTGTATATAAATCTCTCCTCTGTTTTTTCCACCAAATGCATCCGATGAAGTGAGCTGTAGCTCACGAAAGCTTATGCTCTAATAAATTTGTTAGTCTCTAAGGTGCCACAAGTACTCCTTTTCTTTTTGCGAATACAGACTAACACAGCTGCTACTCTGAAACATGCTTTACAAGGTTGACTGATTAGTATTTGTATGGCATGTGCAATTCTTATGTGAAAGCTGTTACATAAACATAAAGTATTAAGATGAATAAGATCTATTTTGCATAAAACTAGACTCTTGTGCAAGATTCTATTCATTTTGGCAATATATGTTTAGGGACAAGAGTGCCAGTTCAGTATTCTTGGAATAATAAAAATAAATTGTGATTTCTTAAGATTATTTGTTTTATTTTACGGGACCTCACAACAAGGTCATGTAACCTGTTGGTTTCCCCCCACACCCTCAGATGTGGCATAGGGCAAAGATTGGTTTTCAACTCATTTTTTTATTAAACAAAGTAGATTGTAAAATGAACTGTCTAATCTTAAGAAGCTTTCACAGCATGTCTGATAACTGTTAAAAGTTTTAACTTATGACCAAATGCTTGAAATATCCCAAAAGGGACTCAGTCAAGAGAACATTCATAACTACTTTATGAGCTATAACTTTGCTTAAGTTAATTTAGTTCTCTGCCAACGCCATATAATATTCAATATCTAAAGAATATTTGTCCTTGGTATTGAGGTCTTAACTTTGAAGCTCTTTTTTGATCTGGAATCTGAAGATGTGGGAACAGGACGAGGCCAAGTGGCATGCTGAGGAAACGGAACAAGCTAGTGTCAGTCTGTATTTTGTTCTAATGGTATCTGGAAGAAGAGTTGATGAATAAGTCAGCAAACAGCTAAAAATTGCAGTATTGGGTGTGGTGCTGAAACTGCAACTAGTATTGCAGGTGCTGTCCTAACTTCTGCTGATCTCATGTGTGTGTGTGTGTGTGTGTGTATGTGTGTGTGTGCCAGGACTGCTATCTAGCATCTGTCAATTTTGGTGTTATATTTTACTACAGATCTATTGGGTAGATCTATGAGGTCTTCAAAGCTGTATTGATAATTATGGCACCTAGTTTTAGAGAGGGAAAGATGCAAGAGATAGAAACAATAATGTTTTTAGTGTCTCTAAACATTTCTAAATATTTATTTCTGTAAAGCCTGTGGCAATTGCAGAACTATTAGCTATGGTTTGTAACCTGTCCTTTAAATCAGCTTCTGTACCCAGTGACTGGAAGATAGCTAATGTGATACCAATATTTAAAAAGGGCTCTAGAGGTGATCCTGGCAATTAGAGTGGTAAGTCTAATGTCAGTACTGGAAAAATTAGTTGAAACAATAGTAAAGAATAAAATTGTCAGGCACATAGAAGAACATAAATAGTTGGGCAAACGTCAACATGGTTTTTGTAAAGGGAAATCATGTCTTACGAATCTATTAGTGTTCTTTGAAGGGGTCAACAAACATGTGGACAAGGGGGATCCAGTGGACATAGTGTACTTAGAGTTCCAGAAAGCCTTTGACAAGGTTCCCCACCAAAGGCTCTTATGTAAAGTAAGGTGTCATGTGCTAAGAGGGAAGATCCTTTCATGGACTGAGAACTGGTTAAAAGACAGGGAACAAAGGGTAGGAATAAATGGTAAATTTTCAGAATGGAGAGGGGTAACTAGTGCTGTTCCCCAAGGGTCAGTCCTAGGACCAATCCTATTCAACTTATTCATAAATGATCTGGAAAAAGGGGTAAACAGTGAGGTGGCAAAGTTTGCAGATGATACTAAACTGCTCAAGATAGTTAAGACCAAAGTAGACTGTGAAGAACTTCAAAAAGATCTCACAAAACTAAGTGATTGGGCAACAAAATGACAAATGAAATTTAATGTGGATAAATGTAAAGTAATGCACATTGGAAAAAATAATCCCAACTATACATACAATATGATGGGGACTAATTTAGCTACAACAAATCAGGAGAAAGATATTGGAGTCATCGTGGATAATTCTCTGAAGACATCCACACAGTGTGCAGCGGCAGTCAAAAAAGCAAACAGGATGTTAGGCATCGTTAAAAAAGGGATAGAGAATAAGATGGAGAATATCTTATTGCCCTTATATAAATCCATGGTACTCCCACATCTTGTATACTGTGTACAGATGTGGTCTCCTCATCTCAAAAAAGATATACTAGCATTAGCAAAGGTTCAGAAAAGGGCAACTAAAATTATAAGGGGTTTGGAATGGGTCTCATATGAGGAGAGATTAAAGGGGCTAGGACTTTTCAGCTTGGAAAAAGGAGATAAGGGATATGATAGAGGTATATAAAATCATGAGTAGTGTGGAGAAAGTGAATAAGGAAAAGTTATTTACTTGTTCCCATAATAAAAGAACTAGGGGCCACCAAATGAAATTAATTGACAGCAGGTTTAAAACAAATAAAAAGAAGTTCTTCTTCACACAGCGCACAGTCAACCTGTGGAACTCCTTGCCTGAGGAGGTTGTGAAGGCTAGGACTATAACAGGGTTTAAAAGAGAACTGGATAAATTAATGGAGGCTAAGTCCATTAATGGCTATTAGCCAGGATGGGTAAGAAATGGTGTCCCTAGCCTCTGTTTGTCAGAGGGTGGAGATGGATGGCAGGAGAGAGATCACTTGATCATTACCTGTTAGGTTCACTCCCCACTGTCAATAGACAGGATACTGGGCTGGATGGACCTTTGGTCTGACCCAGTATGGCCATTCTTAAGTTCTTATGTTATGTTCACATACACAGCCCAGTAGGGTATGTTGAAGTAAACAAATTTAATCCACAATCATTTGGGATGACCCATGTAATTCACTCAACACATGCATATAAAACCTTTGTCTTCCATTATTACATCATGTAATGCCTATAGCTATCCATTAAACCGCTGTCTAACCCCTAAGGAAGATCCTGAATAAGCAAAATAAGCCTTGCAATGTATGCTGAAAATCAACCAACTTTGGCTCTCAGACCTGAATGTCAGAGTAATGGACCACAACCAAAATCAAAGACTGTCAGCCGGAGACTCAAAGCATGGAGAGAGAAGTTCTTTAAGATACCAGGGCCCAAATTTAAAAAAAGTGTTATAGATCATCAGCAGCTCAAAATTAATAAGAAGTTGGGACTGAGCTCAGGTCACAGGTATAATATGCTTCATGTGTGAATTATCACTAAGTGGGGAGATATGTTCTGCCACAGCTGAAATTCCCAATCCTCTTCAAAGGTAGCCCCCACATAATGTACAATGCATGGATGCAGACAGGATATGACAAATTCATGCATAACTGTGATAAGCGCCATATCTTTTAGGAAACATGCCAATCTTCTTGGCCAGTGAGGGTCTCTACTGCTAACCAGGAAATCCAGAAGAAGCTAAGGACTCCTAATTTGGGAATTTTAGTAGTCCTTTGACAAATGTTATCTCTGCCATCTCCAGCAATTGTTTTCCATCAGCCAGATAACATCAGCCCCCTCTTTAAGGTGTGTTGAGATTTGGCCAGCTTGCTGTCTTCCAATCTTGCATCTTGGGTAGACCCTGGAAGAATCAAATGACTGTTCCTTCTGGGATCCACAAAACTTCACAACCTCCATTGCCCTTGATCATGTACTCACTCAAATGTTATCCTCCTCTGTCTTGCTGAGGAGCTTCAGAAGTGATTATCTCGGACGTAATCATCTCCACATCCAACTGTCATTACTTAAAAAATAAAAAAAGGATTTCACTAATAAACACTGAAAATAGAGACAGCGTGAAATAAAAGCTGGATAAACAGAAGTATACAAATGAAACAAGGGCACCCTGGAAATTTATTATGCTAACAACCCTGCCCTTCTCATCCTGCCATTCATATCTATAAACTACGATTAATTCTAGGAAACCTTATGAGAACAGCTCCTCTGTTTTGTGTTGGTGACAGTGGAACACTAACAAATAATCCTATGTCCTTAACAACAGTCAGTCTGGGCAAAATAAAATGCCTTCTCTTTCCCTACATCTTACCGCTGGACTTTGCTCAAGGTTGAGGGGTGAAAGCGGCAATGATGCTGCTAGCTGACATTTATGATAATGCTATTTGCTGTCTCTTACAACTAGCCATACTGCAGGATTAGCAGTAAAGGTTGTAGAAGTTCCAGAAACATAATGGGCCTGATTCTGTACTTTCTTACACTGCTTTTATGCCCGCGTTAATCCATTGACTTCTATATGCCCCTCAATTAGAGATGCCTAAAGATCCCTAACATACCTAAATGCAGAGAAGACATAATTGTTAGAGCCAGTCTTTGTGACGTTCAGTGATCATTCACAGCCAGGGAGCCTGCCTGAGGTCTGCTTCATTCCCTGTCTGGTCAGCATTGCTTAACATGAGCCTCTGCATAACATTAGAACTGCTTCTGGTTGGTTAATGCCAGAGCCTCTTAAAGGAACACTTCCCCATAGTCCTAGGCCTATGTAATCCCCCCTCCCCCACACACACACCCTAAAACACATTTTCTTGTCATAAATTGCCACTTGGCTGATAAACTGGTGCCCGATGAAGTGAGCTGTAGCTCATGAAAGCTTATGCTCAAATAAATTTGTTAGTCTCTAAGGTGCCACAAGTCCTCCTTTTCTTGGTGCCCCTTCTGTTTTCTTTAAGGCCTTTATTGACCCTGATGAACCAAATGGAAACAGCTCAGCTCGACTCAGAATCCACTTTGGATTTGCAAAATGACAGAAAAATCATAATTAAACTGTATGCACTTGACATGGAAATTGGAAGATGACAATTAGGAAATGCTCCAATGACATTTGTCATTTCCAGCCAGCAGAACTGCACTTTAATAATGGGATTATGCTATAAAGACTGGGATTTCTGGTCACATTAGGGCAATATAATTGATTGCAGATGGAGAGGTCTGGAAATATATTTACCTTGGCAGTAGCAGCTTTTAGATTTGGGGGTGCAGTGTTTCGGACTGTGTAGTTATTCAAATTTATAAGCACATTTTTATTAGCATGTAAATCTGAATGCCAAAGGAATAAACCATGCTGCCTTTAACCTAATAAAACTATGTTTTCCAACAAGACTTGAAAGCAGTTTTTTAAAACATTTCCCTTTATAGTGTGTGTACTTACTTCTCTTATTTTCTTAAACTATTTTTCTCTTCCTTTTATTTCTGCAGGCTTCTGTCTGTGTTCTGGAATGGTGTAATTCAAATCTGTAGGTCTCAACTGGACCTGTAAGGTTTTGCAGCTCCTTATATGCAACCAAATTTTGGATGATTTATAAAACCCCACATACATTTAGACTGGGGGGTCACTAGGAGTTTGGAAGTTAAGGGGACAAAAGTGACCTCAACCTAAAGGACCATCTGGGGTAGTGTCCAGCCTAGCAACATGTTGTGCATTTTAGAAGTAACCATTTAGGTGTCAGTCAAAGACTCATCCAACACAAATTGTTTTGTTCAATAGTACAGAACTTTAGTGGTTAGAATAGAAGTTTGGGTCCCGCTCTTCTTTTATTCCCAGCAGCTATGGCAAGGGCAGTAGAGATAAGTAGCTTCCCATGTCATCTTCAACACCAAGCTGGTAGTATGGAATAATATAGTATCATGCATTGTTCCAATATTCAAAAAATATTTTTAAGAGAAAATTCTCCAAATAAGCCAGGTATCAACTATACCTGCATAGTTCAACGGAGAAGAATGATTTGTAAATGATGCTGTAATGTGTTTTGTTATTGTGATGGATCTGCAAAGCGGGGGATTTCCCATCAGCCTCTCCCCACTGTTCATCCCCTTCCTCTTGGCCAAATAGAGACTATATTTTCCATCAGCCCTCTCCCCATTGCATCTCCCTTTCTCCTTGGCAGGTAAAGGGAAAGATCCTGAACCAGGAATTGGTTGGACTCTGTTTGGGAGTAGGGGAGTCTCATGACAGCAAGCTGCTGGAGAGAAGCCCCAAGTTCTGCGGCCAGAATCACATGTGGAATAAACTGTGTGACTGCTGGACATCACAGCTGGGTGCAGGTCTGTGGGACACTTACGGGGGAAGTGCAGGGAAGCAGTGCAGAGGGGCCTCAGTGAGATACACTAACTGAGCCTGGCCTGGAAACTTGCAAGGACCTATTTTACACCTGGGGGAATTCTGTGCCACTGTGCGTGTGCAGAATTCATGTCCCCCACAGATTTCTTTGCTTCCCTGCAGAAAAATGACTTTGTGACAGGGAAGTAAAGGGAAGCTGCAAGAACAGTCACACACCACTTCCTATCAGTGCAGGTACATCATTTCAGGCACCCAGAGCAGCCAGTGGAGAGGTAAATCACCGCAGGGCTGGGGACACCCCACAAGTTGGCTCCTATCCGGAGCTGGGATCAGCTGCTAGTCCCAGCTGGGCTGGAGGCAGGAGAGGATGGGACTTCCTCTTCCCCTGAAAGGAGTGGTTGGGGCTGTGTCAGACCCACTCCCAGAAACCTTCCCCAGCTGCAGGAAGCTCAGAATCTTCCCCTGCTTCCTCCCCACATCGCTCCTCAGCTGCGGGGGGAGGGGGTCACTGTACTGGGAGTTGCTCCCCCATGCATCCAGACCTCCCATACCCAGACACCCCCGTCAAGTCTCACCTGGTACATCCAGAATCCCCTAGCCTTCCATACCCATACCCAAACCCCACTCCACTGAACCTCAACTCCTGCATCTGGAACCCCAGCTGCACCCAGACCCCCTGCCTCTGGACCCCCACCCCTGCATCCAGAACTCCTGAGCTCCCTGCACTCAAACCCCCACTCTGATGCCCGCACCACCCTGAGCCCGCACATCCAGACTCCCACGCCACTGCCCTCCAGCTAGCTACACCAAGACCTCCACCCCACCAAGCCCCACTCCCCCAGTACCCAGAACCCCACACTCAGACCCCTCTGTTGAGCCCCCACCACTTTCACCTGGAAGCTCCTGTAGAATCCCATTGCTCCTGCACCTGGAACCCCCCAACAAGACCCCCACATCTAGACTCCCCACTGAGCTGCCTGTACTCAGATTGCCCCCCACAGAATCCTCTCACCCCACACCTGGATCCCTTCACACAGAGCATCTCCACATGTGGATCCTGCCCAGTTGAGCCTGCCTGCCCCACACCTGGTGCATCTGGGCCAGAGGGCAGGGACCCAGCATGTTTCTGGGGTAGGCCCAGGGCTTATCCTTTGTCAGGGTTGGGTGCAGCCTTCCCACTGAGTCTGTGTCCAGGGGTGAGGAGGCTGCAGGGTGATCTCCCACCTTTGTGCAGCCAGTGACCTGTGCTCCCCACTGCCATGCTGGAGCCTTTGCATTTATTTATTGACAAATAAAACTTGCAGAATTTTAAAATATTGTGCACAGAATTTTTTATTTTTTGGTGAAGAATGCCCTCAGGAGTAATACTATTTGCTGGAATAGAGACTAGGCTGGAGAGGGCACCCCAGGCACTAGTCCTGAAGAGCCCTGACTCTTGACTGGACTGCCCTACAGACCCAATCAAGAACTGCTATTGCTCATTTTGAACTATAATCATTTAAGCTTCTGCATCTAGAATATCTGCAACCTTTCCCTTTCCTGCCAGGCCTAGAAGACTCCCTTTCCCTTAGCCATGTGCTTGAGTGGTTACTGGGACCCACCAGTGCTAGCACCTACAGTGCTAGCCTCTGAAATGTAGTACAATGGGCACACTACAGGTACCCTTAGGGGTACAGAGTAACCCCAGTAACTACACTATTCAGCGCTTTAACTTTCATAGGATGTCATCTTCGAGTATTATTTTAATTCATGAGTCCCCAGTTAATGGCATGCATATCAGGACTGGTAATATAGGAAACCTCCGCATCTTGGCGGTGGTGGTCTCCTATCTAATTGTGTTTACTTATGGGCCATTCCAAAGGTCACTCTTTAACTCCCCAGCACCTTCGCAGACTATGGCATTCAGAGCTTAGGAAGTGGCCGGGACCCACTAGAATCAAGGTCTTAGTTGTTGTACCAGTTTACTAAACTGAAAAGGATGACTGACCTACTGAATATAATGAGAAAACTAACTACTTTCTTTATTCTCCAGTCACCTTAATTGTCATCAGGCAGGCAACAAATAAGTTGGAGCCTGGGGGTGTCCACTGCCTGGCATCTTACATAGTCATTTATACCATTGTGAAGAGGCAGAAAATGACCGGTGTATTTACATTCTCTTCTCTGCTGCTGTAAAAGGCTACACAAGGACAGAGGCAGACCTCTGATGATGACTGACGATGAGTGAATGAAAGCAAAAAATACTTGCACTTTTAAGATCTGGATTGGCTTCAGCAGAGTTGAAGGGAGTCCAAAATGTTTCCAATCTTGAGTGCTGAGTAAAAGGGACACGGAGGTCATCTTGTAAGTGTATGCATTAAGGGAAAGGCATTATTGGCATCCATATGCCTTTATTTCTTCAATACAACATTTATAATATGTTAGGAGAGTCTAGAAATGCTGCCATTCCTAGCCTTACCTCTTCTGGTTTAGCCAGATTTAATATAGAGAATAAATAGAATGAAAAGAATCTGAGAAAGTTATTAAAGTAAATAATTGGAGGGATCTGTCATGAATTATCCACTGATATAAGCTGTAAATAAATTGCTCTATATAAACTACCTCAAACAGCTGCACCCGCTTTATACCATTAGATTTGCCCCAGGTCCCCAACCTGACATGAATTATATGGTGCTTCATGACTCCAGCAGTGTATCAGGTCTTATGTTGTGCGTCATTATGTGATGTTATATAAGCATTTGTTGTGCTGCAACACTACGATGAGAGATTACATAAGCAATGTAGCTGCACAGAACAAAGGGGTTCTGAGCAGATGTCTCATCTGCAGGAAACGTGGCCAAATCAAACAATGAGCTATGGAATGTTTACTGTGGACTCTATCAACTATTCAAATGATTTTCAGATTGTTCTGCATGTACTTTAAGCAAACCAATATTTGGCCAGATCTCTCTGCTCCCAACCAGAATTCTAAATCCGTAAAGCTTAGGCCCCCTTTCAAAATCACAGGCTGTAAGGAAGGAGCTATGCCTAGTTTCCTGCTCACTTATGTGTGCCTGATTGGGGGGGGGGGGAATCAATAGCTTTCTTTAATGGAGGTTCCGTTGGGAGTAGCACAATGCAGGGTCCTGATAGCTTACTAGACTGCATTTACTAGCACCCACTGCTTGACCCTGGCAGCTCCATCAGCCTGCTGTTACCCCACTTTTTCTCCTCTTCTTGTGAGACTTTGCCTTTGGGTAATATATTGGTGAAACTGATACACTTGACAGTGAAGTATATAATCAATTTAAATGTGATCCTTCTGCCATGTGTTGTCAGCAGGTTCAATGCTGTGTAGAGTTTCCTTTTTAAAACAAACAATGTTTGGCTTGAGGTCCCACCTAAAACTTTACCCACTTCCAGGTTTTAGAAATGTAAATTTTAAATCACCTGGTCACATTTCCAGGTTCTTCCCCAATCACTAGTGCTTGGGAGTCCCTAGGAATATGAAACTACAAACCCCTTTTATTTGGAGAAAAACAAGATAAACATTGATTTGCCTAAAACAAAGCATTTAGCAATATCCATACAGTATATGGGTATGGCTGACCCCACAGTCCCAGATATTAACTGCATGATTTGTTGAGTCCTGAGCCATTCTGCACAGCAATCTAAACCTAATGTGAAGCTCACTCATGAATCAAGTGAGACTCAGAGGTATTCAAGTAGAGATCAGGATTTGGCTCTCCACTGCTTGTGTACTGCACTCCATTGAAGTCCAGTCCAAGTCCTGTTCAGATCTGCTGCAACCAAAGCAACACAAAATCGGTGGTGTTACTACCAAGTCCAGGTGCATGAAATCAGATCCTGACAGAAAACCCAAAGCAAAGCAACACCCTTGGAGAGATTTCAGAGATTTCAGCTGTGTTAGTCTATATCCGCAAAAAGAAAAGGAGTACTTGTGGCACCTTAGAGACTAACAAATTTATTTGACCATAAGCTTTCGTGAGCTACAGCTCGCTTCATTGGAGAGAGTTTCCAGTCTCTCCTCTTTTTGTTGAATTAGGAATCAGTACCCAATTTGAGTCCACTATATGTCAGCTCAGGGTGACCCACTCTCCCCAGACTGTGTTACACAATTTTTTCCCTTTTACCTTAATGCATTTACACACATCAATTACTATCATTTCTAAAGATGGAACATACACTCCAAACAATAGAACATAAAACACTGTACAGAATTGTACAAGAGCAAAACTGGAATATGTAAGTTAAGTCTGCTAGAGCTAGCTTTTCCTCTTTCTCCTGTAGGAGCAGCACAGACCTTCTTTTCCTTTTGAGCCTTCTAGCTCTGGGGCTTACATCATCATCTTGCATGAAGGAAGTGGCAGGGCTGAAAGAACACAAATTGCCCTTCTTTTTCTGCATTTCTAGGTTACTATCCTGCACTCCTTATTCAGGCAAGATTTTTGCACGAGTTAGGGGCTTCCTAACTGCAATTCGTCCCACTACACCAACTTTCACTTTTTTTAGAATTCTTACTTTAACACAACATCTCTTCTCCTTGGGTGGGGAAAATACTTGATCCTCTGGAGACTGAGAATTCATACATGTAGAGAGGCAAACACAGACACACGTCCTCCTGCACAGGTGTGGAACACTTGGTCTGCAGTGGAACTAGGTGTGATTGGACTGGAGTGGTGGGGAGGGATGAAGTTGATGGGGGGGGGGGGGGGACCATGAATGGGGAGCGCACCCTTTGTGTGCAATGGAGGCTCCTTCATTTCCACCACCTGCCAAAGAAGGAGGACTCAGCCCTGTGAAGAGGAAGAGGATGCTACAGACGTCAGAGATGTCACGGCCCTGAGGCTGCAGGGTAGAAGATTCCTTCTCTTGACTTCAGCATAGATCCTCTATCCCCAGTTAACTGAGTCACAGATACCCAGTTGTTTGTCAAAATAATGATTGCTTGCGTGGCTACATATATATATACAATTTGGAAAAATAAGAGTACTCTATGGCTTAAACTTAAATATAGTAGCTATTTCATTGCTTGCTTTTGAGGTTTTAGGGCAGCTGTTTTATTTCTCCAACCAGAGTAAGTCCAATAATTATAGTCTGTTTTTGTTTGAATCTATACACTGAAAAAAAATATGGTGAAGCTAAAAGTGTGAATGGCAGGAGGAAAATGGTAGTAAAAATAAACACTATTTACTTTTCCAGGTTTTTTTTAATTTTCAAATAATTATTTGCGTAACTGAGGAGGAAAAATTAATTTGTATTTCCACATTTACAGTATCATACCTTTCCAAGAACCCTGGTGCACCAGTGCCTTCTCTCGTGTGTGTGTGTGTGTGTGTGTATTAACTTATTTACACGCACACACTCATGAACTTTTAACAGCACTGATTCAGGCCAAGGCATGTGTGTGTGGTTTGAGGCTTTGGGAATGTATTAACTGTTCTAGTTGCCTGAAGCATAACTGACAACATTGTATGGTTTTCTCACTGGTAGCAAGGTCAGTGGGCTGCAAGACCAAATTAAATCTACTTTGTGGGAATTGCAGCAGTTTACATTGCAGTGAACTGTGAGCAGAGTGGGTTTTGCTCAGAATGTGTAGAGCCAGAATTTGCTTTTCCTCCTCAAGTGCTGCGAGCCATCTCCTCCTCTTCCCCATCGTGGACAATGGAAACCCGTGAATACTCAGGTCATTTACTGTTCTTGTCCCTTTTTTTGAATATTATGTAACAAATTGGCTAGCTCAGCTATAAAGCTCCAGAGCTTGGCTCCCAACAGAATTGCCTATTCAAACATGTACCTTGCTATAACAATCAACTAGAATGGCATCAGAATTGGTAATGATCGTGTGAAGTATGTATGCCATAGCATTATGGGTCTCCCTGCCCGTTTACTAGGCTCAAAGACACTTAATTAAATAATGCATAAAATATCCATGCTTGGGGCCTGATTCTGAGAGAGGCTGAGCATGTGTAACTTTCAGTGAGAGCAGGTCTTAAAGCAGACATCAGGAACATAGGAAAAACCTTCCTGAATGATGTTTGCAGAACAACACTATGCAGTGATCAGCATTTAAAAACTTGCCAGTTTTGCCTTGGGAAAATAATTACTTTAGTAAAGGCCTGATCCAAAACCCAACAAAGTCAATGCACAGACTACAATTCAAGCTCTGGTTGCAGTGTTTCTTAAACTACCCTATTCTCTACAGGGAATATCTACAATTTTACTAATATTGTGATGAAATTAGTTATCTAAGTGTAAGCGGGGGAATAGTCCCGCTACTGTGGGGAATTTTCCTGGCTTCTGCACTACCCTGGTGAAGTGGGCTAGTGAAAGGATCTGAGTCCTCGCTCCCACTTCCTTTACCCAGTGACCTTCCTGCCCTTGAGGCCTCCCCTTCCACTCTTCTGTCTGGCAGAGTCTTCGTAACCCCAACAAGGCTGGGCCCAGAATTCCTGGGGGGCTCAACCCCCAATCCTGCTGTGGTCACCTAGGACAGGGGCTAGGGTGTCCCCACTCCGGCGTACTCTCTCTGCGCTGGGCACTTCTCTGACCCACTGACCATTACATACAAGTTAAAGCAAATGCAAGTTATTTAATCAACAATTAATTTTAAAAAGAATAAGGAAAAATGGGAAATGTTAAAGGAAACACATCAACCCGCTCTGTGGCAGGGAACATCACAAACAGTGTCTCTGGAATGACAGGGCAGTTCACAGTCTGCTCCTTGTAAGTCCCAGGTCTTCTTCTCAGGCCCTGGCTGTGCTGCAGGGATGCTGTGGGTTGGACACTTGCTCTGGTGGTGGCCACATGCTCTCAGGCTCTAAGTGGTAGGACCCTTCTTCCCAGTGTCGCCCCCACCCTGTCAGGGTTATGATCCAAGCCTGGCCTGCAGAGTCTCTTGGCTGAGGCGTCTCCCTCTGCTGGGCCTGCTGCCCAGGGTCCCCCTCGCTCTCCCCAGCTGCTCACCCACCCAGCTCCAGACTCCTCCAGTCCCAGCTGCACCATTCTGTCTCTGCACGGCTGCTGCTGCTGCTCCTCTGCTTCCAGCTCCCTGGGCTGCTTCTTTGGCCCCTCTGCCTCTGGTTGCTGCAGCTCTGCTCCCAGGACAGGTCTGCTCTGCAGGCTGCTTCTGAGACTCTGCTCCCAGCACTGATCTGCTTCGTGGGCTGCTTTTCTGGCCCCTCTGGCTCTGGTTGCTGCAGTTCTGTTCCCAGGGCAAGACTGTGCTCTCTGGGCTGCTTTTCTGGTCCCTCTGGATCTGGTACAGCTCTGCTCCCTGGCTTAGCTCGGGCCCCTGCTTTCTCTTTAAGTTATCCCCACTCTGTCTGACCCAGGCAAATCCAGCTCTCACAGAGGATGGGAGGGACCTCCCTGGCCTCCTGACTCCCTGATTAGCCTGCCTGTCCTGTCATTCAGGCTGACCTGGAGCAGTGGCCTCTCCCCATTGTTCCTGGGGACTATCAGTCTCAGGGTTCTGATTTCCCATAGACCCTTCCCCTTTTGGTAGGTGGCAAATTTTTAGGGGTGACCATGAATGTGTGGTTCTGTTTCTAAATAGTATAATTCATAATGTGTACTACATCTCTTTGGAAATTTCTCTGTGGAAAAAAAAAGATATCAAAGTCTGTCAACTTTCTGAATGAATAAATATAAGTCTACATCAAGCAGAATTCTTCAACATTTTAAAAAACATTCCATGTAAACTGGGACTTTCCAATATGTTTTAAAAGAAACTTTGCACACCTTAAAATGAAAGGCAGCAAATACCTATGCTTACCCTCTCTATCTCCTTGCATGGACTCATACTGTTAGCTTAACAGATACTATCTCTCTTCCAATTCCTTCTTGTGCACTTGAGCAGATACACACTTTCTACAAGCACCAGTTTACATGCCCTCCTCTCAGGGCCCTCTGAGTTCAAAGTTGCAGTCCCTGACCATTAGAACTTCCACCAACACCAGGTGGGTGCCATCAGTCACATCTAAATCACATCAAAGGTCATCATCCATCACTGCTGCCTGCACCTATTATCTCATTTCTTCCTGAGAGTTGCTACTTTTCCCCTTATTAAGAGAATTGTGAAGCTTAATTTATGTTTATAAAATGCTTTGAGATTCCTGGATGTAAAGTGTTGTTTCTAAAAATACACCATGTCCTGCCTTATCATTCTGATCAAGACTCCCCCGCCCTTTAGTTTTGTACCCTAAGCAACTATAACAGCTGAAAAGGCAGGTGCCTTGCAATAATAATTTATAGCAATTTTTATTTAATTTAAATTTATGTAAACTTTTTAATTCTTAACTGCTCAAATTTACAAGGCTTTATAAACCATATTGCAAATACTTTACTTCAGCATGCTTCATGCTGACAGGTACAATAGTCACATCTTAGCTCTGGTTACAGAAGAGTGTATTTTGAAACCCATTTAATAATAGGTAACACTGTGCAAGCTCCACAGAGCCCAGACCCTGCTGAGCAAGCTGTCAAATGTTTGCCATAGCACTTAAAGTCATAGTATAGTCAAGTGAAAAGGAAATATCATATCATCATCATATCAAGGTCCATAAAATTAAATGGAAACTTGATGAATCACTGTTTAAAAAATAAACCATTTATTCAGATGCTTGAGGCCTGACTTTTAAATTAAGCTTGTACAAAAATGAATTTACAACTGCAAGCATAATTTGCACCTTTTCCCATGCAAATTCAGTACTTGTGTGCACATAGGATTAGTTAGACATGTAACTTGGCCAATTCCTGCATCTCAAGGATAAGACCCGGTGGCAGGACAGCGTGAGGGAAGCTTGCAAGGCTGCTGCCTTGTTCTGTATCAGTCCTTTAAACAGAAAAACTTCAATCTTGGAGGCCTGTCAGTTTGGCACCTTTTCACAAACTCTAAATTTACACAGAAACCTTTGACATAAAATAAGCTTATTCAGGGGTTTATGAAACCGAATCTCTGCTCCCCTAAAATGGGAATATAATCTAATATGTTATGAATAGCTCAGTTTTCAAATACCCAATTTGCATGTCTAGTAAGGTGTGGCTATCACAGACTATCAATTGATTTCTTCCAGGGTACATGCAAGACTTGATTTTAAAAAAAAAATTAGATGCAATGGAAGCTGCATGAAAACTGAATGTGTGGTTACCATGATTCTGTAAGCAATTCCAGTGGTTGCATATGCAAATAGCCTGTTAGATATCTAACGGGCCATTTTTGCATGCAGTTATTTCATTTGAGCACACACGTGTGTAATTGCACACACAAACTAGGTGCTCAATTATGCACACATCTTGTGAGCTCCTAATTTGAAGAAAAGATCATTTATAGTTGAATTTATGGAACTCATGTCCTCTTCTGATATCTTGTGGCAAAGCATTTGATAGGATTCAGAAAAGGATTAGACGTTCATATGGATAATAATGAGACTATTCACAGTTATATTAGGAAGTATTAAGAGACTTTTTGAAGCAATACATAAATCCTCGTGCTTCAGGCCATAAGACCTTCAATAGCTGTGAGGGTCAGGAAGAAACTTCCTCTATGAGCAGGTTGCTCCATAACTGTCCACTACAGGGTTTCTTGCACCATCTTCAGAAGTATCTGTTCTGTTAAAGATAGACCTGTGTGACAATCCCACATAGATCCTATGCTGATGTATGTCTTGTGAGAAACTCCTGTATTCTGTGTTTGAGTAAACTGATATTGGAGTTTATTCAAAGTTTATGGTACTACTTGGCCTTTTAAAAATACCATGATATTTTCTCACTTACTGGATTGTGACAGCTGTAGACTTTGGCAGTTTAAAGGTATTTATTGGGCATCTATGTTTATGTAACATTTTTGTGGATTTTTCATTAAGCTTGTAGTAGATATATTGTATTTTTGTGATATCCAGTCCTTCACAGATGTTGAAATAGGGGGAGCTGCCTTGAGGCTGAACTACTTGTAGTAGACTCAACTGTATAAGCCGCCTTACTCATGGTGGTCATGTGATGTCATTGCAGTCAGTGGGACTGTTGACCATAGGATGTGCTCACTAGCATGAGTGAGACTCTCACACTGGGCCAGGTGTTAGCTCAGGTTACTGCTCAGCAAAGATTAGATTTCTTAAATTTTAACTGGGCCAGGCTTTTTAACTTCAACCTATAGAGCCTTTTCCAAAGCCCAGTGAAATCAGTGAGTGTCTTTCTATTGACTTCAATGGGCTTTGGGTTCAGGTCCTTATTGTGTGAATTCATTGCTCATAAAAGATGCCAAATTGGCAGTTCTGAAGACTGCAGATCTCTATTTAACAATAGGTTGGCATAACTCTATACACCTGTTGCTGCCCTGTCAATATAGTGTAATGCTGATTTAGAAGAATCATTGAGTTGTACTCTTTCTTTCATCGATTTCTTGGCTAAAATTTCCAACAAGGGTGCCAGTTACAGTTCTTGTACTTTTATAATATGAATGTACATTTTAACCACTTTGATAAACCTGTCAAGGAGTGCCAGGATAGACTCTGGAAAGCTTAGTTCAGACCCTGGTTGTTTGGGCTGGTTCATATTCTTAGCAGCTTTTTCTCTTTAACTTTCACATATTTCTTTACTGATTTAAGATGAGAAGCTGTTTGTTCACATTAAAATCTTTAATAATATCATTGTTACAAGAAGGCTGTCCTCTTGTCTACATATAGACAATCTGTATGTGAGCTTTCGGTTTCCAAAAATTGAAAAATCCAATGGATGTGAATTTTGAGGCGGCACAGTACATGTTAAGCTGTATTTTTATTCAGTTATACATCCCAGTCAGAGTCAAAATCATAAGACTTGATCAGTCTCAAAGATTTCTCCTTCTGCCTTGGCCCCTCATCTTCACCTGTCAGCACCTACCCCATTCATTAATAATGCTGTCAGAACTGACATCAGAACTTGAAGCAGGCAGAATGGCAGACAGAGTGGAGTCTGGATGAGATGTCTCCTAGTTCACCTTTAGGAATGTCAGTTGTTCTATATTCTTAGCATTTAGACTTGTCCAGAGGTCAGTAAAAACATTTGTAGCAGCGCTGAACATGCATCTTGAATAAAAACCAGAAGATTGCAGGAGGAAAGCTCAGACACTTGTGCTGCTGCTGCACATTTAGCATTTTACAGTATCAGTGTATAAAGCTCCCTTCTAGTCTACATGTTCTTTTGGCTTTTAAGCAGGCTTCAATTGTAGCCAAAAATGGCAGGCATACATACAGTGGGGTATCTTCTCTGCTGAGCATTGATGATAACTGTTCAAATACTTTGCTTAGAAGTAGAGTGACCAGATGTACCGATTTTATAGGGACAGTCCCGATATTTGGGGCTTTTTCTTATATAGGTGCCAATTACCTCCCACACCCATCGTGACACTTGCTATCTGGTCACCCTACTTAGAAGGCTATTATCAAGAACTTATGCCATTCATAAGGTCCATTCTCTACTATGTACCAGTCATCCCCAACAATTGAAAGTTATTGTTAATGACACTGTAGGATGAAAATATGGACACAGCTTTTAATCCCTTGATATATATAGATATAATACAAAAATTTGAAAGGTGAGGTGGGGAGAGAGAGAGAGAGAGAGAGAAAAGGACAGTCTTTCCAAAAGAGGGACAGTTGCATGTACTGAAAACAATAAGGCCTATAATATTTAGCTTTATCCTCTGTGTATGCATCTTCTTGCTGTATTAATGTCACAGGTGTGGGCCCCTTTAAGGGGAATCTGGGCCCAGGCTACCTGTGATGAGCTAATTTAAGGGAAATGAGACTGTAGTTCTTGAATGATGAGCTACTGGGCCTGATAAAAGGCCACAAAGGGTCAGTTGCAGGGTGGTGCTCACAGAGGAAGGAGCTCTCCTAAGAGAGAGGAGCTTCCAGAGACCACAAGCCCCAAGGAGGAGAACTGTGCAATTCCTGAGCCTGAGGGGAGAGACTATAGCCCAGAGAGGCCAGGACTGAGAACCTCAGGCCTCAAAGAGGAGTTGTCTGCAACTGAGCCCAAGGGAAGAGACTTTATTTCAAGTTTATTTGTATTTAATAAAGTAGAATCCCAGCAGAGGAATTTTGTCTTCTATCCTTTTGGATCGTGTGGAGTTCTTAAGGGAGCCTGAGAGAATGGAAATTGAGTGAGAGAGTGTCTGCTCTACCACTGTAGGTCAGTGGGGCACATTGCAGAACAGACACACTCTGTGACAATTTAATCACTGCAGTGTGTCAATAGTGAAGTCCCAATGTCATCCTGCCTCACTTTATGAAAGGCTCATCTATTCAGGTATTCTTACTCCTTTGGGGGCAAGTGAGTCAAACAGTGGTTGTTCTTGCAAAGTGGGACAACCTTGGTAGCACTTGAAACATGCCGCTGCCTCAAGACACACAGGTGGTGGGCTGGAAGATGGCTTCTGGGCTTCTGCTCTTGAATTTAATTGATGTTCGCACTTGTAGTGCCAAGGAGAGGATGGTGTTCAAGTGCCTTCTGTTTGAAGCAAAACCAAAAGCTTTGATTAGTGAAAATATTTGCCCAGGACAACAGTCCTATTTAGGCTTAGGATTTGTCATGTGACAACAGGAAAGAATGATCAGAAGTGTCACTGTCTTTTAATGTAGCACAAGTAGCTTTATTAGAGGAATAAAGACAACAGCCCTAAAAACACTACTTCACTGAGGAATTTTTTCCTTGCTGCAACTTTCAAGAAACACACACCTTCTATTTTTCCTTTGGCTACACATACTTTACCTCTTGTGCTAGGGTTTTGGGAGGGAGTGTAGAGTCAGCTAAGTCCATTCTATGCCACTGGAGGATTTCATTATTGAATAAGAATCCTCAGTTGGCCACTTAAACTGCTTTTAAGTCAAGGGGTTGATTGCGGACAGGAAAACATGGTACTCTTTCCAAGCTCTGCCCACAAAGTAAATTCCACTCACATGAGATACCATTCACAGTAGATTGTACAGATGTTAAAAATATGACCACGCACGCTCTCTGGGTATCTTGAGCTTGGCTCCACCTCAGTAGGGTCTGAATACACCTAATACTCTGCCTCTTCTGGGCTCTTCAGGTTTTGCTTCCCCTTGCTAAGGCTCTTATGCCTTACTATGCTTCCTGAGCTCTGCTTCCCAGAGGGGGAAGGGCAAAAGTGACTGTAGTCTCCAAACTTCTCTCACTGGTATGCTCCAGTCACTTAGGGCTTCTCTACACAACTGGTTAAGTTGATCTAATTACGTCCCTCGCCTCTAGTGACACAAGTTTCATGCTGTCCACATGGGCACTCTGTAAGCGGGAGATGCTCTCCCGCCAACATAACTTACACATCTCACCAAGATGGAGTCATTATGCTGACTGTAGAGCGCTCTCCCATCGGCATAGCGCGTCTTCAACAGACGTGCTACATTGGTGCAGCTGTGCTGATGTAGTGCTGTAGTCTAGACTTGCCCTTAGATTGTGCAGATCTTCATAATATAATCCTCCCTCTCCTTTCTCACATACTTTGAGCAGTGAATTAACTATGCTGGTGTTTTAAAGTATTATCACTGGACCCACTGAGATGAATGGGCAGGTCTGAGTTTCCTGAACTGTTTCAGGTTCTGTACACACAGACAGATCTTACTGAATCAGTTGCATTCAGTTCAGGATTTTGAGGCTATTTCATCAAGAATAACAGAGACTTTTTTATGAAAGCTTAGTGATTGGAGAGCAGGAAGGTGGCAATAAAGAAGTGCCTGTATACCATACCATTGTGTGCTAGCCCACACCAACACCTCTACTAAGTCTGTTTCATTCTTAGAGACTAATCTTGTAATAAAGCAAAGGTTTTGGCCCCTCTTCTTTTAGCAAGTTCTCTTCTAGTGTCAATGAATGAAGCTCAGTTTACTTTAGTGGAGTTGCAACCATGTATATCTGCAGAGAATTTGGCCCCTTATTTCTAAATTTGTGTTTGGTTTTCCTTATTTCTTCTTGTATAGCCATTGTTCTTTAGTGTAATAGCTAAATAGTAGAGTTTTTTCAATCTATTTTTGTGATATAACAAACAACTGCAGCATGGGGGCCCTGTCCACCTTTTCTAGCACAACAATGAAAACTAAGACCAGTTTTTGTTTGTGTATTAAGTTTTGTGCATATATGCCTGGTTTCACGGCATTTGGATCTCCCAAGTGCCACTCTTCCAAAATTTAATTATCTAAAAAATTGCGTTTCCTTTGGAGAGAACCATTATGGAAGATCAATAAAAACAAAAATATCACATTACTGCTGAACCTAAGACAGCAAAGAATTATTTGCAGAAGGTTGGGGACTGATTACAAAACTTGGGGGTAAAATTCTTGGTTGTGATAATTTATGGTCAAGGATTTTCACATCATTGACTCAAGAACATAGTAATATAATTTTCTCCTGTTCAGGGAATGTGTGTGGTGGGGGAGCAGGAGGATTGTTTGAAAAGAGAAATCATATAGTTGAAAGTCCTCGTAGAGAAGAATGGTAAACTCTAACCCCATGTTTCTTTGGATGGAAGGTTCTGTGATGAGGTACAGACAAAAAGTTAAGGAGTACTTGTGGCACCTTAGAGACTAACAAATTTATTAGAGCATAAGCTTTCGTGAGCTACAGCTCACTTCATCGGATGCTGTAGCTCACGAAAGCTTATGCTCTAATAAATTTGTTAGTCTCTAAGGTGCCACAAGTACTCCTTTTCTTTTTGCGAATACAGACTAACACGGCTGCTACTCTGAAACCAGACAAAAAGTTGTCATTGGCATCTAGAGGAAAGATGTTTTTCTGATTAAAGCACAGGACTGACACTATGGAGATCTGGGATCAATTTGTGACTCTGCCACAGACCTTACGTGTGACCTTGGGACATGTCACTTAATCTTTCTGATTCATTTCCCCATCTGTAAATGGGAATAATAACACTTCCTTTCTCCTACTATGTCTTATTTAGATTTTGAGTTCTTCAGGGTACATTGGTCTTTTATTATGTTTATGTTCAGTGCCTAGCACAATGGGAACTTGATATTGGTTGCATCCTTTAGGCCAGAGGTGGGCAAACTATGGCATGCGGGACCCTCCTGCTCGGCCCCTGAGCTCCTGGCCTGGGAGGCTAGCCCCTGGCCCCTCCCTTGCTGTTCCCTCTCCCCTGCAGCCTCAGCTCACTGTGCCACAGGAGCAGTGCTCTGGGTGGTGGGGCTGCAAGCTCTTGCCAGGCAGTACAGCTGCAGAGGCCTGACCCGGTGCTCTGTGCTGCGTGGTGGCATGGCTGGCTCCAGCCGGGCGGCACGGCTGCCTGTCCTGGTGCTCTGGGCGGTGCGGTCAGGGAGCGGGGGGAATTGGACAGAGGGCAGTAGAGTTCGAGGAGGTGGTCAGGGGATGGGGGTGTGGATAGGAGTTGCGGTGGTCAGAGGACAGAGAACAGGGGGGTTGAATGGGGGCAGGGGTCCTGGGGGGGCAGTCAGGAAGGAGGGGGGGTTGGATGGGGCAGGAGTCATGGGGGGGCCATCAGGGGGTGAGAAGCAGGGGGGGTCAGATGGGGGCGGGGGCCAGGCCACTTCTGGCTGTTTGGGAAGGCACAGCCTCCCCTAACCAGCCCTCCATACAATTTCAGAAACCTGATATGGCCCTCAGGCCAAAAAGTTTGCCTGCCCCTACTTTAGGCGATATTGTAAAATAAGTAAACAATATGGAAATAATGAAACTGGTTTAACACTTACCATAGTCACTATTAAAAACTTGCCAGTTGGCTTAGATAACAATTTTACTGCAGAATTCCAGACACTGCAAATATTTTGGAGTCCCCTTCTCTATTTATCTCAGGCAAAGAGGGACCACTGTGTCTTGTTTTCTCTTGTCTTTTTTTTCTGCTCCTTTCCATTCTGTCTCATTACTTTTATATTTCTTTGTAAACTTGCAGTATGATGCATTCATGTAACTGTTCTTGGAGTTTATATTTATGCTTAATTTTTCTGTACTACTTGCCAAAAAAACTCTGCTAAATGGTAAGCAAAAAAAAAAATGTAAAAGGTGAAAGGTTAAGAATTTGCATTGCCCCATGTACAGCGCTTTCTAGAATGCTCATTGCTTGCTTCAACAGCCTATGCCACAACAGCAGAAATCACTCAAAGTTGCTGTTAAGATAGGGCTTGAGTTTACGATGAGTTGCTTGCAGCATTTCATGTTTAGGATCAAAGCGTTCCTTCTCCTCTATTTATTTTCTCTTCTTGCCTGCCTCCCCCAACAGTGGGGTCAGATTTGTAAATATAGCCAATGTCACTGCAAAGCTTTTGTTTGTGCTCTGTTTTCTTTATGAAGAAGAGTTACTGCAAATCCCCCTTTGCATAATGGACTGCTTTGAGAAGATGTCAGTCATACAATGAGTTCTGAGATATTTAGGGACAATAAGGACCAGGATGTGGATGTCTTTATTTTCATTAGGAAAATTATCCCTTACACTTTGAAGAAGGTGTATATGTTTGTATGTATATAATACCAGGCAGACATGAGTGAGCCCTATTAGCTATGCTGGGCTTTCACAAAAATGGCAGGATCCGCAGTTTTTTCTCTACCACTTCTCAATAAAGTGTCATTAAGGCTAATGGAGAAGCAGCAGTGGTAGATTACTGCAAGGGCCCAGGGGCCCCAGCCAATTTGTGAGCCCTGGAAAAATCTCCCCCACTGTGCCCCAGGGCTGGAAGAGCTCTTGTTCCCCACGGTGGTCCTGGGGGTGGGTGGGTGGGGAGGGCACAGAGCTTCACCGGTCTCAGGGCTGCAGCAGGGAGGGAAGGAGCAAGCAGGGGGCAGGGCCGTGGCAGAAGGGGTGGGGTGGGGCGGGGCCACAGTTCCGGCATGCCCTCCCCCAGTCCCCTTGCTCCGGCCCAAGGCGCCAGAATACCTTAATCTGCCTCTGGGAAGCAGTTATGGTCTTTCTGTCCTGTTCCTTCAGCCATCAAGGGGCTAAGATGTAGGAAACTCCTAATTTCTGTCCCATTTTGACTATTGTCACAAGAAGCAGAAGATACTGATAAGGCTAGTTGGGATTTTCTCAACAAAATATTTTTTGGTGAGAAAATCCCGATTAATCAATACCGCAACTTTTATCAAAAATTTATCTCTTTTAACCTGAAGGTTTCTCAAATCCACACAGATAAGCCAATAGCTAGGTCTCCCATATCCCGGGTGAGCATCCTGATCACTAGGCTATTGGCTGTTTAGGGATCCCCCTCTTCACACTGAAAAATTTCCAAAGGTCTGGTTTCTTATCCCAATGTAGAGTGAAACCAAATGTTGAAACCTCCATATTTTTCTTGGAATTCTTGTTTTCCAGCCAGCCCTAATAATGACCTCTACAATATGAACCTGACGGATGCCAGGTGACTGGGGACAGGAAGTAAAGACTAGCACTTCTTACCAGCACTTGTGGATGTCACATATTGGCATAATCTGCCCAAATTCCAGGGGGGAGCTGAAGGAAATCAGGTTTTGCTAGTGTAAATGCAACATTTAGGGCTAGTGACATTCCCAGCCATATTCCTATATTCGGTCATGCTTTATCAAGTATATCCAAAGGTGAATGGGTATGATTAAATATACTTGCGACAAATTTGGAATTTAGCCCTTTGTTTTTTTCTCTTAAGAGCAATATTTTCTCCTGAACAGTTCAATTAATTTGAATCTAGTGGAAGCCTAGGTGAATTGTGAGATCTGCATATGGAAAGCACACATGCAGATGTACAGACACAAATTACCTTTGTGGAGTTTCTTTGTTGAGCAACTGTGTAGTTAAACTTTTTTCTTTAACCTGAGCAAAAAGCATTGTACTTTATTTAATTTCTCTCTCTTTTGTTAGCACAGCAGAGTCAGGGGGATGGCTGCTTTGTCTGACCTCCCCTCCAGGGGGATAGTAACTATAATGGGTTTAATTAACTGTGTAGTATTGACGTAATTAGTTATCCGAGTGATTATACTACTTTAATAAAAGCACTTCATTTGGGATGCATTTCTTTTCTACATATACAGAGCCCTACACCTATATTTCATAACTGTCTAGACATCAGAACCATGTGCATATTTTAACATCAGCTCTTGAGAGAGTGGTTATTTTGCATGGCTTAAGATAATTGGGAAGTAATGATTTTGCCCCCTGGTTTCAGACTTGCTTGCCTACAAAGAGTGAAGGAACTGTGGGGGAGGGGCAGTTGCTCATTTTATGTAAACTAAAAGGGATGGGGGAAGGGCTGTATTTTAGAAGCCCTGCTCTTTAGGAACTGTTTCTTTTTAAGGTAGCAATTCACAGAGACAATAATACTACAGGGAATTTGGGGTGTTTCATCTGTCGGTGAAGTAGCTACTATATGTGTATACACTATATGTATTGATTATTTATAAACATTCATATTTCTCTAGGTATACATCACATAATCATACATACTAATGTATGTATCATCCATCCATTTATATTATGAATGGTAGTTAAATGCATACATTCTGCCTAAGCAGCACTAACTCTTCTTATCACACAGCCTAGTGGACAATAGAGAATGCATTTTGTTTTTTGTGGGGAAGCAATCCAGTGTGATTGATCCCTTTGGCTAATCTTTAAGAGCAAATTTACAATGAGAGATTACCATATGAAAATGTCAGTTATATCATATGAATGACCTCAAGAAAAAGAGAACAAAGGTAAAAGGTCTTAGGGAAGAGATTAACTAGCTGTGCATGGATCAATCCACAACAAAACACCATGCATGAACTCCTTTAGCCTACCTCACACTTCATAGCTTGGGGGAGGAATTCCTATCTGATAAAATATACTAAGAGAATAATACATTCCATTCAGTCTCTTTTGCAGGTAGGAGGTATCATTTCTTTCCCCTCTGCTTTGCTTTATCTTGCATGTTTAAGAATATTTTTCCTCTGGTCTCCTGCATCTCTTTAAGAAAAGGAGTACTTGTGGCACCTCAGAGACTAACAAATTTATTAGAGCATAAGCTTTCGTGAGCTACAGCTCATGAAAGCTTATGCTCTAATAAATTTGTTAGTCTCTAAGGTGCCACAAGTACTCCTTTTCTTTTTGCGAATACAGACTAACACGGCTGCTACTCTGAAACCTGCATCTCTTTAGTTTGCAGAACTGTGCTGCAATCCCTTCAGCCTGCCTTTCTTTCCCTGTTGAGAGAGAGAGAGAGAGAGAGAGAGATGGAAATCACTGCAGGCATTTGACTGCTTCATGCAGCACAGGATTGAACGCTATGGGTCATCACAACAGCCAAATACATAAGCAAGTTCCCATGAAAGCCAAGCAAACTGGGAAAGAAATGCCTGAGAGATGGGACCTGCAAACACTGCTTGTTCTCTAATCACGAGGGATGCTCCTCTAAAGCCCCTGTCCCTCATTAAATCAATAAAATCAAGTGTCCTTTATTTTAATCCTCTAATCCAGCAGCAAGGAGAGAGGCCTAAGCTTTTCCTTTCATTGTTTCAAACAAATAGCTGGGATGAAACTGGCAAAGGTTGATTCCTTTACCTTGGTGTTTGTGAAAATGTCACTAAGAAGACAGCTGCTGGGCATTTAGCCACTTTCCTTCAGTGGTGCAAAAAGAGATCTGTGACAGCCTAGCTACAAATACTGTAGCTTTCTAAGACATTTTGTTTGGTTTGATGTTGTGCTGCAATGACAAGAGAGGAAGGATCTGTTAAGTACCAGCTGCATGAATCTTTGGATTGAAGTTTTACAGCCTTAGATCCTCTTTTATACAGTAAAGGGGAGATGAAAGCAAATAACTCACATGTCATGAAACAGAGGTATAGTGCAGTTCTGAATGGCTTAGCATTCTTAGTAAGCATTTGATCAAAATTCTGACAAAGAAACTGCACTGTCATTTAGTGAGGTTGTGAACATAGTAAAAAGAAAAGGAATACTTGTGGCACCTTAGAGACTAACAAATTTATTTGAGCATAAGCTTTCGTGAGCTACAGCTCACTTCATCGGATGCATTCGATGAAGTGAGCTGTAGCTCACGAAAGCTTATGCTCAAATAAATTTGTTAGTCTCTAAGGTGCCACAAGTACTCCTTTTCTTTTTGCGAATACAGACTAACACGGCTGCTACTCTGAAACCTGTCATTAACATAGTAAAAGTATCTCTAAAATCTTACTGCTCCTTGGTCAGTCTCTTGTCAGCTTGAATGTGATTGCATTAACAAGGAATGATGAACAGTTAGAAAATCACCAAACCCTATTTAAGCCATTCTCTGTACAAATCCATTAAAGCTAAAGTGGGAAAGAGACATATGTTAGATCTTCCATATACATTTCATTTTGGGAATTATCTGGCCAGGGACATGGTATTGGCACTTTTCTTGTAAGACCATGTTTAAAAATGGTTCTTTATCAAGATAGTGAAATCACTCAAATCTGTCCACCAGAATGATTCACCCAGTGTCAGTGATCTTACATATGTGAATTTCAATACAGTAGGGTGAAAATGGTGAATGACATAAGTGGGGATTGGCACTCTTCTGTTTTCTCAATATTTGATATGATCTAGAAAAATTCTTGATATACGTTTCTTACCAGACAGATGCCACTCAAATGGTTTTGCTGGCCAGTTTAGATAGGGTCTAATTACATTATAAATTGTACAGTTACCCAGGTATAACAGTTTTGTAAGGGACTAAGTTATTTAGCCAATAAAATCTTGTGGTATCACCTGGGGAAACATCAAACTTTGTAGTTAGTCTCCAGGGCTATAACTCTGGCACCTTTCATGAGCATTAAAATGCACTAAATTTGAAAGAGAAAATGAAACAGTGATGAATAATCTCTCTGCTTCTTGTGGTTTGTGCTAGACATCATAATAAGAAAAAAGTCCTCTGCCATTGCCTTCAATTTAGCTAACCTCACAATTGAACAGTGTGTAAATGTAGTTCCTAAATATAATATATGGAGACTCTAGCACAATACTTGGAAAAAATTTCGCTGCGTCTATTCTTCACAAGCAACTTGGCTCTATGAATCCAGATCTATTAAATACGAAGATTGCAAGGAAGGAAGGTGACTTGAGGGAAAACTTCCTCTAAATAAAAGTTCTAAAAGGATTTAAAACAAAAAAGCATAAGCCAGGATAGAATTCAGCTCATTCTTCCTGAGCTGAATGAGCATTGTAAGGGTAATATGACTTTTGTCAGTAAAGTAAGCTGATATGACTCTGAAAGAGAGGAAGGATGTATTGTGGTCACGGCACCTAAGTGGGTCTCAGAAAAATTTGGGTTCAATTCTTGGCTCTACTGCAGTGACCTTGGGCAAGACACTTAATCTGTCTCTGCTTCCGTTCCCTACCTGTAAAATCAGGACAGTCTTAACAATACTTCCTTTGTGTTGTCTAGTTAGATTGTAAACTATTGGAGGCAAAAATTCTCTTTCTATGTGTTTTCATGTGTCTAGCACACTAGGGTCCTGATCTCAGTTCATTGCCCTAGATGCTACTGGCACACAAATAACTACAAACAAGGTTCAGGTCTATTGGGTAGGAAGGTACTATTTTTATTCAGTCAGCTCTCAGAGTGGAACAGCACACTGAGCACCAGACCCAACTTTTTAAAATGTTTTCCAGACTCCTGCAACTGCTCTGCAACACTTTTATGCAAACCTGGCCAAAACTATGCCTCAAGAGATGTACATCTCTCTCTATACAGGTCCTAAGAGATAACTTGATGACCCTTCAATCAGTGTCTGAATCAATGTAATGCTAGACTCAGGAGTATTCTACTAATAATTAGCTGCCACGCTCCAGCTGCCCAGCTCTGAAAGCAGCGCCGCCACCACCAGCAGCGCAGAAGTAAGGGCAGCAGTACAGCAAACCCTCCTACAATAACTTGGTGATCCTCCCACACCTCCTTTTTCGGTCAGGACCCCTACAAATACAACACAATGAAATTTCAGATTTAAATAGCTGAAATCATGAAATTTATGATTTTTAAAATCCAATGTCTGTGAAATTCACCAAAATGGACACTGAATTTGTATTCCTGCTTGTAATAACACCATTACATACAGGATGCCAAGACATGTCTCTGTATATTAAGAAATGTATTAACTAGAGCTAATCAGAATAACTTAGATGAAACCATTTTCCATCTAAGAATACAGTTTTTTAGAAATTAAAACACTTTGTGAAATCATGTTGATTTCACCAAAGCTTTGTTTTGGAGAAGAAAATTGGGGGCAGGGCAAGGAGAGGTATGACAATGTTGAAATGTCTTTTTTTCAGCATTTTTCAGAACAAAACATTTCAATTTTTCATTTCAAAATGACTTTTCATTTAGATTTTTTTGTTGATTTTCTTTTGCTGAGAATATGTAAATTTTCAGATTTCTTTCCTGATTGGAATTGAGGCAAATTTCAAAACCCTCCACAAAATGGAATTTCCATTCTCTAATTAATGTTTCTAATACTCTCAAATCAAACCATCTGGTAAGACAGGGTAATAAGATTTGTTTCGATACTGAAGTACACTTTGGCTTTAGAAGATATAAAGGACTATGATGTGCTTCAGATTGTACAAAATGTGAATGGCATGAAACATCTCACAAAAGAGAGTGAGATAATGCAGACAATAAAGGGCTACTGCCACAGTTATGTGAATGAGCTAAAACGTAAACGTATCTGAAATATCTGACCTGCCCAGCCTCCTTGTATTAATAACCATATATTTTACATGATTTACCAACAATCTAATTCTCCATTAAAGTTTTTGAAGAAAACCTTACTGAAAATCTGATAACATGATTTAGTGACACAACTCTTGGTCCCTGTCATGCAATCCTTTTACTAGCAAAATTCCCAGGAACTTGAGGGCTGTTTTGACTAAGGATAACAGGTGTGGCTTTTTACTACCCTGATTGCTATGTATTAGAGAACCGAAGAAGCACATGACACTGTATAAACACAAGAATCTAAGTGCAGTTTTACTTTGAAGAATGATTGTGTAGAAACGGTAACTTTTTATTTAACAGAGCTGAGTCTTGATGTATTCAATCATATTTTATCACCTTAGTGACATAAAATAAGTTTGTATTTCTGTTGGCTCATATTAACCATGCAGAGCCTATACAACTATGGGTGAGGAATCTGGACTCTATTCTAATACATACATGTGAACGGAATAACTAAACACAAATTTCTGCTCTGTTATGTATGTGCCACTGCACTGAAGACAAAGGTGTTGCACAGGTGTAACTGAAGTAGAATTTGGCCTGCAGAATGTTTATTATGAAGTATGAGTCCCAAAAGACACAGCTTGACTGTCAGAACCCAGATTGAGTTTGCAGAGCTGGCTGTTGCATCCTGTTACATAAACTCAACAAATGTGACTTGAAAGTCATTTGAGAGACCATAAATATGGACAGGTTTCAGAGTAGCAGCCATGTTAGTCTGTATTCGCAAAAAGAAAAGGAGTACTTGTGGCACCTTAGAGACTAACAAATTTATTAGAGCATAAGCTTTCGTGAGCTACAGCTCACTTCATCGGATGCATCCGATGAAGTGAGCTGTAGCTCACGAAAGCTTATGCTCTAATAAATTTGTTAGTCTCTAAGGTGCCACACGTACTCCTTTTCTTTTCATAAATATGGAAGCCACAATGCCATTTTACTGCATTTTATTTTTGACTGCTCTTTCAGATTCAGAAACATTTGAAGAGGATAGTTTCAATTCTGGGAACTGAACCAGAAATGCCTTAGATGCTACAAAAAAAAGTTGATCTTATGATCTATCCAGCTGTGACCAGAAGCAGAAGCACTGGAAAGCTCAGGAGAAAGCCTGTTCTTGTAAATTTTCCAATGCAGTGTTGCAGACTTGAGTATGAAATGATTCATATATATCCTAGAAACCTTTCAAGATTCACTCATTGCTAGTTGCAATTTATCAGTTCAAAATTGTTAATAGAGCTAGTAAAAATAATACAAAATATTGCAAATAAAATTTTGGCCAACTTTGTAGATTTTGTCAAATATCTGAAAAACTTTGTCAAATAATGGACAAAAAACATACAAATAATCAAATAAACCATATGAATATTATCAAACTATCTGTAGTGATAAAAATCATTGTTATCTTTGATGTGCCAGAATGGCTAAACATCATGATTTTTCTTTTTTAGAAAGTGCTCAAGAATCAAGTTTGTCAGCTGAAAAGACACCGTGCTTTTATTAATTGAATGAGTTTAGAATGCATCTGCTCGTGCTAATGAAACTATCTAGTTCAATGGTTCTCAAAGCCAGTCCGCAGTTTGTTCAGGGAAAGCCCCTGGCACGCCGGACTGGTTTGTTTACTTGCTGCGTCCGCAGGTTCGGCCAATCGCGGCTCCCACTGGCCGCGGTTCGCCGCTCCAGGCCAATGGGGGCTACGGGAAGGTTGGCCAGCACAACATGGAGGTTGGCCTGCGCTGCTTCCTGCAGCCCCCATTGGGTTGGAGCGGAGAACCGTGGCCAATGGGAGTTGCGATCGGCCGAACCCGCGGACGCGGCAGGTAAACAAACCGGTCCGGCGCGCCAGGGGCTTTCCCTGAACAAGCGGCAGACTGGCTTTGAGAACCACTGATCTAGTTAACTTTAAGCATACTTGTAACAGATGAACTTGGGTCTTAAAAAACAAAGAAATCCCTACTCAAACACACAGAACAAGGAGCCAGAGATACCAAAGCAGCAATAAAAATAAAGAACCATAATAAAGAACATAAAAACGGCTATACTGGGTCAGACCTAATGTTCATCTAGCCCAGTATTCTGTCTTCTGACAGTGGCCAATGCCAGGTGCTCCAGAGGGAATGAAAAGAACAGGTAATCATCAAGTGATCCATCCCATGTCACCCATTCCCAGCTTCTGACAAACAGAGGTTAAGGACACCATCCCTGCCCATCCTGGCTAATAGCCATTGATGGACCTATCCTCCAAAGTAGTCTGGACAATGATTATACCCACTTACAGAAGAAGGAACAGGTAGTTATCTCTGGAGACATTTCCTCATATAGCTTTGCTTGGATGAACGTCTTGCAACTACTTTTAAGATGTGCCCGATGTTAAGTCTCAGCTATATCTTCTATAAAGCATTGTAAATGGACACATGAATTCAAATTAATCATACTTGTGCATGTAGAAATTATCAGTGTAAGCAGAGTCTGGATGAGCTCTCCCCTGACATCTAGTGGTGAGCTGTGGAAAAAGACTTCAGAAGCTGATCTCATTTGCATGGACACACCTACCCTGCCTAGGTGCTCAGCATGATGGGACTGCTTGCCCAAATGACCACTTTTGGCTGGTGTTGGATCCCCAGTCTCCTTGTTATTGGGGCAGGAGTAATAAAGGGTTGCTATCCTTGCTGTGTGAACCAAGGGCAGCAGAACTGTACCTGGCATACCCCAATGGAGGGACTCACTGTCAGCTGAACAACACTTGCTAGGCAGGGGACATTGGTTCCAAAGCTCAATGAGCTGAGGGAGGGTGGGTTTTGTTTAAGGGTTAGACACTATTTGATCCTTCCTCTCTCTATGATATAATAAAAGAGCTAATTTAGACTCAATTGAGAGTCTTGTTACATGCTACAGAGCTGAAATCACTGATACCTAGGTTTAAGTATTAGACCTACTTTGGGACGTGTCTCTATTGCAAGAGACTACACAGTATGCACCAGCAGTGTAGATACCCCACTAACAGCTGAAATCCCTGAGAGCTATGTTAAGTGTGTGTTGGGGGGCCCTGAAGACATCTTGGTGAGCGGGCAGCTGGCAGAGAGGCATGGTGAGCAGCTAGCAGGGTGGCTGGCAGAGAAGCTTGACCAGCAGGGCGGTTGGCAGAGAAGCTGGTGGAGAGGGTCAGAGCAGAGCCCTGTTGAGGTGTGGCAATCAGCTGTTGGAGCAACGAGTGAGTGCCTGAGCAGTGCAGCGTTTAAGGTGCCTCCTTATCCACCCTCTTCCCCCCCCCAGCCTTCCAAGAGGTGAACTCTGGGGCTGCACTGGCCAAAGACAGCAACTGTGAGTAGGGTACAGAGAAGGGATGGGCATGTTAAAGGGACTTTTGGGTTGCTGGACTTAAGACCCTGAGGGGAAAAGGACACTGCCCAACTTACTTGAGGTGGGTCTTTTGCTCATGGTTTGTGTTTACGAGCCCTAGTTGCGGTGTTTTCCCAAATTTTATGCTGAGTTAATTCCCTCCTTTTATTAAAAGGTTTTGCTACACTCAGACTCTGTGCTTGCGAGAAGGGACGTATCGCCTCTTAGAGGGGCCCAGGGTGTGTGTGTAATTGTTCCAGGTCACTGGGTGGGGGCTTGAGCTGGTTTTGTGTTTTATTGTTGAAAAGGAACCCCTAGATACTGAACCCGGCCCTTGTTGCTGCTGGCTTCACCTGGCATAAGGATTACATCAGCAAAGATTAGAGTTAATAGATTCAGAGTTTTAGACCAAAACAGACCATTGGATTATTCATCTGATCTCAGACAGGTAGTTAAACTCCACCCAGTTACCCCTGTAACTTGTGTTTGACTAAAGCACATCTTCCAGAAAGGCATCCAGCTTGACTGAAGACCTCAAGAAATGGAGTTTTCTGTGGGAGTTTGTTCTAATGGTGAATCACCCTCACAAAATCTAATTACTAATTTGATTTCATCTTCCATCCATTGATTCTAGTTATTTCTGTCTCCTTTAGATTAAAGAGCCCTTTAGTACCTGGTATCTTCTTCCCATGAAGGTACTTGTATATTGTAATCAAGTCACCTCCCAATCTTCTTTTTGATAAATTAGACAAGCTCTTTAAGTCTCTTATTCTAAGGCATTTTCTCCAGCTCTGAAATAATTTTTGCAGCTCCTTTCTGCATCCTCTTCTCTTTCTGCATCCTTGTTAAAATGTGGACCAGAACTGGATGCAGTGTTCATGTAGAAAGGTAAAATTGCATCCTCACTCCTACTCATTACTCCTTTGTTAATGAATCCTTTTTTGTTGTTGTTGCTATTGCTTCACATTGGGAGCTTACATTGAGTTCCTTGTCTAGTATGACTCCTAAATGCTATTCAGAGATGCTTACCAGCATACATTCCCCCATTGTGTAGATATAGCCTGCAGAGTCAACCCATACCTGCTGATAGTGGGGCATAGTGAGGGCAGCAGCTTCATCAGATTTACTGAGCATGCTCAGTCCATGTAAGCATGCTCAGTATGCTTTGACTCTGATGGTCTGCATTCCATGTTCCTAGATATGTCTTTTTGCAAAATGCCTTTTAATATAGTGAAATGCAAGAGTCCAGGTTTGTTTAATAGTATTGAGCAGGGCCTTGAAGGTAAGGATGAGAAGTTTGAAGCCAGAATAGACGTCTTTTACATAAGCACAGTGGGATATAGTTTTGGTGTGCTCAGTTGCTTATCAGAGCTCTGTCCTCTCATTGCAATACTGGTGTCTAAGTTCTTGGAACAAATCAACAGATTTAGATCCTGCCAGTGAATACACAGAATTCTTTTAGTGCATTTTGGAATTAAAATTGTATCTGTACAACACTTTCTGTATTTTGTAAAGGAGGCAAAGAATTGCAGTGTTGCAGGGATATTAGTTCCTTAGGCGTTGTGTACTCTGAGGAAGTTTACAAAAAAACTCCCACTGAATGTTTGCATTAATGGTAATCATAGCTAAGATAAGGCCCCATGGTGCCTCTCTCGCATAGTTACAAATGCTTTTGTCTAGGTTTCCAGGAAGCTTAACTAATATGGTGGAAACCACTGAGAGTTCTCTATCCTAGGGTTCCCATCAGTTGAGTTGAATTGGAGATAGGTGTGTGTGTGTGGTTGGTTGGTTGGTGTTGGGGGGAGGTTGTTTGCTTGTTTTTGGTAAATTTCTCTTTTTGGTAGTCATGACCTAAATTGTGTTATCCCTTGGTGTTAGATGAAGGGAAAAGGTGACGACACACCTCTGCCCCACGAATAACAAAATATAGCACTTCTCAAAGAAATCAAGCGAGTGTGACAATGAAAATTAGGAGATAAAGAGAATTCCCAAGTGGCCTCATTTTTATGTGTGTTGTTGTAATAGAAGACAGGTGGCTTGTTATTTTAAAACCTGGAGAGGGTTCATGAAACATTAGATGTGAAATAGCTTCAAATATCACAACACAGAATGAAGTTAACAACATGCCTTCCACGAGGTTCAGCACATTACTAGGTTATATGGTTTCGTTCACTACATCACAAGTTCACATTGCTTATTCAGTGTGTGTATGAATGGTTTCAGATGCAAAACATTTAATTAATTAAATAACCTTCCCAAAGACATTATATATTTCATGTGTCAGACACAGGATCATAAGAACGGCCATGCTGGGTCAGACCAATGGTCCATCTTGCCCAGTATCCTGTCTTCTGACAGTAGCCGATGCCAGATGCTTTAGAAGGAATGAACAGAACAAGGCAATTATTGATTGATCCACCCATCATCCAGTCCTTGCTTCTGGCAGTCTGAGGTTTAGGGACACCTATAGTATGAGGTGGTGTCCCTAACCATTGTGGTTAATAGCCATTGATGGACTTATCCTCACTGAATTTATCTAATTCCTTTTTGAACCCAGTTATACTTTTTGCCCTTCATAACATCTCCTGGAAATGAGTTTCACAGTCATCCTGTGTAATTGTGTGAAAAATACTTTATTTTGTTTTAAACCTGCTGCTTATTAATTTCATTTGGTGACCACTGGTTCTTGTGTTCTGTGAAGGGGTAAATAACACTTCCTTATTCACTCTCTCCACACCATTAATGATTTTATAGACCTCTGTCATATTCCTCCTTTGCAAAAACAACAAAGAGTCCTTGTGGCACCTTAGAGACTAACAAATTGATTTGGGGACAAATAAATTTGTTCATCTCTAAGGTGCCACGAGAATGCCTCGTTGTTTTTGCTGATATAGACTAACATGGTTACTACTCTGATTCCTCCTTAGTAGTCTCTATTCTAAACTGAACAGTCCAATGCTTTTTTAATCTCTCCTTGTACAGAAGCTGTTCCATAGAACTAATTATTTTTGTTCCCCTTTTCTGTACTTTTTTCTAAAGCTTTTCCTTACACTAGCATTTTTATTGGTAAAACTTTTGTCAGTCAGGGGTATGAAAAAAAACCCTGATCAACATAAATTTCACCAACAAAAGCACTGGTACAGACAACACTATGTCAAAGGGAGACGCTCTCTCGCCGACATAGCTACTGCCGCTCATTGTAGGTGGTTTAATTACCGACCGGAGAGCTCTCTCCAATTAGCATACAGTGATCACACGGGACACCTTTCAACAGCACTGTGCTGCTGTAAGGTCTGTAGTGTAGACCTAGCCTAATTCTAGAACAGTATATCTTTTTTGAGTTGGGGCTACCAGAACTATATAGTATTCAAGATGTGGGCAAACTCTGGATTTATATAGTGGTATTATATTTTCTGTCTTATTATCTATCCATTTCCTAATAGTTCCTAATATTCTGTTAGCTATTTTGACTGCTGCTGCACATTGAGTGGATGTTTTCAGAGAACTATCCACAATGACTCCAAGATCGCTTTCTTGAGCGGTAACAGCTAATTTAGTCCCCATCATTTTGTTTGTGTAGTTGGGATTATTTTTTCCATTGTGCCTAACTTTGCCTTTATCAACATTGAATTTCATCTGCCATTTTGTCATCCAGTCACCCAGTTTTGTGAGATCCCTTTGTAACTCTTCATAGTCAACTTTGGCTTAACTATCTTGAGTTAATTTTGTATCTTCTGCCAATTTTGCCACCCTACTGTTCACCTTCTTTTCCATTATGAATATGTTGAACAGTACAGGTCTCAGTAGAGATCCTTGGGGGACTCTGCTATTTACGTCTCTCTATTGTGAAAATTGACCATTTACTCCTACCCTTTGTTTAATTTAAAATAAAGACCATATTACTATATTTGACTCTCTGCTTTCTTTCACATATAGTGCCACTTTCCCACCAGTGCAATCTATTTTGTCATTCCTATATATTTTGTACCCTGGTATTACTATATCCCATTGATTATTATTGTTCCACCAAATTTCTGTGATACCTATTATATCAATATCCTCATTTACTATGTCACTCAAGTTCACTTGTCTTAGTATTTAGGCTTCTAGCACTCATATACAAGCACTTATCAAATTTGTCAATATTTATTTATTTGTCTGCCTTCATGTGATGTAATTGAATGGGACTCTTTTTTTTCCCATTTGACTGTTTCTCTTCGGTTCCTACTTCTACTTCATATACATCTATCTTCTCCTTTTGTGGGGTATAGTGTGTCCCCTTTAATAAATCCTCCCCTATGGGGCATTTCAATCCAAACCCAGTGTTCCTCTGCACCTGTCAGGTTTCCCCCAGCCCTTAGTTTAAAACTCATCTATAACCTTTTTAATTTTACATACCAGCAATCTGGTTCTGTTTTGCTTTAGGTGAAGCCCATCTTTCCTATATAGGCTCTTCCATTCCCAAAAGGTTCCCCAGTTCCCAATAAACCTAAAACTCTTCTCCCTAGACCGTGATCTCATCCATGCATTGAGACCCTGAAATGCTGCCTGTCTAACTGGCCCTGTGCATGGAACTGGAATTCTAACATGGAGATTCTGGACTTTAATCTCTTACCTAGCAGCCTAAATTTGGCCTCCAGGACCTCTCTTCTACTTTTCCCTATATCATTGGTATCTACATATACTATGATCACCAGTTCCTCCCCAGCACTGCACATAAGTCTATCTAGAGTTTCAAGAAGTATGCAACCTTCATGCCCAGCAAGCAATTTACCATGCAGTTTTCCCATTACTAGTGCTTGTCTCTTCCTAGTAACTGGAGTCGCCTTCCCCCAGATGGGTGTCCTCAATGCAAGAGGATACCATGATGTCATCTGGAAGGAGGGTCCCAACTATGGGATCATTTCTCTTCATTCTGGCTTGCTATTCTCCTTCTCCAAGAATTTCATCCTCCTCAACAGCGCACATGCTGTCAGACTAAGGATGGGACCACTCTACTATGTCCCTGAAAGTCTTGTCTGTGTACTTCTGTCTCCTCCACTTTAGACACTTTGGTCTCAAGAGCCTGTGCTTGGTTTCTGAGGCCATGAATTGCTTACACCAAAGGCACATGTAGGCCACCAGTCCACAAGTCAGGTCCATGTTGCATTCAGTGCAATAAACTGGATAGCCCCCACTCTGCTTCTGGATTTCTGCCTGCTTTGTTTTTACTCATGCAGGGATTTTTGTTCTTTTTTTTGCAGGGGCGGGGGGGAATTATTGGTTAGAGTAAGTTTGTTAGATGTATCTGGTTCTCATGTATCTAAACTCAACTCACCTGTTCACTACCCCCTCTGGTCACTTAGAAGCCGGCTTTTTATACCCCTGTTCTCCCTGAGTTAGCCCAGCCCCCTTGTCAAGGGATCCTAAAGGCATTAGGGATCAAAGGATAACAGGCTAGCGCCTTGTTCGTATGGTCTCAAGCTGCTTGGCTTAGAACACCGCCCCCAAAACAGACCACACTATAAACTTCAATCAAGTAGGCATACAGTAAACAAGTAAGCACACAATAAACAGAGAAACTAATTTGGGTAGTTTCTATTTTATCATGTCCTTTTGTGTGAATACCATATAGCAAGTATGTTCAAGTGGGCCCTATTGCTACACCATAGAGCCCTATTTACTTTAATTTAGGGGTTGTCAGGAAATGTAGGGTTGGAAGGAACCTCAGGAGGTCTTGTAGTCCAGCCCCTTGTGCTGAGGCAAAATCAAGTAAACCTACGCCATAAATGAGTGTTTTTTGTCTAACCTCTTCTTAAAAGCCTCCAATGATGGCAATTCTATCACCTCCCTCAGAAACCTGTTCCAGAGCTTAATGATCCTTATAGTCAGAACGTTTTTCCTAATATCTAACCTAAATCTCCCTTGCTGCAGATTAAACCCATCACTTTTTGTCCTATCTTCAGTGGACATGGAGAACAATTAATCACTGTCCTCTTTATAACAGCCCTTAAGATATTTGAAGACTGTTTCAATTCCCCCCCTCAGACTTCTTTTCTCAAGACTAAATATGCCGGGTGGGTTGTTTGTTTGTTTTTAAACCTTTCCTCATAGGTCAGGTTTTCTAAACCTTTTATAATTTTTGTTGCTCTGGTCTCTCTCTCCCTCTCTCTCCAATTTGTCCACATCCTTTCTAAAGCATGGCACCCAGAACTGGACATATTACTTCAGCTGAGGCCTCACCTGTACTGAATAGAATGTGACAATTACCTTCAGAGTCTTACCTATGATGCTACAGTTAATGTACCCCAAAATAATTACCCTTTTTTGTAACTGCATCACATAGCTGGCTCATATTCAGTTTGTGATCCACAAGGACACACAGATCATTGTCAGGTGCTCTACCACATACCTAGTTATTCCCCATTTTGTATCTGTTTTTATCCACTTTTCTGGAAGTGAATATACAGCCCTTGGACTGAAAGCTGTTATAGTCTCTGTCAATTGTCTCTAACAATTTATCACTAGCGAAATCTCTCTCAAACCATAAATATTTTAAAAATAGTAATCAAGTTGCCTAAATATATTTGGGGCCTAGTTTCAGATTTGTGTTTGGCCAACCTTTAACTACAAAAATATGCTTTTCTTTGGGGGTGAGGGATGGTACTTTAACTTAAAGTGTACTAAAGACGTTTAATATTTTGGAAAAGAAAAAGACTTACAATGATTTGAATAAGTAGGCCAGTGAAATTTACAGAACATGTGCATTGGCTAGTACAATTTCATACTCTCTGGATCATTTGAAGGCATTAAATAGATATTGTAAGGCTAGGATCATCTATATTTTAAAAGAAATCTATATAACTGTGCCATTATTGATATCTTAGATGATTAAAACTTACATTTTGAAAATGTGCCTCAGCTCTCATTGAGTCCCTTTTCTGCTATCCCAATGGTATAAATGGTATTTAAAGCTGCTCCAAACAGGTAGCAGAACATTCTTCTGGGAGTAGAGGGTGTGCTGGGGGTGGGGAGAAGGTATGCCAATGGTAGCAGGGTGTGGGGCTGGGACCCTTTTGGCACAGTTCCAGTTAGCATAATTTAAGAGGCTTAAGGGCTACTCTGAGTTATGCCAGGAAAGGGATTGTTTCAGCTCCTGTAGCCCCAGATTCAGAGGAACAGAATGGTGGTTTAAAGCTACTTCCATCCTGGCCCCATCCCTTCTCCAGATGTTCTGAGGCTCAAGCCCATGATTCCCTTTTCAAATCTGCTGTGCCATTATTTTTTATACATTTACTTTTTCAGTCACGTATATGTTAACTCTTCCTAGAGCCCACTCCTACAGTACCTGCACAGGGCACTTAAATGGTAGCAGTGGGTGCTCAGAATATCAGGCCTGTAGGAGAGGAAATGAAAGTCTGGAACATAGGGCCTGGTGCAAGGCTTGAGACCTGAACCAAAGTCAGCAGAAGCCATGCATGAGCAAAAGTCAGGCCCTTCCATAAAGCAAACGCTTGCTTACAAGTTCACTGTCTGGTACATGAACTTGGCAAAAGCATGACTAGTGTTGCTAAAACACAGGCAGTCCTAAGTAGTACTTGGAACCGGGTGTTCATGTAAACACATTTCAGAAGGATAGTACAAGTACACCCCAATATAGAGCTATGGCATAAACACAATCCTGGGTGATGAGCACCCAAAACTGCCACTGAATTCAGAGAGATGGGTGCTCAGCGCCTCTGGAAAGCAGGCCACTTGTAAAATATCTCTGGGCACTGACAGGAAGTCAAATCTGAAAATATACAGGATTTAAGCTCTTCGCAGCCACACCAAGTTAAGTAAAAAGACAGCATTATGTCAGTCAGGGAGCACAGGACTGCTGACTCGTAACCTCCCTACTCTCTCCTCTAAAGATTAGATCATGCTCCCTCTCCAAGATTTACTAGTGTGACACTTCTCAAGATACCCAGGGTTGTGAGACACTTCGTACCACCAGCCCTTAGCATGAGGAAGCCTTGTCTGTGTCTGCTGTGGATCAGCTCCCTGACTCCACCAGCCTCCAGCAACACAAGCACTGGTCTCTAGGCCTCAACCTCTCTGTACAGGATAGGCATGCACCAACTCCCAAGTCCTCCTAGCATCTTTCCAGAGTCCGCAGCCCCTGTTCCACTGAACACTCTCAGAACTCTCAGACTCACTGTTCCCAAAGGAACAGTACACACCAGCTTGCTCGTTTTAACTCAGGATCACCACTCCGCTTAACATACAATGCTTAGAAATATTTATAGTGAAAACAAGAATACATTTATTAGCAAAGAACAGAGATTCAAATGATAATATTGGGAAAAAATGGTTACATATAAAATCATAACACTATTTCTAAACTTAACTCCTAGGACATTACTCTATCCCCTACAACCTAGCTTATCCCAAGTCTTTTCCCCAGCATTGTCACCCAGGATGACTGATATCCTTTGATAAGATGAGCCCACTGGCAGCTTGTCTTTACAGATTGATTTATAGCAGAGCATCTCTCTACACGCTCAGATATACCAGACCTTGATCTTCACTTGAAAACAGAGTTTTCTCTCCACCCCACTCAGCTGTTTACCTCCTCCTGTTAATTTCCTTCTGAAAACTCTGTGAATTGTTCATTACCATTTGATTCACTTCTATTGTGAGACACACAAAACACAACGGTCCACCAGAGAGAAAATGTTTCCCACTTCCTGTCTGGAGAAGTTCATCTCAAAGCACGCTACCTTTAAATAACCGGCCTTTAACTACAAGGCCTAGAGAATGTTATTCTCAGCATATATACACAACTCCTCTCATTTTCCATACATATATCTCACAATGATTATTATGACCAATGTGACACAGGCTTTCCTTAAAGACCTTATATGATGATCTTTTGGTGAACCCAGTGGATTGCTGTGCCCCTATGTATCCTTATGTCCTATGCCAGTGAGCATTCTGAGGTCCTTTACTTACAATTAGTGAACCCAAATTCACCAAAATCATTTCAATGCAAAGTCTTAAAAGATAATATTACAATTTGAAAATTGGTACTGAAGCTTAACAAAGCCCGTTTTATACTGCACAAATGAACTGCTTCCCTTAACAAATCTGTGTAAAAGATGCTGTCCCCTGACAAGAAACAAAAAAATGTAGTTCAAGTTTACTGAGACAGTTTATGCTATTGAGGATACAATAAGAGTGCCAACGTCAGCTTTGCTGCCACTTAAATGAACACGTGAAACAAATGTCAAGTGCCAGCTCTTTGGCTGGTGGACACATATGTGATCTGTCCCCCAAAACCATATTAAAACAATATTACAGTTGAGAAATAGATCCATAAGATTAAGGGAATGCTGAGTTTAGGTTGCCACAACTCTCTCAAGTGAGCCCTTTTGTATCTCAGGACTGCAGCTGGTGATAGTGCAGTTTGGGTTTGCATAATCAACCAAATCTTATCAACACATATCAAAACCAAAATGGTCAAAAAATTCTGCTGGAGAGCTTGCAATATCAGGTTGCATCACATACATTTCCATATTCTGTCTTTTTGGCCATAGCATAGTGAGAGAAAGAAAGTCTTTCTTCATGGTATTTTTGTACAGTATTTCTACCTCCAGTCCCAGCATAAGCCAGAAAATGTATGCAGCATTGTAAAACCTGAAACAATGAAAGCTTTAGTTCAAGTTTTGGGAGGATGTTCAAGTTAATTTGATCTGAAGCACTTTCCTCCTGCAGCACACAGTGTATGTTGAAGTACTAATTGCTGCAAAACATGTTTATTTCAATAGCATAGGCTTTAGAATCACTATTTTGTGGACCGCTCAAACTACAAATGTTTCATTGTATTTATAAAGAACCACAAAAGGGTATGTAACCTTGGCCAAGATCATGGGACTTTTATGAAAGGGGAGATCTGTACACTGCAGCACATAGATGCAATGGCTCTGATTCTAACTTTCTACCAAGGCCACTTTCTTAATCAGTATTAGTAATATTACCATAGCATCTAGGACCCAAGTCATGGAACACGACCACACTGTGCTAGGTGCTGTACAAACAGAGAACAAAACGATGGTCCCTACTCCAAACAATATACAACCAAAGTATAAGACAAGTATCAACAGATGGACACAGACAGATGGGGGAATACAAGGAAACAATGAGACACTACTGGTCATCACAATAGGCAGTGGTCGCAGCACTTCAGAAACATAATCATTGTCAAAGATTTTGTAGGCATTGTGGCAAAGGAGGATTTTAATGAGGATTTTGATGGAGGCTAATGAGTTTGTTTGGACAGGGGGACCCTCTCAAGCAGGACTGGCAGCATGGGAGAAAGCACAAAGATGCTTGTTTGAAAATTTAACAAGCATGGGACAGAGGTTGGCATCATGGGCCAATTGGAGGCAGGAGTTGACATTTCAATAGCAAATGAGAGATGATAGAGTAAGAGTGGGCCATGAAGGTACTTAAGCTTGTCTTCACTTTCATGTTTCATTCTGCCAAGAAGGGGAAGGATCAATGAGAGGAGTGACGTGGCTAGAAAAATGATATTAGTGGCAGTTTTCTGAATGGATATAAGCAGGGCAAAACAGCATTTGTCAAGGCCAGAAAAGATACTGAAGGAATTGAGATGATAGCCTGGATGAGAGTTTGAGCTGGATAGATGGATAGGAAAGTCCATATCTTAGATATGTTCAGGGGTGAAAGTAAGCCAGTACGGGCTGAGATGGCGTACCGGTAAAAGGTGGCCACCAGTACTGGCCCGTACAGCTGACTTTAAAGCACTGCCGCAGTGGTGCTTTGATGTCATTGCCTCTTTTGCCCTTCCCCCGGCCGCTGACGGGGGGAGGGGCAAAAGGAGCAGCTGCCCTGGGGCTGGTGATTTAAAAGGGCCTGGGGCTCCGACTGCTGCTACTGCGGCAGCGGCCGGAGCCCCAGGCCCTTTAAATTGCCGCTGGAGCCCCGGGCGGCACGGGTCAGGCAGCATGGAAGGGCTGGCTGGGGGATGCTGACCCCAGCCCCACCCCTTCTGACGAAGGCCTGACCCCTTCTAGGGGCCCATACCAGTAAGTCTTCGGCTTTACTTTCACCTCTGGCTATGTTGTGCAAAAAAAGAATCTGCAAGTTTTAGATATAGCCTGGATGTGAGGACCTATAGAGGGGACGAGTCAAAGGTTGCATGTTTGAGAGCCAGGCAGGATGACTGAGATGTACCTATTTCTCAAGAGAGGAGATAGTTGGGAAGGTTTCAGGCGAGAGGAAGATTAAAAGCCCTGTTTGAGCCATGCATAGCTTGGGCTGGTGGCTTGACATCTGTGAGCAAATGTCAGAGAGACAAGCCAAGATTTTAGTTTGGGCAGGGAGAGAGAAGTCTGGAGTAGAGAGAGGGAGAGATCTGTGAATTATTAGAATAGAAATGGCAGTTGAATTTGTATTTGCAGATGATATTACCCAGAAATAAGGTATAGAGAGTAGAGCTGGTCAGAAATTTCAACTGAATTTCTTTTCCTGTCAGAAAATGCCAATTTGTCAAAAGCGAAATGTTTTGAAGAAATGTGTGACAAGTGTGACAGTTTTGTAAAAATAATGGAGCATTCGGATAAGGCTGAATATTCCATTTTGACTTTTTCAAAATTGAATGTTTTGATTTTCCATTTCCAAATATTTGGATTCATTTTTTTAAAATTATATTATATAAAATTTTGAAATTTGAACCAAACATTTTGATCAAAATGTTTCTTTCAATACAATCAATCTTAAGTGATTCTCCCTCCTTGTTCCCCCAGAATTTTGTTTGAGGGAATTTTGAAACTTTGTCATCATTCTGTTTCAGAATGGAAACAATTCAAAATTATGGAATTTCCCAAGAAATGGAAAATTCAATTCCTGCCCATCTCTGGCACAAGAAGAAGAGAAGGGGTGAGGAAGGACAATGTTCTGTGGAGCTCTGCAGAAAGTTGGAGGGGGTAGATGAGGAGGAGTCTCTTAAGGACATACTCAAGTGATTAATGAGATAAGAGAAGAATTAGGAGAGGACAATCATGGAAGACAAGGTAAGATTGTAGACAGCTGCTGCTCAATGCTTATAGATAAGCAGGAGATGGGGCGGTAGTTGGAGGAGAAAGTGGAGTCGAGTGGGTTTTTTAAAATTGGGAGAAACTAAAGCATGCTTGTATTGTGAAGCGAAGAAACAGAGGAGAGTGAGAGCTTAAGATTGAGGGGAATGAGAGTGGCTGCAAGGGGGATTGGGAGATGGGATGGGGTTGTCAGTTTCTTCTGGAAGAAATCAATAAGATCCTGTGTGGACGGAGAAGGGAAAGCAGAGGGAGCACACCAGATACATTGACTCTGATAATCTCTTCTACTAAAGTCATTTTATGCCTCTTCACAAAAGTCAGGTAATGGCCCCTAAGGAATATTCCCCCAAATAAGGAGTTTCCTGATTGGTGGACCGCTGGTACAAGGAATCTATGTAGAAATTATCCAGAGTTTGGGGAGGGAGGGGACATGGCCACTGTGTGCTGTGTTCTGACTATTCTTTGCTACTCATTACTTACAGGAGTAATAGTCTATCTTACACTTGGACCTGCCTGACTGCTGCCCCCGAAAGGGTAGAGCAAAGATGGGGCTTTAAGCCTCCTCCCCACCCCACTCTGCCATACCTTTCTTGTTCCTGTGCTGACTGTAAGGCCTGGTCTACACTGTGGGGGGGGATCGATCTAAGTTACACAACTTCAGCTATGTCTTCACTGCGGTAGGTCAACTGCTGACACACCCCTGTCGACTGTGCCTACACTTCTTGCTCTTGTGGAGTACCGGAGACGATGGGAGAGCACTCGGTGGTCAATTTATTGTGTCTTCACTAGACATGATAAATTGACCCCCCGCTGGATTGATGGCTCCAGAGGTAAGTGTAGATATGCCCTAAGAATTGACTAAGAGAAAATTGGGCTAGTACTTACTGTGGTTTTCTGAACATCTAATTTTCTTGCACTGGTGGATTTTTCCTTGCCTTGACCTTTGTATTATTTTATCTTATCTTATTATTGGTGCTTTAATTATTTTTATAAACTTGTGTGACAAGGATGAGGGAAGAATCTATCATGGGGTAAAACCCCCTCATCTTTTGTTACAGGCTCAGCAAAATACAGCAGTATACAACAGTCTCTGTTTTGTGTTCACAAGAAATGTGTGATGTCTACCTAACTACATAACCAAACACTTATGAGCAACTTCTGTCTCTGAAATAATAGTATGAGTTTCACATGATATAATAGAAAAAGCTTTTGTGTGTGAACAAGTTGAGTGTGCTCACAGGGAGAAGAGCAATACTATGCCTCTAATAGCTTTATCCATTCAGCTTTATAGCTTGCCATTGGGTGCAGATGTTTTATGACTTGTAACAGTTTAATATGTCCTGGTGGAATACCCTCTAAGTTTCTCTTCATCAAGGCAGTTGCGCCAGGTAACTGGAATGTCAGATTTAAATGAAGCACAATGTGAGAATGGAAATGTCAAATTTTAACTGCATCACAATGGTGCTGTGTAAAGTTTTAAACAATGGGTGAAATTTCCCTTGCCCATCTCGGGATCTTGTCTCCTTTTCTTTCCTGTAAGAATAACCTAATGTGATGAAAGATTTAAAATAATCACATACTGTGCTGTGAGTATTGTACATCATACAGCCAAACTAAACTGAATACCAAATTAGTAGCATCTAAAAAGAAAGAGAAGCTTTCACTCAGATTAAGAATAAAACAAAAATAATGTAATGAATGATATAACACAATTCCATTTTCAAGAGATGAACTGGGCTCTGCTTGGCCCATTGCCAAAAGGCTGAGCAGCAAACCCAGGCCTGGCTCCTCCTGTTCCTTAGGGACTAAGAGATAGCCCTCTGTCTCCTCCCCATTTTTCCTCCAAATGCTGCTTCCCCCCTATTCTTCCTAATGCACATACATTTTTTTCCTTTGCTCACCTCCAGCTCTGGATTAGCACTGGCAAAACAGTTGAATCCTAAGGAATGTTTTTGTTGTGAAGCAAGCCCTGAGTTGTCAGGTGATCTCATGCTGGCAATCCCCAGGGTTCTCAAGTACCTTCTTTTATTTTTTTTCCCTTTTGCAGAAATTTACTGGGGCAATAAATCTAGTGCAATCATGGAGAAAAATTAAGGCAGGGGAACTCTGGAGACAGGGAAAGAAAAAGAGCACAAACAGTGCAAAAGCAGGCACATAGCAGTTGTGCTATTTTTGCCTGGCTATTGTCTTTCTGGCATGTTTTTCAGTAATATCAGCTTATCCACAGTAGGAGAGGAGTGGGGGGAAAAGCCGTTTGGACCCAGGAATCAGTGCCATGTAGGTTGTAAAGTCTGCATAGTTGTAAAGTCTAGATTTCTCAACATCTGGATAGTGAGTGTTAAGTAGGTTATCTGATACCAAAAGAGTCACAAAGGTGGCACAGTAAATGATATCTTCTCCTGAGGCTAACAACAAGACAAATATAATCATGGTGCCAAAAAGAGACAACACATGTCACACTGAGGCAGAAAGAATACAAACCTCTAAGACCTCAGAGTGTCTCAAAGAAAAGACCTTCAGTTCTTTTTGACAGATTTTGCATGCTTTCCTTTTATTAACCCAACAAAAGGTTGCACACAATTATTACTGATGTGGCAACTTCCTACAATTTGTGTTTGTCTGTTGTTCTAAAAGCAGTGCAAAAAAGCCCCTGTTTTGTTTTTACACATTTAATCCATGTTGGTTGCAAAAAGGATTTCAGATTGAAATGTGAGCTGGTAAACAGTCATGGACATGAAAAGAAATTAAGTTATTTTATATTCTAAAAAGATTTTTTTGTGGAGGGCTGTGGTGGAGTATTGTATTATAAATACAATGGAGCAAATAATAATAACTTGTTCCAATAATTTTGCCTTGGTTTCTGGTGGTAGAATATCTGTGAACAAAGTCTAATATTATTACTGTTGTTTAAATTATCTTCTTTTTATACTGTGATTAACACCAAAAGACCCGAAGCAGGATCATGCCCCCATTGTGTGAGGTGCTGAACACACAATTGCAGATATATTTGCTTGAAATTATTCAATAATATTGTTTGATTATTAAACTCTGGTTTCTTAAATGTGTGCTTTTGCACTGTGGTCTAATTGGTCAAATATTGTAAATCACCAGGTATTGCCTCTGTTTCTAGCACTATGGGTATGACTGCTACAGGCGAGAACCATTCAAAATTTGCTCTAAATGTGGAAGATTAAAATGTTGCTCTCCAGGAGCATCCATGGATGTTAACAAAGTGAAAGTGAACAAAGAGGGGTGGGATGAATGTGACCTTAAGCAAATTTTGTTGAAAAATGTTTGTCAAAAGGCTTTTTGCCTTATCCTCATGGGCACTACATGACTCCCACATTTAGGAAGGTTGGGCCTGAGTGCCGGAAGCTCCCTAGAAGTAAAGGGGGGCCCACTGGAGTGTGGACCATTGCTCTGCCCCGAGGCATGCCCCCACCCACGCTCCACCCCCACTCCATCCCAGGCCCTGCTCCTGCTTGGCCCCCTCTCCCGAGTAGGGTTGCCAACTTTCTAATCGCACAAAACCGAACACTTCTGCCTGCCCCGCCCCTTCCCCCAAGACCCCACCCCCTTCTTGCTCCATTCTCTCTCCCTCCATTGCTTACTGTCCCCCACCCTCACTCACTGTGACCCGGCAGGGGGTTGGGGTGCAGGAGGGGGGTGAGGGCTCCAGCTGGGTGTGTGGGCTCTGGGGTGAGGCCAGGGATGAGGGGTTCGGGGTGCAGGGGAAGGACTCAGAGCTGGGGCAGGGAGTTGAGGTGTGTGGGGGTGCAGGTGTGATGTTCCCCGGTGTTATCTGGACCAGTGATCTGCTAGGTCACTCCAATCCTTGACTCTGGGAGCCAGCCTTACCCTGCTCTGCTGTGAGAACCCCCACTCCTGGGCTGTTCACACACAGCCTCTAGCATGTAAGCTGCTGCTTGGATTGTGCAGCCAAATGACACTAGTCAGTATCTCCGGTCCCAGACACAACCCTAGGAACCTCTGTCTTGCAGTGTGCAATTATGCCTACTGGATGCTGCAAGCTTATATGAATTCATCAATTTAACAAAGCAATTGATATATACCAGGCTTGTTATCCCAAGGGGAGTCTCTGACACACTTCAAACCAAATGCACTGCTTCAGGTAGAATAAACAAACAGATTTATTAACTACAAAGATAGATTTTAAGTGATTATAAGTCAAAGCATAACGAGTCAGATTTGGTCAAATGTAATAAAGCAAAACACATTCTAAGCTGATCCTAACACTTTCAGTGCCCTTACAAATGTAGATGCTTCTCACCACAGGCTGGCTAGTTGCTTCAGTCACTTGGTGGTGATGTCTGTAGATGGAAGTGGAAGAGAGAGGAAGAGCCTGGCAAACGTCTCTCCCTCTTATCATGTTCTTTCTTCCCTCTTGGCTTTGCCCCTTCAGAGTCAGGTGAGCATTACCTCATTCCAGTCCCAAACTGACCAAAGGAAGGGGGGTGACTCACTCAAGAGTCCAACAGATCCTTTGCTGCTGCCTAGGCCAGTGTCCTTTGTTCCTGTGAGGCTGGGCTGGGTTTGTCCCATACATGCCCTGATGAGGTGTGAACTGCCCGTCTGCTCTTGGAGAGTTTTTGCCTGGGCTTGTTTTAAGCCATGAGGTCACATTTTCAGCCTCATAACTATATATGTGAAACTACAACCTATAACATTATTGTAACAATAATGCTCAGTGCATCATGAGCCTTCCGAAGACACCCGACATGGCAACCTTTGCATTGGATACCACACAATCATATTATAAGGATGAACATGGGGGTGCAGGATATCCCCTTGAGGTACAGGATGTCACAGAGGGGTGTGGACTCTAGGAGGGAGTTTGGGTGTGGGAGGGGACTCCGGGCTCGGGCAGGGGGTTGGGGTGTGAGGTCTTGGTGGTGCTTACCACAGCTCCCACGAAGTGGCCACCAGGTCCCTGTCATCCCTCGGCACAGGGGTGGCCAGGGAGGCTCAATGATGAATGGGAGCTGTGGAACTGGCACTTGGGGTAGGGGGAAGCGTGTGGAGCACCCCTGACTGCCCATGCACCTAGGGGCTGCAGGGACCTGGTGGCTGCTTCCAGGAGCCATGTGGAACCAGTTCAGGCATGCAGGGACCCTACCTTAGCCCTGGGCCCCCGCTGCGCCACTGGCCGGACTTTTAACAACCCGGTCGACAACCGGATGCCTGGCAACCCTACCCCAGAGGCCCCACCAGCCACCCACATCTCTCTTACCCCTCCTCTGAGGATCGTCCGCACCGCTCGTGCCTCCCTCTGCCTCCTCCCCCGTGGGCCTCTGCAGTCCTCACCTCTGCCTCTCAGGGCGTGAAGAGGCACGAGCAGTTGGTGGGTGGGCCGTGGGAGAAAAGACAGAGTAGGGACGGGGAAGAAAAGCAGTGTGGACAAGGCCACAGGGTAGGAGTGGGACATTGGTAGCAGGGCCTAAGGGCAGAGTGTGGGCGGGGCCACACCTGGGTGACCTTTTGGCAGCCATTCTCAAAAGGCGAGGTGTGACGCATCTTGTTTGGGGAGGCTTAGCCTCCCCTGGCCTATTATACCTGCGGTCCATGCCAATCATTTCCCCTGTACTTAAATCTGTGATGATCACTTATGGCTGATCTCAGTGAAATGAAACTGCAGGTGAAGAAGTTGGTGAGCAGAAGGAGCAGGTCTTAGTTTAAGGATGACAGAAGTATCCATTAAGTTTGGGTGCAGATGTAGTGTAGTAATGAAGGCAAGGAAGCGTTGTTTTGCCCTTACTCTTGTGATGGTGAAGTTTCACCAGGTGGAGCTGCTGAGAGTTAATGGCAATCATGAATATCTTATAAATGAGAATGTGTTGGTAGTGGTGTTTAAAATAATTCTCCATGAAAGTCTAGGTTGACATAGAATTAAAGTTGTACAAATATATTTTCTTTCAACACAAATGCACGCCAAATGACCAGTTAAAGCAACCTTGCCACCTAGGCCAAACGAAATTCATGTCTTTACACTTGAACACCATTATCGCCAAACACTCTGACTACTTAGCTCCATAACAAATTCCCTTTCAGGTCCAACATATACAGTCAGGTACAATGCACTTGTCCAGTTCATCACAGTCACACTCAAATGAGCAATCTAAATTCCAACCAGAGCTAGATCAAGACATGCTCCCTACAGACATACCTGTAGCTGTAAAGTCTGTTGAAGTCTATAGTATTTTATTTGTACATGGAAAAAGTGTGAGTCGTATGTTTGACTGTGATTATGTGGAACAGGGGCTGACATAAGACCAGAATTTTACCCTGGATGTCCAAGTGCACAATTCTGCATTAAGAACCATTTAGTCAGTCCTCTGTGAAGGCCCATTGAAGGCAATGAGGCTCTGAATGGGCCCAGAATAGGGTGACAAGATGTTCCAATTTTATAGGGACAGTCCCAATATTCAGGGCTTTTTCTTATATAGGTGCCTATTATCCCCCACCTCCTGTCCCGATTTTTCACACTTTCTATCTGGTTACTCCATGCCAATGGGTCTGCCCACATTGTTCTAATATAAGATTGGGACCTAATTTTCATTATATTGTAAAGTGCTTTGTTACCTGGCATATGAAAGTTATGGAATGAAACACATTATTCTAATCTAATCTAATCTAATCAGGGAAATAACTTCCAAGATCCAAGGAAGTTTCAGTGTGTATAGACTAGGCCAATAAAGAACCAAGATGCAGCTGTAAAACTTGAATCTTTTTTCACTGTCAGGATAATAAATCAATATTGGGTTTGATTTTGCTGAGCTTTTTCTGAGAAGTGCTGAGTGCCTGAATATCCCATTTGCTTCAATAACAAGTGAAAGATACTTGGCACCTTGTCTAATTGGTTCCATCACACATAATTAAAATATCTGTTTTATCAAGATCCTTAGATTATTAAAACTCAAATAATTTCTAAAAACCCTCCACAACCAACAAAAAGTCATTTTCAAAACTTAATCTGTTTACTTTTTAAATTTAACTCCACTTGAATGGCAGAACTTAGCTGGCTAGTTGGTGTTTACATTCCATTTCAAATCACAAGAAAAAAAGACAGCTATCATTGACTAATAATTGGTTAAATCTATTCCATTCCTGCTGGCTTTTGTAAAAACAAAAACTGCTTATAAAACAAAACAAAACAAAAACAAACAAAAAACTATCTCTGGGGACTAATCTAATTTGAGAGTATACTTTTAATTGCTCTTGAATGCTTTAGCCTAACAGCATTAAAAAAGAAAATAAGACAGTCTCTCAAGTTGTTTTCTTTTTTCCTTACTCCCCTATCCTTTCCCTGCTTGGTTCAGTCTGTCTTAGGCTCCACAGTTCCTGTGGGAGGTAGTATTTACTAAATTCCTTCCTGCCTTGGTAAACATACTTTACACATTCTAAAACAGGCTAATATTACATTTCTTTGGCCCCTTCTGTGTCCTGAAATAAGAAGAAAATGGAAAAGTGAAAATTTGCATTTGCATTTTATTGAGTTGCTAGAACCACTATTTATTTATAGGAAAGGGGACACTGCTCAGGACTTTGTACTAAAATAAATTGACTTGAATTTCCTATCCTCCCATCCTCCTCATTCCCAGCTTCTATCCATTGCCTGCAGGCCTTTTAAACCTGTATACACACTCACAGAAGGACAAGTATTCCAATGTGCTTAGAACTCTTTCATCAGCACTCTCTGGGTACTTAACAGCAGGCGGGCTATGACTGAGAAATTTTACTACAGATGTGGGAGTGGTATGGTTTCAAATTCTTGATGGCATTCTCTTTCAATAGGGTTCAGTCTTAAGTGGACTGGCTCATTTTGTTGCTGCTTTTTGTTTGTTTGTTTCATACCTCCTCCTTTCCCTGCCAAATGAATTGTGTTCCACATGGAGGATTAGAATCTATAATAATAACAATACCCTTATGTTTAAATGGATATTAGATTTATTGTGCAGGTAATGGAGATTACTTATGACTAGAAAAATACTTTATTTCTATGGACACTTGAGTCCCTGTGATCGTAAACTTGAAGTGACTTGCATCTGCTTAGGAGCTGGGATCACTAAACAACATTAAACACTACACAGTTCATGAATAGAGCTGCACAAAGCAGATCACTTACATAGTGATTTCAGCCTCTTTCTCTGCTCTGAGAAATCGTATTTCTTCAGATCCGTTCATTATTAAATTTACAGCCAATTTTTGCTTTTTTTTTTGTTGCAAACAGTTTACTGCAAATATTTGATATTCAAAGTTCAAGGCTGGTTATGATTAATCTCAGAATTGACATTGTCTCTGTTCTCTGATTGGATGCGTGTAATTCCCACCAACAGGAGGAGGGTTATAAGAATCCACTGGGGGTTTGCTTTTTCTCTGGGAAAGGTAGCAGATAAACAAGAGTAGGGTATTTCCACACACTTTAAATCTGTGTTGATCAGGTCTTGCCCAAGGCATCGTTTCTATAAAAAGCAGGTTACTGTAAGATTTTATTGGCTGGATGCAGAGTCAACAATTAATTCCTCAGGGCACACAAAGTAATCACTGGTGTCTGCATGGTTCTAAATGATTCTCAACTCTGTGCCAGAGCGCTGCTGAATGGTTTGAGGAACACTTACTTCCTGATGTGTCAAGCAGTACCCCAGATGTTTTACAATTCATGCTCTCATTGCCCTATTGATCATGCCTTAATATTATTCACTGTTGAATTCAATGGGAGGTTTATGTAAACGGTTGAAAGACAAGTTCCGTAAAACTTCTGCCCACATTATGAAAGCATCACAAAGATCATGAGAGAAGCCAGTTGAGCAGTAAAATGTTCATTTAAAAACTCCCTCAAATCACAAATAACTGAACATCTCAGATATTTTACCTATTTTGGTTTTGTGAGCAAATAAATAGCATTTTAAGTGCTTTTTCCCTCTCAGTAAACATAACAAGTGAATTTGCTCATCCAGTGGGGTTTCACAGTCTTTTAGTTCTGTTTTAGATGCTTTTGTCTCTTTTATTTATTTTACCCTTTTTTACGACATTTGGATTAAAACCAATGTACAACAGAGTCATCAACCTCTGTATTTGTTTTATGTTGTTGTTATCATCAGCTCCAAGAGAACACCATCTCCTTTAGCCTTTGTGGTAAGTCTCTTGGAACTAATGTCCATAAAATCAGGGTTGGGTAATAAGCAACACTCTTGGCTTTGAGTTACCTATGGAGATTGTTTCATGGTGAATAAGATTATTTAAAAATAAAACTGGTACAAATGATCTTTATTATATGGCAACAGTAAGCGAGATCTGTAAAAACATATAGATTCTCTAGGTGACCGATAAAGCTAAAGTACTGTAAAGATGCTATGCAGTAGATACAAATGGGTTAGGTTAATTTTTTCCAACTTAATGCCCTTAATAATGCTGCCTTCATTTTCTGTTCTCCTACCCACAATGCCCTTATAGAAGATGGTACTATCCACTACCTGCTCCTCCATTCTTTGTGCACTACTGTTCCCATTGGCTTCATTGTGCAAGGAATGCAGTATCGGGCCTAGAATGTTTATTTAGTAACTATCCCATTGGATGATAGTATATGGAAATTGTTGACTGTTCTTCTTCCATATCAGCTGTTTTCTCACTTACCAAAATTACTGCTGAACTTCAGTATAACCAGTGCATGTGCATACGCAAATGAGACAGGCTAGCAGTCTGGGCTCTGTGTGTATTCATTGTGTTTTCCTTCCAGCAGATTCTTCTTACTAAATGCAACTATAAAACACATTATGCTAAAACATTTCTTGTGTGCGTGTGCACACACACACAGAGCTCTTGAGAGGAGTATTCATATACTCCTCTAAAAAGCTGTCTCAGGGTATCACTGCATGAATCGTGTCATATCCCTTAGCCCTGCTGTACTGTGCAGGACAATAATGTTGTGAAAATCTTGTATCTGGGGGGAAGGGTTTAAAAGCATCATACTGAGGCTGGGCATTCTGCCAGGGGGAAGGGACAGAAGTTAAGTGCTCCTAGAGGTTTTCTTTTTTTAGACAATGATTACTGAAGGGGAAAGAAGGCCAGTCATACTAGTGCAAAAAGAAAAGAATGAAGTATTTACTGTAGGCTATTGGTAAATCCTTAAATCTCACTTTAAGCAAGAATTCTTCATCTATAAAATAAAGTGCATAAAATTGCAATGTTTGAAGAGGATTGTCTCCTTCCCCCCAGCCATTTTAATACTGATTCAAATTAATTATATCTATATCTACCCATTCCCTCACATTCATATATGTATGTATATATACCCCATATGGATACACACACAACACATTTGTCAAAAATGTTCTGAAGACATGAAGGAAAGGAAGCCACACAGAATATATCTTCAGGAATATGAGTGATCTATTTTTATTTTAAACACAATATTCATAACAATGTATAGATCCCATTTGAAAGATAAAATAACAGAGTTATAGAAATGGCGGATTGTTGAAAATCATTTGCCTTGAACTCACTAGAGAGCTGTGCAACTTCTTACTGCATTGAAATGGGGAATAGTTATACAAACCAGATGCACTAACATGGGAGACGAGTCTCATGGATCACTGGCAAGGTTGGGCTGGGGTGACTAACAGGAGCATTTTGATATTTATTTTTGTGCGGGGAGAGTGCTCTCTAAAATATTCAGTAGCTCTTTGGAGACATAGTTTGTAATTGTATTAGCATTTGTGGTCAAGAGTAACTGAAAGACTTGGCTTCTCCTGCATGTATAGCAAAACATAATTATAAGGTTTCACTTGCATTTCATAGAGAGATGTAGACAGTGTTTTGCATGATTTTCACTATTAAAGCTTCTTAGTTTTAGAAATTAAATTAGGCATGGTGGAGGGTGGAATGGGGGATGTGAATGTTTTTGGCAAGTAAATGCTAAGCTGAAAAGCCAGATTTGCCAAGCATTTCTAAGGGATGTTTGCCCAATTGCATGTCCCCAGTTAGCCCCATAGTGCTTCCTCAGTGTGAAATTGACTAGGAGTGGTATGAAAATAACAGCTGTGGCTGATGAGCTAAGAGTAACATGAAAAATATTCACTTTTTTGGTATTAAGTAACATATGCTGGTGAATCTGTGGCGTGTGTTTTTTTTTTTTGTCCGTGTGGAAGGTCTTTTCTTTTTTTAATATGCTAAAATTGAAACCCTGATCACTGCATTAGTAGTGGTTGGCAAACCTCAGAAGGAAGGTTAATTTTTGGGAGAAGTATTCAAAGTTCTGAAGCTGATCCAAAACCACAGAATACGCAAGTCTGGAAATCAGGCTAAAAGAGCTTTCAATATCAGCTTGTTTTGTGAGATTTTGAATTCTTTCTTATTCTGGCACAGGCACTGACTTTCCAAAGTGCTGGGGGGTGCTTGACCCCTGGCCCCACCCACACTCCACCCCTTCCCCCACCCTCATCCTGCCTCTTCCTCTCCCTGCTCCATCCCCTCTCCTGAGCATGCCGCATTCTTGCTACTCCCGCTTCCCTCTCAACTCCTGCACGCTGCGAAACAGCTGATAGTGACAGCAGGGAGGGAGGGGGAGGCACTGATCGTCAGGCCCCACCAGCGAGTAGAAGATGCGGGGTGAGTGTGGGGGAGCTGATGAGGGGGCTGCCGGTGGGTGCTGAGCTCCCACCATTTTTTCCCCATGGGTGCTCCAGCCCTGGAGCACCCACAGAGTCGGTGCCTATGAATTCCAGATGCGAAGAAAGTACCAAGAGAACTACCGTGCATTGGATCACTTTGCAGTGTTTCTTTCTCACAGCTGAAACCATAAATTAGAGATGTGTGAAAATTAAAATAAATAAATAACCAAGTTCATAGGTTTGGGTTCACTTCAAGTTATGGGCAATAGTTCCCTATGGTTGATATGTTTTCTGAACTGTCTCACTCTTCCTTTAGGCCTTGATCTAGCAAGGCACTTAAAAAATGCTTCACTTGAAGCATGTGAATTCTTCCATTGGAGTCAGTGGGATGACTCACATGCTTAAAATGAAGCAGGTTCTTTAGTGCTTTACTGGATTGGTAATTCAGAGGAAGGTTGTCAAAGACACAAATGGTAGTAAGGCACCCAATTTACACTGAGAATCAATGGGAGTTAGGCACCTGACTTTTGTGCTTTTGAAAATCTCCTCTTTAATCTGTAGCAAGCCTACCCTTTTGTAATGGTTGCAACATTTGAGAAACATTCCTTTCATGCCTGACATCGTAGAGCATATGAGGACCAATCCCTGACACTCTGACACTTTCGGACAAATTATATCCTCAGATATATGGTATAAATCTGGAGTAACCTCATTGACTATAATGGAGTTACTCCAGTTTTACACCTTGAAAATAAGGGGAGAAGTTAACCTTCTGACTCCTATTATGCCTGTGGTTACTTTAATTCTTGCATTAGTGATGGCGGTCACATTTCTCACAATGTAAAGTTGATGTATCATTGTTTATATGGCCTAAATGAGGAACTGATACCCTCTTCATAAAGACAACCCATTGTGATTCTTGGCTCCATTCAAAGATTTTATATCATGTTTGGCACTAGTTGACACCATACACAGGGTGATGCATTCAATTCTGGGTACCTCAGTGATGTCAATAAACTGGAGAGTGTTCAACAAAGATTTGAAAATATTATGAAGAGACTGGAAGGACTGATTTATGAGGGATGATTAAAATAACCAAATTTATATTGCTTGCCTGAAGTACATCAAATCTCAGATCACCATGAATAAATACTGGAAGCCTGTGAACATCATTGAGAGACAGAAATTATTTAGGGTTTTCATGGAGCTATAAATATGAATGATGAGATGAAATTAAGCAATGGATAGTCTCCCAAGGGATGTAGTAGAACCCTATTGGCTGAGTTACTAAAACTGGATTAGATCCTGGAGCCTTTCCCCACTATCAGAGCCTTTCCCCACTGCCAGGGTCTTTCCCTGCTTCAGGAATCCTACACTGTGGTGGGAGAAGACTACAGCAGCTCCCTGAAATGTGCAGGTAGAAGGTGGATGAGTCTGGCAGCAGGACACTACACTGCTAAAAATAGCAGTGTAGACAGGGGAAGTGTGTAGAGAGCAATATAGGGCACACACCCCCTAAGGTTCTATCTTGTCTTTACTCTCCTAAGCAGTGACTTACACTCTACATTGATATTTGTACCTATTCTAGCTGGAGGGGATGGACTCTACATGCCACCGGAAGGAATGTGCAGGTTAGACATACCTTCTGTTCTACCCCGTGTTCTATCCTAAATAAATCCTCTTGATCCCTGGTGTTCCAATATTCTTTCCTTAATCAGTTCTCAACCAGGCTGTATGTATTTAGCTCTTGGTTTTAAGCTGATCCCTCTAGCACCTTATTTTTTACTCTTTCCTCTGGCTTACCTCCAGTATGTCTGTGATGCTCCCAACAGTGCTACACAAGTGTGGGTACTAACCTCAGGGCAGACTGATAAAAAAACAACCTCATTGGTTGTGACTTCTAAACTTAGATTTCACCAACCAACTGAACCAACTACAAACCCCTCAGGCACTTTAGCAGCCTTAACACGGAGTCACAGAAAGTTCCCTTGGGTACTCATGTCTGTCTTGCCACCCAGGTGTCCTTTTGTTGACACAATGACAGGTTTCAGAGTAGCAGCCGTGTTAGTCTGTATTCGCAAAAAGAAAAGGAGTACTTGTGGCACCTTAGAGACTAACAACTTTATTTGAGCATAAGCTTTCGTGAGCTAGTGAGCTGTAGCTCACGAAAGCTTATGCTCAAATAAATTTGTTAGTCTCTAAGGTGCCACAAGTACTCCTTTTCTTTTGTTGACAGTTCCTCAAGACCCAGATGTGGGAAGTTTCCAGTTTTAAAGTTCACGCAGAGCCCATGTGGAATTGATGGGTCTCTTCTTTTGGGGGGGGGCATAACAATTTCTGTAAAGAGCAGCTCTTCACATTAATTAATGCGTGGCTCACAATACAATTGCTCATATATTACATACAGCATGGAACACAGACATTACAAGTAAGATTAATGCATGCAGCAACTCCCAAGCATTCACCAGAGTCTGCACATTGAACAATTTCTTATAATTCAAATACCTATTTTATCAATATTAACCTACAAGTGAGCCAGCCAGATTCCAGCTATGTAGTTATCAGTGTTCACTTGAGACATGGGGACCTTGGCATGAGATGGCACCTACCATTGTCAAAATGTTAATCTCTTACTGATAGTATATGGTGCATAGAACTAGACACAATATTTCTGTTGAGATTACACCACAACTGTAAAGAGTGACCACCTTGTTCCACAGCTTGGGCCCTGATCCAGGAAAACGTGTTTAGATTTAAGCATGTGAGCAGTCACATTGGCTTTGTTAGATTTGGGCTTTAATGCCCTTAACATATGAAACCTAAAAATTGTATTGGCTTTTTTTGGTGCCACATTACTTTGCAAACTGATATCTAATTCACTATCTCATATTGCTCCTAGGTCTCTTTTGGTATTGCTGGTTTCAAAATGTCTTCCTTCACTTGTCAATCTGTGTTTCAGATGCATTACATTTTAGATTTTTTTAAAAAATGTTTTGCCCATGTTTTGAATGCTTTTAGTTCTTATTTTTCTGCCCTCACTATTAGCAACTCCTCCCAATTTAATATCTGTGAATTTAATGATCTGGAAGAGGGAGTAAATAACTTAATTACTTAAAACTTCTATTGCCCTAGCACAACATCTAAGAGAATTATATCATAGTAAAAACACAACATTTAGTAATATACAATAGACACATCTTCAAAAGCAAAGCTCCTAGAAAACCTTCCTAGCCATGGCATAGCTCCTTCATGTAATCTAGCTCCTATTATGGACACAATTCTCTATCTTACTCCACTCATCTTCTCCCCTTCCTCCCAACCCCCCCAGTCAACATGCAGATCTTTTCTTCCTTAGGAAAAACCTGAGAAACTGATGTCTCTTGAAGTGCCCTATAGGTTATTAGATGTGATTTGGGCAAATGGAAGCAAAAAATAAATTCCAGAGCTATGGACTCCAGTTTATCTATAGTTTATTCCAGGAGGTGACTCCTGGCTTTAATGCCTCTGAGGTTTGCAAGTGCTGATAGTCCACACAGAAGAAGTGGCAATCTCTTAGGTAAACAGACATAGGACTCTGACTGTATTTCACTTTCTTTAATGAAAATATTCATTGAGGCCAGATTTAACATTAAGTCTTTCAGTGTTCCATCTTATATGTGATACATGGCCATTTATCATCCCACTTTGTTTACAGTTGTTTTAACCACAGGGCATTGGCACGGCATGAGTACAGCTTTCATAAGATTGTATCAGACACAACTGAAAATCAAATATTATATCCACTGCACTCCATCTACTAATTTTGCAATTCTTCCCTCCCTCCCCAACAACAAAACAACACAAAAAGCCCAATCCCTAATCAAAAGTGGCAAGGTATTTTTTGTTTAAAAACCCATGCCACTTATTACTCATGGTTCTGTTCTCCAGACATTTAGTGACTTCTTGTCTCTTATTAGGAATAAAAGTTACTTATGGGATGGTAATTGCTATGATCATTCTTTTTTCCTCCTATTTTTGAACATTAACACTACATTTCCTCTAGTCTTCCAGTACTTCCCCATTGTCCATCTTCTGCATGATTCCCTGTCCCCTTCTGAATTGAGCCTAACGTTTTATTTTATTTGGTTTTTCGACTACTCCTGCACATAGAGCAGACCTCGTCACTGAGCTGTCCATGATGATGCCAGATCTGAGCGGTTAACTATAGTAATTCAGAAGCCATTAGTGTGTACAAGTAGTTTAAATTGTAACTTCAATGTCCATCAACCTGTACTTATCTATACTGAATTATATCTTCTGTCACATTCCCCAATTCTTAATTTGATTAGGTCTTTCTGAAATTTCTTCTAGTGATGCTTCTCTCAGAGGGTACTTCCCCAACAAGGAAAATGAAAAGTGAAATCACTATTTTACCTTCACCCCAATTCCCAAAGGTATTCACAGCTATTAATTTACCAGTGCAATGCTTCCATTCCTTTAGATAAAAGGATGGTGCAGAAACAGCTACTTCATTGCCCCAAAGTGTCATATATTACATATATGTTATATATTACATTAGGGGCTTCCAAAGCAGCAGGACTTCAGGGAGGGCAGCCAAACATCCGTGATGATTCTGGCAGCCACTGCAGTATATGGCACTTAGTGCATGTGCAGTACAGAAGGGTTACACTTAGAGCCGGCTAAAGATTTTTTGTCAGAATGATTTTCTAATTAAAACAACAACAACCTGTCCTGTTCACAAAGCCATAATTTTCCATGGGAAAATTTTAGTTTTGCTGGAAAATTTCAATTTTATGTTGGGAAAATCAAAATGCCATTCCATAGCTGCTCTCCTGGAAGGCTCTTATCAATTTCACTTTCTGCCTGTGAAATTGACAAAAGCTTTCCGGCAGGGCTGCTGCAGCTGAGCACCCTGATTCTCTGCCTCCCTACATCCCACCTAGTTCCAGTGTCAGAGAAGTAGACCGTCCAGGCACTCAACCTCCCCCGCACAGCCCCAGGTTCAGAGTCCGAGCACCCTAGCTGTTTGACTTTCTGGCCCTGGAGCTTAAGGGGGAAGACTGAGGGCCCTGGCTCTCCGCTTCTCTGGCTTCACTACTGGAACCTGGATCATTGGGCAAAAAGGAACCCAGGATCCAGTTCCCCTGACGAATGAATATTCAGTTTATACACAGTGGAATAGGAGAGACTGAGGGAGACCCACATCAGAATATCCCATAGTCCAATGCTAGGGCACTCTCCTGAGAGGTGTGGAAATTTTAGGTGCCTACAGGGTTAGGCAGCAGCTGAGCAAGAGTTTTGAGGATCTCAGTGATTTGAAAAGGTTGGATGTGGCCACCCAAGTTCTTTTGTGGATCTAGTCTAGACTTAACATCAATCCTTGCAGTGCCCCACTAGGTAGAATGTATCACTAATCTCTCTCTCTCTCACACACACACAAAAGTTACTGAGTTCAAATTTGGTGTTATACATGGTACATATAATAATACAAGAGAAATGCAGTCACCAGCTGATGCATGGAAGACATAGTAAGAACAGAGAAGGAGAGAAAGCTTTGGTTAAGGACAATGGGGAAAGCCTTATCTTTAAGAAATATGGAATAAGAAGGACCCTTAATGTCTGCAAAGAACAGATAGGACCTTATCTTTTATGGTCTCATAGGATACATAGGACCTCTCCTGGGAAATAGGAATATTAATGGTATAAATCAATTGTTGAAAATTAAAGTATATAATAGACAAAATCACCTGTATTTAAAGAAAATACATGACCTTTGTCTAAATGTAAAGGGTGCTTTTCTTTTGTAATTTCATGGAACTATTTCCATTATCTCTTGACTATATCTGGGAAGCAAATTCATACAATTCTTTTGCTGGTATCTGAAATATGAAATCACAGCCTTTATGGGTGATGAATATTTTTTGTTTGATTGGAGTTTTTTTATTACATAATCTATAGCTAGCCAATTTCTGTCTGTGACTTGAAGTACTTTGGGGTTATAATGTCCTAAAGCCAGTAGCAGATCTCTTAAACTGAAAGGCTGTTCCTGCCTGGTTTTTAGTAGTGTTGTCAACACACGTTTTACCACCTTTCATCCTTTTGTTGGTCTAGCTACTGGTTGTAGTACAGTTAAACCAAACGGCTTAACTGCAATTTACCCAACACTATAATTACTCAAGTTGCTTAAGGGGTCTCTAGGTTTCATCCCCAGCTGGGATACTTCTTGCTATTTTAATTTTTTTTAACATGACAAAGAAAGAGACTTAACAGGCAGAATTTTTAAATAATGTACACAGAATTCCTAACCCTAGAGTAATCTCAGGCACTGGTTCAGCAATCCCAATAAGTCTTTTCATGCCATGTTACAGCAGTCTCTTTACTTAAGCATGTTTTGAGTTTATAGATCTCTTTCCCCTCCCCCCCCAGAGGTTGATAATTAAACTACAGGAATCCACGTGTAGCTGAAACTTGAGAAAGTTTGAGTGAATTTGAAAAGCTGGATGGTTACTAGTAAACGTTAATGGAAGGATTTGTTAATAGTTATTTTTCTTTTATTTCTTGACAATTTGATATGAAATTTGGAAAACAAAAACAAACCAAAACAACAAACCAACCAACTAGCTAATTATTATCGACACATATATAATCTGCTTGGGTATTTTTAAGAGATAATATAACATTTTTTTTTGCCTTTGGATTCATATATGCTGTTTGCATTCATAAAACTCCTTTTTTGGAATTCCAATAGGTGTCAGATTTATATTGTAACTGTTCTGGAATGTTTTAAACCATTAATTAAAGATATGGATAGGCTCCTTCTTGTATTTTTTGCATAATATATTTTTGCTACAGTTTTAAATCTGTATTTCTCAAAGTGCATAGTGACAAAATATGATGTGGAGTAGTGGACATCTAACTGAAGAGCTGTTATGGAAGTGCTTGATGGGTCCAGATCCTTGGGATGCTGAAAGCACCATGGTCTATCTGGTAAACTGCCCTGTATTTTTGGTTTTCTGAGCAACCGATGACCGTTTATGGTATGGTGTCTTGTGAATCACCAGAGATACAGACTAACATTACACTCCAGGGGAAAGCTTGGAAATTCTAGCTTTCCAGTGATACATGGCAATATTTTCTATTCCTGATGGTTTGGTTTGTGACAGATCAAATTTTTAATCACACCATTCTTATAACCATTTGCCTTTGCATGTTCCGCCTTCCGTTCTGAGCTGATTTTAGTGACTATTATCACTGGAGCTATTAGAACTAGAGACAATGTTGCACAACAGATCATCTGAAACTTTGTAATTTCAGCCCGCAAATGGTATAAAATGTTATTCTCTGGTTGTCTGGTTTGCGAGAATATTGGCTGCTAAAATCATGCTGGGATTCAAGTGTGTGTGTGTGCATGTGTGTAGGATAATATAGTCAGGGTGCCCAGATTTTAAATGTGGGTATCGTCTAATTTATTAAACTAGGTCTGGTTCCACCAGACTTAGAACCACCACCCACCCAGCATATGAATAAGAATTGCCATGCTGATCAAACTGGAGGTCCATCTAATCCCATACTCTGTTTCTGATAGTGGCTAATACCAGATGCTTCAGAGTAAGGGGCAAGAACCCACAGTAGGCAGATGTGGGATAATCTGCCCCATATCCTCAAATTAGGTCTCCTCCTGATCTCTAATAGAGATTGACTTCAACCCTGAAGCACAAGGATCAATATTCATTCCAAATTTTTGTTGTCCAAACTCTAGATACTCTTGTTATCCATGTAAATATCACATCCCTTTTTTAATCTTGCTAAATTCTTGGCCTTAGTGACTTCTCTGGCAATGACTTTGCACTCTAATTACACATTGTGTAAAAAGGTATTTCCTTTTATCAATTTTGAATTTGCCATGTTTTAATTTTATTGAATGTCCCCTTGTTCTTATGTTACTATCAGCTGTAACCTCCAGCATTACTACTCAACTGCAACCATTACTACCTAGCAGTATCACCCACCAACAGTGAGAACAGCACTTAAGGCAGGTGTCACCCTTTACTGACTAAAGATGTGTTCACTGTGACATGAAATTGTAACATAGGATTCTCACCTGGGCAGTGTGATTCATCCAAGAAATGATTAAGTAACTGAAGCTTCATCCTGTGAGTTGGAAAGAAAATTGGTCATCTTAATCCTCTCTGCAATGGTCTTCCACAAGGATCAGTTTTGGCTCCTCAAAATATGTTCAATATATGCATGTACAATCTTTCTGAAATGCAGGCCGAGAAGTACGTATGTGCTGATGACATCTCTGTATTGCTGACACTGAATATGATTTCTGAGCTGAAGGGAATCTCAGCCAAGGCATGCACATTTGGACCACTTACTGCCAGCAGTGGAGACTAATTCTTAATAAAACCAAGACAGTGGCAACTGCTTTCCATCTCAACAATCATTTTACCAATCAACTCATATTGATCCATGTACAGGATGGTTACTGCCATTTCAATCAGCTGTCACATAATTGGAACTGTAGCTTGACATGATGGCCTCACCTGAAAATAAATCTCTCTTCCTGTACTGCCTTGTTACAAAACCTGTTGGGAACCTCCTGGGGAGCAAACCCATCAGTCCTTTGTACATCTGTATTGGGCCTGGTGTTTGCTCCAGCTGAATGCTGTTCTGAGCTCTGGGGGGGTGCATTCTCTGCACTCAGCTTGTTGACATGGAGCTGAATTCAGTCACTTGCATTATTAGTGGCTGCTTGAATTATACACCAGCCTCCAGGTTATATGTGCTAGCTCACAGAGCTCTGATGGGATGTCATTACTGTTAAGTCTGCCTGGGGAGCTATGACAGATGATACCAATCTATTACATCTCCAGTTGACTGACCGACCCATTTTCAGACAGGAAACAACTTGAAGGTCTGCCGCCCCATCTTGAAGTTCTGCTCGTATTCAGGGGAAGAATCCCACTCCTGTGGACTGGGCTGTAACATCATGTCTGATCTCTCAACACCACTTTGCTACAGCAGCTCATGCACTCCTGGACAAGAATGCTACTGGCCTTTACCACTCATAGATGATCGGCATCACCAGGTAGCTGAGAATAACATTCTTGTAGCATGGAAACACTGGTGGGAAAGAGAGTCTAACATGCTATGTAAATTCAGGAGTCCATCACTGCACCTGCCTCCTTCTCCTCTTAATCGTAGATCCTGGATCAGGTTCAACAGTGGTTATTCTCTGGCTAATACCAGAGTTGCTGCAACTATACAGCGGACTGGTTTGGCTTCCTCTCCATGTTGTGATGGGGTGAGGGTAGGGGGTAGCATTGCAGACAATAACTCATGGAGTGGAAGAGTGCCCAATTCAACATCTGGAGGGTGGTTTACACTGCCTACCCTCCCTAAACACAGAGGCTAACCTCTGGCTACAGAACCTGGTCATTGAGCTCTGAAATCTGCACATGAGAGGAGGAGTCTAGCCTGTGGCCTAGCCACACACATTTATATAGTAGATAGTGACCGCTTCAAGTGAGTTCTCAGTCTGTCCACATACATATTCATGCGAATTCTGTTTTGTTAAAAGTGCACTGAGAACTTCAGGCATTGCAAGACGAATAGTTAAAATTCATTGTATTTTTTCTCCCTCCCCCCCTTAAATAAAACAATCTACAAAGTGGAAAACCTCCATTAACACTAACACTCTGAGCTTTGTTTTGTATTGCTGAGACTCAGATAGTGCCAAGGCTAAAATATGTGCTGCAGTGCCTTTTGTTTCCCCTAACGCTAGCCTGGCTTTTAAAACCATTTCAGAAATTAGTTAATGGCATTATTTTCCAAACTGGGTAAAAATATCCACAGTGCCGCTCTGTTCAAGGCAGGGTTACTGTGCTAAACACATGAACAAGGCCAAGGCCTTTGAATGCATCTGAAACGTAGTTAAAGTCCCTGTCTAGACTGCAAAGTGGAAACAAAGTTGTTCTTGGGTCCTTTGACGCACTTGTAAGTGCTCTCAGTTCAAACAAATCCTATTTATTATTTTTACAATGCCTAAAAAGATGCATGGGAAGAGATGGTTGGTGCCTGATTTCTCTTTCATGTGTAAAAGTGGTCCATCTCCAGTGGAATTACTCCTAACTAGTGCAAGCAGAGTGAGAATCAGTGAGCATTGTTTCTTCCCTGAATAGTTTATATAACACAATAAAGCTAATAAATCTGCATCGCTAAATATACCTCTCCTACATCATTGCAGTACCTGAGTGTTTCACAAATAGTAATGAATTTATCCACACAACATCCCTGTGTGATAGGCTGTTCCCATTTTACACCTAGGAAGCTGAGACACAGAGGCTAAGGACCTGTGATCCAAAACTGAATGTAATCAATGGGAGTCTTTTTTTTTTTTTTTTAAATTCGGTTATAGAAGACTTTCACATTTGCATAGTGTAGGCAGAGTGCTGCACACTCTTAAGTCCCACTAAGGACATGGCTACACTTGCAGATGTAGAGAACTTTGAGTTAAACCCGCCTTTGTACAGCACAATAGGGAAAGCGCTGCAGTCTGTCCACACTGACAGGAACAAGCACACTGGTGTGGCCACATTTGTGGCATTTGCAGCGACATTGGGAGCAGTGCATTATGGGCAGCTATCCCACAGAGCATCTCTTCCCATTCTGGCACTGTGGCTTGTGGGAAGAGGGTGGGCAGTGTGGGGCATTCTGGGTCCTGTCCCAACGCCCCGTGATGCATCGGTTCGCATCCCAGCTATCCCTGTGCTTCCGTCCACACTTGGCACCATCTTTCAACCTTTTTTGTACTGCGTGCTCTATTTTCCCTTTCAGTCTGCGGGAATGGAGCCCAAACTGCTGAAGACTATGCTCTCGAGTCTCGCCAGCATGTCCCGTTTAGCAGTCGAGTTATTCCTTATGATCCAAAGTGACAGTGAGGACTCCGACGATATCGACTCGAGTAACACATATGACACGAGTTTGCTTGTGGCATTCACGGACATGCTCACTACCGTGGAACGCCACTTTTGGGCTCGGGAAACAAGCACTGAGTGGTGGGATTACATCATCATGTAAGTCTGGGATGACAAGCAGCGGCTGCAGAACTTTCGGATGAGAAAAGCCACTTTCATGGGACTTGCGAGGCGCTTGCCCCCACCCTGCGGTGCAAGGACACAAGATTGAGAGCTGCCTTGCCAGTGGAGAAGTGGGTGGTTATTGCAGTCGGGAAGCTGCAAACTCCAGATAGCTACCAATCGGTTGCTAACCAGTTTGGAGTGGGGAAGTCGACCGCTGGAATCGTGTTGATGCAAGTTTGCAAGGCCATTAATTGCATCCTGCTCAGAAGAACCATGACTCCAGGTAACGTGCATGGCATTGTGGATGGCTTTGCATAAATGGGTTTCCCTAACTGCTGAGGGGCGATAGATGGCACACATATTCCAGTTCTGGCACCAGCCCAACTAGCCGCCTAGTATGTTCATCGGAAGGGGTATTTCTCTATTGTTCTTCAGGCTGTGGGCATTTCATTGACATTAATTCAGGCTGGCCCGGAAAGCTGCATGACGCATGCATCTTTCAGAATACTGGCCTGTTCAGGAAGCTGCAAGCCGGGACTTTTTTCCCAAAGCAGAAGATCACCGTAGGGGAAGTCGAAATGCCCATTATGATCCTTGGAGATCCCGCTTACCCTTTAATGCTGTGGCTCATGAAACCCTACAAAGGGAGCCTTGACAGCAGCAAGGAGCAGTTCAATAACAGGCTGAGCCAGTGCAGAATGACTGTGGAGTGTGCTTTTGGCCATTTAAAGGGCTGCTGGTGCTCTCTGTATGGGAAGCTGGACCTGGCTGATGACAGCATCCCCACGGTTATATCCGCATGTTGTACCCTCCATAACATTTGTGGAGGGAAGGGTGAACGATTGGTATGGAACTCCCATGGCATGGAACTCGGAGGTTCGACACCTGGAGGCTGAATTTGAACAGCCAGAGAGCAAGGCTATTAGAGGGGCCCAGCATAGGGCTGCAAGGATTAGGGATGCCTTGAGGGAGCAATTTGAGGCTGAAAGCCACCAGTAATGTCTGGTGCCCTACATGGGAGTGAAGTGCAGTGGTTCCAATGTTAGTAGGAATCTTTGTTTGCTATGCTGACTTGCAGTGCCTGTTTCTTTCCTGGGCCAAGGTATCTTTTACTTTATGCAATAATAAAGAATGTTTTCAAACCCAAAAAATCCGTTTATTGAAAAGAAACACAACTGCTTGGGAAATAGACAGGGCAAGGGGGTGAGGTGGGGAATGGTACAATCACAGATTTGCATATGTCCTGTTGTCAATACTTAGCCTTCCTGTCTGGAGTGCTGTGCAATGAGTGCTGCACTTCAGGATGGCTATACTGCATGGTGATGGGGGTTAAGTGCAGAGGGTAAAGGTCGTAGTTTTCAAGGCTGGGTGGCGAAGCTACAGGTGTTGGAGGCAGCTGGTGGCGGTAAGAACCCGGATGATGGGGAAAGTGGGTTGGAGGTGACATGGGGGCACAATGGAAAAAGTTTTGGGACAAAGGCTGCAGGGGGGTCGGGCACTGTAGCATTCCACCTGCATGGCTACAAGCGCCTGGATCGAGTCTGCTTGGTGCTCCATTATGCTTATCAACTGATCCGTGCTGGTGGATCCTCCTTTCACTGTCCCGCCACTCCTGCATTTTTTGATTTTCATTACTTGAATGCTGCATTACTTCATGCAACATGTCTTCTTTGCTTCTACGTGGCCTCTTTCTGATTCTTTGGAGTCTTTCAGCCGGTGATAACATGAACGGCTGAGATCTCAAGGTTGCATCTGTAAAGGCAAAATGCAACACTTATCAGAGGCAGCATTGTTCACACCAGACGGAACAATGATTCCCCCGTACTTAAGGGCAAGCACAGTCTACATGATAGCATAATTTCCCCATCCAAAAGCAAGCGCACATAACCCACAGGAGTCCCAAAATGGTAAGCACAGGGTCAAGCATGACTGATTGTTTCACGGCTGTACTGTCCTTTGGGTTTCTGTGCCTTGGGGAGAGCCATCTACAGCAGGAGGCCACTATGCTGAACACTGTCCCCACATTTTCCACAGGAGTTCGTCCTGGAAGATATCTCGCTGTTGAAGGTGACCTGGGAAGCAAGGGAGGGTCTTCTACTGCAATGAGGAGTCTGCCCTGGCCCATATGCAGCTTGCCTGTGTGCAGCAATTGTCCACCTGCCCCTCACGGCATAGTGGCGTGGACAAGTTAGCCTTACTGGGACTAGGACAACAGTGGATCTCCCGTGAAACCTGTGCAAGCGCATTGCCCAAGTTCTGGATGAGACCTTTGAAGAGATCAGTGAGGCCGATTACCATGATGTGAGAGAGCACATCGCCACCCTATTCCACATCTAGGCATGCTGCAGCCCTAACCCTCCTCACCTCAAGAGCCTGCATCGAATAACTTCCTTCCCAAAATAAAAGCTGCTTACCGGGAACCTCCTCTGGTGTTTTGTCCTTCCCCAAGCACTGGCCGCTGTGACTGGCTACCTTCCTCCTGACTTGAGAACAGCTCCTGGCTTCATGCATCTAGGGATTCTGGGGTGTCTTCCTCAGCACCCTCGCTCCCGCTTTGCTGCTGCTCCTCCTCCTCCTCCTCCTCCTGCCTCGTTGAACTGGGCTCTGAAGTGTCCATGTTGGTACTCGGAGAGGAGGTGGGGTCGGCCCCAAGTGAAATTCTGCTCTCAATGCAATGTTTCAGAGAAGTAGCCATGTTAGTCTGTATTCGCAAAAAGAAAAGGAGTCCTTGTGGCACCTTCGAGACTAACAAATTTATTTGAGCATAAGCTTTCGTGAGCTACAGCTCACTTCATCGGATGCATTCAATGGAAAATACAGTGGGGAGATTTATATACACAGAGAACATGATATGGTGGTAACACCCATTGTTCCCGCCCCCCCGGCTCTCTTGCTGGTAATAACTCACTTTAAGTGATCACTCTCCTTACAATGTGTATGGTAACACCAATTGTTTCATGTTCTCTGTGTATATAAATCTCCCCACAAGTACTAGCTAATTAAAGAAACTGCTCATCCCCTTAGACTTCTGACAGCTAGATAAAACCCAGATAACCCTTCTGATTCCCCAGCCACCATAATGGTCCCTTGGGTCCATAAGCAGCCATCTTCAGTTAGAGCAGCCCAATATTGGGAGAGCACAAAGATGGCTCAGAATTGCTTCTGCAAAAAGAAAAGGAGGACTGTGGCACCTTAGAGACTAACAAATTTATTAGAGCATAAGCTTTCGTGAGCTACAAGGGATCAGAAGAGTGCATGGGTATGCCAGTCATTTTCTCATTTTTCCCAGTGACCTCTTTATCTTCATGACCTATCAGGGAAATAAGTGTAGGGACTGCTACAGTGGCTTTCTGCCACCTGCTCATCCCCTTAGACTTCCGACAGCTAGTTAAGTTGTCTTTGGGGCACCTTTGCGCTGGTAGAGAAGTTAAGGGAGACCCTAATGCAGTCCAGGATCTGACCATGTAAACTTAGACTTCTTAATTCCTCTGTGCCATGAGTGTTCTGGGCAGCTACTGTTCTTAAGGGGTTAATGGGGAGAAGCCGCACCAAAAATGCCCCACCTGTCAGCTGCACTGTAGGCTCTGTGTACTGTGGGTAATGCATTGCAGGATTCAGGACCACCTGCTGTTTTTAATGGGCGTTTAGCGGGGCTGATGTCTAGAGTAAAGAATGGATATTAGTCAACTGGATCAAATGTGGTAAGTACTTGGAGTACACAGACAGTTAACTTAGTAAAAAAGTTCAGTAAAGCCCACAGACTGTAGGCAGCAGAGAGAGGAAGAAAGGAGTAGGGAAAAGAGTAGGGACAGATTCTGTTCAGCTCCACAAACAGACTGCATAAAGCTCTCCATAGCCATCACAGTCATCCCCTGCCTCTACCTCCTCTCTCTAGTTCCAGTAAGGACTTGGGTGATGAGAGGTTCTTGTCTGGGGCAAAGAAGAGGGGGCTTCTGAGCCTGGTGATGGTGGGTGTCAGGTAGGAATGGGCAGGGTTCTGAGACTGATGTGTATCCTGGCAGTTGGGATATGGCAAACCCAGGTTCAAGTTCATGCTCTCCTTCATTCAGTGATCTGGGATGAAAAACCTGCTCTGTCTCAGGCAGAGCAACTCTTGAACCTTGGTCCCCTACATCACAGGCCAGTATGTCAACTACCCACTTAGTCTCTTTCCCCCCTATTCACCCCCCCCAAAAAAACCCCTCACAATGAAAGCTTTGTGGAAACAAATATGCTTTGACAGAACAGCACATTTTGGTGAAAACGTGATCAGCTCTACTGTATTGGCAGTGAGGAGGTTGTCAGCATGGGGGCATAGGTGTGTGAGTGTGTTTCTGAGAGGGGGTAGAGGGCTGGGTTGGAGGGAAGTTGTGGGGTCTTGGGAAGGCTCTGAGGGCAGGGAAGAATTGTGCTAGCAGTGGTCAGCACAAGGGTAATGGAGTTAATTGGTGGTGACTTGGTGTTGTGCATGTTTGAGGAGGCAGCATGGTGAAAGCTATACTGGAGAGGGAGACATAGGGACTAGGAAAGACTTTGCAGAATTGGATGAGTTACTACCTGTACTTTGAGAAGAGAACTGCATAAAAATATGCAACTTTCCTGTTTTTCTGTACTGGGGGAAACTTCTGAGATCAAGTTAATTAAAGGCATGTTAGTTAACTCCTTGCTTTTGATTAATCCTTCTCTTAAGAATGTGTGACTTGAGATCTTGAGGTGTAAACAAGATGCAGGAGACATACAACCTTGGTATACTACACCCATTCTATTAACACCAGCTCTTTAATGTCAGCATTTTCCTTTATTTTAAAACAAGTTTCTTTCTTCCTTCTCTGAACCTTTGCAAGGCAGAATCAGCAGTGCTGGAATGTATTCCTTTAAAAGGCATTATTTGTGCATCAGGAATTCTTTTGAAAATATGATTCATGATATTTGTAGTTCAAGATTCTACAGAACTTCAAAACATAAGCCATTGCAAAGAATAAAATTTTGAAAAACAATATCATAGATCCCTAGAAAAGGAGATGAAGCTCTGCTTCATACCCCCTTACGCACGTGCATTCAGTGATTAATTATGTCTATGTAGAATAGCACAATGGATAAACCAAAGATTGTCAAGATAAGATTTTATTTTAATAGCATGCTTCTATGGGAGAAATAAGCTTGTCTTTAAACCCAAGGGGAGACATTTTGAGCATGAAACATGAATTTTGAACTGAAATTTCATTAAGAATTAAGGAAATACATGCAAAATGTGTTAAAACTGAGCTCATGGAGATAAAGTTTGGTCTAAGAAAGTTTTCAAGGTCACCAGGGAAACTTTGTAGTAAGTGTGATATTACACTCGTAGTGCATATACACAGGAAAATATGTATTTGAACCACTGGCTCTGAGGCTGTTCCACGGAAACGCTCATTATTTTTTCAAACAAATGTTTTTTAAAAAAGGCATTGGTATTCTTTAAAGTGTTCAATATTTTTCTGTCGATGGCTTGATTTGGCTCGTTGGACTGTGCCTTTTAGTTCCAAAATAAGATGTCATAGTGCCTAAGTCACTTTTGAGAATTGGACTTTGGCTCCTAAATCATGCTGGTACTTTTGAAATTTTTCTTGGGGTCTGGATTTAAAACACCAATGCTTAAGGAAATTTTGAATTGTACTTTTGGTTTTTCCTATGCTAAAGTAGGAGCCATTTGCAAAATATGGATCTTGGGGTCTTTGTCCTGCAATTGGCTATGCTCAGGCAAAGCCCCATACCCAAGTGAAGTTGATTGCTGAATTGGGACCTAGATTTTGATTTTAAGATAGTTCAGAACTTCAGCATGTAGCATCTTGGATTTTTGTTTGGTCCTTTGTTTTTCTTCTGAGTTGGTGATGAAGGAAGTTGTGAGTGAACAGCCTTGCTCTGAGGTCAGTTCTTGGGTTTTAGTCATGATGTATAGTTCCTACACATTTCCCCCCACCCCCACATTCATTACTAACACTCTTGGATAATGTGATGACAGCTGTTGCCAAAACTCGCCTGTTCATCCTAAGTTTGTTTTCCTTGGTACGAAAATGAAGATACAAAACTCAGCAGAGAGATCATTCTGTGCTAGGAGAGCTCAAGGTGACTGGAACTGAGTAATTATCCAAGGACAGACTATGATGTAGGCAGCATTTTCCAGATTCCAGAGGGAGGGACAGAGGAGAAGAGAAGGGTATGGGATAGCAGAGGGAGATGGGGATTGTAAATTGGGGGATGGGAAGAGAGACAGAGCACTTCTTTTAAAGAAAAATGAGCAGCCAGCAGAGACTAGATGAGTCTCAACATGGGGTGAGGGTGGAGGACCTAGCAATTGCCGAGACAGTCAATCCCCAGATTGTTCATCACACATTGCTAGGAGATTAACTGAGCAAACATTCAGACAATACTGCGTAAAGACTTCAGCCTGTGTGAGGGAAACAAAGAGACTGAATTCACAGAAGCCAGCCAAAGGCTTCATGATGGCCACACTTAATGAAATCTTTTTGAGTTTGATAAAGAAAATATATTGAGGGATTTTTTTCAAAGTGTGTATTATCTGTCCCCAGAAATATCACAAGTTTGAGGGTTTTTTGTTTGTTTTGTTTTCTTGGTATCTTACATTGGTTAGTAAGCATTTCAAAAGCCAAATTTCAGTAACAATGCAAACCCTTTTTCATGTCATTCTGTTAAAATACCCTTTTTCTGATTATGAATGGACCTTGACTCTTCTCTTCTCCTCTCAAGTGGGTAAACCCGCAGTGTTATCACCTTTGTTTATAACTCTAGAGATGCTTAGCTTGAGCAAAATACTTGACTTCCTGGATGCTATGATATTACAGTTTGATGTTATTTTTCCAGCAAAGTATTAGGAAGTATTCAATCTCACAGTTTGTCAGTGCTTAATTCATTGCTAGCAGGAAAAACATGTATGAAATTTTGGATTATATAATATAATGGCCCAGCATCCATCCATGTCCCCTTTAAAAACAACAAACAAATATTATTAAAGAAATTACTTACCATCTAGAGTTCAGGAGGTTGAGAGAGCCATGAGAAATATGCTGCAAGAATATTAAAAAAATATTTTGCCAGACAAATTTGATTGCCTTTTTTAGATAGAAATGCAAAATTAGTAGATAGAGGGAATAATTTAGATATAAATGCCAAAACTGACCTGAAGAACTCTATGTAAGCTTGAAAGCTTGTCTCTCTCAGAAGTTGGCCCATTGGAAGATGTTACTTCACTCACCTTGTCTCTCTAATATACTGGGACCAACATGGCTACAGCAATAGCACATACAAAATTGTCAAGTGTCCACTAATTTTGGGTGCCCAACTTGAGACACCCATCTCGGCCTCATTTGCGAGAGGTGCTGAACATGTTGACTTCAGATAGAGTTTTCAGTGTTCAGAGTTTCTGAAAATTAGTATGTAAAACTACCCAAATTTTTGAAAAACTAGGCCATTGTCTCTCAGTAGCTTAGGGACATTTAAAACTAGACTGGGCTGTGTACTAGAAAATGTATGGCATTGGCTGGGAAATGGGCATTTAGGACAGTTTTCCATCTCTAATTCCAGGATCCTAAGCGTAAGTACATTAGAGCTAATTTAATCTTTGGGTTGTGGTAACATGAATAAACCATTTGAGGTTCACTGTCATGATTCTTAATGTCATAATACCCTTTTTGATAAAATTAAAGCCTTATTGCATACAGTTGTGGCACATCATTCCTTGTGATTATGTTCTACAGTCTAGACTAGGAACATTGGTATCCTCAAGGGCTGTCCACATAATCTTTTATTGTAAATGTGTTGTTTGGATTTTAGAAAAATAAATATAAATATACAGCAGGTTTTAAAACCAAATGGCTTTCTAATATAATAACATAAAAACCTTTCAGAATGTTATACGGAACACTTGTTTGTTAGAGCTGCCTCAAGGCTGTTAACTGCTGTGCATTTTTGCTTAATTATTTGTATTAATTAATTTGCATTTATCTTAGTTGTGACAATCAGCTCCATCTCATTAATACCAGCAAAGACATAGATGAAGGGAGAGAGTAAAAGAAAGAGAGAGATTTTTCTATTTAACATTGTAAAACTGGAGTGGGTTAGGAAACAGATCATATACACTGCTAGCAGAACTGATAGGAATTTGAATAACACCACTAGCAGAAAATTATGGGCATCAATATATGATAGTTTATATATTGAAATAACTTGTAAATATAATGGGAACTGTTATGTACATGAACATTTTTATGGGTCTAATTGATGTGTTGAGGTGGATCAGTGGAAAATGAAGAAAAAAAAAGGCAGAAAATTGTGGCGATACCTTACATACTTCCTAATTGATTTTCCAATAAACTGTTAAATAGCTTCAGCTTCCAACATGCTGCAGCATTTCATAATGTACATATATCTGCAAGAGATGCTCACAAACGTTTTTTAGTTAAATAGGCAACTTTTTAATGCCTCGGTAGGTTCTCTAAATAGCTAGACCACCCCAACCATTATATGATCTTTGAAAATAAAGGGCATACCATTTGGACTGGTCTGCAAGGCAGGGAGCTTTCCAAAATCACAGAGAAGTAATCTAATTTAAAAGCTTCTAGTCCCTTGTAAAATAGAATAGAATATATTTCAGACATAGATGATGCTGGCTGCTCTTTATAGTCACTATCAAGATTTACTGTTCCTGAAGTTAAATATTGACTTTGGCTTCACCTTGGTCAATATATTTATCTCTCAGATCAATACATTTGAACATTGAGTTCAACTGAAGTCATCATTCTGCTCAGTATTACCTGTCAGTGATTGATTCCAATATAGCTTCCTCTTTCCTTAATAGATCTCTTATTTTCATATATTCAGACCTGATAGTGTTGGAAGATCTTTTTGGATCAGTAGTCTAACTCTTTGCATAAAGCACTACCCTTCCCATAAATCTGTTTTTATCCTTTCCTTGATCACTTTTACAGACTGTTCTATAACTACTTCCCCCTATGCAAACTGTTACTGTCTCTGGTCTTAGTATCAAAATGTTCTTCTTAATAACTAAATGAAATATATCATTTTCAGAGAGCAGCATAGCCTGTATCATTTTTGGAATTTTAGGTATCAGAAATTAAATGCATCATTTTTAATGTTAGCCCTTCTTTAACTTTTAGTGCCCAGTGAGAATAATTATTTCCCCTCTTCTACATTGTTGCCCTTCAGATATTTAGCACTATATCATAAGGCTTTTTAAAATCCTGATTTATTTAAAGTATTAAATGTCTTCAAATGGTCCTTGCAAATTTTACCTTCAAGATCTTCTATTATCTTAGTTTTCTCAGTACAGTTTATTTTAGAAAAGAATTCACAACCAGTTTTACCCAAATGTGCTTTACCTGATGACATTGATATCATTCTTTTTCTATTAGTAGGATCTATGAGGGCAGTTGACTAAAGCTTTTTTACAAAATAAAATTACAAGTAAAGTCCTTAGTGACCTCTGATGCATAGAAACTTGGTAATGCACAATTTTGTTGCCAATCTCCCCAGCTCCTCCTCCCAGATATGTTCCTTTTACAAGTATAGTATTTACAAAAGAGGTCTCAGTGACTTTATTAACTATGCTCTGGCACATAGAAATTTTTGAGCATGTTCCATTAAAATACACTAGTTCTCTTCGGTTCTTTTACAAAAAAGCAAAATAAAAAAAATCCAACCTTTCTTTTGTCCCTTTGGCTAAAATGCTGTCTGTATTCTGATTATCTTCTGTGGCTTTCCTGAATCTCACCTGAGATGCTCTAAGACAGAACCACCCATTATGCTGTGCCCTTTGAGTATGATATGTTGTCTGTCTACCTAGTCTACCTGTGGGAAGGATCTTCTTTTCTGTATTGTGCAGCTCCAAGTACACTCTGAGTGATTAACTAATGAATAAATAATTTAGATGAGCTCTGCTAAATGTTTTCAACTCATAAAGATGAGCCATTTGAGTTATTGCCAAAGGCTTTAATCTTTACAGTAGTTTTTTTAAACTCTTGAAAATTTAAAAATGGGTGAATGAATATGGCTCAATGTTCAAGAAAATATCCACTTCTGGGGCTGAGACCAATCATGGAAAATTTCAGCTGAAAGGGAGAATTTTCAGAAAGTTTAAGGATGTGAACGAATGGGGAACAGATGTCTCAATACAATTCTTAACCGTAGCCTTTGCTACCAACAAAAGTTAAAATAAGGTTAACACTGACTAGTAGAATTATTAATAGGCGGAGCCCTCTGCTGTTCTAGTGTTTTGGTGTGAGGTCTGTGTCCTACAAACGAAAATAAATCTCTTCTACTTCGACAGAGAATGTCATGGAAAAATTGCCAAAAGAGAAACAAAACCCCTCCTTCTCTCTTTATACAAACAGTCATTCTGTGTGTCATAAATTATCGAAAGGGATATAATCTTTTTTTCCTTCTATTTTTTCAGTGTAGTTCAGAGAACTTTGATGAACACATTGCCTCTCTCTCTCTCTCTCTCTCTGAGAAACTGAGAGAAAATGGCTTCTGATGACCTTGCATGTTACTTGGGGTAGTTCAGCTAATTAGAGACACAGCTGAAATCCCATGTGACTTGCCCTATGATGAACTTTCCCAACTAACGCAGTTCAAACTCTTTAAATGCATTAGCAAAGAGCATCTTAACAATGTTCACTGCGAGCCAAAAGAAAAAGTTTATTTCCATCTCGACACACGTTTGTCACAGGAATGGATTTCCAGAACCATTTTTTCAGGAGAATTTTTCAGCCTACCAGATGTCCGTCTTAAAGACTTGCAATTTCACTTTCTCCCCTTAGGCAGAAATTGAATTTGACAAGAGCCTTCAAGGTGGGTAGCTGAGCAGCTGGCTTTTTGATTTTTCTTGACAAAAAATAGATTTAAAAAATTTGCAACATTGAAATTCACCAACAGACATTTTGATTTTGTGATCAGGATTTTTGGATTCCATTGGAATGGAAAATTCCTGACCAGCTCTGCCCACTGTCTATTTATGAACCCAGGCTGAAGTCAAGCTCTAAAGCATCCTCTATTCAAGTTTAATGATTTGCACAATTTAGTCTTTATTACTTGCAGTCATTATGTGTAGCTCATGAAAGCTTATGCTCAAATAAATTTCTTAGTCTCTAAGGTGCCACAAGTACTCCTTTTCTTTTTGTGGATACAGAATAACATGGCTGCTACTCTGAAACCTGTCATTAAGAATAGAGGTATTAACCTTAATTTCCTGGTCAAATTATAAATTTCTCACTGCATTAGCAAATGGATAGAGGATTTTTCTTTGCTTCCTGCCCTAACATGTTGTGTGGCATAGATGTGCAGTGTTAAAAAGGATCTAAAATTCTACCCTAGTAGTGTCTGCTTTTCCCTATATGTTCTTTACTTACCCCCAGGGGCATTATGAATCTGAATTACTGTTGATAGCATGCTTTGAAATCCTTGGATAAAGGACTTGGTAAAGAACACTTCACAGAATTATTGTTAATGCCAGTAATAATATCTATATTATTTAATAAAAGGAGTACTTGTGGTACCTTAGAGACTAATACATTTATTTGAGCATAAGCTTTCGTGAGCTACAGTTCACTTCATCAGATGCATCCGATGAAATGAGCTGTAGCTCATGAAAGCTTATTCTCAAATAAATGTGTTAGTCTCTAAGGTGCCACAAGTACTCCTTTTCTTTTTGCGGATACAGACTAACACTGCTGCTACTCTGAAACTTATATTAATAATGCTATTAATGCTCTGGTTTTGAATTTAAAAGGGAAATGAAGGTCCTGTATAGTAAATAATGTGCTAGCTCGTTAGAGAAAACTGAGAAATAATGAACTGTTTTTCAGTTTTAAGTCACACTTCCAAACAAGGCAATACAGAAATATTCCCTAAATGGTGAACTGATGACCTATTTAACGTGGAGGCCAGGCATCGTTAACTGCCTCTTAGATCTCTTAGAAGACAGGGCTGAAAAGGCTGTGCCATTGCACCACAAACAACAACAAAACTGCTCTGCAGCTGAAACAGATGTTTGCTGATGGATGACAATACTAATGTGAACTATGGATGCTTTCATTCTGTATTGCAGCCCTTAGGGTGAAAATAAGAAAATAAGAATTGCAAGTGGGCTTGTGTGCTGCCTCTTCCTTCTCCACAAACTTTGGCAAAACCATACTATCAATCACATGGAAGAGGATGATGAGATATTTGAGAAATTTCAGAAGAAATCTTGTCCCATCTTTGCATGAACAAAGCTGATTTCCTTCCCCCCAACAGGAATGGTCAATGCATAGGAAGAAATTCTTCATCTTGTCCCCACTAGCTGGCTGATTAAATTTAATACCTTTTTGGCGTGTCTGACCTGCTTTGAAGCCCTACGTTCAAAGCCCAGAAAGAAAAAGCAAATGTATGCATCCAATGAAGTGAGCTGTAGCTCACAAAAGCTTATGCTCAAATAAATTTGTTAGTCTCTAAGGTGCCACAAGTACTCCTTTTCTTAAAGCAAATGTTATGATTCTGAGAAAGTCACAAAGGACTACAGGCTGAAGGGACTGATTTGAGATTAGAATAATTAAATAAGTTTTGCTTGGATAAACAACTACCGACGGGTTGGGAGTGCACACAGGGGTCTACAAGTGTTGAGAGGAGAGGACTGTAAACCTCACTGAAGGAAGTATTATTTTTGGTGATACAAGGGGACATATCTGGGGAAATTTGCTGGCATACTTATATCTTTATATCATTCTTATACCAGTTATACCAGTATAACTCCCTATGTGGATGTTTTTATTCTGGAATAAGAGGGTACACATGAGGAGTTATACAGTAGTTTATCGTGGTACAGGAGTTTATAGTGGTAAATTTCCCTGTGTAGACAAGACCTAATGGTGTGAATAGGCCAATCTTGAACGAAGCATTTTTTTCACTATGGTAATAACAAATAATATTTCACCTAATGAGTGTTTTATTATTATTTAATCCATCCCACTGCTGCTGCAGAACTGTTCAATACAGTTTATTTTGTAAAACTTTATCCAGATAAGTCTCAATTAAAGGTCTCAATTAATAGTGTTTCTATCATGCTCTTTGGAAAACTATTTCATAAACTCAGCCTTGTCTATGCACACAAGTTGTACCCCTTTACCTATATCAGTATAGTAAGTGGGTGAGGGGGTTGACACTTTTAGCTATATCAGTATAGTTAGTGGTACAACCTTCTAATGTAGGAAAACCTCATGTGGTCCACAAGCCTTGGGCTGACCCTCTGCACCATAGTAGATTTCACCCTGAGTATGTAGTAGAGGGGGAGAGAGTTGGGGGTAGAGACACTGGGCGAACATGTATCTCTTCCTCTAGTCCTAAGTGTGTGTGATAATTATGACCTGAAAACAAGTGAAGATGTGGAGATAAAAAGTGATGAGATTTTACAGGGTGTGGCGAATGAATATTTGGGAGAGTGGTGTCCACCATCTTAAGAAATATCTAATACCATTGCCATTCCATTCCCTATTGTTGTGGAAAACATAGTTAAATGTGAATACTCCCAGTGAAAAATCCATCACTCCCATGCTCCTTCACTGTCAAGGATGTGACTGACTGAAAAGTGGTGTTGAATTTTCAAGATGAATAGAGAATGTTTTACCTAATGTGCTCTAGCTATGGCAATTTGTTACTTCCATTTTCAAACTGATACCTCTGGGATCCCCCAGCATCTTGAGGAAATGTTCTCAAATGTAGGAAGCAAACTGACAGGTGCAAAGAACTGTTGTGATATAGGCACTGTTAATTTTCAGACAGACAAATTTCAGTATAAGTTTTATAAAGATTCACCGAGAGAAGCTTTCATCACTGCTACCAAAGATGGATGAAAATATACACTAACACACAAATACAAGGTGAAGAATTTTTTTGATGCATCTGACAACTGGATACCCAGATTGGATTGTCCAAGAAGTCTTTTCTGGTGCTTTGTTGTTCTACATATGTATTTTTTGTTGTTTCTACTACAGTATACAACTTTGCAAACCTAACTCTTCTGTTTACACTCACAAGTTATTTTGTTCATTTATTTAAAATGCTATGTGATCTCCTTTGTTTGCAGTGTTTGTTGTAGCTGTATTGATCCCAGGATATTAGAGACACAAGGTGGGGGAGGTAATATCTTTTACTGGGCCAACTTTCTGTTTAGAGCTGTAGTTTGTCTCCCGTAAGCTTGTCTCTTTCACCAACAAAAGATATTACCTCACCTACTTTGTCTCACACGATCACCTTGTTTTTTTGTGCTTACAAAATGTAAAAGCAACTCTACTGCTTTTGTTCAAATCATTGGTGTTCCTTCTATTTTTTTTAAAAACGTTCCCATTTTAATTTAGGTATGCAATAAAAGTGAGGTAAGTTTTGCCCACAGTTAAACCCCATCAGGCCCCAGAATTAAACACCAACTTGCCATGTTTAAACTGGGGGTAAGAGATAGCACAACCTTTTCTATTTCTTGGCTTTTCCTTTCTGTTTGCTGCTACCTTTTCTTTCATTTGTAGGTCATTCTCTCTTTTTTTTCCCCCTCCCTTCCTGTGGTCTTATTTCCTTCAAAATTACCTGCCTTATTGTCCTACTCTTCCCCTCAACCATTGCTGCTCAGTTGCTGGTCCAATAATCAATAGAATGTGTCTGCAATGTTCTCCTTTTCCTGAGTCGTCGTTCACTTTTGTCAATCAGTTTAGCTTTTAGAGAAGCGGAGGCCTTGTCTTGACTGGCATTTAAAAGTGTGATTTTAGGTCATGTTAACTAACTTGATCTCACTGACACATTTTGAAATTCTAATCAGGACAAGGCAAATTGATTTTCAGCACAAGCTAAGCTGGTTAAGTTAATGCCTGGGCTCTACTTTAGGCTTTAGTGGGTATGTCTACACTGCAACTAGACAGCCAGGGCTGGCCAGTTACAGCTGGCTTGGGATAAGGGGCTGTTTAGTTGTGGTGCAGACATCTGAGCTTGGCTACTGCCCGAGCTCTGGGACCCTCCCACTTCACAGGGTCTTAAAGCCCAGGTTCCAGCCTGAGCCCAAACATTTACACAGCAATTAAATAGCCCCTTAGCCCGAGCCCCATGAGACCACACCAGCTGGCATGGGCCAGCCGCAGGTTTTTAATTGCAGTTTAGACATAACCAATTTAGCACATATTGGGTGAGTTAAAGTATACGTTGGTTTGTCTACACTTAAAAGCCTGCAGCAATGTTGCTGCAGCACTTCGGTGAAGACTCTACCTTTGCTGACAGGCGGGCTTCTCCCATCTGCGTGGGTAATCTACCTCCCCGAGAGGTGGCAACTATGTCGATGGGAGAAGCCCTCTCATTGACATAGCGCTGTCAACATCAGGAGTTAGCTTAATATAACTATGTGTTTCAGGGGTGTGGATTTTCCCACACCCCTGAGCACCATAGGTATACCGACATAAGTTGCTAGGGTAGACCAAGCCCTAGACTTTTAGAACATATTAGTTAGGCCATGTTTACGCTACTAGTGCTGCAGATACTTGCTGCAGTGATTTTTCCATTGTTGTAGTAAATCCATCCCATTGGAAGTTGGTAGCTATGTCAACAGAAGAATTCTCCCATCAACATCATAGAGTCCATGCTATGGCTTAGATTGGCTTAACTATGTCTCTCAGAAGTGTGATTTTTTCACACCCCTGAGTAATGTAGCTAGGTTGACCTAAGTTTTAGGTGTAGATGAGGCCTTTGGATTGTGTTAGTTAATGTGTTCTAGCAACATACCTTTTTAAATACTACCGTAGACAAAGCTTGAGCTAATGTCTGTCACTCAAACTCTGTTCCCTCCAAGCCAGCCTTAAAATGTCAGCATGAGCATTTTTACCGCTACTAGAACCTCAAAAAATTTTTTTTAATTCTGGAAAATATTGAAATTACAATCTTCAAGAGGGGTTCAACTTTTCTGGAATGCTTTCTTAACTTAGGCTTTAAAATCCCTAAAAAAGTGAATGTGTAAGAGACACATTGTGGAAATTATCTTTCCTATAGTATAGCATTACAGTTGTACAATATTTAAAAGATTTTAAATTACTGCTGTCTAAACTTGCTACTAATGGATTTTACTCTGGGGTAGAAATTGTCATGCTCAGTCTCCTACCCTGATTACTAATTATTGTTGTCCTTGTCTCAGAGAAACTCAGTTCTAAGACCAGGCAGCTTTATTTAGTTCTAATGCTCCAAGAAAATTCAACACCTATCATGTTTAAAAATAGATGTTCAGCAGCATATAAATAAACTTCTTTACAGAAGAACACCTACTGCATTATTACTCTTTGTAATCTCCAAATGAGATTTTACTACTGGATTCTTTCCTTTTTATTTTTAAAATAAATGTAGATGTTCTCTTAACAGTCCTGGGGATTGAAGTTCTCTGCTTATGCCCAGAACAGGTACAGTGTTGGAATGAGCAATGCATACTCCCCCCACATGTGAACCAGGAGGAAGTGTTTATAAGGATCTGTTTACACTATAACTATAATCAAGTCATGGAACACAATTACAACATGGTTGTCCCCTGAACTGATTAAAACACAATTAAAGCGTAAAGACACAGGGGAGCGGTAACACTTTTTATAGTTGGGGTGCTAATAGTGGGCACCATGGATTTGGTGTTTGTTATTACTACTTCAAGCAGGGGGTACGACAGCACCACCAGAGCCCCTAGTTGCAGCACCACTATGTGGTCATGGCCTAAGAGTATCCATTACAATGGAATAAAACCCTGGACAATCAAAGGTTTAGGATTGGTTGAGAGGACATGGTCAGATCCCATTTAACTACAACTTTCAATTGTGTTGTAATCAGGTCAGGGTCACATGGTAACATGGTTCCCTGCATCTAACATGGTGTAGGTGTGACCTGTGAGTTAGGTTAGCTCAGTCTTCAGGCCCATTCACGCTATGGCCTAATGAGTCTGCTGATGTTAGTACCAATTTGTGACAACTGTAGTGGAGGGAGTTATGAGGTGGACAACTGGAATGGGCCCACCAACTCACCAAATTGCTATCAAGATCCCAGGCGGAATTGCACTTGGGGCAGCTAGCCTGTCCTATCACCCATACTGCCATGACTACACTCTTATTTTTTAGTGTTTTAGCTCAGCCAAAGCTAGAGCATGTATGTTTACCTGAGCTGAGAATTACACTTCCAGCTCAAGTATACCCATGCCAGGAACATCAGAGTTCAGCTGAGTTTTAAGATATGCAGGTAGCCCATGAAGGCAGTGAGATATTTCAATATCAATAAAAGCTGCCATTATATATGTTTTTAATTAAACATGTGGTAGCCTGAATAACTTTGGGGGAAAAGAGAGAACAAAAATCGTAGTGGATGAACTCTTCAATAATATTACAAACATTCCAACCTCTCCAGACATACAGACAGTAAGGAAGGGATTGGTAGATTTATGTAGCAGCTCCAGCTACAAATAATGGCAGTTTCAGCAATGAAATCCAAGGATTTTTCAGCAGTCTAAATAGAGCACTTAGACCTCACTTCTATTCCTGGCTCTGTGACTGGCCTAGTGGGTCACCTTGGATCAGTGACTTGACCTCTGTGTTTCAGTTTTCCCATCGGTAAAATGGGGATAATGAAACTGATCGATTGTGAAAGAAGAGATCTACTGATGAATAGTGCTATATACAAGCAAAGTATTATCATCGTTATTCCATCTGTTCATAGGGTGCCAGTCTGGTGAGTCATATATGTTTTGCAGGCCAAAATAAATATTTATCCCAAATAAAATGTAGTCATTCAAATGGAAATTGTCTCAAATGGTTGGGGTATAGGGGTGCTTTCCTGCACCATTCTTCCTTCAACCTCAGCCCAGGGCTGTATCTAGTATCAGACTTCCTTCTAAACTTACAAGTCTCTTGACTTCCCTGAAGCCTTAAATCTTGCCTGAAACTGTATATTTAAAAAACAGAAATTAGCACTGTGATGAGAAGCTTTATGCCACTCTTAGGCATGATTTCCCCTTCCTGCCACATTCCAGCCTTGTATCATGTATTCAGAACTACACTGTTCACCAGCAGCAGGCCTCAGTAGCTAAGTGAGGAGGGAAGAGTTGAAAGGGAGAGTCATCATACTGAGTTAAGATTTAGGTTAGGTGAAAGTTGAATTGAGATTATATAGTAACTCCAGGATCAACATTTAAGGTATTTAATAATTCTAAATAAAGGCCTCAACAGCATCTAACTAATCAAATTGAAATATGAAATCACTGTGGTATTTATCAGTTGTGTATAGATCCTGCCAGTCTTTCCCTTGTAAAGCCAAAGATTTAAACTGGTTCCACTTGCATGAAAGATTCCAGAACATTGCTAAAACTTTCCAATTAGCACACTAGGTTTGACTCTAATTACTAAAGTGCTGAGAGCTCACCCCTTCACAGCACAGCTAATGGAGACTAGGAAAGCTCATCAGAGACCTTTTAAAGGAGAGGAGTACAAGAATGAGGAGGGGCACCACTGAAATTAGGGATATCCCTTCAGAGGGGGAAGGTTGCATTTGTGGATCTTTCTAGTAGGTGGGGGAGATTTTCAAAGACACAAATGGCAGACAGACACCTAGGCCTGGATCAGGGGTAAAATGAACCGGTACGGGCTGGTATGGCGTACTGGTAAGAATCCAGTACAGGCACATATGCAGTCCACATTAAAATGCTGCTGCAGTGCTTTAACATCATTGCCCCTTTTGCCCTTCCCCCTCCGGGCCACCGAAGTGTGTGTGGGGGGCAAAACGGCAGCTGTCCCGCAGCAGTGGCCGGAGATCCGGGTGGCAGGGGCCAGGCACCATGGATGGGCTGGCTGGGAAGGCTGATCCCCACCTGATCTCCTTCTGCCCGAGGTCCCATCCCTTTCAGGGGACCAGAGCTGGGCCCTGTTCAGGTAAGAATTTATTATTACTTTCAGCCCTGGCCTGGATTCACAGAGAGATATCAGAGTCATGACCTCAAGTGTCACAACGCCTAGCTCTAGACACCTAGAAAATCACTGTAACAACACGGTGAACCACAAGGCCTAAGTTAGGTCCCTAGGCTCCTTATACAATGAATGGGGAGAGATAGGCACCTTAGGATGCCAACCACAAAAGCCAGCACGCTCGGCATTGAGCCACCTAAGATAAGCAATGGGAGATGCTGATGAGAGCGGTATGTCCTAGCTCCCACCATCTCTCCCAGAGATAGTCCGCTATCCTGCTTGCAGTCCACAACCAGGATCCCTGATCAGGGAACTTAGGTGCCTAAGTTGTTTCTTGTGATAGTCAGAAGAGGAGACGGTGACCTTATAACTTTTAGCCGATTGGTTAGAGCAATTGCCTGTGATGTGGGAGACCCAGGTTAAATTTCCCCTCTACCTGAGGAAGGGAGAGACTTTGAACAGGTATTTCCCATCTCCCAACAGATGGCTTTAACCACTGAACTATGGGATATTCTTTAAGGTTATCTCAATATCTCCTGTTGAAGCTGCTTCACAGTTTATAAATACTTAGAGTCGTTGGGTCAGAGAGAGAGAATGACTCTATAGCCAAGTGGTCAGGGCACTCACTGGGAGGTGGGAGATACAGCGAATAGCTATCCCTTCTCCAATGACTTGTTAATAATGTAGCCAAAGAGAAACAACTTAAAAAGAGAGAGAAAGTGTGGGAGGCCCCACCACCAAAAGCATATCCCATAGCTTTGTGGTTAGAGCCCTCTCCTGAAAGCTGTGAGAGACCCCCATTCAAATCCTTTCCCACATCCCATCTGACTGCCCTAACCACTGGGCTAAAGGTTGTAAGTTGGGTCGCACCACCTCCTTGAGCAGCAGATTTTGAATGGGACCTAGGACTGGTCTACGTTGAGAACTTACATCAGCATAGCTACGTCTGTTGGGTGTGAAAAATCTGCACGACAGAGAGATTTGTGGGGTTTGGGAGGGAAGCTTTTGCTTTATTATGTCCCATGCAGGTTCCAGGGCAGCTGAGGAGGTGGTATGTGCTATTCAGCTTCCCAGGTTCATCAGTAATCTCCCTAGAGACTAACAAATTTATTTGAGCATAAGCTTTCGTGAGCTACAGCATTCGGCATCCGATGAAGTGAGCTGTAGCTCACGAAAGCTTATGCTCAAATAAATTTGTTAGTCTCTAAGGTGCCACAAGTCCTCCTTTTCTTTTTGGAAATACAGACTAACACAGCTGCTACTCTGAAACCAGTAATCTCCTTGGACTCCAGGGAGATTGCTGATGAACCCGGGAAGTTGAGTAGCACATACTGCAGCCTCAGCTGTCCCAGAACCTGCATGGGGCATATCAAAAACTTCTCTAGGACCAAAAACGATTTCCCCCAGGGTGGCTTGGGGTCTGGGGAGGAAAAGCCTGGTGTGGCTGAAGTTGGCACAGGGCTCCTCTGGGTGGAGAGTCTATGGGGGGCGGGGGGCACTCGGGCCTCTGGCCAGCTCGGGACTCCTCTGGCTGAGGGAAGGGGGTGCTCAGGCCTCCGGCCAGCCCAGGGCTCCTCTGGATGAGCGGGGTAGTGGTGCCCGGGCCTCTGGTCAGCCTGGGGCTCCTGTGGCCAAGGGGGGCGCTCGGGGATCCTCTGGAAGGGAAGGGACTTGTGGCTCCGGCCGTGGGGGAGGGGGACAGGGGGTCTCGGGGCTCCTGTAGGGAGGGGCTTGGGGGTCTGGCCATGGGATGTGTGTGGGCGGAGCTAGGGGTTAGCCTCCCCGAAGTGTGGCTCCACCCTCTGTCCATGCCCCAATATAGAAAGTGCTAGTCAATGGAAGAATTCTAGCTATCATCTCTCAGGGAGGTGGATTACCTTGGTGGACAGGAGTACCTCTCCCTTCAGTGTAGGCAGTCTGTACACTGAAGTGTTACAGCTGCAGCTGTGCCACTGTAGTGTTTCACATGTGGACAAGCCCCCAGTCCAGTAGGTGGCCTCTGAGCATGTCTTCTGTATTGGGCCCCACCCATGAGTTAGGTGGCCATAGGCCTATCTTCCCTTGGCTTGTGGCCCCCTCTGGGGCTCAAGTGTGTGATAGGTACGTGGGAACCTAGAATGAGGCAGCCATGCTAATCCTCAGAAGCAGAAATTTATGCAGTTTTGGAGAGCTGCAAAAAATTAGGCACCTACAGGGTAGAGGCAGCAGTTGAGCAGGAGTTTTTTGGATTTAGTGGATCCAAAAATGGCATCTAAATTAGGTGTTTAAGTACCTTTGTGGATGTGTTAAGTGTCTTACTGAAATGCCCAGGAAACCCTTCACTTTTTATACCATTCTCAGGTGGGGTTGGGTGTTGCTGGTAAAATTCATTTTTGACCACTTGTTTTTGGTAACACTGCACTATTTTTCCCCCAGCTGTTGTGGAATCCTGCTAATGATAGTTACCAAAGTGAATGATCAAGCCTTGCAGTTTAAAAGTTTTACATAATTATCACTTCCATTTTCTAATGTGACTTTTGAGGGAAACAAACTAATGTGCGGAAATTGTTCTAGTGGGGGAAACATAAATTTTTTCAAATTCAGCAAAAAGTTAGTAGCAAAATCTCACTGAAATGCAATTCTGCTGGGATACCTGCAGTTTTATAGGATGTTATTTCACAGTTCAGGCTTGACTTACCAAGAGGAGAGGAGAGCAGGCTGATTGTATCAGGTGTAGTGCATTAGCAAGTCATTGGGAACTCAATGCCACAGAAAACATCAGTGATTTCTCCCAGAGCAGTGACTCACAAATCAACTAGTTTGGCTGGTTTGGTGGGATGAAATCAGAAATTATCAGCGGGGAAAAAACAACAGTTGCCAACTTTATTTTTTAATTTTTAAATAAACTCCTTGGGATTTTTTTCAGAAATCCTTTGATGAAAGTGTCCTTAAGGGTCAAAGATTTTTTTATTTTTAAAACAGCATAAGTGATAAATGTAAAACTAAACCAATTGTTTGTTTAGTTCTGAAATTTTATCCTTCTGTTCTTCAGATACAGAAATGACCATATACATGTCCTGCACAGAATGTTCATATTGTGGCAGTATGTAGAATAAACTACAATTTTTGGTTTCCAGGATATAAGTTTAACATATTGAAACAACAAGTTATATTGTACTAACACTCAACCTGGGGAGAATTAATGATAGCCTCATACTGAAGAAAAAAATTAGTTAAAAGTTTAACCCAGATGGAGTCAACCTTTTGAATATAAACAGGAAGTAGGATATTATCATCTTTACAAGGATTTCTGACAGTACCATGGATAAAATTTCTTTCTATAATTTTCTTTACTATTGGTTTGCTAATCCACTGCTGCTCTGTATTTCCTGATCACTGGTCCAGTCACATGACCAGTTTGTACATTCCATGTAGTATTGTAAATACTATGAGAAGCATTCTGTAATAAGCTGGGTATTTTAAATCACTGTCGTTCAATTTATGAGGGATTTGGGACAGGATATATTTCCAGTGATTCCCTGTGCACCAGTTATAAATGCTGCATTCCAGTAGACTCAGCTATGCCTATGTAAACTGCAGTGGACAACTACTGCACAAAGGCTGAATAATGAACCAGCAGTGAAGCAGCTAAAACAAAATGAAATTGATTGGCTCATAAGGGAAAGGATAAGAAAACCTCTCTATCTGGTGGCAGGTGCAAAGAAGGAAAATTTAAAGAAACTGGAGACAAACAGAAGAAAAGGAATGGGAGAGCGTTTATCAGATTAATGCAGTGTAACTTGAACAAAACAATAAGAGTAGATAATAAGTGCTTTAGAACTAACCAAAAATTGATTGAGATGTGTTTAATGTATTAACCTTATTAATGAGCATATGGATCATCTACACAATGCACAAAACAAACAAACAAACAAAAACAATTCAGAAGTATTTTCTAGTGCTAATGACATACAAAGCTTACTTTATTAACCCGTGCTAGTTTATACTGTATTTTTGGTCCTGTAACTATTATTATGGAAGGTAGTAAGTGAAAGAATTAAATAATGTAAATGGTGCTGAACTGGCTATGTGTTTGCAGACAAGTAAAATAATGACAATACAGTACTTGTATTTAGAATGGGCCAGATTTTTAAATGTATTTAGTCATCTAAACATACTTCAAAAACTACTCTGATTAGAGCTGGCTGAATATTTTTGAATGAACAATTTGTTCATCTCTCTTTTTTTCCCCTCAAAACTGTAAATTTCACCCCAAAATTTCTTTTTTAGAAATCTATGTTTTGTTTTGATGAAACCATAAAAGGCAAGACTTACTCATTTTTTCAGTGTATATTTTTTCCTCCCCATTCTCATTTTTCCCTTCTCAATCACTGTGTACTCCTTTTCTTTTTGCGAATACAGACTAACACGGCTGCTACTCTGAAATGTCAAATAGATGTCACATAAACAGTCCCATAAACTATACTGGCACTACTCATGTGTGTAAGGGCTTGAGTATCATACCCTATGTTAAATGACATGCTCCTACCAGACATGCTAATTAAATTACATGTATGCAAAAAATTATGAAACTGCCCCAAACCCTCATCTATTTTGTGTATTACAAAAATAAATCTCAGACCAGGCTTTGGACATCAAGGTATGTAAGGTTTATGAGTGTTTTAAGGACCAGGTCCTCACAAGATAGTTAGATGCCTAACTCTCATTTAAATCAAAGAGAGTTAGGTGCCCAAATACTTTTGAGCATCTAGGCCTAAGTGAGCAATGGTCATATTTCAAGCCAGCTGGGATTTAGTTTATGGTTTTGAGTTGAAATCATGCAACATTCTTAGTGTTGGAAGATGGGTTTCCATGTGAAGCATAATTTCAACAGAGGTTTGCTTTGGGATTATTTGAACCTGAAACTCCAAGTGAAACTGAAGAGGTAAAAGTGAATCCACTTGAATTGAAATCAAAGAAAAGAACGCACATAACTTTTTTGTATGGAGTGAATCCTTTTGGAATGCATTGGACTAGCTTTTAAAAATCATCTATCTGATGGCTTTTTGCTTTCTTGTTTGTCTGTGTTAGCAAAGCACCAACACTTCTTTCTTTGGATTTACTGTAGCACAATCAAATAAACCTTCCTTAGTTTGGTTTTCATGGTTTATTGTATAAGAATGAACAATGACTTCCTTTGTCAGCCATCCAGATGAAAATTATTTTCGTTATGGTTATTCAATATAAATTGTTCCACTGCTATAACACAACATATCAGCATGGACGGATTCTAAAACATTAAAATAATGCTGTCTACTTTGGCACACAATGAGAAAAAGGGTAAAAAAGGGAAATCTAAGGTATGGTATTGGATGGTCCCCACATCTGATCTATTTTAAAGCGTTTATTCTACTTAGGAAATGGGCTGCGTAACAATGCACTTTCTTATTCAACAGATAAGGGGTAAAATTTTCCAAAGCACCTAAGTGACATGGAAGCTTAAGTCCCATCTGTAAAAGTGACTTAGTCACTTAGGATATGTCTACACTGAGAAATTAGGTCGAATTTATAGAAGTCGGTTTATAGAAAGCGTTTTTATACAGTCGATTGTGTGTGTCCCCACACAAATGCTCTAAGTGCATGTAGTCGGCGAAGTGTGTCCACAGTACCGAGCCAACCATCAACTTCCGGAGCATTGCACTGTGGGTAGCTATCCCACAGTTCCCGCAATCTCTGCCACCCATTTGAATTCTGGGTAGAAATCCCAGTGCCTGATGGGGTTAAAACATTGTCGCGGGTAGTTCTAGGTACATATTGTCAGGCCCCCCTTCCCTCCATCTCTCCATGAAAGCAAGGGCAGACAATCATTTTGCGTCTTTTTTCTTGAGTTACCTCTGCAGACGCCATACCACGGCAAGCATGGAGCCCGCTTAGCTAACCATCACCGTATGTCTCCTGGATGCTGGCAGACGTAGTACTGCATTGCTACACAGCAACAGTTTATTGCCTTTTGGCAGCAGACAGTGCAGTATGACTGGTAGCCATCATCAACATAGTCCAGGGTGCTCTTTTAACTGACCTCAATGAGGTTAGGGGCTCCTGGGCAAACATGGGAGTGACTCAGCCAAGTCATTTCCCTTTTAAGTTTCATTTCATGGTGATTCAGTCCTACCGGCAGTCTTTTAATGTCTTTTAATCTGCAGCCAGCAGAAGACGATGGCCAGCAGTCATACTGCACCATCTTCTGTTGAACACCCAGGAGACGACAATGGCTAGCGGTCCTATTGCACAGTTTGCTGCCAGCAAGATGTTTAAAGATAGATGCAAAAAGAAAAGGAGTACTTGTGGCACCTTTTGCGAATACAGACTAACACGGCTGCTACTCTGAAACCTAAAGATAGATGAAGTGGATCAAAACAAGAAATAGACCAGATTTGTTTTGTATTCATTTTCTCCTCCCTTCCTCCCTCTGTGAAATCAATAGCCTGCTAAACCCAGTTTTGAGTTCTATCCTTGAGGGGGCCACTCAGTTTCTCGCAAAGTCACCCCCTTTGTTGATTTTAATTCCCTGTAAGCCAACCTTGTAAGCCATGTCATCAGTTGCCCCTCCCTCCATCAGAGCAATGGCAGACAATCGTTCCGCACCTTTTGTCTGTGCAGATGCCATACCATGGCAAGCATGGAGCCCGCTCAGATCACTTTGGCAATTAGGAGCACATTAAACACCACACGCATTATCCAGCAGTATATGCAGCCCCAGAACCTGCCAAAGCGAAACCTGGAGAGTAGGCGACGTCAGTGTGGTGACGAGAGTGATGAGGACATGGACACAGACTTCTATCCAAGTATGTTCCCTGGCAATGTGGGCATCATGGTGCTAATGGGGCAGGTTCATGCGGTGGAATGCAGATTCTGGGCTGGGGAAATTAGCACAGACTGGTGGGATCACATAGTGTTGCAGGTCTGGGACGATTCCCAATGGCTGCGAAACTTTTGCATGCGTAAGGGCACTTTCATGGAACTTTGTGATTTGCTTTCCCCTGCCCTGGTGCAAGAATACCAAGATGAGAGCAGCCTTCACAGTTGAGAAGCGAGTAGCAATAGTCCTGTGGAAGCTTGCAATGCCAGACAGCTACTGTTCAGCTGGGAATCAATTTGGAGTGGGCAAATCTACTGTGGGGGCTGCTGTGATGCAAGTAGCCAATGCAATCAAAGATCTGCTGATATCAAGGGTAGTGAGTCTGGGAAATGTGCAGGTCATAGTGGATGTCTTTGCTGCAGTGGGATTCCCTAACTGTGGTGGGGCCATAGACGGAACCCATATCCCTGTCTTGGCACCGGAGCACCAAGCCGGTGAATACATAAACCGCAAGGGATACTTTTCAATAGTGCAGCAAGCACTGGTGGATCACAAGGGACGTTTCACCGACATCAACGTGGGATGGCCGGGAAAGGTACATGATGTTCCCATCTTCAGGAACTCTGGTCTGTTTCAAAAGCTGCAGGAAGGAACTTTCTTCCCAGACCAGAAAATAACCGTTGGGGATGTTGAAATGCCTATAGTTATCTTTGCGGACTCAGCCTACCCCTTAATGCCATGGGTCATGAAGCCATACACAGGCAGCCTGGACAGTAGTCAGGAGCTGTTCAACTATAGGCTGAGCAAGTGCAGAATGGTGGTAGAATGTGCATTTGGACGTTTAAAAGCATGCTGGCACAGTTTACTGACTTGGAGTACTTGTGGCACCTTAGAGACTAACAAATTTATTTGAGCATAAGCTTTCGTGAGCTACAGCTCACTTCATCGGATGCATTCGGTGGAAAATACAGTGGGGAGATTTATATACACACACAGAGAACATGAAACAATGGGTTTTATCATACACACTGTAAGGAGAGTGATCACTTAAGATGAGCCATCACCAGCGGGGGGGGGGGGGGAGGAGGAAAACCTTTTATGGTGACAAGCAAGGTGGGCCATTTCCAGCAGTTAACAAGAACGTCTGAGGAACAGTGGGGGGTGGGGTGGGGGGGAGAAATAACATGGGGAAATAGTTTTACTTTGTATAATGACTCATCCACTCCCAGTCTCTATTTAAGCCTAAGTTAATTGTATCCAGTTTGCAAATTAATTCCAATTTAGCAGTCTCTCGCTGGTTTGTTTTTGAAGTTTTTTTATTGAAGGATAGCCACTCTCAGGTCTGTAATTGAGTGACCAGAGAGATTGAAGTGTTCTCCAACTGGTTTTTGAATGTTATAATTCTTGACGTCTGATTTGTGTCCATTTATTCTTTTAGGTAGAGACTGTCCAGTTTGACCAATGTACATGGCAGAGGGGCATTGCTGGCACATGATGGCATATATCACATTGGTAGATGCACAGGTGAACGAGCCTCTGATAGTGTGGTTGATGTGATTAGACCCTATGATGGTGTCCCCTGAATAGATATGTGGACAGAGTTGGCAACGGGCTTTGTTGCAAGGATAGGTTCCTGAGTTAGTGGTTCTGTTGTGTGGTGTGTGGTTGCTGGTGAGTATTTGCTTCAGGTTAGGGGGCTGTCTGTAAGCAAGGACTGCCTGTCTCCCAAGATCTGTGAGAGTGATGGGTCGTCCTTCAGGATAGGTTGTAGATCCTTGATGATGCGTTGGAGAGGTTTTAGTTGGGGGCTGAAGGTGGTGGCTAGTGTCGTTCTGTTATTTTCTTTGTTGGGCCTGTCCTGTAGTAGGTGACTTCTGGGTACTCTTCTGGCTCTGTCAGTCTGTTTCTTCACTTCAGCAGGTGGGTATTGTAGTTGTAAGAATGCATGATAGAGATCTTGTAGGTGTTTGTCTCTGTCTGAGTGGTTGGAGCAAATGCGGTTATATCGTAGAGCTTGACTGTAGACAATGGATCGTGTGGTGTGATCTGGATGAAAGCTAGAGGCATGAAGGTAGGAATAGTGGTCAGTAGATTTCCGATATAGGGTGGTGGTTATGTGACCATCGCTTATTAGCACCGTAGTGTCCAGGAAGTGGATCTCTTGTGCTTACTGACTTGGTTAGACGTCAGCAAAACCAATATTCCCACCGTTATTACTGCTTGCTGTGTGCTCCACAATATCTGTGAGTGTAAGGGGGAGACGTTTATGGCAGGGTGGGAGGTTGAGGCAAATCGCCTGGCTGCTAGTTATGCACAGCCAGACACCAGGGCAGTTAGAAGAGCACAGGAGGGCACGGTGCGCATCAGAGAAGATTTGAAAACCAGTTTCATGACTGGCCAGGCTACGGTGTGAAAATTCTGTTTGTTTCTCCTTCATGAAACCCCCCGCCCCTTGGTTCACTCTACTTCCCTGTAAGCTAACAACCGTCCCCTCCTCCCTTTGATCACCGCTTGCAGAGGCAATAAAGTCATTGTTGCTTCACATTCATGCATTCTTTATTAATTCATCACACAAATGGGATAATTACCAAGGTAGCCTAGGAGGGGTGGTGGAGGAGAGAAGCACCAGGAGGGATGGTGGAGGAGGGAAGGACAAGGCCACACAGAACTTTAAAAGTTTAAAACTTATTGAATGCCAGCCTTCTGTTCTTGGGCAATCCTCTGGGGTGGAGTGGCTGGGTGGCCAGAGGCCCCCCCATTGCATTCTTGGGCGTCTGGGTGAAGAGGCTATGGAACTTGGGGAGGAGGGCGGTTGGTTACACAGGCTGTAGCGGCGGTCTGTGCTTCAGCTGCCTTTCCTGCAACTCAGCCATATTCTGGAGCATATTAGTTTGATCCTCCAGCAGCCTTAGCATTGAATCCTGCCTCTTCTCATCACGCTGCCGTCGCCTATCAGCTTCAGCCCTCTCTTCAGTCCGCCACTTACTCTCTTCAGCATGCCACCTCTCCTCCCGGTCATTTTGTACTTTCCTGCACTCTGACATTGTCTACCTCCACGCATTATCTGTACTTTGTCTGTGTGGGAGGACAGCATGAGCTCAGACAACATTTCATCGCGAGTGCGTTTTTTCGCCTTCTAATCTTCGCTAGCCTCTGGGAAGGAGAAGATCCTGTGATCCTTGAAACACATGCAGCTGGTGGAGAAAAAAAAGTGACAGTGGTATTTAAAAAGACACATTTTATAGAACAATGGGTACACTTTCATGGTAAACCTTGCTGTTAACATTACATACATAGCACATACGTTTTCGTTCCAAGGTCGCATTTTGCCTCCCCCCAGCACATGGCTAGCCCCGCATCCCTCTCCCCTCCCCGTGGCTAACAGCGGGGAACATTTCTGTTCAGCTACAGGCAAACAGCCCAGCGGGAATGGGCACCTCTGAATGTCCCCTTAAGAAAAGCACCCTATTTCAACCAGGTAACTATGAATGATAACACTCTCCTGAGGATAACACAGAGAGATAAAGAACGGATGTTGTTTGAATGCCAACAAACATACTGCAATGCTTTGTTCTACAGTGATTCCTGAGTACGTGCTACTGGCCTGGAGTGGTAAAGTGTCCTACCATGGTGGACGGCTGCCCTCCCCAGAAACCTTTTGCACAGGCTTTGGGAGTACATCCAGGAGAGCAGCGAATGCCAGGGCAAATTAATCATTAAACATGCTTGCTTTTAAACCATGTATAGTATTTTAAAAGGTACATTCACCAGAGGTCCCTTCTCCGCCTGGTGGGTCCGGGAGGCAGCCTTGGGTGGGTTTGGGGGGTACTGGCTCCAGGTCCAGGGTGAGAAACAGTTCCTGGCTGTCAGGAAAACCGGTTTCTCCGCTTGCTTACTGTGAGCTATCTACAAGCTCATCATCATCATCTTCCTTGTCACCAAAACCTGCTTCTGTGTTGCCTCCACCTCCATTGAAGGAGTCAAAAACACGGCTGGGGTAGTGGTTGCTGAACCCCCTAAAATGGCATGCAGCTCGTCATAGAAGTGGCATATTTTGGGCTCTGACCCAGAGCGGCCGTTTGTCTCTCTGGTTTTCTGGTAGGCTTGCCTCAGCTCCTTAAGTTTCATGCGGCACTGCTTTGGGTCCCTGTTATGGCCTCTGTCCTTCATGCCTGGGAGATTCGGACAAATATTTTCGCATTTCGAAAACTGGAACGTAGTTCTGATAGCACAGATTCCTCTCCCCATACAGTGATCAGCTTTCGTACCTCCCGTTTGGTCCATGCTGGCGTTCTTTTGCGATTCTGGGACTCCATCATGGTTACTTCTGCTGATGAGCTCTGCACTCACCTGCAGCTTGCCATGCTGGCTAAACAGGAAATTGAAACTCAAAGGTTCGCGGGCCTTTTCCTGTCTATCTGGCCAGTACATCTGAATTGAGAGCACTGTCCAGAGCGGTCACAATGGAGCACTCTGGGTTAGCTCCCAGAGGCCAATACAATCTAATTGTGTCCAAAGTACCCCAAATTCGACCTGGCAAGGCCGATTTCAGTGCTAATCCCCTTGTTGGGGGTGGAGTAAGGAAATCGATTTTAAGAGCCCTTTAAGTCGAAAAAAAGGTGTGTCGTGTGGATGGGTGCAGGGTTAAATCGATTTAACGCTGCTAAATTCGACCTCAACTCCTAGTGTAGACCAAGGCTTAGGAACCTAAGTCTCACTGAAAGTCAGTGTGACTTAGATGGCTAAGAGCCAGATTATCAAAGCTATTTAAGCACCTAAAGATGCAGAAAGCCCCTACTAAAATTTTCAAAAACACCAATGGGAGTTAGGCACTTAGTTTACATAGCATTTTTAAAAATTTCACTAGATACCTAACTGTATCTACAGGTCCCTAAATGCCTTTGACAATCTGGCCCCAAAATGCTTGTGAAAGTGGGATTTAAACTCCAAAGTCATTGAGATGTTTTGAAAAATTGTACTCCTAATCTAGTTCAAGATCTTATGTGGTTACTGAAGTAACAAAAGCAAATTGTAACTTTTTTTTTAAAATCATTTTCAGCCCAGAAGCCAAAACAGCTGAGGGAATGAATTGGTTTCTGAAGTGACTTGTGTATCATCAAGAGTTACTCAGTTCCATTTGTGGACTTTATCACTTACAACTGTACAACCCCTGTGAAGGGTACAGTTTGGTTTGCAGATTCTTTATCATGGTGATCTACAAGCCAGAATGAGCCCAAACTGAATTTGCAGAGTTGGTGATTAGATTAATCATCTGTTTACTTGTGAACTGAGCAAATTGTATATGGAAATTTGTGAGACAATAAACACAAAACTCAATATGAAGTGAGCTATAGCTCACAAAAGCTTATGCTCAAATAAATTTGTAAGTCTCTAAGGTGCTGTATTTCTTTTTGCGGATACAGACTAACACGGCTGCTGCTCTGAAACCTATTTTAAGGATCACTCTCCAAACAAGAAATGCATATTTAAGGCTACCATCACCTGTTCAGGAAACCTAAATATCAAAGATTTTGCTTTTTAATTATTTTGGATAGCTATGATCCCAAATCAAAATCTGAGCATCCTCAACTTTAGAGAAAACTTGTATTCAGATCTGAAGGTTTAGGTTGGCCCTTATTTCTAAAGAAGGCCGAATGTTCAGACCTAGATCTGAATTTTGTAACTTGGGAACATTTCTTGTACGAACCAAAATTCTGCTCTCAGATGCTCATGCAGCTTTCCACCCCTCCAACGCATCATCAAGGATCTACAACCTATCCTGAAGGACGAGCCATCGCTCTCTCAGATCTTGGGAGACAGACCAGTCCTTGCTTACAGACAGCCCCCCAATCTGAAGCAAATACTCACCAGCAACCACACACCACACAACAGAACCACTAACCCAGGAACCTATCCTTGCAACAAAGCCCGTTGCCAACTCTGTCCACATATCTATTCAGGGGATACCATCATAGGGCCTAATCACATCAGCCACACTATCAGAGGCTCGTTCACCTGCGCATCTACCAATGTGATATATGCCATCATGTGCCAGCAATGCCCCTCTGCCATGTACATTGGCCAAACTGGACAGTCTCTACGTAAAAGAATGAATGGACACAAATCAGACGTCAAGAATTATAACATTCAAAAACCAGTTGGAGAACACTTCAATCTCTCTGGTCACTCGATCATAGACCTAAGAGTGGCTATACTTCAACAAAAAAGCTTCAAAAACAGACTCCAACGAGAGACTGCTGAATTGGAATTAATTTGCAAACTGGATACAATTAACTTAGGCTTGAATAGAGACTGGGAATGGATGAGTCATTACACAAAGTAAAACTATTTCCCCATGGTATTTCTCCCTCCCACCCCACCCCCCACTGTTCCTCTGATATTCTTGTTAACTGCTGGAATTAGCCTACCTGCTTGTCACCATGAAAGGTTTTCCTCCTTCCCCCCCCTGCTGTTGGTGATGGCTTATCTTAAGTGATCACTCTCCTTACAGTGTGTATGATAAACCCATTGTTTCATGTTCTCTGTGTGTGTGTATATAAATCTCTCCTCTGTTTTTTCCACCAAATGCATCCGATGAAGTGAGCTGTAGCTCACGAAAGCTTATGCTCTAATAAATTTGTTAGTCTCTAAGGTGCCACAAGTACTCCTTTTCTTTTTGCGAATACAGACTAACACGGCTGCTACTCTGAAACATGTGAAACTCAGTTCAAGTATCCCCTGGCTTCAATGGAAGCTACTCATGCACATCTGAAGGCACAATATACAGCCATTGTTTTTTAAATATAGTACTCCACTGAGAATTTAAAAAACAAAAGAAAAGGGGGGGGGGAGAATCCTCAATGCCCACTGTTTTTGGACTCCTGAAACAATATGTTTTGTCCTCCTGCTGACTCCAGAGTAGCAATTAACCAACCACCCTATTTCTTGAGCATGATAATGCTGGTGTAAAAGGAAAGGTGATCTGGCATGACTAAAGGGGCCTTTCAGCTGAGATATAAAATCAAGGCCTTGAATGTTTGTGATTATTGAAGTTCTCTGGTGGCAGGGGTGTTCTGGCCAGATTCCAACAGTCAGTAAAGACCTTTGTGATCGAACTGTGTGAAAGACACTATATTAATATATGAGTTGAAGATATAAAACTGAAACAGATGTGTTTAATTTCAGCTTCTCAAAATAAGAAACCAAGGTTTGGCAAATGGAAAAGGATAAAATCAGTTGATAAAATGTTATTTTCAAGCCTTTGAAATAATTTCAAGCTATTGGCGGTGAACAATATTAAAATCTATAAAGGATATGTTGTCAATGATCTACAATGACTTCAGAGGGAGGCAAAATTCCCGTCAGTACACTAAGCCAATCATAGAGCTGTCGTCTGTAAAGGGAAAAATGCCGTCCAATCCTGAATTCTTCAATATATACCCCATAATTTGTGATTAGATAACTCTCATTTATTATGACTTTCATACACTGCAGAAGTTATTAACGGTTGTAACACTATCTTTTTTTAAACTCTATTCATAGTATTTCACTTGATGACTTCATACAGTAGTGACTATATAATAATAAAGAAATATTTCCTTTTATTTGATCTGAATGTATCACCTTTCAATATTATCATATGATTAGATGAGTTTACTTAAAGAGGAGACTGATCAGTTTTTAATACACACACAGTAATTTTGCACAACTTCATGAAATCCTCTTTCTCTTGTTCTGTCCAGGTTAATCTCTCATCCAATATAAATCCAATCACACCTCTAATGGTCCTCACTGCTCTTCTCCAGTCTATGCTTTATCTTTCCTGAGGGGAGTCAGTCACAACTGAGCTCAGTAATCCAGGTAAGAATTTATCATTTTGAAGAGTGACATATTATTTACAGTACTGTTTCTAGTCAGTTTTTAACATGTAATCTTTTAAAGTTATTTTTAAAACTTGGCATTTTATTTTAAGGGTGGGGAAAAAAGTATCTTTTTTGCCAAATATAGTGGCAGGAGTATGCAAACTGACTTTTTTGTTCCTTTCAACAAACTTTTTATAGAAAGACTATTTGCTTACCTCAGTAGTTACAAACTAATGAGCTCTAACAAAATTGGACTAGCCCCATATAGGAAAGTGCTAAAGCATATGCTGATTGGTTTCACTGAGACTGAAATGTATTGACAGTTCATTGTTGACTGTCCAAGGCAGACATTTATTCAGTTTATCTATCAGATAACACTTAGAATGTATTTAGCTAGCTATCCTTTATAATAAGGAAATCACACTCATTCGGTAGAGAGGATGGAATTATATTTTGGAATGTATAAGGATAGGTGTTAATCCTTAAACCAACCTAGTAACCTAAGCTATTTGCTGAGTTACAGCTGTGAAAGTACTTAGGCCTGGTTGACACTAGAAAATTAGGTCGGGTTAACTATGTCAGTCAGGGGTGCAAAAATCCAGTTTATTTAAGCCGACCTAAGTCCCTGTGTAGACAGCATTAGGTTGATGTAAGAATTCTTCAGTCGACCTAGCTACTACCTCCTGGATAGGTGCTTACATTGAAGTGCTACAGCGGTGCAGCTGTAGCATTTTAAGTGTAGATAGGCCCTGATTGTGAACTAGGGGTCAGGTCTGTAAAGGCATTTAGGCATCTAAAAATGTAGATAGCCTCCTACTGGGATTTTTCAAAAGATCCTAAGCCCCTAACTCCCATTACATTCAATGGGAGTTAGGTGCCTAAGGAGATGGCTACTCTACAAGTGCTACTGCAGTACAGGCCCTTACTACAGCAGCACACGGGGTTTTTCTGTTACTGTAGTAAATCCAAACCTTCAAGAGGTACTGGCTAGGTTAACAGAAGAATTCTTTCATCAACCTAGCAGTATCTATACAGGGGCTTAGGTTGACTTAAGTACATTTCTCAGAGGTGTGAATTTTTCTCTCCCACAGAGCGATGTAGCTAGGGTGACCTAAGTTTTAGGTGTACACCTGGCCTAAGCTTTTGAAAATCCTGTGAGGGGCCTATTTGAATTTTTAGGAGTCAAAATACCTTGAAAAATCTGACCCCAGAGGATTTCAGTAGCCTGAGTGGGCTTGGATTATCAGTGCTCATTTAGTTAGTAAACGTGCTCTGCAATGACAAACCTGCTCCCTGTGTGCATAACAGACATAGCAGTAAAAAAGTTAGGCTCATATTTTATGCTAGATTCACTCTGGATCCATACTGATGTCAATGGGAGGCTTGCATATAATGGGTATAACTCCCTACATGGTAATTATACATATATTGGTAAAGTTATTGTTGGATTCAGCATCACTCTGTGGAGAAAAAACATGCATGGTAGTTTTAGGACTGTGACGTTGCACTCCATATGTTTTATAGAAATATGTTTATAAGTGTGAATATTATGCAATTGGAATCTGCTTATTGCAAAAGGTCTCTTGTAAAGTATCATTACAAAGCTTATGATCTACTGAGTGTGTTCATCCTATTTGTTTTCATGTATTCTTTCTATGTCTGGAGTTAGAAGAATAAGATATAAACTTGTATTACTGATGTAAATAGGTTAAGTGAAAGCCATTAAGGGTGCTTCTGAATCAATGAACTGTGAATGGGTTTGTTTACCTGCAAGACTTCCTGTGGTACATGTCTTCCAGATCCTAAGTGAGGGATCAGCAACCTTTGGCATGTGGCCACCCCTGGCAGGCCAGGTCAGTTTGTTTACCTGCTGTTTCTGCAGGTTCAGCTGATCGCAGCTCCCACTGGCTGCTGTTTGTCATTCCAGGCCAATAGGGGCTGCGGGAAGTGGCGGCCAGCACATCCTTCAGCCCACGCCGCTTCCCACAGTCTCCATTGGCTTGGAGCGGCGAACCGCGGCCAGTGGGAGCTGCAATCGGCTGAACCTGCTGACGCAGCAGGTAAACAAACCGGCCCGGGGCTTACCCTGGTGGGCCGCATGCCAATAGTTGCTGATCCCTGTCCTAGGTAATGAAGAAGAAAGTCTTACAGTGATGTGTGATCGTGTCACCTGAACTGGAATCCATCTTAAACCTGGTAGTTTTCCATTTAGAAGGAGGGGTGGGGATCCAGAGAAACAAAAGATTCCCACCTTGTGCCAAAGCTATAAAAGAGAGTGTAATGGGGTGAGACTCAACCCTGGGGTGCCTCCTGTCGGTCATCCTGGGAATTACCTCTTTTGACGTGGAGCGCTTCTGCAGGCTGGTGCCTCGCTGCCACTGGCCCCCTTGTCCCTCCAGACCCGGTGCCCCTTGTCCTTGGGTGCTGCCCCTTGGAAGTACACCCACTCTCTGGGTCTCCCCACCCAGGTGAATCCCCACCCACAATCTCCACCTTGCCTCAGCAGCTACTGCCAGTCACCATCTAGCCCCGTTTCACCTGGGTCGACTGCAGTCATCATAGGCAAGGGGGGTTTGGATCGGCTGCCTCTGCCTACCGTGGGCTGCACCCTTGCACCCTAGTACCTTTCTGGTCTTTGACAAGGCAGCAGCCTGTGGCTTTTCTGGGCAGGAGCTCCCCAGCTCCCTTGCCCTTTTCCCCAGCCCTGCTTCCCTCAGGTACTCTGTTCAGCTTCCCAGAAGCCAGGAGCTTCTCCTTCTAGAGACAGAGAGAAAGACTGTCTGCTCCTGGCCCACTTCCCTTTATAAGGGCCAGCTGGGCCCTGATTGGGGCATGGCTACAGCTAAGGCTGTTTCTCCATTCAGCCTTCCCCAGCCACATCCCTCCCCTGGGGCTGCTTTTAACCCCACCGGGCAGAAGCGGGGTGACAACCCCCTACAGGGGGTGAAATAGAACAAAGGGGGCTGTCAGTCATGAGAAATCCCTAGTTACCACCTCAACTGGAATTGACAAGAACTGTACCGGGGACAGGATTGGGCCCAGACTAAGAAGGATTCTAGTCTGCGAAAGAAATTTATTGGAACATCTCTGTATTCAGTTTCTTAAATGTATTAGGCTTAGACTTGCGTGTTTTGTTTTATTTTGTTTGGTAACTTACTTTGTTCTGTTTGTTATTACTTGAAACCACTTAAATCCTACTTTTTATACTTAATAAAATCATCTGAATAAGTGATTAATACTTGGGGGAGCAAACAGCTGTGCATATCTCTCTATCAGTGTTATAGAGGGCCGACAATATACGAGTTTACCCTGTATAAGCTTTATACAGAGTAAAATGGATTTATTTGGGGTTTGGATCCCATTGGGAGCTGGGTGCTGGAGACAGGAGTTCTTGCTGAGCTGTTTTCAGTTAAGTTTGCAGCTTTGGGGGCATGGTTCAGATGCTGGGTCTATGATACAGCAGGCTAGCATGTCTGGCTCAACAAGACAGGGTTCTGGAGCCCCATGCTGGCAAAGAAAACGGGCTCAGAGGTAGTTTTAGCACATCAGGTAACAGACCCAAGGGGATCTCTGTGACCAAATCCATCACAAGGACTTATCTCTATTCATGAATTCATGGCTCGCAAACAATACATGATCACTGATTATTTGGAAAGCAGGGGATGAATGGCATGACAGGCAAAAATCAGTCTGTCTTCTGGCATTGATGACTGTATTAGCCACCTTGTCAAGTAGTTCAAAGACTTCTGGAGGATTTATGAAGGAGATCCACCATATCCCTGTATGCAACAATAGTTGTTGCAATCTTGTTCCAGGACAGATCTGATACCTCATGTAAATATGTAGCTCTTTCTGTTTGGTACAAGGCTTGATACAAACTTGGGCAGTGACCACTCACCAAGTCAAATCATTCAACTAAGGGCAAAATTTAACTCCTTAATATTCATTGTCCTACAAAAAAAGATTTCTAATTTTTCTGCAGCATCTCCTCACTTATTTTAAGATATAACTGAAATAAAGTGACAAGTTCTTGCAGGCCATTTTTAGCTTGAACTAAGCATCTCCATGATTTTGTGCTAGGCAAAATGATTTTTTGGTGATATAATCAATTAATTGTTGGCACCTTTTTAAAACTCAGCTTCCTGGATATAATTTAGATTAGTTCTGCTTTAATAAAGGCAACTTGGAAGCATGTTATTTTATCTTTACTTTATTTTAAAATAGGAAAAGAAATATGTCATAATGGAGTATTTATGAAAGGATGAATGATGCCTAAAAGCTACAGTCATCCCATAGTTTCATATCTATCTTTTATTAGATCTATAATTAATCCTTGCTTACACTCAATGCTTGTGACTCATACACGCTGACAGAGGAATGATGACAAAACATGGTATTGTTGATATTATAGAAGTTTCACTGTAAGGCTCTTCAATACATATAGAACGCCCCCTTGTTTAAGCTGCTTACCCAATAATCACAAGTCACAACAAGGATTGTTTCAGTCCACTCTTTCAAACAACCCTTTTATTTTTGTGCATTAATCCAGCACTCAGTGAAATTCTAGAAACATCTTGTTTTTTCTTATTTACTGAAAGTTGCTCAATAGAAGTCTATTTTTAAACAATCAGTAAGAGTTACTAGGTATAGCAGCTGACCAGGCAGGCTTCAAAACTATATTTGCATCTCTGAAGCCCGGGAGGATAGAAAAGAGTCTTTTAATTGGTTATTCAACTTTAGTAGAAACATGCTTTCAGGAAATGAGGCCTACACTGTTGTCTTCACACCAGGCATACTAGCTCCTGTTGCCATGGAAATCTGCTATCGCATGCTAGGTCCAGTGATGTAGAAAACAAGATGGCTTCTTCATTTGTTTAGCCTTAAGGAAAACTACAGATATAAACAAATCATTAAAGGGCTAACAGACACTCAGAACATTTGACCTAAATAAACAACATTTATACTGAATTGTTAATATCTGCATAAGTTTTACCTTCTTGAGTGTTTTGTGAAAGTTCTCTTCAATTCTGAACTAAAAAAGATATTTAATGTAACTTATCTTAAATGTCTAGGTTTTGATTTAATCCATTTACAGCCAGATCCTGTACCTAAATGTTCCTGTGGGGCTCCCACATACTTAAATGGGTTTAATTTGTTACTCAATTTAACAAGGAATTTAAAAATCAAATAATGGCCACTGATTCAGTGGGTCTCAAAACAAAATATTTTGTATGCCTCTCCCCACAGAGTAGAATTAGTGAGAGCACTCTGAATTTCACACAGAAATCTTCTTTATTCTGGATTTAGTGAGAGACTGCTGCCTAATCAGCCAGTCTCTGCTGGCTTGAAAAGGAGTGACACTTCCCAGAAAGAGGAAATGTTATATGGAGTTGGTACTTTGGGGGATGGAGGACATTTAAATGCAGGAGAGAGAAAAACACACAAAAGAATGATCCTATTTAAAAATAAAATCCTAGGAAGCAGTGAAAATAATTTCATAAATGCAGATATCATGGGTAAATTCAGATGCGGGAACCACCAGGTCAATAGAATAATAGATTCTAACCTTAACGTTTTCATAGTCAAATGTTTCTGTGGTTCTAAAGCAACTGATTGATTGGTAGAATCCTCTTCCCCCTACAACCAGCTCCACAGGGAATGATGTGGGGAATTTCACAAGTTCTTGAAAGAAACACTGATGAAAAAGGATCTGTTTTGGTAATTCTTCCAACAAAGTCCTTCACTGGGAGCTTTTAGCACTCTCTGGAATCTGAATGATAAACGAAACCAATTAAGTGAGGGAATGGATAGAAAACAAATGGACAAGTTTACTACTTCCTTGATTGAAAGCTATCAGTGATGGATACATATATATATGCACCCCTCATCAGTGCTATTTATGCTTTAGAAAATAACTAGACAAAAAAATAACCTGTATGCAGGTTTTGTTTGTTTTTAAATTTTTAATTCTCTTTTGCTGTTTTGGCCACTCACTCTGGGATATCAGGTGGAAATTCCTCCACTCTATTTCCAAAGCTTGATTTTATAAACTGTAGAAAATATTGAGCATAGAGGTTGCTTGTTTCATTTACATCCTGCCTTGGGATTAAAAAGATCAATCTACAGCCCCTGCTTCCACCCTGCATCCTTACAAATAAAAAGATTGGAATTGCAGTCATTGTTTTCCTGTACATTTATTTGAATTTCCAGCAGTGTCACAGAATACTTTTATTGCAAATATGAGGGAAGGGGTGGTGATCAGGACTCATGATCGAATAACAAGGTCACTGTTTACCCATAATATTTTTCTTTCTTAACAAGCTCCAGGCATATTGACCCAGATCTTCAAAGGCACCTAACTCCCATTGAAATCAATGGAATTAGACATTTAAATACCTTTGAGGATCTGGGTTATTGTCTGTGAATACAATTGCATTTGTGCTTCTCCATTATACAATATATTAATTAAACAAATTAGTTACCAAGGGGGAATAGTCTCTGCCTTCCATACCGTACCCAAAACTTCTTTTATTTCAAATTCCATAAATAAAAGTGTAAAACACAGTGTATAATCTCCTATGTTGGTTTATATTGTGGTTCAGTTCAGAGGGATAGTTGTCAGTAAATATTTTCCTAAACTCCTTCGTGTTACTTATTAATCAGGAATTTTACATTACACTTGCTTTTCAAATATATTTGTGATAGAATGATTTGTGATTCTACCCCATGTAATATCTTGGGTATAAAATTGCTAGAGTGCTCTGTGAGATACCCTATCAATGCCTGATCCTCAATAATCGGTAATATGTGAGTATTAAGGAGAATTCTGGCTAGGATATGGGTGAAGCCAAAACAATTTGTTATGACAATTTCATTATTGACTCAAAGATTCGTGTGCTTAATTGGTCTGCAAATGTTGGGCTGGCAATCTTATGTGAACAGGCTTTCTAATGAGATTTCTGGTACTTCCTACATCTGGCTGAACTGGAGTATTTTGAGAACAGTATGTCTTTAGGTATTTTGGAACATTTGCTTCTGGTCCCTTGCAGAACTTGATGTGCAGACACACACACACATGAAAAATAATGAGAAATAACTACCTTCATATTTTGAATAATAAAAGTGTGGGTCAGGTTCAATTTAGTGTTGGAAAGAAGCTTTGTGTACATAGTTGTTTTATCTAAAATGGTTTGCTTATTACTCTGGCACTGAACTCTCACCTGCTTACTGATGGTCAGTGAAAATAATACTGTCTGAATTTATACTGAGAATTGTGGCTTCCCAACCAGATAAGTGCCACTGTGCTCAGTGCCAGAGTTTGTAACCACAATTTAAGGGCTGGTAGATATCAGAGGGAGAGGAAGGAGGACACAAATTTTAAGAAAGAAAAGGAAAGATAAGAAATGGAAGTTTAGATGGGGGAAAGAACAAAGAAAATTGATATAATAATAATTAATAATTAATACCTAGCTCTTATACAGCACTTGTCATTAGTAGATCTCAAACAGCTTTTACAAAGGCAGTCAGATTCAGGAAAGAAAGAGGAGAGGTATAGGAAAATGGTGGAAGAAGGAATTTCATGATTTAAAAGATGAGAAATATTCAACTGCAAGTAAAATGTCTTCATTCACTACTGACTTCATAAACATTTCCCTGGTAATTAATCACCCCTTGCACTTTGGTGCAGTAATAGAGCAACTAATTTTTCCTAATTAATGCATCCGATGAAGTGAGCTGTAGCTCACGATAGCTTATGCTCAAATAAATTTGTTAGTCTCTAAGGTGCCACAAGTACTCCTTTTCTTTTTGTGAATACAGACTAACACGGCGGCTACTCTGAAACCTATAATTTTTCCTTGGAATTCTGCAATGTCTCTCTTGATTTCTGAATTCATTTTGTGGATTAGGAGGTGTGATGGAAAGAGGTTAGGGGTTCTTGAAATTCTCAGTTGAACATACCTGCCAGTATTTGAAAGATCCCCAAATTAAGGATAATGTACTGTTAAAAGTGCTTGCTCTGGCCACCTATTACTCCTCCTTTGGTTTAATAGTTCTCCTATGTCTGCAATTGCCTTTCTTATACTTCTTAATATTGTCTTTAAACTTAGTTTCCATGCCAATCAGTTTAATTTTATATTGCAACAATCATTCAAATACCTCCCTGGTTTGGAAGAGATAGTGGTGGAGTATGGGGATCTGAACTCTGTTTCATTTCCCTTTAATGCCAGCTAGCCAAAAAAAAAAAAAGTTTCAAAAAGAAAGGAATAAAGGGAAAAAAATTCCCCATGAACTCATGTTTTCCCTGCAGAAGAAACTGAGTTATGCACACAAGAGTGCAAAGTTATCTCATCACATCAGAATCATATGGGGGTGGGGAAGAAACCAACTTGTTCTAAATAACCAGGAAGCCACTCCTCACAGGCAGCTCCAGAAGCAGGCTGAAAGTTTTAACTGTGACCTACTCGCTGGGAGTCCATGTACTAATTTGAGATGAAGAGAAACTGGTGAGATATCCCACAATGAGTGTGAGTTGGATGAGTTGAAATCATCCTGCTGGATTCATCCTCCATTTAAAGTCAGGTTAAATTGAGCATTGCTTCTCCACTAGTCCCTTTTCTCCCATGCGTATCAGGAAGTTATTACCCTTTATTGTATCCACAAGCAGCTGCTTTCTCTGAGTATATTTCAATCTATGTGTAGAGAGTTTAAATCCTTTTTTATTATAGAGGGCAGGGTACCTGCTAACAACCAGTTAATACTGTACAGCAATTTTCATTATAACTCCTTTGTTTTCAGATGTTTTAAAATTTTGGAAATAAGAACTATTTGGGGTCATATTCTAATGATTTAGTTACTGCCCCAATGTGATATTATTGTTAATTTAAAGTTTAAACAACAACAAAAACACAATTTTTTGAGCAAGTGAGGAAAAATGTTTCCTATTATCTTAAAAAAAATAATTGTGTGACTTTTTAAAAAAACTGATAAAATGGGGGTTTGGCATGAAAATAGCCTACACCGAGGAGCAGGGCACAACCTTGAAGGGGAAAAGGAATAAGTAGCATAATATTGTGCTTTTTGAAATTTTGTATATGATCCAGTAATTTAAATTGTTATTCATGTTTATTACAGTAGTGCCTAAGAGCCAACTGAGAATGGGGCCCTGTAATGGGGTCCACAGTGGGCCGAGGAGCCTAGCAGTTAGCGTTGACTCAGTTGTGGGACTACGGTAGGGAAGGCTGGGCCTGCCCAATTCACTGGGCTCCGATCCAAGGCCCTCCAAAGCAGTTTTTGGTCTCTGCGAGGGGTTGTCTGAGCTGCATTCCCTGGGTCACTTTCTTCCATTGCTTCCTTCCCTCAACTTCTGCTCCCAGATAAGGGGGAAGGAAAAGGGAAACCAAAACTGCCAATCACAGCTTGGGCTCTGCACACAGTTCTGTTCCTTCTGGGAGACTTCTCCAGCCCGTTTTGGCAGAAGCCTTCGGTGTAGACTCTTCCCCAGCCTCCCACTTCTCAATTGGATTGCACCCTTTTCAACCCTGTCTCCAGTTGGAGCATGCTCTGCATGGTTGGAGGGGTGGGGCTAGCTGGACCCAGTATAGTCCTTTAACCCCTCCCATCCCAGTGTATGTATACACCATCACAGGTCCCATTGTGCTAGGCACTGTGCAAAGTAGTAGATGGTGCCTGCTCACAAGAGCTTACAATCTAAACAGACAAAAGAGACAAGTTCTATGCTAAGGGCTAACTCTTCCTGTGTGGCCACAGCTTCATTTTTCATTGCCACATAGCCAATTCATATGATCTGGAGATGTATTTGGAAACAAAATACTCATCAGAAAGACATCCCTAAAAAGGAACTATTGACACAAACAGATGACCAGAGTGAATTACTGAGCTGGGTGGGAAGAAGAAAAGCAAATAACGATTGATGAGGGGCACCAAATCCTATTTTGGCCTAGTGCATCTATGACATACCCAGGATACAATCTAGACTATTGACTAGCTGTGTTGCCTCTGCCTTCTAACCTGGGGTACCCTTTACATTGCTTTGCTGTTGTCTCTACTCTTGGACCACTCATAATGAGCATCAACATGTAAGTCACTCCCAGCTATGTCTGTGTACACTTGCATGAACCTGTCAATCATACCCAGGCTTTTACCAGCCTGAATTAAACTGCAGGTTGTCTCCAGCACACTTCCAGTCCCAGATTTTCCCCAGAAATGTGTGCCTTGTACAGTGTCTCAGCCATCTCCTGGACAATACAAGCTCATATAAAGTCTGTCAATTTATTAATAGAAATGATATGAACAAATCCTGTGATCCCAAATGGAGTTTCCCCAAAACTTCAATTCAAACACACTGATTTAGATAAAACAATAAAATACATGTATTAACTACAAAGAGATTTTAAGTGAATACAAGTAATGAAGCAGAAAGGTCAGAAATGGTTACAAGAAAAATAAAGATAAAACATAAGTATTGCCTAACTTAACAAGCTACATTAAATTCAAAGGTTTCAGAGTAGCAGCCGTGTTAGTCTGTATTCGCAAAAAAGAAAAGGAATACTTGTGGCACCTTGGAGACTAACAAATTTATTTGAGCATAAGCTTTCGTGAGCTACAGCTCACTTCATCGGATGCATTTGGTAGAAAATACAGTGGGGAGATTTATATACACACACAGAGAACATGAAACAATGGTTCCCAATGTTCCCAATGGTTCATGTTCTCTCTGTGTGTATATAAATCTCCCCACTGTATTTTCCACCAAATGCATCTGATGAAGTGAGCTGTAGCTCACGAAAGCTTATGCTCAAATAAATTCGTTAGTCTCTAAGGTGCCACAAGTACTCCTTTTATTAAATTCAAAGCAGTTTTTCTCACCACATGTTCCCAGTAGTTTTACTGGCCAAATTTCTGAGACCAGGACCCTTTCTTCTGTGTAATAGCTGCTTCCTTTGTTCCTGCTGGTGCAGTGAATCGATGGACAGAGAGAGAGTGAGGGAGGAGGAGGGGTCCCTTGGTGTGTTTCCCCTTTCTTTTTGTAGTCCTCTCCCCCCCCCCCTTTGAGAAGCATTTCCAGCTGGGATTATGGTGACAGGTAGACTCTGTGGACTTGTCTATTTGCTAAGATGTAGATATTTTGCCCACATCCCTTTCCTGCCAAAGAATAGCCACTTAGCTGGTTAGCCCATTGACATTGTTTACACCTGGATGAGGCATCAGCTTGTCCTCTGTCTCTGAGGAACTGGTTTGGCCATTCCTCAGACTTGGAACATGTTTTAGTAACACCACCCAGTGGAATCTTATAACTTTTCATATATCTGTGGCAACATTATTTTACCAGGACAATAATGACCAGCAAATTGAGTTTTCAAATGATATCTCACAAGGCATACTTTATACAAAGATTATTACAATAGTGTGCAAGGTGTGAATACAGGGGGACAGTCTGTCACAGCATCAACCTGTGTTCTTTTTTTATCTTGTCCCAGCTTCTGGAGTTCTAATTTACTTCTGCTGTCTTCATCCAGATTCTCTCCAAGTCTAATGCTCTTTCTTGTTCCTATTGCTCCAATTTAAAAGAAGCAAAATAAAGCAACCTTTAAGCCTTGCCCACCCATTTCTGCCATCTGATTGGTTTCCTACTTGTTTATAATGAGATCCAGGATGTATTTTCTTTAGTAGCATCTGCATCAGGGTTCTATGGGGGTTGTCTGGCATTTCTTCTTCTCACAGCTCCAGTTTATAATGAAAATCATAACATGTTGTAGCACCTCAGATGTTAATGTGCAATCCGAGTGTGTGCTTATGCGTGTGTGGGTGTACACATTCTACCTGTGTGCAGTCCAGTGAAGAGATTAGTTTTTTAGTAGTGAGATTTGTATTTCATCAAATGAGCCATCAATATATTTGACTATTTTCTGAAGGTGGTAGACTTTGCTTCTATAGATGCCTTTGGAACACATATTTGGACATTCTGATGTGTATGTGTGTCTCTTTTACTAGTCTCTCTTTTGCATGTAGCATCCACAGAGAAATATTCTATAGATGCAGTTGTAGGTCTGAGAGTAGCAGCCGTGTTAGTCTGTATTCACAAAAAGAAAAGGAGTACTTGTGGCACCTTAGAGACTAACAAATTTATTTGAGCATAAGCTTTCGTGAGCTTCAGCTCACTTCATCGGATGCATTCAATGAAGTGAGCTGTAGCTCACGAAAGCTTATGCTCAAATAAATTTGTTAGTCTCTAAGGTGCCATAAGTACTCCTTTTCTTCTTAGTTGTAGGTCTGTAAGGCCTTCTTTGTGACGCTGTGGATATCATCCAGTTCACTTTTGAATCCATATTTGGGGACCTGTCTTTTACTAGTGTTAGAGAACTAGTAAAGACACAATTCAACACTGCAGTTACAAGGCACCAGTATAGATTTCCTAATACATTTAATCCAAAACAACATATTGAACAGGTTCAGCAAACCAGGAAAAGCGAGAATGCAGAGGAGTTACAAACTGAGGTCTTAAACATGCTGCTCTTGTGTAAAGTCTGCAATGCTAAAGGGAAAAACAAGCTATGCACATTTTTAATTTGGCAACAGCATTGGAATCCTTGTCTCTAGCAGAGCATTCTGAAACATTTTTAAGTAAACAGTTCCAGCAGCTAAGAAGCTAATGCAGATTTACAGAATTATCAGATACATGAAACATAAAAGATGAACAGATAGATGAACATAAAAAGAAAAGGAGTAATTGTGGCACCTTAGAGACTAACAAATTTATTTTATTTGAGCATAAGCTTTCGTGAGCTACAGCTCACTTCATTGAATGCATCTGATGAAGTGAGCTGTAGCTCACGAAAGCTTATGCTCAAATAAATTTGTTAGTCTCTAAGGTGCCACAAGTACTCCTTTTCTTTTTGCGAATACAGACTAACACGGCTACTACTCTGAAACCTAGATGAACATAGTATGCTGGGGAAGAATCAACACGGCTTTTGTGAAGGAAAACCATGCCTAACCAAACGGTTAGCTTTCTATAATGGTGTCAACAAGCATATGATCGAGGGTGATCCAGCTGATAGGTTTAAAACAAACCTAAGGTTGTACTTCTTCACAAACATGCACTCAACCTGCAGAACTCATTTCCAGAAGATGTTGTGCAGGTAGAAAGTATATCTGGGTTCAAAAAAGAATGAGAAAATTTCATGAAGGATAGGTTCATCAATGGCTATTAGCCATGACAGTCAGGGACGCATCTCTCAGGGACCTGGCTGTTTGAAAATAGCCAGAGCCTCGCGAACCAGCTGAGCGGCAGCGAACCAGCGGAGCAGCGGGGACAGCAGAGCAGCTCACAGCAGGAGTTTGCCTGGGACTGGTAAGTATCCGAGTGTGTGTGTTGCTTGCTGAGGAAGTATCCGAGCGTGTGTTTGCTGGGAGGGCAGGGAGAGAGCCTGAGTGAGTGTCTGATTGGCTGCTAGCCTGCAGGGGGCGGGCATTAGGGTGTCTGTGTGTTTGCGTCAGGGAAGCCTGGCTGTTTGAAAATAGCCAGAGCCTCGCGAACCAGCTGAGCGGCAGCGGAGCAGCGGGGACAGCAGAGCAGCTCACAGCAGGAGTTTGCCTGGGAGTTCGCCTGGAGTGAGCCCAGTGAGGCTTACATCTTGCCAACGTCTCTGAGGAAGCTCATAGTAGGTAGGTGATATGGAAGGGGGGGGTTCAGCTATTGTGACCTGCACTGGATGTGCCATGTTTGTCTTTCTTCCACAGGACAGAAGCGACTTTGTCTGTACAAAGTGCAAGCTGGTCTCCATATTGGAAGAGAAGATTGAAGGTCTGGAGCAACAGGTAACGACCCTGCGTTGTATACGAGAGACTGAGGATTTTCTGGACCAAACTCAGGATAGCCTTCTAGGGGCACAAAGCTCTAAAGATATAGAGCAGGTTGCACAGAGGAGCCAAGAGGCCAGTGAAGAAGCTTGGCAACATGTGACCTCCAGAAGAGGTAAGCAGAATGTCCGGGTTCCAGTAACACAGACACAGGTAACTAACCGCTTTCATGTTCTCTCCACAGGTACCATTGCGGAGAGTGGACCAGATGATATGTCTGGGGGGGAAAGCAGAAGGAGACCCCGCTGGTTGGGAGGCATGAGATGCGATGTCCTGAGGTTGGGGGTTCCACGACCACCACTCCCAAGAGGAGAAGGCGGGTGGTGGTGGTCGGGGACTCTCTCCTCCGGGGGACTGAGTCATCTATCTGCCGCCCTGACCGGGAAAACCGAGAAGTCTGCTGCTTGCCAGGGGCTAAGATTCGTGATGTGACGGAGAGACTGCCGAGACTCATCAAGCCCTCGGATCGCTACCCCTTCCTGCTTCTCCACGTGGGCACCAATGATACTGCCAAGAATGACCTTGAGCGGATCACTGCGGACTACGTGGCTCTGGGAAGAAGGATAAAGGAGTTGGAGGCGCAAGTGGTGTTCTCGTCCATCCTCCCCGTGGAAGGAAAAGGCCTGGGTAGGGACCGTCGAATCGTGGAGGTCAACGAATGGCTACGCAGGTGGTGTCGGAGAGAGGCTTTGGATTCTTTGACCATGGGATGGTGTTCCATGAAGGAGGAGTGCTGGGCAGAGACGGGCTCCATCTTACGAAGAGAGGGAAGAACATCTTTGCCAGCAGGCTGGCTAACCTAGTGAGGAGGGCTTTAAACTAGGTTCACCGGGGGAAGGAGACCAAAGCCCTGAGGTAAGTGGGAAAGCGGGATACCGGGAGGAAGCACAGGCAGGAATGTCTGTGAGGGGAGGGCTCCTGCCTCATACTGGGAATGAGGGGCGATCAACAGGTTATCTCAAGTGCTTATATACAAATGCACAAAGCCTTGGAAACAAGCAGGGAGAACTGGAGGTCCTGGTGATGTCAAGGAATTATGACGTGATTGGAATAACAGAGACTTGGTGGGATAACTCACATGACTGGAGTACAGTCATGGATGGTTATAAACTGTTCAGGAAGGACAGGCAGGGCAGAAAAGGTGGGGGAGTAGCACTGTATGTAAGGGAGCAGTATGACTGCTCAGAGCTCCGGTACGAAACTGTGGAAAAACCTGAGTGTCTCTGGATTAAGTTTAGAAGTGTGTGCAACAAGAGTGATGTCATGGTGGGAGTCTGCTATAGACCACCGGACCAGGGGGATGAGGTGGATGAGGCTTTCTTCCGGCAACTCACGGAAGCTACTAGATCGCATGCCCTGATTCTCATGGGTGACTTTAATTTTCCTGATATCTGCTGGGAGAGCAATACAGCGGTGCATAGACAATCCAGGAAGTTTTTGGAAAGCGTAGGGGACAATTTCCTGGTGCAAGTGCTAGGGGAGCCAACTAGGGGGAGCGCTTTTCTTGACCTGCTGCTCACAAACCGGGTAGAATTAGTGGGGGAGCAAAAGTGGATGGGAATCTGGGAGGCAGTGACCATGAGTTGGTTGAGTTCAGGATCCTGACGCAGGGAAGAAAGGTAAGCAGCAGGATACGGACCCTGGACTTCAGGAAAGCAGACTTTGACTCCCTCAGGGAACAGATGGCCAGGATCCCCTGGGGGACTAACATGAAAGGGAAGGGAGTCCAGGAGAGCTGGCTGTATTTCAAGGAATCCCTGTTGAGGTTACAGGGACAAACCATCCCGATGAGTCGAAAGAATAGTAAATATGGCAGGCGACCAGCTTGGCTTAATGGTGAAATCCTAGCGGATCTTAAACATAAAAAAGAAGCTTACAAGAAGTGGAAGGTTGGACATATGACCAGGGAAGAGTATAAAAATATTGCTCGGGCATGTAGGAAAGATATCAGGAGGGCCAAATCGCACCTGGAGCTGCAGCTAGCAAGAGATGTCAAGAGTAACAAGAAGGGTTTCTTCAGGTATGTTGGCAACAAGAAGAAAGCCAAGGAAAGTGTGGGCCCCTTACTGAATGAGGGAGGCAAGCTAGTGACAGAGGATGTGGAAAAAAGCTAATGTACTCATGGCTTTTTTTGCCTCTGTTTTCACTAACAAGGTCAGCTCCCAGACTGCTGTGCTGGGCAACACAAAATGGGGAAGAGATGGCCAGCCCTCTGTAGAGATAGAGGTGGTTAGGGACTATTTAGAAAAGCTGGACGTGCACAAGTCCATGGGGCCGGACGAATTGCATCCGAGAGTGCTGAAGGAATTGGCGGCTGTGATTGCAGAGCCCTTGGCCATTATCTTTGAAACTCGTGGCGAACGGGGGAAGTCCCGGATGACTGGAAAAAGGCTAATGTAGTGCACATCTTTAAAAAAAGGGAAGAAGGAGGATCCTGGGAACTACAGGCCGGTCAGCCTCACCTCAGTCCCTGGAAAAATCATGGAGCAGGTCCTCAAAGAATCAATCCTGAAGCACTTAGAGGAGAGGAAAGTGATCAGGAACAGTCAGCATGGATTCACCAAGGGAAGGTCATGCCTGACTAATCTAATCGCCTTTTATGATGAGATTACTGGTTCTGTGGATGAAGGGAAAGCAGTGGATGTATTGTTTCTTGACTTTAGCAAAGCTTTTGACACGGTCTCCCACAGCATTCTTGTCAGCAAGTTAAGGAAGTATGGGCTGGATGAATGCACTATAAGGTGGGTAGAAAGCTGGCTAGATTGTCGGGCTCAACGGGTAGTGATCAATGGCTCCATGTCTAGTTGGCAGCCGGTGTCAAGTGGAGTGCCCCAGGGGTCGGTCCTGGGGCCCGTTTTGTTCAATATCTTCATAAATGATCTGGAGGATGGTGTGGATTGCACTCTCAGCAAATTTGCGGATGATACTAAACTGGGAGGAGTGGTAGATACGCTGGAGGGGAGGGATAGGATACAGAAGGACCTAGACAAATTGGAGGATTGGCCAAAAGAAATCTAATGAGGTTCAATAAGGATAAGTGCAGGGTCCTGCACTTAGGATGGAAGAATCCAATGCACCGCTACAGACTAGGGACCGAATGGCTCGGCAGCAGTTCTGCGGAAAAGGACCTAGGGGTGACAGTGGAAGAGAAGCTGGATATGAGTCAGCAGTGTGCCCTTGTTGCCAAGAAGGCCAATGGCATTTGGGATGTATAAGTAGGGGCATAGCGAGCAGATCGAGGGACGTGATCGTTCCCCTCTATTCGACACTGGTGAGGCCTCATCTGGAGTACTGTGTCCCTTTTTGGGCCCCACACTACAGGAAGGATGTGGATAAATTGGAAGAGTACAACGAAGGGCAACGAAAATGATTAGGGGTCTAGAGCACATGACTTATGAGGGAGGCTGAGGGAGCTGGGATTGTTTAGTCTGCAGAAGAGAAGAATGAGGGGGGATTTGATAGCTGCTTTCAACTACCTGAAAGGGGGTTTCAAAGAGGATGGCTCTAGACTGTTCTCAATGGTAGCAGATGACAGAACGAGGAGTAATGGTCTCAAGTTGCAATGGGGGAGGTTTAGATTGGATATTAGGAAAAACTTTTTCACTAAGAGGGTGGTGAAACACTGGAATGCGTTACCTAGGGAGGTGGTAGAATCTCCTTCCTTAGAGGTTTTTAAGGTCAGGCTTGACAAAGCCCTGGCTGGGATGATTTAACTGGGACTTGGTCCTGCTTTGAGCAGGGGGTTGGACTAGATGACCTTCTGGGGTCCCTTCCAACCCTGATATTCTATGATTCTATGATCTCCATACTCTAGGTGTCCCTAAACCTCTGATTGCCAGAAACTGGGACTGGATGACAGGGGATGGATCACTCACTAATTGCCCTGTTCTGTTCAGTCCATCTAAAGCATCTGACACTGGCCACTGTCAGAAGACAGAAACGTTTAAAAATCTCACCCTTAGAACATTTCTGGTTGTGTAAGCCTCACCCCCATGCCTCAGTTAAATTTTTCTTTCTCGTCCTTTTTGATGTTGTGTACTCACTTAATATTCACACCGTTGTTTTATGCTGACACGCAAACCAGTGCACCACAGGACTGAGTGAAGTTGTAACCTGTTCCATTTCTCTGCTCTGCAAATTAATAACCAGACATTGCTGACAGTTTGAGGTACAAAGCTTATTATCATAGCATTCCCATGAACAGCTTCCACTTCCATTGAATTCTTTTCTACAAATGCATTGTTACAACTGTGACAAGGTCAATGGACAGCACAGAGTCAAAATCCTCACTCAGTCAGCTGGAGGCCCAACAGCTACCTGCTATTAGGCTTGTCATTGCTCTTGGGAAATACCTTCTGGTGTACCCAGTGTAATTGCTAGCAGGCTGCTGTGTCTCCAGAGGGTGGGGATATACACCCAGCAGGCAGAGGACTCTTCCTAGAAGACATCAGAGGCTAGAATGAGTATGGAGTACTTGTGGCACCTTAGAGACTAACGAATTTATTTGACCATAAGCTTTCGTGAGCTACAGGTCACTTCATCGGATGCATTCAGTGGAAAATACAGTGGGAGATTTATACACACACAGAGAACATGAAACAATGGGTTAGGCCCTATGATGGTGTCTAGATATCTATTCAGGGAACACCATCATAGGACCTAATCACATCAGCCACACTATCAGAGGCTCATTCACCTGCACATCTACCAATGTGATATATGCCATCATGTGCCAGCAATGCCCCTCTGCCATGTACATTGGTCAAACTGGACAGTCTCTACGTAAAAGAATAAATGGACACAAATCAGACGTCAAGAATTATAACATTCAAAAACCAGTTGGAGAACACTTCAATCTCTCTGGTCACTCGATTACAGACCTGAGAGTGGCTATTCTTCAACAAAAAAACTTCAGAAACAGACTCCAATGAGAGATTACTGAATTGGAATTAATTTGCAAACTGGATACAATTAATTTAGGCTTGAATAGAGATTAGGAGTGGATGTGTCATTACACAAAGTAAAACTATTTCCCCATGAAATAAAACTATTTCCCCAAGGTCTTATTTAATCTTTTTATTACGGACCTTGGCACAAAAGTGGGAGTGTGCTAATAAAGTTTGCAGATGATACAAAGCTGGGAGGTATTGCCAATTCAGAGAAGGATCGGGATATTATACAGGAGGATCTGGATGACCTTGTAAACTGGAGTAATAGTAATAGGAAATTAATAGTGAGAAGTGTAAGGTTTGCATTTAGGGATTAATAACAAGAATTTTAGTTATAAGTTGGGGGCGCATCAATTAGAAATAACGGAAGAGGAGAAGGACCTTGGAGTATTGGTTGATCATAGGATGACTATGAGCTGCCAATGTGATATGGCTGTGAAAAAAGCTAATGCGGTTTTGGGATGCATCAGGAGAGGCATTTCCAGTAGGGATAAGGAGGTTTTAGTACCATTATACAAGGCACTGGTGAGACCTCACCTAGAATACTGTGTGCAGTTCTAGTCTCCCATGTTTAAAAAGGATGAATTCAAACTGGAGCAGGTACAGAGAAGGGCTACTAGGATGATCCGAGGAATGGAAAACTTGTCTTATGAAAGGAGACTTAAGGAGCTTGGCTTGTTTAGCCTAACTAAAAGAAGGTTGAGGGGAGATATGATTGCTCTCTATAAATATATCAGAGGGATAAATACAGGAGAGGGAGAGGAATTATTTCAACTCAGCACCAATGTAGACACAAGAACAAATGGGTATAAACTGGCCACCAGGAAGTTTAGACTTGAAATTAGATGAAGGTTTCTAACCATCAGAGGAGTGAAGTTTTGGAATAGCCTTCCAAGGGAAGCAGTGGGGGCAAAAGATCTTTCTAGTTTTAAGATTCTACTCGATAAGTTTATGGAGGAGATGGTATGATGGGATAATGGGATTTTGGTAAGTAATTGATCTTTAAATATTCAGGATAAATAGGACTAATCCCCTGAGATGGGATATTAGATGGATGAGATCTGAGTTACCCAGGAAAGAATTTTCTGTAGTATCTGGCTGGTGAATCTTGCCCATATGCTCAGGGTTTAGCTGATCGCCATATTTGGGGTCAGGAAGGAATTTTCCTCCAGGGCAGATTGGAGAGGCCCTGGAGGTTTTTTGCCTTCCTCTGTAGCATGGGGCATGGGTGACTTGAGGGAGGCTTCTCTGCTCCTTGAAGTCTTTAAACCATGATTTAAGGACTTCAATAGCTCAGACATAGGTGAGGTTTTTTGTAGGAGTGGGTGGGTGAGATTCTGTGACCTGCGCTGTGCAGGAGGTCGGACTAGATGATTAGAATGGTCCCTTCTGACCTTAGTATCTATGAATCTATGTTATCGTCCCCTCCACCCCACACTGTTCTTCAGACGTTCTTGTCAACTGCTGGAAATGGCCCACCTCGATTATCACCACAAAAGGTTTTCTTCCTCCCCCTGCCCCCCCCTTCCTGCTGATAATAGCTCATCTTAAGTGATCACTCTCTTTACAGTGTGTATGATAAAACCCATTGTTTCATGTTCTCTCTGTGTATATAAAATCTCCCCACTGTATTTTCCACTGAATGCATCCGATGAAGTGAGCTGTAGCTCATGAAAGCTTATGCTCAAATAAATTTGTTAGTCTCTAAGGTGCCACAAGTACTCCTTTTCTTTTTGCGAATACAGACTAACACGGCTGCTACTCTGAAACTTAGAATGAGTATGTATTTTAATACAGGCTCCTAATGCATTGTGAGCTGCTGGAAGCCCAGGTCCTTTTGGTTTCATCTTTAACCCACCCATCATTTAGTGCTGAGGAACCGTGTAAACTCCTTTTCTTACCTGGAGCAACGATTTGTCATGTTGGCTGGCTCATCACACACTATAGGCATGACACACTCCAAAGCAATTAATAGCATTCTCATATTCTTAATTCTGTTGTTGCATGGTTTTACTTATAAAACACTTCAGTTGTCATTCCCAAATCCTTTCACTTTGTGGCACTCCTGCCAATCACCCACGTTCACAAATGAAGCAAATCACTTGCTTGTTGGTGCCTCAGTTTAACTATCTGTAAATGGGGTATAGTAAATGTTGCCCACAAGAGTACATTTTTAATGATTGGTTTCAAGTTTACAGCATTGTGGTGGCATAACAGTGATATAGGGCTAATGAGGTTAAAGTTTTTAGAAGGACAAATTCAAACAATTTAAGGATCTCCCCCCCCCCCCCCAGGATAAATGCAAGACTCATAGACTCGAAGGGACCATGATGATCATCTAGTCTGACTTCCTGAAGATTGCAGATTCCAGAACCTCATCCAAGATACTGGCTTCAGTCAGCCATGTAGTCAGTTTGAAGTATCGGTTTCTCTTAGTATTTCTATGAGTAAAAAGAAAAGGAGTACTTGTGGCACCTTAGAGACTAACAAATTTATTTGAGCATAAGCTTTCGTGAGCTACAGCTCACTGTTCATGAAAGCTTATGCTCAAATAAATTTGTTAGTCTCTAAGGTGCCACAAGTACTCCTTTTCTTTTTGCGAATACAGACTAACACGGCTGCTACTCTGAAACCTGGAAATATTTCCATGAGTGTTTTTCTGCAGTACCATTTCAGGTTAGGAGAAGTGAACCATGTCTGACTTGAATCGTCCCAAGTGTTTCATTGCCTCTCACTAGACTCTTTCTGATAACAGTTAAACACAAGAGAAAACAATTAATTTACATTGACCAGTTGCCCCAGAATCTTTGGGACAATCCTGGAAGAAATAATCTAAGGAGGTGGTGGAAAGTCTTATTCACCATTGCCCTGCGTCTTGCGTACCCATTAACAGTTGCGCAAAGCAGGTATAAAAAAGTTATGTTACCTAATCAGAATAGTTATATCTACTTTGCCTCACTTTGATACAGGTGGAAATTACTACAAAAGGTGAAAGGAAATAGTGATTTGGACCCCATGTGCCATTGCCAGAGGAACCTTATTTCCATTGCTTTGCACCTTGTGTAGTCACTTTCACCATGTAAAAGCTGTTTCATCAGAATAGGAGTATTTTACACTGTTTGCATAGGTGTGAACAACACCACAAATTGTAGGGAATCACAGAATCAAGTCCCTACTGATTAGGCTCATTCTGTACATACATCCTGTAAAGAGGAGCCACTTGTTTAGGTTTCACAAACAAGGTGATTTCGATGGTTGCCCACTTAAACTTCAGGGATGGGTGAAGGAAGCAAAACTGTCATGAATACAAGTGTGAGTAAACATTTTCAAGACTGTTCACACTGAAAGTGTTCTCATGGTCATTTTGAAAAGCCTTTTGTCTTGTTCACACAGTTGTGAACAGTCAAACAATTCTGAATGTTCATGAATAATTTGTGAGCAGAAAGATATCCAATTATGGGACAGAAACAGCACCATATGACTAAAGTGAGCAATCATACTGCTGACTACTGACTAGTGAATTACTCCCAATCATCAGTTCTTGAATAAGCCATAGACCAACTCTACTTTGGGTGTAGTTCCTAGGGGAGCCACTGAGAGAGGCGTCAGTATTAGCCAACTTTATTTACATTTTTCTTCCTGTATCTATTTTCCAAGATCAGAGAAAATCTCCCCACCCATCCTACTCGTTTTTAAAAAACAAAAATAACTTTACTAATGGTCCCAAATTATTGTAGTTACACTATAAGAAGTAAAGTTTTGCATGAAATGTACAATAACATGTTTTTTATAAGGAAAATTTGAGTCATTCCCATTTGGACATGAATGGGAAGCATGGAAGCCCTTTCACGCCAATTGCTATAACTAAACAAGGCACTCACTGTGAAATCAGGTTCTAATAAATTCTCAATTAAAAGGGGGGGAAAAGAGATAAAGCAACAAATCTCTCTGTCCAAAGCCTTTAGCTGATAATTTGATGTTTGCAAAATATTATTTTCCCAGGAATACTTGGCTTGGTGTAGCAAATGTCTTAGGGGGAGGTTCTACTTTGTAACCGAGGTTTACAGCTGAGTCAGCTGAGGCTCAAGGAGGTCATGTGACTTCCCTAAGTCCTGTTTTGCACCTAAAAGTTTTGCCAACATAGCTATGTTGGTTAGAAGTGGGGGGAAAAAACTACACCCCAAACTGACATAGCTGTGCTGGTAAAAGCCATAGTGTAGGCATTTATACCCAGCAAAAAGGTCCTTTTGCCCGTATGGCTTATTTTTCTTGGAGAACTGGTATAAGCTTCACTAGCAAAAGAAGGTTCACTGATATAAGCTGCATCTCCACTAGGAGGGATTACTGGTATATCTATACAGATATGGCTATAGAGACGAACCATTTCAATTGTAGGCAAGGCCCTGTCATGAATTTCCAAAATTTCATGCTAGAACACAGAACTCTCTTGGTTCACAGCCTTAATACTCCGTCTGTGTATGTGTGGGATCCATAGATAGAAAGCTAGGAATTCTCTTTTCAACCCAGTAGAATTCTATGAAAACTGATGCTCTAAAAACTGCCCTCCTCCACTCTCTCAAAAACAGATGCTACAAGTATTTGTGGGACATTATGTTTCAGCTCTGGCAATTTCCACTTCTAAGAATAAAGTAAAGAATTCATTATTTATCTAAACAAGGCCCTTGTGCTATGGTTCAGTGGTTGCTGGACAGCCGTGTGATCTGTCTTGTGTAATGCCCTCGCCCCCGTCTTTCCTCATTTGGAGAAGAAAAAAAAGAATTGTACTAGCTTGAAACATACTTCTGCAGTTCACTGTTTCCTGTTGTGCACTTTCATTCTATTATGGTCCATTAGATAAACATGGTGTTCAGCAATCACTCAGTTGTTGATATGTACAGCAATGCTGATAATATGCTCTATGTTTAGAAGGGAATTGGTGCATCATGCAGTATGTGGGATATGTTTGCATATGTGTGTGTGCTTTTTCCTCAACAAAAGAGGATTTATATCACAAAGTCTCTCTCCTTGCAGGGAGGTGAAGGTTCTTTGGGGGTTGTTTTTTATTTTGTGGGGGGGATTTTTTTCCACTTCGCTTTTTAAATTGCTTTTTTTGGATTCCTTTTGTAGGCAGCTGGGCAAAAGTGAAGTCAGGTGCAAATCCCAAACCCTCCCTCCTTCCGCAGGAAATTGTAATTTAAGTACCAGAAGGAGGGAGTCTGTTGGTTGAATGCATACCTTTTAAGCACAACCCAGTTTGTCAAAGTTTCTATGTATATAGGGTAGATCAGCTCTTTCAGAAGTAAACTGGTCACATAGAGTGAATCTTTCAAAAGCATCTAAGTGAATTAGGAGCCCAAGTTCCATTTTGAAATGTGACTTAGGCACTTAGCAGGCTAAGGTTTGTTGACTTTTCATGACACTTAAAGCTTCTAAGTGTCTCTTTTAAAAGTGGGACTTGGACTCCTTACATGCTTTTGAAAATGTTACCTAAAGCCTGCAAATCATGTTCTATTTAGTGTTGATATAGGCTTTCCAACATTCCAGCTGACATCATTAATACAATATTTACGTTATTGTACATAGAAAATCAGTAAGCACCAACTGGAAATATAAATAGGGGGACATAAGGAACTCCAGGAACTTAAGAGGGACTGACTTTTTACCAATTAAACCAAGAAGTACTTTCTACTTTATTATACAAAATAGGACACAGAAGAGATCATTAAACTATCAGAAATAGCTCAAGATGTCCCATTACAAATCAAGAGGAAGACTGAGATTTTTTCATCTTGTCCTGTGTCAGGAACAAGGTATAGTTGTAGCACTGCAGGAACAGCTCATAGAAGAAACTGTGATTCAGAGTCACAATTCTTTCTCTGGCTCCCCCTCAGTACTTCAGGGGGAAAGTTATCTGTGCCAGATGTTTACCAGACAGAGATTCCTCCTTACATTATGCTAGGGCAGCTGAGCCAGCACACTTATTGAGTGGAGGAGAAAGTGAAGCAGCAGCCATAAGGGTCAGTTCTTACTGTGTAATGAGCACAGAGTGATGGTGTATGGGTACACCATGCTGGGGAGTGGGGTAACTGCAATATTACAGTGCAAGAAATTAAAAATAACATTTCAGAAATTCATTTGGAAGTATCCAAAGATTAATTTAAAAGTAGTGAAGGTTCATGCTACTACATTGGACAGCAAAGCCACTTAAAACCTTATGGTCTATAAAAATGGATTGAATTGAGAAGGCCTAATGTAGCTGATATGTATCTTCCCATAGTGATAATGGTTCATGTTATGAGAATGACTGGTGTGCAGAAAGTAAACAAGGAAGTGTTATTTACTCCTTCTTATAACACAAGAACTAGGGGTCACCAAATAAAATTAATAGGCAGCAGATTTAAAACAAACAAAAGGAAGTATTTTTTCACACAATGCATAGTCAACCTGTGGAACTCCTTGCCAGAGGATGTTGTGAAGGCCAATACTATAACAGGATTAAAAAAAAAACTAGATAAGTTCATGTAGGATGGGTCCATCAATAGCTGTTAGCCGGGATGGGCAAGGATGGTGTCCAAAGCCTCTGTTTGCCAGAAGCTGGGAATAGGTGACAGGGGATAGATCACTTGATTATTACCTGTTCTGTTCATTCCCTTTGGGGCACCTGACATTGGCCACTGTTGGAAGACAGGATACTGGGCTAAATGGACCTTTGGTCTGACCCAGTATGGCCATTCTTATATTATGAGAATGCTGGTGGAAAATGAAAATTAGTTTAAAAAAATCTTTCAAAATTCTGAAGTTGTTTTCATTTTGTAGGGTTGTCAAATTGAACCTATTTTGCTTTCCTTTTCTTTCTCTTTAGACATTTTTTATGTTTTTTAATGAACATTTTAATATAAATTGTTATCAAAATAGTTATTTTTTGTCTACCAAACTGGTTTTAAATAACCAACAATTCTGATAAAGATTTCGATAAAATATATTGCAGAAAATGTAAGAAAAATGTCATCAATTTAATCTTATATTTGGCATTAAAGAATACCTTTTCATTTGAAAATTTTCAAGCAATTCTAATGTCCAAGTTTTTGTGTACTAATTCTCTCTTTTTATGAAAATAAAGTTAATGTTTAGAAGTAGTTTGTTTCACTGTAGCTGTCTTTTCCACACTTGTTTTGGTCAGCTGAGCATTAATTGAAGTTAAATGCCAGTTTGTGTTTGCCTGAATTACAGCCCATTTTCTTAATGCAGGAGTCGCTTCTAAGACTCATTATGAGAGCATTATGTTAGTAATATGCTTTCTTTCTAAACGAAGAGTTTGCACATAACTAGATGTTTGGAATCTGTCCTGTTTGGTTATGTTTCCTGTTAACCTTTTTCCTGCTTTACTGTAAACAGAGCTTGTTTTGCTTCCATTTTTGCTTTTAAATGACGTGATTTAGAAATTTCTTCTCAATAGAGGAATGTTTTTGGTTCAATTAAAAGTAAGGAAAGAGATCAAGCACATAAAGAATAAAATTCAGCCCAGGGTCTATCCTGGCTCTCACATAGTTGTTTAGTTACTTCTGTATTTCAGGTATATCACATAAAATGAGTTGTAACAGTTCAGATCTGTATTAGCAGGCACAAACATTGCAGACAGTAACTTTTGAGTAACCCTGATCTGGGCAGGAATCGCACTCTTAATTTTGTGGGAAATTCTGTTATTTCAATATATGTTTCTGAAATGGAACGAAAAGAAAAAAAACCTTGAATTTCTTATACAATAAGATTCCCCCTGCAAGTTTATTTGGGTCAATTGACATGTTTTGTTTTGATTCTGACATTTAATTTAAAAAAAAAAATTCAAAACTAAACTTTGTTTCGAAATGAAAAATTGAAATGTTCTGTTCCAAAAATATAGAAACGCTTTTCAGGTTTTTTTTCCCCTAAAATAAAAAATTTGTTAAAATCCATTTTGTGTTTCTACAAAATATTTGCTTTTAATGAAGTGGCATTTTCGGATGCAAAAATGTTCTGTGAAAAATCTCTGACCATGTCCAGTGCTTCCAGAATTTCCCTCATAGGATATATCTATACTTTGCTCAGGTAGATCTCCTCCAGCTGATCTTCTGATTGAGCTAGTGCACTAAAAATAGAATGTAGCCATGGCAGTGGGAGGGGCTAGCCACCTTGATTATGAACCCATCTGAGATGCTAGGCACATACTCAGAGCAGCTAACCCCTCCTGCCACTTCTTCCACTGCTGCTATTTTTAGCATGCTAGCTCAATGAGAGCTAGCTTGGGTATGTATCTTCAAGTTGGGAATGACATCTCCATCTCGAAGTGTGTACATATCATTGTGTCAGAGCTCTGTGTGTGTTTGAGAAATAGTGAGTGTGAGGTTTGGCTTTGTTGGCTATGGAAAAATTGTCTACCGATATCGCATACATTCCTTACTGTCATGGGGTGCATAGCCGGCTACTCTTCTTTGGGGCCTGGTTGCCCTCCCAAATAAGTCCAGGGAGACTTCAGCTCTGTGCAACACCCATGTCCTTTATTCTTTAAGCGTTTTTCCACCACTAGTGTCAAACTATATACAATCCTTACAGGTTTCTTGGCTACCACAGGCTGGGTCAGTAACCAGCCAGAGAGCTTCCAGCTCCCTCGCTGACTGATCTCTCTCTCTTTCTGGATGCCTCCCTCCTTCTGTCTCCTTCCCAGACTTTGTAGCTCCTGCCTATCAGGACATAAGGCTTTTCAACCAGCCCCAATCTATCTCCCTTGATAAGTGGCACCCTGTCACACTTACATACTCATTTTTGTTGTTCACCCAATCTAGTATGGTAGGATTGTACTCATTCTTATTTCTGTTTTGAGATTGCATAAATTCAAGGTCTTTGTGACCATATAAGAATACCCCTCATTAGTTTTCTTGTTTTTCAGGCATATGTCCTTCTTGGGGTGGGGGGAGAGGGTGGTTGATTACAAATTCAGTTTGAATCATGGCATTATCTCAGCCGCATACAAAGTTATTATATCTTCTTATTGCCTAATTCCAACCTGATGAGTTGGTGTTTCTATTACTTAATCCCCTCTCTTCCCTGCCAGTGTGTTTTGTGTGTAATTACCATTAGGAGCTCTCTATTTCTCACTTATTTTTGACCCCCTGCAGTCATTGCAAAATCAGGGGAACGGAGCACAGAGACACATCTTTGAACTACCCATTCTGTAATCCTCAGTGACTGTCAAGCTGAGTGGGATGCCACTTCTTGAATGTGTTGCTTGCCTTGTCTTATTGGCAACAGCACATCCTTCTGTAAGAATAATGCACAGTGAAGCTAGATGGAGTAATTCATGCATAGGAAAAGTGCAATGGTGACAGAATCGGTAAATCTGTTTGTATTGTGATTGTCCATATATAGGTTTGTGTACAAGTCCAGTATAATAACAGGGTGACTGTATACATTTATTTGCGTGTGCACATTATGGGTGTTGGGACGTTCAGCTCAATATGTTAACATCTTGAGAGGAAAATGTGACCCATTTATATACAGGTAGGTCAGTAAAATGGTATATTAATTCTTCTTCAATATTGACACTAGATTTCTTCCAGCCTTTAGTCAGGGCACTTACAGAAACCACTTCTAGTTTTATCATAATTTGCCCGTTATACACATGATAACATTTACTGCATGTATAAAGTATATTTTTTATTAAGACTGCACAGTATGCCAGTATGGAGGACTGTAAATGAGAAGAGAGAGGACTGTGGAACACTGGGTGGTATACCAGGAAAGCATGACTTAAAAAATTATGCAAAATATGTAGTATACAATTTGCAAGAGATGGTTCCCAGAATTCAAAAGGGAAGTTTCACTCATAGCAGGAACACTTTCCATAAATGCTGCTGAAAACATAATCTCCTATCAGCTCAGAATACTCAGATTATATTTTTGTAGCTTTATTTGTGTGTGACAAAGGTGTCCCAAAGCCCCAGCCTCTTTCCCAGGCCAGCTTCTGTCCCTTTCCTAGTATCTCCCTCAATTGGGACAACCCGCCATTTGCTCTGTCTAGGCTCTTCACAGGAGAGAATCACCACAGGTTTTTCTCCTTAGTCTGCCTTGGATGCCTTCCTTCCCACCATTGCTTGCTGTGAGGCCTACAACTTCCATGCACCAGGAGAACTAAAACTCCCAGAATGTCTCTGTTCTGTGCCAAAACCAGAAACAGTGTCTTGCTGGACCCACACACAGTTGTAAAAAGCCAGCAAACCCTGTTACACAAGGATATATAGGAAATTTTGGGGCCAGATTCTGTTTTAAAAACAATGTAATGTATATCAGGAGTAATTTAACTGAAAGCAATAGCTATTGTCAACCCCAAGTGTCCAAAATGATTATTTAGCTCCCCAAAGGTGATGAAACCGACATTTAAAAAAAAGCATTTTGGGTTCTTTTTATTTATCTTTAGGATTTTGTACCAATATGGTGCAATGAGGTCACATTTCAAGCTTTTCTCTGCAACCATGAGGGGTTGTTCAAGTGAAAGCTGAGATTCTCCTGTTATTCTCATGTAACTCGAGGATTTGGGGCCTTAAGAAACACACCAGAGTTTACAGCAGCGCAGCTGCACCACTGTAACACTGCTATTGCAGACTCTAAGGTGATGGGAGAGAGCTCTCCCTTTGATTTAATTACTCCAGTCCCCAAGAGTGGCGGTAGCTATGTTGGTGGGAGAGCTTCTCCAGCTGATATCGCGCTGTCCACACCTGCGCTCAGGTTGGAGTAACTTACGTTGCTTAGAGGGTGGCTTTTTCACATCCCGGTGCAACGTAAATTATACTGCAGAAAGTGGTAGTGTGTACATAGCTGGAGTCACAGAACCTATTCCATCACAGGGAGCACAAAGCAATTGTGGACTTCCCTGATGCATGGGAATTCCACAGAGTGAAGATAGCTGCCTTTTCCTCAGCTCACAGAGCCCCCTTCCCTTATCATAGAAAGTATATGATAGTTGGGAGCAGGCAGCAGGAGAGTGCTGCACTTCAGCAGTCCTCACAAGCCAGTAGAAGTTAGTAGCATTTAAGATTAGTGCAGTAGAAGAGTTTATATAATCTTTTTTGTTTGCCCATTTTTCAGTTTTCATTCACAGCCTATAAGAATGTGGTGCATTTTTTTATATCTTCACAATTTTCTGTGCTTAAGCAGATGTAATAGTCTCCTTCACACCTTTAAATAATTCTCGCCTTTCGTGTAGCATTATAGAGGAAATGAATTAATAAATGTTCTTATTTACATCGGAGTTGGTCCCAGTTAACTATACGGAGATCAATGCAGAGAGACAGTAAGAGACAGTAAGAGCAGACTTAGAAGTGGAGTAAAGATTTCAGGATTTAGCCTAAAAGGAGTTTATCCTGACTAAGGACTTCAGTATTGTCAAATACTATTCTTCTAACGATTCAATTAATTTTGCCATTTTTTGTCAAACAATGCATTTGACAAATCAATTATTCTGGTATTTAACCAGCTCTTATAACTGGTCTAATTCTAGTCACCAAGTACATTATTTGACATGGAAACAAGATTTGTCAAACAAATGTATTTGATGAATTTCTCTGGTATTCAACCAGCTTTAAATTTGGCTCATAGATTTACATTTCAAGCTTTCGTTCATTCATTCTTTTCATTCAACGCCAAACAAAAAGAAAAATGTATTTCCATTTTCATCAATTCAGCATATCCTAGGGTAAAGTTAGGGTGGGGATAATAGACAAGGAGAGGAAAGAACAAGAAGTTCTTATCTCACACTTGAGCAAATCTCTTTTCAAGGACAGCAACATCTTAAATGCATGTGTTTAAAAATGAAGTATAACTGTGGCTTGATCAGCATTTCACAGAGCCCTTTAAAGATGGGGAATTTAAGTCTTTAAAAAGAGCATTAGCTTCACTATTATTTATTATTATTAATTTATATTACATCAGCTCTCAGGATCAGGATCCCACTCTGCCTGAATGCTGTACAAAAATGGTAGGCTGTCAGCTGACAGTTTAAGAATTCCATCACTGGAATGAAAGCAAATTTCTCTTCCTTATCTCCGATTTATATGGGCCAGAGGCAAAAAGGCTCTCCACTTAACCTTGTTCAGAATTTCCCCCATCAAGATTCCTAACTGTTAACTTTACAACAAACCCTTGTAGATATTGCACTCCAATGATCTGTGTGCAGCATGCACACATTCGACTTCCTTGTCAGATCGTCTGCAATTGTGTCCGATTCCAGAAGAAGCTCTAACTATTAAAGCCCCTAACTAGATGACTGAAAGACCATATCAGTTAGATCTAGCTCTCACTAATGCCTTTTAAAAGGGGTTAAAGAAACCCAGACAGCCTAAATCCTCAGAAAATGCTGAACAAAGTATCCATCAGTAGGAAGGAGACACCTATAGGGTATGTATTGGCTCACAATCTTTTAAAAAAGGAACAAGTAACATGTTGTTCATGTTGTTTATAGCTACTACTCTTGAATACAGCCCTCCCATAGTGATGGCTGCTCTCAGAGGAAGAGAATTGCAAGTGTATATTTAGATGTTAGTGATCAGATTCCATCACTCCAGTTCCCTGCACAATCCAACATTGTGCTAATTGTTTTTTCTGTAGAAATGTTAAACATAGTCACGGTGTATGTGTAAGCTCTTTCTATTCAACCAGGAATGTAAACATTAAATAACTCTCGCCAAGTATATTGTGTAAAGAAGTTGGCCGTCAAGTACAGTAGTTATAAGCACAGTTTTATCATTGCTTTGGGACACAGAGCATTGACGTATGTAATTTGTCTATGTCACATGATGTCATACAAAGTAATTTCATGATATGATCTAGTATCACAAAAAATACCGTCTCAAGATAATCTAAGAATGAAATGATGTATCTACTGTATTGTAATGGTTGGTGGCTTTTTATTAATGGATCATCTTTTCTGAAGTTCAGGTATTAGTCTCTTTCTGCAACTCATTTTCAATGGTTTTTTTTTACATATATGGCCCCCACTACTGTAATTTCTGAGCACTTCACACTTATCATAAATATAAAGGGAAGGGTAACCACCTTTTTGTATACAGTGCTATAAAATCCCTCCTGGCCAGAGGCAACATCCTGTTATCTGTAAAGGGTTAAGAAGCTCAGCTAACCTGGCTGGCACCTGACCCAAAGGACTGATAAGAGGACAAGATACTTTCAAATCTTGGGAGCGGGAAGGCTTTTGTTTGTGCTCTTTGTTTACGTGGTTGTTCTCTCTTGGGACTGAGAGAGGCCAGACAGAAATCCATCTTCTCTAACCCATCCTAATCCAAGTCTCCAATATTGCAACCAGGATAGGTAAGCCAGGCAAGGTGGATTAGTTTATCTTTTGTTTTATGTGAATTTTCCCTGTGTTAAGAGGGAGGTTTATTCCTGTTTTCTGTAACTTTAAAGTTTTTCCCAGAGGGGGATCTTCTGTGTTTTGAATCTGAATACCCTGTAAAATATTTTCCATTCTGATTTTACCAAGATGTTTTTTACCTTTCTTTTTTTAATAAATCCTTCTTTTAAAAACCTGACTGATTTTTCCATTGTTCCAAGATCCAGGGGTTTGGGTCTTTGATGATTTTGTAACCAATTGGTTAGGATATTATTCTCAAGCCTCTCCAGGAAAGGGGGTTTATAGGGCTTGGGAGGATATTTTGGGGGAAGACATCTCCAAGTGGTCTCTTTCCCTGTTCTTTGTTTAAAACGCTTGGTGGTGGAAGCATACTGTTCAAGGAAAGGCAAAGTTTGTACCTTGAGAAAGTTTTAACCTAAGCTGGTTAGAATAAACTTAGGGGGTCTTTCATGTGGGTCCCTACATTTGTACCCTAGAGTTCAGAGTGGGGAAGGAACCCTGACAACACTCTTTAATACATTTATTCTCACAATATCCCTGTGAAGTAAAGAAGTATCATCCTACTTTAGATATGGAGAATTGAGGCCCAGAGAACTAAGTGACATACTGCAGGTCACACAAGAGGTCTGTGACAGATTAGAGCTCAGGTCTCCCAAAGCTAGGTTAGTGCCCGAACTACTGGAATATCCTTCTTCTGAAATGTAAAATTAAATATAGCAGATATACCTTCTGCTTCCTGTTATGTCTTACAAGAGGAGAAGGGTTCATTATACAATAAAATAGGATGGCTTTGTTCCTATCTCAATAAAATATTTTCTCTATACGTTTGACTGGGGAAATGCTTTCATTGTCATTTTTGTTCTCTCTCTCCTTCCTTATGTGCCTGTCTAACTCTCCTCCTCTTCCGTATCTCATTGCACAAATCTTGATTGGACAGTCACATTAGCAATACTCCATAATACAAAATAGTACAAAGCCATGCTTGTCTTTCTCATACGACTGTGGGCGGGTTTTCATTGGAAGTACTATCTTTTTTAAATTTTTTTTTGGTTATTGTTTTTATTTATATTTGGCTTGTATTTATGCTTGGGACTGAATAGGAATCTGGCCTGATACGTCTTTCTACAAATCCTCATTTCAAAAAAGGGCCAGATTTAGGCCAATGAACTTGATTGAAGGGCAAATTATTTGAGTATTTGAACTTGCATATGACACAACTTCGTTTCCCATTGTTAAGTGCTTTATCACTTTTTAAAAAACAGTATATAAAAGCTCAGCTGCACTAGGGGATTTTATTGTGTTCAAACATACTTAATAACTGAGTTAGCTGATGTGATGCTGCCCACAACTTTGTAGTCCATACAGACAAAGAAGTCATGTTTAGTTTTGACCTCTAGCAGATGTGGTTATACTCTGGTCCCAGCTGGGCTTCTTCATGGCTATCTGACATATTGCTGAACAGAGCTGTTTTCCCAGCTAGATCCCCCTCCAAAATCACAGCTAACTCAATAGTTAAAAATGGTGTTTAAAGGTGATAAAATGCCTTAATATAGACAAGTTCTTAGGGGTTTCTTCTCATAAATAATATTCCCCTCCTGTTAAAAAGAATAAAAGGAAAAAAAAAGAGCGAGTGAGAGAGAGAGCCCTGAAGAGTTCTGATGCTGAGCAATGGGAGGTGAAGAGAAAGGGCAGGAATATGTAACTACAAATCACAAACTGTTGGTTCATTCTGAGAAAAGCAGCTGTTCTTTAGTATTCTTTTAAAAATATTTAACTTGTGTTAAAAAATAATACAGCTTTCCCCCCCTTTTTCTTTAAGGACACTTCATTTCAATTTTAAATGAGTCCTTGGAGAAAATAAAATCTGAAATTCATGAAAGTGAGAGAGAACTTAGGTGCTGTCCTTCAACTTCCACATTAAAACAGGAGTGATATGCCCTGAAGGACATTGACTCAATGATTTTCTGAGCCATCAAGATGCATTAGAAATCCTGATTTTGTTTTTCCTCAAGAAAGAAAAAACACCTTCCATCAGGTGACAGGAGATGACTTTGGTCTGTCTACACTGCACACTAAGCTTAGGCTCTGACTCAAGTTTGAGCCCAAGTCCTCCTTCCATCCACACACAAATCAGTCTGACTTGGGTCAGCAAGCACTCAGGACCTGGGTCCTAACACCCTGCTTCAGGGCAAGGGAAGAGGTGTCAGAGCCACGTCCTGATGAGACTTGGGTCCAATCCTTGTAATTTTACAGTGTGGACACAGTTTAAGCTGCAGACCTGAGTCAGAAGGTCTGTGTAGTGCAGGACGGATGCGTTAGCATGCTGTGAGTCCTGGGCCCTGCAACTGTAAGCCCAGTTTTACCATGCAGTGTGGATGCTCAAGTGCTGGCTTGGAAATGCTGAGTCCGCAAGTCTGGATCCCACAGATCCAGGTTTACAGTTCAGTGTAGATACCTGCACAGTGGCTTGATTTGTGACTGATTTGAGGTGGTGGTCCCCCCATCCACCCAAAATGTTGTTGCTGATATAAAGTATCGGATGTTGAAATGACTGTCAGAAACCAGGTAAGTCCCATGAATATTGTTTGCTATGTGATTTTCTGTTTGCTATAATATGATAATACCAGGGTTTGTTCAAGTCAAATAAGGTGAGGGATACCTTAGCTGTGTTTAAGTAGGGTAGAATAACTGTAAACTTGTCATAAAGAGTGGTAGCTTAAAGCTACTATTTATCACTAGTCACAGCTGATTTGTGCAGAGATAGCTTGGCTGTATTTGCTAGTAAATTCCACTCTCGCCGTCTATACGTCATTTCTATCCCCTTTCTGGCAGCCTGCTTTGGACAGTGGATCAGCTGAATATCTTAAATTCCCTGTTGATTCCTGGCATTATTATGTCCTGAGTGTGTGGCCAATTCAGAGGTCCCGGGTATTGCTCCAGCAGCTTAACAGATGGATCTCTAGTAAGTCTCCTCTCAAACTCTCTGTTACATATTCATGGAGCCAGAATACAGATAGGCACAAGCATGTCCTGGGAGGTGGCAGCGAGGGTCTCTGAACTGGGGAGGATGTCAAATTGGCCAGTGAAAATCTGAGGGCAGGAATGTTTTCTGCAAGAATCTATCCTTGAATGTTGAACATAGAGTGACAGCCATATGTGCAACTGTGTGGGTGAATATGTCTGCAGTGCATGCTCATATAATCTATTAATAGGCATGTGGCATACAGAATGTTAATGTGGGGAAACAGTGACTGAAATGATAAGGAAATACGTTGGACTAAGTTTAAGCATGACTTTTAAAAATAAATCTAAAACCCCTTTATTTTAGTTCACTATAAAGCTGAAGGAAAGAAAATAATAAGCCAGTGCCTCTCTTAAAATACTAGATACAATAAGCCTTCTATTTTCAGAATGTGCTGCAAATATTAGTAAACTTTTGTTAATGAATACCCTTTGAATCCTCAATTTTTATTGGGCACCTAGCACACAGTTAATTGTTTTCTTTTGATATTTCTTGGCCCCATCTTTGGAACATCAGACAAATATTTGGGGTCATCTCTTGGGGTATCAGGATGTATATATGTAAACAGGGGTGCCTTTTTCTGCTGTATTGTAGATCTTCACCCCAGATTTTTTTCCCCCTTGCTGTGTCAGAAGATGCTCTTGGGACATACCCAAGTCTGGCCAAGATGAAGGGAAGGTTAAGAAAGACACTCTCTCTCTTGCTACTACCAAACAAGAGCAGGCTTGTCATTAGGTCTCATAAAAAGTCTTCTGAAGAGTAATTTTTGCACCCTGGGATGGACCAGATTACATCAAGCGTGAACTGCTTTTTTTTTTAAACCCATTTTCCTATGGGAGGGACATACCTGACCATTTTGAAAGGACTTGCTCCAAACCATTTGAAACCATTTCACCATTCTGTTGTACTGTCCTTATACAGTATATTCTCCTGGAACAAAGGACAAATATTTCAGGTGCACATAATACAAGTCTCTTTGCCATGTGTTGTATAAGAAATTGCTTGTTTTTTTACATGGGAACATAAATGAACAGATCCTTCACTTTTTACTGCTCTTCTATGAAAGAGTTAAGGTTGCATGGATTTATTTTCAGAGTATGTTGCAAGCAAGAACTGTGGATGCTTTTCCTATTTTTAGCTTCTACTAAAACTGAATGTGTTGTATTGGGGAAGTAGATGTTTCTGAGTATGGCACATGAAGAACTAGCCAAATGTATGGTTACATGACTTATGAAGTATTAGCTGTATTCATGAATGAAATAACAAGTACTATTAGTAAATCCTGACACTCCTGAAATGATCAGAAAAAGGTGCTGTTACGTATTTCCAAACTCTCAGACATAGTGCAGTCCTTGGATGATTGTACAAGCATTTTAAGCTGCTTTGAATGGCACTCAGATATGATAGACATTTGTCAGAGCATGAATAGCTAGGCAGCCTCTCTCTGCATCAGACCCTAGGCTTCTACTTATGTAACATCACTTAATAAACTACCAGAAAAGCAACAAATTTATTGTTGGATGGAGCACTCCACCTAGTCTGGGCACAGATCAAGATGATCTCTTCTCATTGCTTGGTTAGTATAGATATATATTTTTAAAAAAGATTATGCTCATATGTAGAGAGGTTAGCCAGGGCTCGTCTCTGGGGTGGCGGGTACCACACTGCCTCACTAAATTTGGGAATAGGTCTTGTGGGGAATTAGTCCGGCTGCAGGAGTCTTCCTTTTGAAGGTAGAACTAAGCACAGTAAGCCCAGGCCCTAGGTCAGGGTGGGACACTGGTGAGTCAGGCGCTCAGGCAGGGCCTGAGCAGTAACAGTATATAATAGCAAGCTCAGGCCCTAGGTCAGGCCCTGAGGCATCTGGCCTCCCCAGCCGCTGCTTTCTCAGTGAGCTCTGGGGTCGGGCCTTTATACTTCCGGTGCCAGGCCTGACGCTCTGGGGGGCTGACTCAGAGCTCCTTGGCTCCGCCCACTAGGACCAGCTCTAGGCACCAGCAAAGCAAGTATGTGCTTGGGGAAGCACAATTCCAGGGGCGGCATTCTGACCATCCCCCCGTTTTGTTTTGTTTTTTGCTTGGGCAGTTGCGCTCTCGGAGCTTGGGGTGGCAAATTTTTTGCTTGGGGCTGCAAAAAACCTAGAGCTGGCCCTGCCGCCCACTCTGATGTCTGGAGGGACTCGTCTCTCTCTGGGGCGGTGGGGAACCACACCGCCTCACTACATCATGCTAATGCAATAAATTTGATCTTCTTGGTTGACTCACGGCTGATATTGATGTTTGAAAATCGCACATGTTGAACCAAAATTTTTAAAGAGCTTGTGTCTGAATTATGGGCACAAAATAGCTGACCCAGCAAACAAATCGGGGTAGTGCCACAGCCAAACGTGCATGTACACTGGGTGTTGTGCATGTAACTCTGGAGAGTGCAAAAGAATATGCTTAAAAAATAGGCATGTGCTTATTGTGAATGTGCTTTAACTCCTTGAGCATTCCCACTGCTTCTGTCATAAGCTGACATGGGGAAGAGGGGAGAGTAATAAAAAGCAAATATGTAAAAAACAAGTTTTCTTTTTGTCCCTCTGAGAGAGTTTGTGCTGCTGATTGTTCAGACTTCCTTTGGAATTCACATGGCTAGAAAGAAGAAATGAGTGGAGGCTGATTTAAGAAATGGCCAGGCAACTGGTCTTTGTGTTTAATAGGTGTGATTTAATTGGATCTATAATTTAAAGAGTTTTCATTATTGCTTAGGGAGAGAGTGTTAAAAATACCATTATTGGTTGAATTTGTCATGTCAGAGCATATGAATAAGTGGCATTTTTTATGCCTTGCATCTAATGATTAGAGCAGGGAACTGGGAGTCATTGCTCGGTTTTGTTCCTGATTCTCTGTGACCTTGACCTTTTCTTAACTTTTCTGTGCCTCAGTTTGCCCATCAGTCACAATCATTTTTGCTGGAATGTTCTCTATCCATCTGCAAAGAATAGATCTATTTGTAAATTAGTCTCATTCATGCTTTCTGTCATGGGTTTAAAAATGGCTTTGTCTCTTACATGCTAGCAATTAAGGGCCTAATTTTCAGAAGTGTTGAACATCTGCAATTACAAATAAAGTTTATGGGAACTTTATGTGCTTAGCATCCCTAAAAATCAGCACTGGTTAAGGGAGCGGGGCTGGTAATTTTTTAGTGTAAATGGACCGTATAAGTAAGAACCAATTTCCTACTGATCCACATTATCTTCCTGCCTGCTGGATTTGATAGAAGACATCTGTTTGTTGTCGTAGGTATTTCTGGCACCTCTCAGTAATTGTATCAACCATCTCTCACCAGAAGTACCAGTAATGTTTCAGTTAGAGCATGGTGGGAAACTACTCTACTGTTCTGGGAAAATATTTGAGAATTTCAAAAATGTTCTCATGCCAGATCAAGACAAAAAGTTGAAATCTTGAAAATCTTCATGAAATGACAAACTGAAAAATAATTTGGCTTGAGAAAATGCAAATGTTTTGTTTCTTAATCAAATCAGATATTGTTTAGTTTTGATCTTTTTATGTTAATTTTTTACTATAATTAGCCTCAATTTCAAAATGAGGATTTTTGAACCAGGATGTTTTGAACAAATTTGTCATTTTGAAAATGTCTCATTTTGCCACTTTGGAGTTTATAACATGTTCAGATAAACACTGAAAGTTTCTGATTTCCACTTTGGCTGGAACTGTTACAAAAGTTGCCTGTCTTGTGATATTGTGGTACATCTCTTTCTAGCTCTGCAATTTAAGAGGTGTATGTGTGTAAAGAAAAGAAAAGGGAGGGGAGGGGAAAAGAAAATTAACTTTTGTAAAGCTCTAAGAAGCTTAGGTGTCAGTTTGAGTTCTTGGTGAAGGTTAGGGTCAGTTCTTAATTTATCTGAATCCATTTCAACCATCCTGATGTTATACTGTATCAACAATAATCACAAATTCTAGTGTTTAAGTAGCATGAAACACAACATAGTCACTAGCACCTTGGTAAAGAGAGGTGTGGGGGATGAGAATGTAATCATTAAGATGCCATGTTTTAAAATACCCATAAGCATCAGAATTATGTCAGTTCTTCCTGAAAGAGATATGGCCTCAAGTCACAGTGGACTTAGAAAGATTATTCACATTCCAGTCAGGAAAACTATTTTGGTCCTTCTGAGGAACACAGTTAGTGGTCAAATGGCAATACGGTACATATGTTTCCAGATGCAAAGAAAAGTGCTATTGTTCTTCTTTTCTTCACGCCCTTGTGCTTTGCTAAATAGGAGACTGCACTGCTGTAAAATAGCTTTCATTGTTATCTTTTCAAAGGAATCATAGTCTCATCTTTCACATTTCTTGGTTTTTCTTTTGGTGTAGATGGCTTGTTATTTTCTTCAGTCTAATTCTTACAGCTCAACAGAATCAGCAGGTTTGGCTGAGCTTTGTAGTTTTTCAGAGAGCTCATCAATAGTTTATATAATGCTGTGTCAAGGCTCAGGTTCACACAGCTGGACAGGAACTTGGCAAGAGCCCCAAGTACAGCAGAGAAGCCTTCTCGAGGATTTTAGCTTCATTTAGAGAGTTTCTTCCCCTGGAGAAGCCAAAACAAAACAAACCTGGTATGAAGGCTTGCTGGCAGCTGGTGTGCTGTGACTGATGCTGCTTGTGCTTATCATAGTTGTCTTGGTATTATCTTGTGCTCCACCCATCAGTTACACTGACAGATCTTTGGGGTTGGGACCCATAGGCACTGACTCTGTGAGTGCTCCGGGGCTGGAGTACCCACGGGGAAAAATTGGTGGGTGCTCTGCACCCACCAGCAGCTCCCTGCCCCAGCTCACCTCCACTCCTCCCCTGAGAACGCATTCCCTGCTTCTCCCCCTAGCTCTCAGCACTTGCCGCTGCAAAACAGCTGTTTCGTTGCGGCAAGTGCTGGAAGGGAGGGGGGAGGAGGGGAAATGCGGCATGCTCAGGGCTGGGGCGGGGATTTGGGGAAGGGGTCCAATAGGGGCAGGGAGGGGGTGGAGTTGGGGCGGGGACCTTGGGGAAGGGGTTGGAATAGGGGCGGGGCAGGGCAGGGGAAGGAGGAGGCGGGGCAGGGGTGAGTGGGAGTGTCAAGCATCCACCAGTGCTGAGAAAAGTTGGCGCCTATGGAGGGACCATCTTCTTACTATGTGTGTACAGCACCTGGCACAATGGGGACTTACTCCCTGAATTATCCAAACACAAATAATAAAACCATTTAAGTCTCTGGCCACACTACCTTCAAGCAGCTTAAAAATCTTTAAATACTAACTAGGGCTGGTGAAAATATTCATTGTGAATAGTTCATCTCTGAGATTTAGCCCTTGCTTCTGTTTGTAAATTACCCATGACCAGACTTTGATTTCTAAAAATGCCTTAATTATTAAAAATTCTTCAACACACACAACTTGTGTGACATTTTTTTAGCTTGTTTACAGCATCTTTTTGTGGTGTATGAGTGTCTCTTAAGGCATGTGGTATTTTTCATGCCCCTTCTTGGATAACTGAAACTTTTTAGAACAGAAAATAACAAACACTGAGTATCCTTATTCACATGCAAATAGAGACATTCACATGAAGGATAGCCATTCTCCAATATTCACGTTCACAGAAACGTTTTCACACAAATAATGAAAAAAGGAGCATGACCATAGCTAAAACAAACAGCTGTTCAGAATTCAAATGAATGTTTGTGCAGACTGCTTTGCAGTATTTGTACAGCTCTAGTCCAAACAACCAAATGCTGTATAAACACCCCAAATAAAACAATATATACAGAGATGCTCTTAGGACTCCAGAGTTCCCTGTGCTGGGTTCTAGGCTGTACATGTCTATTCCCTCCAAAAAGCAACCCATCCCCTTTTTAATGCTCCTAGTTTAACTAGGTTCAGCTGCAGCTGCTTGTCTCAGGAGCACTTAAAAACCTACTGTGGCATGTTTTTAGTATATAATATTTTGTTTAAGCAGAAAAAAAACTTTGTTGCAGCTAACAATGTTTCCTCAAGATCTAACTCTTATACAAACACACACAATTTGCAGAACTACCTATAATATTGCCATCTGGTTGGCTCCCACTATCACACCAAAGGTATTCCTCAGTTTCACTCAGTTATGAAGGCATTTCCAAATGGGACTCTGAACACCACTCCTAAGATTTAACGTTTATGAGGTTTCCTTTGATGTGGATCCCCTGCAAAAGGGCAGCCATGCCCAGTGAAGGCACGAGGCCATGACTTTGTGTGAGTTTAGTGCTATGGTAAGTCTCAAGTCTCTAATCTTCTTTAGTTTGCATTGTTGCTGTAGTGGCTTCACAGGCCATTACCTAAGTGGAGATATTCTTAGGCCTCCTGGAGGAGACTGAAGTAATGACCTGAGCCAGCATGGTATGATCCCTTGGGTGGGTAGATTGGCAGAATTACTTATGTCCAGCTGTTCAGAGTAGCAGCCGTGTTCGTCTGTATTCGCAAAAAGAAAAGGAGCACCTTAGAGACTAACAAATTTATTTGAGCATAAGCTTTCGTGAGCTACAGCTCACTTCATCAGATGCATTCAGTCCAGCTGGGCTCTTTAAAGTCCCAGTCTTGTACATCTGGCAACAGTCTCTAAAATGATCATGTGACATGAAGACTGCAGGACTAGGGCCTAAGGCCTTCAGACCTTGAGGGGAAATCTTCAAAAGAGGGGAGGGTGTTGTCCAAAGATTCCAGGGAAATGTGATTTTTCCTTTCCCTGACCAGGATGCGCTTCCTGCTGAGATAGGAGAATGACAGATAATATCTGGGAGGTGGACTGGACCTCTGTAGTGGACCTGTTGTCAGAGATTTGCTGCCTGAATTGGAGTTGATATCCATCTCTACCATTGTGGATATGAGTCGTTACATCTCCCAACCAGAGAGCCTTGGCTCCTTAGCTCAAGCTGTAGCAACTCCTGTCCTATGTAGATTGGCACAGAGGGGGATGGGTAGCGCCCACTCACCAGTGAGTTACACACACATGTTAAGAAGCCTTGGAAGGCAGGTGCTTCCTTCACACTGTCAGAACTAAGTTTTTAAGACTAGCTGTGGCAGATGACACTGCTGCAATGGGTGTCTACTAAGGGAGCAGGAACCCCTCTATGTGTTCTGTCAGGTGACTATATAGTCTCTGGTATGTTACCTCAGTTGAGGCATCGCTTGATCTAATGTTGTTTCAAAGATGCAAGTGAGTACTGTGACAGACCAAGACCAGTGTGGTACAGGAGTCTGGTCGTATTGGGATCCAGGAAGTGGGCGGGCAAAGCCCGTCCACTGCTAAAGAATCCCCCCCGCAGCCTAAGAGGGGAATCCACAGGACCTGGAAAGCCAAATAATTACGGGGGACAGCTAATGAACAACAGGGACAGGAGTGCGGTCAAAGGGTCAAATGAAGGGAACCGGATGGGGACACCGAGCAGAGAACCCTGGACAGCGCCCACTGCTCCTCGAAGGCGTCAAGGGAGTCAGTGGACGCCGCCCAGAGGAACTCTGCCCGGAGGCGTGAATGGACGGAAGATCGGAAATAGGCCCCACAGTCACAGGAGACTCCATTGGCCAACCTCCTTACTCTGGTTTTATAGATGGCCACTTTAGCCAGGGCCAGGAGGAGGTTGACCAGGAGGTTCTGTGACTTGGTGAGGCCATGGACAGGGAGTGCATAGATAAGAAGGTGAGGGGAAAAGTGCAACCAAAATCTTAACAAAATATTCGTGAGAAGCCGGAATAGGGGCTGCAGTCTGGTGAACTCCAGGTAGACGTGCACCAGGGTTTCCCTCACACCGCAAAAGGGGCAGGTGTCCGGGACTGGGGTGAACCGCGCCAAGTACATGCCCGTGCTCATGGCCCCATGAAGGAGCCGCCAACTGATATCCCCGGCGGGCCTTGGAACCAAGGTGGAATAGAGGCCGGCCCACCGGGGCTCCTCACCCTGTAGGGGTGGCAGGAGGTCCCACCACTTTGTGTCAGGGTGGGACACAAGGGTGAGGACGTGAAGGGTGTACAGGAGTCTGGTCTTATTGGGATTCGGGAAGTGGGCGGGTGAAGCCCGTCCACCGCTAAAGGATCCCCCCCCAGCCTAAAAGGGGGATCCACAGGACCTAGATACCAAAAAATTCCGGGGGACAACTAATGAAATAACAGGGACAGGAGTGTGGTCAAAGGGTCAAACGAAGGGAACCGGACGGGGACACCGAGCAGAGAACCCCAGACAGTGCCCACTGCTTCTCAAAGGCGTCAAGGGAGTCAGAGGACGCCGCCCAGAGGAACTCTGCCCGGATACGTGAACGGACCGAGGATCGGAAATAGGCCCCACAGTCACAGGAGACTCCATCGGCCAACCTCCTCACTCTGGTTTTATAGATGGCCATTTTAGCTAGGGCCAGGAGGAGGTTGACCAGGAGATCCCGTGACTTTGTGGGGCCATGGATAGGGAGTGCATAAATGAGAAGGTGAGGGGAGAAGTGCAACCAAAAACGTAATAAAATATTGGTGAGGAGCCGGAATAGGGGCTGCAGCCTGGCACACTCCAAGTATACATGTGCCAGGGTATCCCTCACGCCGCAAAAGGGGCAGGTGTCTGGGATTGAAGTGAACCGCGCCAAGTACACGCCCATGCTCATGGCCCCGTGAAGGAGCCGCCAACTGATATCCCCGGCGGGCCTTGGAACCAAGGTGGAATAGAGGCCGGCCCACCGGGGCTCCTCACCCTGTAGGGGTGGCAGGAGGTCCCACCACTTTGTGTCAGGGTGGGACGCGAGGGTGAGGACATGAAGGGTGTACAGGAGGCTGGTAGAAGGCAAATATACTGGCCACTGGATAAACAGTTTTCTGTTCCCTGAGTGATCAGAGCAGGGGTTGCCCTAGAGCAATCAGGAATCTGCTAGAACCAATTAAGACAGGTAAGCTAATCAAGACATCTGGAGCCAATTAAGAACTTTCTAGAATCAATTATGGCAGGCAGGCTAATCTGGACACCTGGTTTAAAAAGGACCTCCCATCTGTTAGTAGGGGAGTGTGCCAGGAGCAGGGAGTGAGAAGGTGTGCTGCTGGAGGGCTGAAGAATTCAAGTGTGATCAGGCTTCAGGAGGAAGATCCTGCAGTGAGGATAAAGAAGGTGCTAGGGAAAGGCCATGGAGAAGTAGCCCAGGGAGTTGTAGCTGTCACACAGCTGATACAGGGAACACTGTAGACAGCTGCTATCGACAGGGCCCTGGGCTGGAACCTGGTGTAGAGGGTGGGCCCGGGTTCCCCTCATCCCCCCAACTCCTGCTTGGCCACAGGAGGAGTTGACCTGGTCTGTGAGAAACACCAGAAGGGAAGGACTAAACTGGAAAAGGATCTGGCCTGTCCCCAACCCACTCGGTGGGACACAGACTGCGGGGATTGTTCTCTGTTTCCTCCATGCTGGCCAGTGATGAGGTTAGCCGAGTGGACGGCAGGTTTGAGCCACTAGCAAAAGTGGTCAAAGTGAGGGCTTCCGTGAATCTCTGAGGCGAGCAAATCCGCCAATAAGAGCAGGACCCACCAAGGCAGAGGAGGAACTTTGTTACAGTACCTATTTGTAGAGAAATATTGTGGCATTGTTCCTGATAGATCAATGTCTTTGTGACCACCTGAGTAGCTTCTTTTAACAATCTCAAAGATATAAGATTATTTGGAAATTTCAGTCCTGTCATTAAACAGCAAACAGTAGTGGGCACATTATTTTTCATGAGACTATTTAGAATACACTATGGGGTACTGTAGATCCACAGTAAGCCACTTGGATGCTACTATTAATCTATATCACAGCATAATGGTGTTGACTGAGTTATTACAATCCGTGCTGTAAATATGCCTTATAAATATTGGTCAAACATTTAGAGATTGCCTCTTGCCTGATATGGTTTCATGGCAGTTATGATCATCTGAGGTACTTGAACTAGCAGATTTAAATGAGAGTTGCTGTCAGGTTGTTGTAATTGAAAGGACGGCAGCTCTACAACATATTCCCAGGCATAAGAACATAAGCATGACCATACTAGGTCAGACCAAAGGTCCATCTAGCCCAGAAGCCTTCTTCTGACAGTGGCCAATGCCAGGTGCCCCAGAGGGAATGAACAGAACAGGTAATCATCAAGTAATCCATCTCCAGTCACCCACACCTTTGCTCTGATGGAACCTGGATGTAATGGCCTTCAGTTCATACCTTAAAGCTTACCTTTTCTCTTAACCTTTCCTTAATGAAGTGGGTTAAAATAAAGTAAGAGCTGGCTAAGGGGGAAAAATGTTGTGTATGATAGATTGAGAGAATGTAAGTATCAATGTTGATCCAAGATAAAGATCTGCACATATATAAGCATCCATAGTTGTAGATAGGCTTTTCTGCTGTTGGAATCAATAAATGAAACCAGGCTAAATCTTACTGGGCTTAATGGTATAGTGTTAGGTCAGAGGTAGAACTGTACAGTTGCAAAATTGCACTGAGAAACCTGAGCCATGCAAAATAAATATATAAAGTTAGGCGATATAAAATCTGCAGTAATTCCCAGTAATTCACTAATCTGATGGTAATTCCCAAAACTATTGTGAAATTCATGTTAATGTTCTCAAAACCTATGCATGTTTTGAAATTTCTATGAGACTATGTACTCTAATTTTTCTCTGAAGTACTTTGCATCAGCAAAATCAACTTCCTGGATTGATGAGAATTGGAATGGATGCATTTGCTAAGATTAAGGAAGTGTTGGGTTTTTTTTAACCAGAATAAAACTACTTTTTGTGTAGAAGAAAGCCAAAAGAATACAAGGCTCATTAACATTTTGTAAGTACAGCAAAAACCTTTTGTTTTCATAGCCTAGCAAATGATTTTTTTTTTGTTAATTTGACTAGCTGTGACCTGAAGAAGCCTTTGAATACATCTGACCATGGCACAATTTGTTTTCTACCAGCAGAGGAGTTTTATGTTCAACTAATATTATGGGTTTGATTTAAAACTCAAAAGAGAGAGACATTAAAAGTTAGGGTTGAAAACCTTTAGGTCAGATCTTCAGCTGGTCTAACCTGGAGTCATTCTATTGATGATATAACCCCTGCCCATTAACTTACTCTGTTTTGAGTGGGTATTGCAGGGAATTTTAAAGAGCAGGCAATTCTGTGGAGATACAGGCTGAAATATGGCTCCATTCAGTAGGAGTTTTGCATGAACTTCAGTGGGGCCAGGATTTCACCCTCAATCTGTACTCTGAATTATTCTGGATTTTGTGTGTTTATGAACAAGTTGAATAAAGATTTTTGGGTGGTTTAATTGTTTATATATTTCTTCAGAAATCTGTGCTCTTGTCTGTGAGAAAAGCCACAAATTCCTAGAAAAGGTTCCATTGACTCTTGGCAGCTATTTTCCATTTCCAGTTTCTCTATAGCATTTAAAGTAGCTCCATGCTTTCTGGGTACAAATATTCCTCTGAAGAGGGTGGTAAAATGAGTGCTCTCTGTGCCCTTTAACAATGTATCTACGCAGTTAATCTTCTTATTGTGTGCTGAAGAGTATATCAAGGGAAGCAGAACTCCAGTGACATCACTGACAGGTTACTGTGAGTGTAAAATGAAATCGTATGGTAAGGTGTGCCCTGAGGGAGAGTCAGATTCCACAGTTAGAATGTATGCTCTTAGGAAACTATGCCTTGTTGCAACAGCATTTGCAGGACCTAATTGTGGTATGTTTTTGCATCGGTGCTGGTGTGCTGCCTCACTTACGGCCTGAAAATAGCTGTAATTGTGAGTGATGATTGAGTCACTTCCTAAATTTAGTATCCCAAGCCCGGTATGAATTAAATGACTAACACGTACTTGACTGTGTCATCCCTCTTATCTATGGCTGGATTCTTTAAAAAGGTCTCTCTGTGCTTTAAGATTTGTAAATCAAATTAAATTTGGTGTATTTTAGCAATACCGAGAGTGTGAGATGAGTAACAATCATTGTTCCCAGACACAGCTTCCAATCCCAATGAAGTTCTGCCAGTGCACTTCTGACTGGCACCATCTTTGTTACTGCAGGCTGTAACAAAGACTGCCATTTATTCTAAATTCTTTGTCAGATAGGTTTGTGCAATGGAGAAATGGTCATTAAGGCAACAGGTTGAGGCCAGTATTCTCATTTCATTTGCAACCTAAGTGGGAAACAGAATTCTCTGGAAATGGAATCAGAGTAGCAGCCATGTTAGTCTGTATTCGCAAAAAAGAAAAGGAGTACTTGTGGCACCTTAGAGACTAACAAATTTATTTGAGCATAAGCTTTCGTGAGCTACAGGGTTATTTATGCTCAAATAAATTTGTTAGTCTCTAAGGTGCCACAAGTACTCCTTTTCTTTTTTTCTGGAAATGGAAGGCTAGTAGTACATGCACTCCTGCATTTCCTGATCCTCACCTCCCAGGTGATTAGACTCCCTTTGCCTTTGAATGTTTGTCCATGATCCAATCCTGTCTTTGTTTGAGGGGGCACCATTTAAGCCGGTCCTTAGGCTACGATGCTGTCATGTTAACTGGAACTGCTTCAGGAAGGAAGAGATGGCTGCTGATTTCATTCACATGAAAGCAAAATAAACAACTGTTGTTGTTTTTAAAATAGGGCAAAAGGACCTAAAATCCTTCTGCCACTAAGGGGATACAGCATATTAATGATGAATTATCAATATTTTCAGTGCTATCGTTGTCACCCCCAAAAGCAACCTACAGTACTTGCGTTCATATTAAACCCTCTATTTCATGTATTTGGACTGCTTTTCAATCCTGCACCAGCTAATCGCTAGCCCTGTTTCAAGTCAGAATCTGAATATTATTTACCATCTGCCTCCAAGGGATGCACTTGCCAAGTCCCTTAATTTGCTATAATTGGCAGGTTTTCAGTGTACATAATTTATACCGGGGGAAAAAAAAGCAATCCTGAGAAAGAAGATTAATTAAACTATTTCTTCTAGGCCCCTAAAAATGTTCCAATAGGATGACTTTAAGGCCTTAAGGTCTTCTCTGTGTATATGGTGTCACAGCTGATCCCATTAAAAATGTATGTTGGGTTGGTCCCTTGTGCCTCTGTGCTGGTCAGAAGGATGTTGCTGGCAATTGGGTAACATCACACAGTACATAGTGAATTAAACAACAATACAGTGAATTAAACAACTTGTGCCTTTTGTTACTAGAAACATCTAGTGTACAGTATAATTGATGGATACCTCCATGAAGGCAATTCTGTAACTGATATGATAGGAAACATTAAGGGAAAAAAAAACCCTTACAGATGTACAGAATACAAAACAGAGCTAGTGAAAGACCATGAATGGATTCAGAGACACCAGCACATATGGTTTCTAAGCATGATTTACACCTTTTTCTCTTACTTACCTATTCCTCACAACACCTGTTTTAATAAGCACATGGCATAGTGTAGTGACTCCCTGTGTTGGCAACTTTGAATCTCTGTTGACATCAGTGTTTCACCCCAGAGAGCAGGATGAGGGGACTGCCCATTGCCTCCCCGCTTCCCTTGTGCTGCTGTTTTCCCAACTTTTAAAATTGTCCTTCTTGATGGCAGCTGTCACATCTACATCTGGTCTGTGGAGGAAAGGAATTTGCAGTTTATTTCAAAAGTATAAAGATGCTTCTCTCTAAATTGGTTTTGTGAAAAGAAATGAAAAGTGAACACAAATGGCCACTTGCCCCTTTTCCCAGAGACCACGATGACATGCTAGGCCTTCATTGACCTAGGAAGTGGGAGGCCAGCTGTTCCCATATGTCAGGACAATACTAGTGCATGTGTAAAGCCACTGCATATTTACTGACATAACAAACCTAACTTTTAATCGTAAAGGGCTCCGTGCAAGGCAGGATTTAAGTAAGCCTTGGGAAAACAAAGTTGGGTAGATTTGTGCTTATTCATTTCCCTGTCCAACTTGGTGTGTGCCATTCCAGCTCTGCTTTTAAAGCTGTCTTTTCTTGCACAGCTCATTTTGCATTGGTTAGAGTTGCATTTCTTCCAAACACTAAAGATATTTTAACATGGCTGGGATTGCTAAAACTAGCTAGCTTGAGTCACACTGAAAACAGAGCCCAAGTAAAGAAGGAAGCTCTAATACAACTTCTACTTTTCCAAAAAAATTCCATAAGTAAAATCCTCAGTCTTCTGCCTGCCTGAGGAGAAAGCAACCTTTCTAATACCACTGGATGACTATTTCTTATAGTGTATCAGGTGGAAAGACCTGGGCACCCCAAAAGGAAATATCCTATGATGATGTTTTTCACAAAGTCACTCAGAAGGAAGGATGAGACTACATAGTAGGAAAAGTGTGGATTAGATCAGCTAGGATGCCATGAATTTAAAATCCTCACTCTACAACAGGGAAACAACTCCTAGAATTGTTCTCCAGTAGAATTCTGGGAGAATCTCTTCAAACATTACCCTGGAGGGAAAAGATGCTTTGTTAGTGCAGGAGAAAGATTCTCAAATAAATTCACTTATAGGCATCATATAATACCTAGGTATGTTGTATTAGACACAGCAGTGCTGTGAATTACACCAAACCCAGGACAAAAGTACAGTCTAAGCTTCTGCCCTCTGGGCTAAGGAGCATGAATCTCAGTTATGAGATTGTTGCAAATATTGTGAGACATGTAGCTATTCAGTTGCTGCGGAGAAGGAAAGATGTTGGGGAGGTGGCTAGAGCACAGACCTCATCAGTCGTCCAAATCAAAGGCAAGTTCTTTTGTGACTCACTGTAAGTCTATTCTAATATCATGGAATTGTATCCTTTCCTTTAGGGTAAAGCCTTCTTTAAACACAGCCTTTTCTTTGCTGCAGTCAGGTCTGGGAAATAACTTGGACTGAGACTGATGATTTCCCTCTACTGCTGGGAATGGGACCCCAGTTACTCAAGTGCTCTAATATACCAAACTGTACCACCGTTCTCTTACCACTGAAACATACTCATTTAGAACCATGCTATTAATAATTGATTTACATCACCTATGTCATTTTTTTTGCCAAGGATATTTTGTGGATGAGTTGGGGCATGTATTGCATACCCCATTCCTAATGTTGAATGAAAAACTTTAGTGGGTGCCTTTAAGCATCTCTCTGTACAGGGTTTGGGCAACTGCATGATTGAACATTAGTATTAAATATACACCAGGAGGAATATACCCCCTTTTGTTTGTGGACTAATTGTACCTGGAATTAACAAAATCCTTAGGTAATGAAGTCATGGAGAAGTATTACCCGAAAAGAGACAGGTCTAACCCTGAGACAATAGACATGTGAGCCTGGATGAAAACACCTAGAATTCTGTGTAGTGACACAACAAAGCATCTCATAGAATGGACATTTTTGTCAGAGAAAATTTACGTAAAACACTGATGTCACTATGATTGTTTGTGTTTCTCCCATGTTCCCCTGCTCCCAAAATCCCTATCTCCCTACTCATCTTAGCATGCCAACTCATGAAAGTACTGCAATTTTGGCCGCTGCTGTAAACAGTCTTGTAATGAAATGAAAAGCTCCATGTGATTTTGATGAAGCTAAATGTATGTATGTGAGTGAGACAGACTCATACCCACACAATGGCCTGTAGTCCAGGGGAAGTTGAACTAAACTACAAATATGGAAACCATAAGACCAAGTCCTAGCTTTCCCACTGAGTGCTGTTCATACTTCTGTGCCTTTCACAGCACCTATGTCACAAGCCCACCACCATATTTTAAACTAGATTGTAAGATCCTGCAAACAGGGAGGCTGCCACAATTCTGGACAGTGGCACTCCATGGTCTCTGGAGGGCACTCACTAGTGATTCCTAGCTCCTCAGTCATCACCTTTCTTGGGCAGAAACCTGCGTGCATCTCCCTCCTGATTGGCATTTTTCCAGGCTGCACAGTTCCTTATCTACACTGATATTTCCTGCAAGCCAGACTGCCTAAAAGGTGAGTGTTTGAGCATTGCTTTCCTTCTGAAGGCTATGAACAGTGTAATGACACCGTTACAAGTTACCACACAGCTCTTGTTAAGCAACCACATTTATTCCTAAGGTGACAGCATTACAGAGAAAACATATTGAAAATAATAAAAGAACCTACATTCATGCTAAAAAGCTTACCAGAGGTCATTCCAACTCCAGTCTCAGGCTTTGGTAGGTGTCAGTCCTCCAAAACCCTCAAATGGGATTTCCTTTTGGTTACAAGTTAATAACTGCCTCCGATTCAGAACCAGAACAACCAGGAATAATGCAGTCTTTCCTGTATACTGCTTGGGCCTTTGATTTTGGCCTCATGTAGCAGGTGATCAGCAGATAGTAGCCCAGTCCTCCAGATGTAGATTCAAAAGGCTGGGTTTTTGTATAATCTCCCCCTAGATATTCCCCAGGAAAGTAACTTAACACTTTTCATTCCAAGAGTCCAATCTTGTCTAACATGTTGTTCAGTATAGTCCTTTGAACCTCCAGGTCTCAGATCCGTCACATCTACCCCTTACAGAGGTTACATACAATCCTGGCATATTAATACATAAACCATTCATTTCCCAAAGATACCTAAACTTAATTCAAAAAGGTTTCCAAAGGATATTACCGGAAATTTCCATATCTATCACAGAGGCAGTGTTGTAATTTTATTCCAAGTCTTGCGATATTTGGTGTTTTTCTTAAATCCTTAGCTACTGAAGTAGTGTTATTATGTGGGAACATCAGCTTTCATTGCAAAAAAAGTTTCTAGTCTGGTTGTAAATAAAAGCTTGAAAAATATGAACCCACACTAAAGAGCAAATAAAAAGAATGAAAAATGTATTATTTTTTCAAAGTCTCATGATTATTTTGCCATTTGGGGTTGACAGTACTCCAACTGTCAAATATTATTTTCAAGAACAGATATTAGTGCCACTGGAAGCAGCATCATGAGCATTTACACATCCTCTTTTAAGTCCATTTAAATATACTAACTCTGGATTCAGATGTGTCTGGAAGGCAAAGGCCCATGTCATCAAGGTGTGCTGACCCTTTAAGCCCAGGCCCAGTTTCAGTACTTCTATTACTTCTGTCTTGGCCTTAGAGGAATATGCAATCAAAGTGTTGTAGTCTCCAGAGTGAGGATGAGAACTGTAGGCTCGAAGCAATGCATTCTGGGAGGAGGAAAGGGTCTAGAAAAGTTCCCATTTTCCCAATATTAGAGCTTGCTGGCAGGATTCTCCAAAGATAGATGTTTTGGAAAGAGCTGCCAGTGGAAAGGGAACCTATGTAAGAGCCCAGGAGGGGCTGTGTTGTAGAAATATATTATAGTGGTGTGACAGCACTGCTATAGTTAAGATTGCATCATGACTTTGACCTTTCTAAGTCCTCTAAAATCTACTTGCTGAGTCAGATTCCTTTGAAATTTGGTGTGCTTCAAGAGGGTGCATAGTTGGGTTACTGACCCAAATTTGGGGTTAACGGATAGGGGTTGCAGAGATGTAAGCACTGCAAAAAATCACCATTTTCCCAAAAAGTTTTTAGACTTTTTGTGTGTGTTTTGTCATGTTTTTTGGCCAGAGCTAGAGATCAAACTATTGATGTGATGTGGGTCAAAATGGTCTGTCTGTTGAGTTTTACCCAAGGAATTGCATGGCATCAACTAAATCTTTGGGAGATCCAAATAGAGAACTGTGTTTTAGAAAACTTACATTTTTTTACAGTGCACATGCAACAATTCAGAAAAATGGCTTCTGTTGGTGAAAGAGACAAGCTTTCAACCTGCACAGAGCGCTTCTTGACCTGAAGAAGAGCTCTGTGTAAGCTCAAACACTTGTCAATTTCACCAACAGAAGTTTGGCCAGTCAAAGATATTGCCTCCCACACTTTGTCTCTCTAATATCCTGTGACTAGCATGGTTACAACACTAAAAACAAGAGTTTTGCCTACATTTTTACTATACATATCTCTCCAGTCATGTCACCTATTGGAATAACTTCTTTATATTTGTGGTCAGATTTTCTAAAGTGCTCAGTTCCTATTTAAGCACCAAAATTAACAGATTGTGATAATATCTTGGGATAATCTGACCATGTGTCTCACAATGGAAGCTGCTGGTTGCTGAGTACTCTGGAAAGTCTGGTCTTTATTGAGTTACCTGAATGGGAGCTGAGCTGTTTGGGAAACCTGGCCCTCGATGTTGGAATGATTGTGTTGGTCCAAAAGTGCATCAACTAATAAGCCTGCAGTATTTAATGTAGTCACAGCAATGGTTCCGACTTATCAGTAAAGTTTTGTCCTGTGAACTACAGTGCCATCGTTTTCTAAATGGACTCTCAAGTGACTCTTAATTGCTATACCAAACATTGGCTGCAAGGTCGTGGGACTCTTTGCTGATTAAGTAAAGACAATTTTCATTGCAAAATATTGCTTTCAATTTGTTTGTTTTTTTGTATATACATGGAGTGCTATTGCGGTTGCTTCAATGTTTACAAGACATTTTCTTCAGCAATTGTTTAATTTCTGACCAAGAAATCCATTAATGAGCTGACAGAGTTTTAATATAGTTCCAAAAGGAGAGAGAATGCTAGTGTGCCAAAAAAACAACTGTTTGCAATATTCCTGAATATTAGTATTTGTTTCAATGGAGAGTGAGCTCCTGGAGGACAATGTAACCGCTGAACAGCTTATGTGTTGTATTTCTGCAGTACTTAGTGGGATCCAGGATGACTAAAACTCTGATAGACAGCCTGCTGGCAAGATCTGTTTTCAATGAGACAGGAAGCCTTGCTTTGCATAGCATCCAATTTTAAATGGGGAAAACTGTGGTAGACTTGCAGCTTAGGACATCCAGCAAGAAAAGTAGTTGGGCTTCTGGGAAAAATTTGAAGGTGGGAGCAGAAAGGGTTTTTGGCTCAGTGTGAGAGTGATGCAGTTGAGAACATGGAAGTAGAGCTGCTTGAAATGTTAACAAATGTTCACCCATTTTGAACTTCAATGGGAGAAAAAAGTCCAGGACAAAAATTTCACAAGGATTTTTGTAAAATCTTTGTGCCATTTTCTGACCTACTCTTTGCAGAAGCTATTCCTAACCACAACTGGGAAATTGAAAAGTGAGATTTCTCTCTCTTTATGTCCTTATGTTCCTATCAGGTACACATCATAACAGTATCTGAACTTCCTCTCTCTCCCCCCCCCACCCTGCCCACACACAAAAAAGAACTAATACAAGATAGGGTCTAAGTGTACTATATTACTTCTCCTTCTTTAGCAAATTTCTAGAATTATTTCCCCCCTCTTCTTTCGGCGTGTGTGTATGACCGACTGACCTTCTCCTCTTCCCCCACTATCTTCTTTTTTTACATTATTGCTGCTACTGTTGTAGAGAGGTAAAGCTAAAAAATTAAATCTTACATTTCAGTCTGAATGGGGTCTTCTTTACCTAGAGATTTTCCTAGTCTTGGGCCAGCTGTCAGAGTGTCCCCTGCTTCAAGAGTTTATCCCTTGAACTTGACAGTTTCATTGTTTCTGTGCAATGCAATTATCAAAGTAGGTTGAGGTCCCTGAGCAAGAGCTGGTCTTTTAGGTAACTTGATCTAGTACAGTGGAGGGCCTTAAAGATAAGGACTATTATCCCAAAATTAATCCACTGTTCCCATTGCATACACAATACCTTATAGACAGTGGTGAGCTGGAGCTGGTTTGCACTGGTTCGCGTGAACCAGTTGTTAAAAATTGTTATGGCTTCTGGAGCTCCCGGCCAGAGAGCTCCCCTGGCCCGTCCCCCACCTTTCCCCCCTTGCGGAGCCTCAGCATACCGCCGGCGCCAGCGCTGTGGACCGCTCCTAGGCAGTTCTGCAGCTCCTGCTGCTTTGAGCGGCATGGTAAGGAGGTGGGGCTTCGAGCTCCAGCAGTCCACGCAGCATCCATACATGCTGCTCTGAGCAGCATGGTAAGGGGTCTGGGCTGGAGCTGGGAGGAGAGGTTGGATAAGGGGCAGGGAGCGGTTGGAGGGGGCGGAGGTTCTGGCGGGGTGGTCAGGGGACGGAGAATGGCGGGGCGCGGTTGGGTAGGTGTGGGAGTTCCGGGGTCTGTCGGGGTAGTGGTGGATGGGGTCAGGGCAGTCAGGGGACAGGGAGAGGGGCAAGATGGGTGTGGGGGGACAGTTAGTGTGGGGGGGTCTCAGGAGGGGATGGTCAGGGGACAAGGAGTGTGGGGGGGTTGATGTGTTGCGGGTTCTGAGGGAGGTAGTTGGGGGCAGGAAGTGGGTGGGGGTTGGATGGGGGCTGGAACAGACTGTTTTGGGACACACAGCCTTCCCTACACGGCCCCCGATACAATTTTGCAACTCTGATGTGGCCCTCGGGCCAAAAAGTTTGCCCACCCCGGTCTAGTTTATTATTTTATTAACGGGGGTCGCACTTGCCTCATTCATTATGTTGATATGTGTTTAATAAAGCAATACTTTGTTTCTATTGTAATAAACATGTAAAATGTTTTTTATTTTTTTTATTGTTAAGTATGACTCCCAATGACTCAATGCATTGCCACTTCTTATGGAGAAAGGTACAAAAAGTACATACTGTGGCACATCCCTTAAATCAGAACTTTTTATAGGGAACCGGTTGTTAAGATTTTGGCAGCTCATCTCTGCTTATTGACATACCTATTGGTTATAATAAGACTGCTTGTGCAACTCAGTATGAGTGAGGGTAATCAAATCTGGCCTGTTTTGGGCTATTGTGCCCAGGACAGTATTATCAGTTATTCACATTGGACTAAAATGTTAATATCCTGATAAATTATAAATAGGCTAAAATCCCTGGGAACCTTAAGGGAAAACCTCAGAGATATAATCAATGTTGTCTTCTTGGGAAAGATAGGGAATTGGGTTAGCTTGAACTCTCCTCAAACTCCTCCTCAGGGCTTTTTTCTCTGTTGAAGCGATTCTCCATTGCATTGAATAATATTTATAGCCACCACATTTTTAGTAATGATTTCTGCAGTGATGCAGTGGAGACTTTATTGTGCAGTGCTGTATTTTAAAGAGTCATTGGAGATGAAAATTCATTACTGTGCTAATCCCCTGTGCTTTGGTGTGGAAATACACTGTACTTATCAAAAAGAAAAGGAGTACTTGTGGCACCTTAGAGACTAACAAATTTATTTGAGCATAAGCTTTCGTGAGCTACAGCTCACTTCATCAGATGCATGAAATAGCTCACGAAAGCTTATGCTCAAATAAATTTGTTAGTCTCTAAGGTGCCACAAGTACTCCTTTTCTTTTTGCGAATACAGACTAATACGGCTGCTATTCTGAAACCTGTACTTATCAAAAATACACTGTACTTACCAAAAATGGAAAGTACCAGTCAATTAAAGAGAGAGCCACTTTAAGAAATAAAAGGTCACATGGTCCAGCACTGACAGAGAGGAGGTGAGCTTGTCTGCTGTTCAGACTATGCCTGCCTTTTTCCAAAGGCACGGGAAATAATCCTTTTTTCCAATTCCCTCAGACAGCAATAGCCAAGCCAAGTTGGCTCTAGCTAGCTCTTGTTTGTATAATGTAATTCTGTGGTAATGAGCTTGTGACAACTTGAGGAAAAGAGTCTTAAACATCCTTAAAACAATTCCAAACATGACTAAATACAAGAAGGAGACTTCTAATAACTACCTCATGGGAACCAAGAGCCCAACACAAATACAAACATCATTTATTTTCTTCCTGGGGAATATACTAACCTCTCCCCTTCTTTTTCCTTCTGAATATGTGTGTGAACAAAAGTGTGTGTCTGTGTATTTATTATCTATAGAACTTGTTTCTCCTAATGAAGTATACTTGGTAAACAAACTTGTAGCTTTGTCATTAGTGAATAAAGCAAGAATTCAAGTCTGAGCCAATACTCAGTGTAACTGTAGGAAATGGAATGGCTGAAGGATGAAAGGGCCAGTGCTTTGCTTTTTTCATGTAGCTGCTCTGACAGTCTTTAGTATTTTGGTCGCTACCGCAGATTTTCTAATCACAAAATCATTTCAGCCCTTGTCCCAGGAGACCTTCCAATAACAGTACTTCCAACTCTAAGCATTCAAAAATCATGAGTCAGCCCCCGCCCAATAATTGCCTTAAAATCATGAAATTTTTTTTAAAAAGTAACAGAAAGTAAGTTTTTTCTTTGCCTTTGAGCCTTTGAGGTGCACTTAAACAAAAGAAAAGAAAAAAAGAAAATTGACATTTGCATGAGATCACATGATTCCAGTATCTGGAACTGCAAGAAAAAACATGATATGTCATGACCCATGCATTTAAATCATAAGATTGGCAACATTGCAACTACAACCCATCAAATATAGAATTTAAAATGATTAAATTGAAATAGTATATTAAAATATAAAAGCCTAAATAATCAAATGAAATATACCATATTAATCAATTCTGCATGTTCCCTATAGGAAATTCTACCTTCCCCTAAAACAGTGCTCCTCTTCCATACCTGAAGAAGAGCTCTGTATAATATTACCTCATCCGACCTTGTCTTTCTAATATCCTGGGACCAACATGGCTTGAACTACACTATCTACTCCTCTTCTTGTGTCTACTGATGCGTTCCCCCTAGCACTTCCTTGGCTTACATACCTGGATTGTTGTCATTGCTTTGTATTATGATTTAATTTAGATTAAAATATTGAAGGGGCAAGGACTCTTCTTATCACCTTAGAGTGAAATGCTATGCACAACTATGACTATATAAATAACAATATATTATTTGACTATCTTATGAATTACTCCCCTCTCTCTTGCTCGCTCACTCGCCTGTCAGTAGGGTAGACATGAAAATGCTCCTTCCTGCTCAGAGATAAAGAGTCTCTACATCTGAAAAAAGAAAAGGAGGACTTGTGGCACCTTAGAGACTAACAACTTTATTTGAGCATAAGCTTTCGTGAGCTACTGCTCACTTCATCGGATGCATTCAGTGGAAAATACAGTGGGGAGATTTATATACACAGAGAACATGATATGGTAGTTTTCAGAGTAGCAGCCGTGTTAGTCCATTGTTTCATGTTCTCTGTGTATATAAATCTCCCCACTGTATTTTCCACTGAATGCATCCGATGAAGTGAGCTGTAGCTCACGAAAGCTTATGCTCAAATAAATTTGTTAGTCCCTAAGGTGCCACAAGTTCTCCTTTTCTTTTTGCGGATACAGACTAATATGGCTGCTACTCTGAAATCTACATCTGAAGTTTTCTCTTAACCAGCTCAATCACTTAGAGTTTAATGCCTGCTGGGACTGCATACCAACAGTTTCTTGCAAGGAGAATGTAAATACATTTGTGTAAACTAGCTACCCGAGGAGCTCTTTGAATATGCAGCTGCTCCTCCTCACTTCAGCAATGTCCAAAGGGCCAGGCTTATCAGCACCTCTATGCACTGAAATTCTCTCCTGGCTGGGGAAATGCCAGACCCAAGTCTGCTGTTGAACCCAAGTTTCTCCTGTAGCAGTGCATGGTGTTGATCTTGCTCCACCAACAGGCAGCTTGCTATTCTGAATAAGACACCCAGTTGTTCAAGCCTGTTGTCACAAAGTAGACTGAAAGTCCCTTTTATTCTGGACTAGAGCATCCACCAGTATAGCTATTGCAATAGTCATGCTGGTTAATTTCTCCATAAACAAGGCCTATATTTAACAAAGAGAGAGATGGAGCGAATGGAGATCTCTGCTTACATATACACCTTGTCATTGTCCACTGTTCAAAGGCTCTGCTGACAGAGGGCCACATTGACTGGAAAACCCCAAGCCTTAAATGTGAATTTTCCTTAACATAATTGGTATGCATCTCTTTTTAATGGTGATTTTAAAAATGCCTGTCTATATTGCATTTTAAAAAGTATTTTTAGTATATTTTAAAAATGTGCATGTATCTGAGACACCACTGGTCATTCTTAAGGATAGCTTTGATGATGTCAGGTCAGTAAATAATGAAGAGGACACGTCACTGATTCAGAATAATCTAGATCATTTGGTAAACAGGGAGCAAACAAACAATATGCCTTTTAATATGGGTAAATGTATACATCTGGGAAGCAATGACTCTGAAAGGGATTTGAGGGTCGTTGTGGATAATCAGCTCCCCATGTGATGTTGTAGCCAAAGGAGCTAATGCAATCCTGGGATGCATAAACAGGGGAGGAGTTGAGAGGTTATTTTACCTTCATATTTGGCACTGGTGCAACCTCTGCTGGAAAATTGTGTGTAGTTCTGGTGTCCACAATTCAAGGATGATCATTAATTGGAGACAGTTTAGAGAAGAGCTACGAGAATGATTAAAAAAATGGAAAACATGCCTTATAGTGATGGACTTAAGGAGCTCAATCTATTTAAATTAACAAAGAGAAGGTTAAGGGGTGACTGGATTACAGTGTGTAAGTACTTACTGAGGGAACAAATATATTATTAATGGTCACCTCCATCTAGCAGAGAAAGGTATAACATGATCTAATGGCTGAATGGTGAAGCTAGACAAATTCAGTCTGGAAATAAGATGTACATTTTTAATAGTGAGAGTAGTTAACCATTGGAACAACTTACCAAGGATGAAGATGGATTCTCCATCACTGGCAATTTTTAAATCAAGTTTGAATGTTTTTCTACAAGATTTGCTCTAAGAATTATTGTGGGGAAGATCGATGGCCTGTGCTGTACTAGATGATCACAATGGTCCCTTCTCACCTTAGAATTTCTGAATCCTCATAACTCCATATCATGTCAGTGATGTGCTTCCAGATGTTTTAACAAGGAACCAACCAAACAGATTGGGTTTTGTTTAAAAGTACAGATCCATTTTTATTTTACGAAAATGGGTTTGTCTAATCTTCATAACAGAGTTTGCCTGAAAATAAGGATGAAATTCTGATCCCCCACATGAGGGATCTGCACTGTAATACCCAGCATTCCTTGGAGACATGATGTGTAGCCTTTGGCTTTCACGCCACTAGTTAATGGATGGTAGTAGTAGTCATGGCCTAATTACTACATGCCTCCTGGGAAAGGTTTTCAGTATTGCCAATCTTAATCATTCATAGATCATGGCCTAGAAAAAAGTATGAGTTTTAAACATCAGTAGAGTTTGTGTTCTTTTTATTTGTCTTTACAATTTATTTTAGTCACATTTTCAAGCTTTTCTCCATAGCAATGAAGGTTGTAAACTAACTTTTTTTTTTAAAGGCTGAGATTCTCACATTGTCATTTGAGTACAGGCGCTGGAGCTTTCAGGAAAATGTCAAAGATGACGACTTCCGATAAAATGGTGAGAGTTGGCAACATTGGGGATCAGTGGATCAGAGCACACTGCACATATCCGTGGTCCCGTCATTCTTCTAGCCCACTCTTATTGAATTTAATTTCATTTCTGCCCCATCCCCCATTTTCTTACTTCTGTGCAGTGGAAATACAGCTGCATAGCAGACCAAAGGATTTGGCCTTAAGAGCCTCAAACCAGTGCCAGGCTTTGGGGACAGTTTGTCTTTAACTCATTGCAAGAGTGACATTTATATGATTTCTAAGCAGATAACAAGTAGTCAGCTCCTCAGTTGCTGGATAAATAAGTAGTGTTCCAGCATCAGTTTGCTAGCGTAATAAAAGTGGGTGGGAACGCCCCACCCCCACCCTCTGTGGTCTATGCTAAACATCCAAATGGCATACCATTAATCACAAGTTTAAGGGTGTGCTTGCATAAAAAATCGCTAACAGAACATATGACTAGTCATAATACAAAAACTTAGGCCACATTCTGCTTTGTATTTCTGGATTGCATAATGTTGATGTGTAATAATTAGACCCTGGCAGTCTATTTCTTTTAGCATAAGTGAGAATTATGTTAGATTAATCTGATAACCATTCTGTAACTGTGAACTCTGAACTGGATTTCCAGCCTCTGGTAATCACTTTTCTGGCTGTTGCAAGCAAAATTATTATAACACTGTGGGTGGCCACTGTGTACATATACTTTAACACCTACACTATCAGTGCTAAAATACAGACTTGACTAGCAGGCTCTTCATGGCTTCTCAGAGTGTAAAAATATAGCCAGCTGTGCCTAATCTTTACAAAAAAACTGAGAAAAATCCAGGCTTGATTTTAAGTTCTTTGGGGGCAGGGACTGTGTTTCCTTTTTAGCTATTGGAAGAATAATTATTGTAGATTCCAGGTGCTTAATAATCTTGGCCACCATCATCTCCTCCATGGTAGCCAACAGTAACTACTTAACTACTTCTCCCAAAAGTCCTGAAACAGTGGTTCTTTAACTGCTTGACTGTTGCTGAACCCTTTTGGGTACCCAGGGTATAAAACATCTGTTAATTATCTCAAGCACATCCTAACACTTTTAAATTTCTTGAACAAAGGCAACAGATGTGGTGAGAGACTTGTAGTGAACTCTAGCTTTTGTAGCACAGACAGATGAAAACTCAGTTTTAGCCCTCAGGCCTTTACCAAGGGGAGTGCAGGAGAACAGAGCCTTGACTCTTTGATAGAGCCCTTAGGGTTGGAACACTGGGGGTTTCTTTTGTCTCTGTTGCAAAAATAGTTATAGGTGCATTTAAATTTGGCATGAAACTTTATATATATATATGTTGTTAAGCCTTTTTTGTCTCAACAGCTGTGCATTTAGGGCTAACAATTGGATAGCTACAGTGCATGGCCCTGCTGAATTCAAACAAAGGGCCTGATGCTGCAAGCCCGTGCAGAACAACTTGCAGCATTGGACCCCTAGTTTTGTTTTTGATCACAAATATTTTTTTCTCTTCATTCTTTGAAATACACTTCAAGCCCTCTGTCTAAATGGCTACTTGCCTGTATATGACAGTAAGAAGATGAGCATGCACCTGGGCTCCAACCCTGTGAAGACTTAAGGTACATCTACACCACAAGTGATGGTGTGATTGTAGTGTGTGTAGGCATACTTGTCCTAGCTAGCGTGGGTAACAATAGTGGCGAAAACATGGCAGTACAGACTTGCGTGGGCTAGTACAAGCCTGCTGGAAACCCTGGGAACGTACCCTGGTTGGTAGCCTGCGCCTAAGTCCGTCTTGCCACATCTTCACTACTATTGCTACTTGTGCGCGCAGGATTAAAGATAATAAAGGTATGCTTCCATGCATTGCAATCAGACCTTAAATTGCAGTGTAAATTTACTCATACGTTCATGATGGTAATAAGATTACTTGCAGTGAGTGAAATTAATCGTGTGTAAATTGCTGCAGTGTTGGGTCCCTAGTGAACTACCAGCCAATATAGAAGAGGAGAGGGGACTCATTTTAAAATTGCCATTGATGTTCAGGTTTAAATATTTAGTATATCACATTCTCTGGAAACTTTCTTCAGTTCCAGGTTAAAAATTCAAACTGATAGATTATTAGCCAACTTGAATCTGATTGGTTTTTTTCTTTTCTTTTTTCCTTTCTTTCCTTTTTTAAAGAGAGACAAGGTAGGTGAGATGATATCTTTTATTGGACCAACTTGTTAGCTGTGAGCAAACTGCACAATTGAAACAATACCTTACATTCACTGCTGTCAGTGGATATTCTCTCAGTGTTCTTAATGGATTGCTTCTTTCCCAAAGCGAAGTTATTTGTGGCCTCTTTTGCCTAATACTGACAAATTGTTAGTTTTCTTTGCATAATAAAGTTGGGGAATTTGCCTCCCACTATGTACTGTATTAGCTCATGACAGAGAACTGATGTAATTATACAATGTATGTTGTTATATTGGCAGTTTTTTTAAAAAAGTGCCTTATATGGATGCTTCTAAATGGGTCAAATGTTGACATTGATTTTTACACAAAATTTCCGTTGATTTCAGATGAATTTCCATGTGTAAAATGATGACTGGATTTGGCTCAAAGTATCTGTAAAAATGTTGTTCACTTTTATATTTAATTAAATAAGAATGATACAAATATAAATATCTTTGTCTTGTTAATAAACAGTTCAGTCAGAGGGAGAAAACATTTGTGTATTACAACACAGTAAAATGAAAGGATAATTTCTAGCTCCCTTTCCCCGCAAGGTGGGTGTCTTTTTGTAGAGCTCTTCAAAAAATTGTTTTAAAAAAATCCATTTTTTTTTGTGGACTATCAGTTTCCCTTTGTTAATGTGCTGCAGCATCCTGATTACAACTTGCAAAATTTCAGTGGCAAATTATGAAGGAAAATATTCTCTTGCTTGCTCGTGGATGACCCACTGTGTTATCCTAGGGGAAGTATTAGCTGATTTACCTCTTGCTGGCTTTCTGTGCTCTCATCTTAGTACACATTGTGCGTCTTTCTTTCCCCCTCTTTACATTCTTATAGTGATTCCTCACCCCAAAGATATGGTGGTGTAGAACAATGCCAAGCTAAAGATTTGCCAAAAGGGGAAGGAAGCTCTGGGAAGATGTATAATTACTATTTTTTATCTTCGGGAGGAGGGCAACCAAACTATTTCCTGTTTCCTATAATTAAGGACTTGAGACTCAGTTCCTCCACGCACACTTTTGTTGTTGTTTATTTTTAATGTACTTTAGCCTACATTGGGTATAATCCACTACGTTTATTTCTGGTTTCAGAGTAGCAGTTGTGTTAGTCTGTACTCACAAAAAGTACATGTGGCACCTTAGAGACTAACAAATTTATTTGAGCATAAGCTTTCGTTAGCTACAGCTCACTTCATCAGATGCATTCAGTGGAAAATACAGTGGGGAGATTTATATACATAGAGAATTTGAAACAATGGGTGTTACCATACACACTATAATGAGAGTGATCACTTAAGGTGAGCTATTACCAGCAGGAGAGCGGGGGAGAGGGGAAACCTTTTGTAGTGATAATCAAGGTGGGCCATTTCCAGCAGTTGACAAGAACGTCTGAGCAACAGTGAGGGGTGGGGGGAAATAAACATGGGGAAATAGTTTTACTTTGTATAATGACCCATCCACTCCCAGTCTCTATTCAAGCCTAAGTTAATTGTATCCAGTTTGCAAATTAATTCCAATTCAGCAGACTCTCGTTGGAGTATGTTTTTGAAGTTTTTTTGTTGAAGAATGGCAACTTTTAGGTCTGTAATTGAGTGACCAAAGAGATTGAAGTGTTCTCCAACTGATTTTTGAATGTTATAATTCTTGACATTTGATTTGTGTCCATTTATTCTTTTACATAGAGACTGTCCAGTTTGACCAATGTACATGGCAGAGGGGCATTGCTGGCACATGATGGCATATATCACATTGGTAGATGTGCAGGTGAATGAGCCTCTGATAGTGTGGCTGATGTGATTAGGCCCTATGATGGTGTCCCCTGAATAGATATGTGGACAGAGTTGGCAACGGGCTTTGTTGCAAGGATAGGTTCCTGGGTTAGTGGTTCTGTTGTGTGGTGTGTGGTTGCTGGTGAGTATTTGCTTCAGGTTGGGAGGCTGTCTGTAAGCAAGGACTGGCCTGTCTCCCAAGATCTGTGAGAGTGATGGGTCATCCTTCAGGATAGGTTGTAGATCCTTGATGATGCGTTGGAGAGGTTTTAGTTGGGGCTGAAGGTGATGGCTAGTGGTGTTCTATTATTTTCTTTGTTGGGCCTGTCCTGTAGTAGGTGACTTCTGGGTACTCTTCTGGCTCTGTCAATCTGTTTCTTCACTTCAGCAGATGGTTATTGTAGTTTTAAGAATGCTTGATAGAGATCTTGTAGGTGTTTTTCTCTGTCTGAGGGGTTAGAGCAAATGCGGTTGTATCGTAGAGCTTGGCTGTAGGCAATGGATCGTGTGGTGTGGTCTGGATGAAAGCTGGAGGCATGTAGATAGGAATAGCGGACAGTAGGTTTCTGGTATAGGGTGGTGGTTATGTGACCATCACTTATTAGCACCATAGTGTCCAGGAAGTGGATCTCTTGTGTGGACTGGTCCAGGCTGAGGTTGATGGTGGGATGGAAATTGTTGAAATCCTGGTGGAATTCCTCAAGGGCTTCTTTTTCATGGGTCCAGATGATGAAGATGTCATCAGTGTAGCACAAGTAGAGTAGGGGCATTAGGGGACAAGAGTTGAGGAAGTGTTGTTCTAAGTCAGCCATAAAAATGTTGGCATACTGTGGGGCCATGCGGGTACCCATAGCAGTGCCGCTGATTTGAAGGTATACATTGTCCCCAAATGTGAAATAGTATGGGTGAGGACAAAGTCACAAATTTCATCCACCAGGTTTGCCGTGACATTATCAGGGATACTGTTCTTGATGGCTTGTAGTCCATCTTTGTGTGGAATGTTGGTGTACAGGGCTTCTACATCCATAGTGGCCAGGATGATGTTTTCAGGAAGATCATATGGATTGTACTTTCCTCAGGAAGTCAGTTGTGTCTCGAAGATAGCTGGAAGTGCTGGTAGTGTAGGGCCTGAGGATGGAGTCTGCATAGCCAGACAATCCTGCTGTCAGGGTGCCAATGCCTGAGATGATGGGGCATCCAGGATTTCCAGGTTTATAGATCTTGGGTAGCAGATAGAATACCCCAGGTCGGGATTTCAGGGGTGTGTCTGTGCGGATTTGTTCTTGTGCTTTTTCAGGGAGTTTCTTGAGCAAATGCTTTAGTTTCTTTTGGTAATCCTCAGTGGGATCAGAGGGTAATGGCTTGTAGAAAATGGTGTTGGAGAGCTGCCTAGCAGCCTCTTGTTCATATTCCGACCTATTCATTATGACGACAGCACCTCCTTTGTCAGCCTTTTTGATTACGATGTCAGAGTTGTTTCTGTGGCTGTGGATGGCATGTGGATGGCTGAGGTTATAGGGCAAGTGATGCTGCTTTTCCACAATTTCAGCCTGTGCACATCGGCGGAAGCACTCTGTGTAGAAGTCCACTCTGTTGTTTCGACCTTCAGGAGGAGTCCACCCAGAATCCTCCTTTTTGTAGTGTTGGTAGGAAGGTCTCTGTGGATTAGTATGTTGTTCAGAGGTGTGTTGGAAATATTCCTTGAGTCGGAGATGTTGAAAATAGGATTCTAGGTCACCACAGAACTGTATCATGTTCGTGGGGGTGGAGGGGCAGAAGGAGATCCCGAGATAGGACAGATTCTTCTGCTGGGCTAAGAGTATAGTTGGATAGATCAACAATATTGCTGGGTGGGTTAAGGGAACCATTGTTGTGGCCCCTTGTGGCATGTAGTAGTTTAGATAGTTTAGTGTCCTTTTTCTTTTGTAGAGAAGCAAAGTGTGTGTTGTAAATGGCTTGTCTAGTTTTTGTAAAGTCTAGCCACGAGGAAGTTTGTGTGGAAGGTTGGTTTTTTATTTCTGTATCTTGGGCCAAATTCATATGTGGTGTGAGCTACGTAGATGAATATCAGAGACTCTGGTGGTAAACTTTTCTCAAGTTTTGCACTGAGAGTTTTGTAGTAAGGGAATCAGAATTAAGTGATCTGAATTTTATATATTAAGAAGAAAAAACAACTGCTATATTTTGTAATGACTTGAGTGGCCACCAAAAGATTTCTACATCTCACGGTACTCAGACTGACAAACTATGTATGCCTGAATTGTGTGTATGTATAATATACACACACGCACACCTCTGAGTTAGATTGTACACTCCATGAGGCAGATTCTCTGCTTTCTTATGTTTGCAAGTTACCAAACAAGCTGTCAAAGTTCAATAAATAATTAAACAAGTAGATGCAGCCTACTTCCATTTAAATTGTGTAATTTTTCTGTGGATCTGTATATCTGAAGGCCATCTAACAACATTTTTTTGAATAAATAATTGAGTCGTCTCAATCTAGAAAGTTCTAAGTAGATTGGGTGAACCAGTTCAAAATCTTCTAGAACCTTTACCCATGTTTAGATATAAACTTCTGGTTTCCAGCAGGTACCAGAAACAGAAATGCAGATGAGGAGAAAAAAGGAGACAATTCTCACAGTCTCTCTTCCTAGCACCTGAAAGAAAAATGCCAAAATACCTCAGGGAAAGTCTGGACAACCTGAGACTGATTTGGGGAAAAGGCCTATTATGCTTCTCCCTGGAGAGGATTAGGGCACTTTCCATCCACTACTCAAAGAGGAAAAGAACAGAAGGAACTGCTGGTTGTTTTTCAAGGCATGCAGGTGTGGAGGAAACAAAGTTTTGTGAAGATGTCAGAGAGGGATGGCAAGTTGGTGAGCTGTCCCCCTAAAACTCTCAGGAAGGGGAAGCCAATGTCTATGGAGGGAAAGGGTGTGTGCAGCAAGGGAGGAATATGGCGACTACTTTGATGACCTGGATAATTCAGACTAGCTTCAGAAAAACATCAAAATGCAGCAAAGCAAATTTCCCTGTATCACACACCCTGCAAAAGTCCTGTCCTGAAGGAGCCATGTCTAAGAGTGAGAAGATAGTTTATGCTTCATACTAATCCATTCCTTGGTCTCTGCTGAGATTCTCAACAAACTGTCAGTTACTGCCAGGTATGATAGTCACTTTTGTGATGAGGACATATGTTCAGTAGGAACAGGATCAAGACCAATTCATTTCACAAAGAACATCAACATTTTCTGTCACCACCAATCCTGGCTGCACAATCACTGGCAATCTAGGATAGATTTGAGTTTTCCTTTTGCTGGCACTGATGATAGTGTGGTATAATGGTATTATAGGTATACAGGACAGGTAGTGTTTGTGTCTTAATTCTCAAAAAGAAAAGGAGTACTTGTGGCACCGTAGAGACTAACAAATTTATTTGCGCTCAAATAAATGTATTTGTCTCTAAGGTGCCACAAGTACTCCTTTTCTTTTTGCGAATAGAGACTAACACGGCTGCTACTCTGAAACCTGTCTTAATTCTGAAATTCCTAACTTTTGTCACTTTAACTCTGCTTTAGCACTCAAAATGGAGGAGGAAACAACATCTTTTGTGTTCTGCACACCCTTTTTCAACACCTAGCACATCTAGAATGTTACATGACAGTAACAACTCCCCACCCACTCACCTTTTTCAGCCAAGAGGAGTGAGAAATATTGGCATGGACTATCCAATATTATCTTCCCCATCTGAGCACTGCTAATACTTTTGTATTTTATTTTGGTTGGCACTAGACTGCTTGCCACTGTGCTGCTGCAAAGGCAGGTGTTTATGATTCTCTCAGTCCTTAGAGAACTCAGATTTGCTCAGTAGCACAAATATGTTTGCAGTACATAAATATTATTCCACTTTAGCAGCTCATGCTCCAATGATACGTATGCTTTTGGTTTTCACCTGCCCCTTATTTGTGTAATTTGTCCTTGTAGTATTTATATTTACTTCCGTGTCTGTACTAATTTGTTCTAGACTTTTTTTTTAAATGTTAAAATTGCTTGCCAGCGCTCTTTAAGAAAAAACAACCCCAAACCTAAACATACAGCAGAACAGTGTTGATTTCACAGCAGAGAGGCACAAACCTCAAAACCAGCATACAGTACACTGGATTGAGTAGAAAATGTGGGATAATACATATTGGCACTGATATTCTAGAGAAATTAATTGTAATAGTTCAGTGCAAATTTAGATAAGATCTTTCTGATTTTGTGGAATTTTAAGGGGATGAGTGAAATACTGCAGATTTTAGAGTGTTAAATTAAATCTGAAGAAGATAAAAACAGGACCATTACAAACCATGGGCTATCGCATACCCTTCCACAGAAAAATGCTTGCCTCTATTTCTATTTTGATTTTGTCCACCAGTGGAGCAGCCAAGGAGTATGGCCTTGCTGACAAGTTGATGCCTCAGAACATAGGTATGAAGATATTCAGTGACCCTCTGCTGGAGCCCACTGCCAGCATGCCTCTGTCATCTCCACACCAGCTTAGTAGGGGAAATCTTTGGAGTTTTAGTGGGATGATACAGGGAAAAGGAGATCTCCCTGCCCATCCACCAGCCTCACCCCTTCTCTACCCAATTTTGTCCCCCAAACTGAAGAACTGCAGCTGCCTGAGATATTCTGTGACATCTTGCTCAGGCTACCCAGAATTGTGAGCCACTGAGTTACTGCTCTGCCTCAGCAGGAGTGAGCTTTGCTGCTGCTAAGCTGTGTGTCAGCTACTTATTCCACCAGTTTGTCTGCCTTGCCAGGAAACTTTTCCAGGTTCTGTCCATCCAAACTTTTCCTTGCAGACAGGGGCGCTGGAATAATTTGTACAGTGTTGGTGCTGAGAGCCATTGAACCAAACTGTAAACCTGGATATGATGGAAACTACGTCAAGCCAGGGGGTGCAGCAGCACCTCCAGCACCCATAGTTTCAGCACCTATGCTTGCAGAGGGCAGGAGTAAGGCCCTCAGTTGCACCTGCTCCGTATTCCTGACACCCTGACAAGCAACCCAGGCTGCCTGATGAACCGCCCTGTCTGACTGGCCAGTTCTTAAACCTAGCAGCAGCAGTAGCTCTTTGGCTGCTCAGTGCACAAGCCCCTGGACTCTACTTCCTTGTGCTTGTCTCTCCAAGCCCTGCTCCTCCACAGCTCTAGCCCAGACCCTGGCCTGCACCCAGCCTTGTTCCCATCCTGTTCATGCCTGGATCCTGCCTCAGAACCAGCCCTGCTCCTGCCTTCCCTGACTCCTGGTAAGCTGACTCTGACCCTCGGCTCTGACTCTTGACTCTGGCATTCCGACTCTGACTTCAGTCCTGAACTTCAGTTCTGATTCCTGACTTCTGACTCTGATTTCTGCCCCTGGCCTCTGGTGTTTGGACTCTGACCATTAGGCCTGACTCCTGCTCTGACTACTAGTCCTGATCGCCTATGAGCTGGTCTGCTGAAGTAGGTAATGATCAGTGAAACCCAATTCCCGGGTTCCCCGGAGACATCTCCCTGAAGTGTCCAGTCCTTTTCATTGGACACTCACAGAAGTTAAGTTCACTGCCTCAAAGAGACAGCGTATAGATCAGCCTGTGAGGTTAGCTGAGAACCCATCCTCCACAGTTAATACACAGCACTGAGATGGTTTGGTAATAAAATGAGAATGAGTTTATTAATAAAAACCAGATATTTTAAGAGATATCAAGCAAGAATCAATGAGACAGGTATGGCTACAAATAAAGCAAAACAAAACATGCTTTCTTGTGACTAAAACTTAATTTTAGCACGTTACAATCTTTGTCTAAGCGGGTTTGTCACTTACATCAAGATTCCAGCAGCTCTTGTCTTTCAGGCCAAGAGGGTATGGTTTTCATAGGCTCAAATGGGTGCTGTCCTCTTTTGTCTCCCCAGCGATTGATAACTATAATGGTTTTTTAAGAATGTAAGAATAGCCATACTGGGTCTGACCAATGGTCCATTGAGGTCTTCTAATAGTGGCTGGTGCCAGATGCTTTAGAAGGAATGAACAGAACAGGTCAATTTATCAAATGATCCAACCCCTATTATCCAGTCCCAGCTTCTGGCAGTCAGAAACTTAGCCCGTTATGTTACCCAAAATCTATTGTCTCTGTTTGAAGAGCCACAAGGGTTTCCTGGGTGCAGATTCTGTTCCCTGATGTGATCATTAAGTGGTCTTCTCCCTAGCTTGTTTAGCTTGATGATTTTGTTTATCTTATATGTAAATGTACTTTCATTGTTCTCTCGCTTACAAAGCTTGACCCAGATATGAGTATCCATAGTCCTCTGTCTAAGCCAAACTTGTTTATCTAGCTTCCTCCCAAAACACATTTTAGGAACACATTTCCAGTACACATGCATAATTATTTACACATCATTTGTACATACATCATTCAATGATATTTGTGACCAGCATGTCACCAATTTATATATGATACCTTATGTAACATCTTGGAGTTATATGTTATGATAACAGGGTTTTGGGGCAATGAGTATGTCTGATGTGATGTGAGTTGCAGTGGTGTGGGCCCTCTGTCAGTTGGCATTAATGGACTCCCAGGGTCACACACGCATTGGGGCTTCTGCCAGGTTGGAAAGAAGGGGAAGAGGAAATGCAAGATTGCTTCAGTCCTCCAATCCATCTCTTGCCAAAAAGTGGACTTTACAGCACCTTGCACTATTATGATCCAGAGGATACTAGCCTATCTTTTAATCTACCCTACTTACCCTTTTCTGATCTAAATCTATGGAACCAGAATTCCATGGAACATCTGTGTAAGGCCATTCTAGGAGACTGAGAAGAGCATACCATGGGTACAGGCTCCTTTTGTTCATATATGGAAAAGAGGTTATAAAGCTACAAGACTTGAGGCCATACCCTCAGCTGACATAAATTGATGTAGCTCCACTAACTTCAATGGAGCTACACTGATTTACATCAGCTGAAGACCTGGATGACTGACTTACATTAAGTCACATTTTCCTTTGAGAGTGGAGGATTATTTTCCATATTCTCTCATGATTTTTCTTCTTTCTCCTTACAGAAATTCTGAACATTTAAAATCTGATTTAGAATAATCAAAATTCCAAATCAACAGAGGTTTCTTTCCAACACTGATTTACTCTCAGAGGGTCATTCCTAAACACATTCATTACAGACACACTCCACAAGTGCACAATAACACATCAATCACTGGGCTGTTTGTGTTGGGAGACACAGTTGAAATTGAACTATATAATTCAATACAATTACTGGTCTTTTAATTTATTCATTTAAGCTATAGTTGCTAAAGCACTATAAATAGAGCTGCTGAAAGCTACTGCTTTCATTATTATTCCTCTGTTTCATGGCTGATCTATTTGAACTTCTGATTATTCTTAATGCCAGCAAAATGATTTTATTACTATGAAATAATTAAGTGAAAATTATCACAAAGAAGGATGTATGAAAGAAAATATTGGATCAAAACATATCCTGGTGAGATCGACAGTATTGTTAATTTTTTAAATTGAAAATGTGCACACACAAAAGCCCCACATAATAGGATCAAAATAAGATGCTCTTATATTCTAAAATGTATGGGTTCTCTTTGCCTCTGGTTTCTGTTGGAGTAATCCTAATAGAACCCGGGGTTGGAGGTACCTGTTGAGGTAGGCCACACTGAAGGGTTTTGCAGTTGGGCCAGGCTAGCTCAAAAACCGCAACATCTGATTGAAATCCCAGGAGTAAGACCAAGCTTCAAGGTGTGGTCTTCTTGGTCCCTCCGCCTCAACCTTTGTCATCCTAACTGCAGGGCTTGAATCCCAAGTCAACTATGCACCAAAACAGATTCAACCTGTGTCCCAATGGGAGAGAAACTAAGTAATGTGTCCAGAACTGTTGTGTGTGTTTATGGAGGGAATTAGGGAATGGAGACTTCCTGTTAAATGGGGTGGGGGCTGAGAAGTGGGGAAAAACATGAAATGTTCACAGCCAGACCTGCAATAAATGGTTAATATACTATGGGGCTTGCAGTCAGTTCAAAACAATTCATGCTCCATCCCATGTAGAATTAGAGCAAGAGCTGTAAGCATCACACTAGTATTGGCGGGCACCCTGAATTATGGGTTCTGCTTGTATCTGCTGATTTGGCAGCATTGTCTGAAGTGACTGGAACCCCGCTCTCCTTGAACCCAGAACCTGCTGGGTTAACTGGAGAGGCCATTTTAGGGATCCACAGGTGGGATTCTTCCATGTGTTGTCCTGGTTGAAACGTAATTCTGCCCTTTCTCTGCAGAAGCCCTGGGGAGAGTAGTGAAGAAAACAGCCTGTGCCAGCTGGGGCCACTGTGAATGACCCAGGTTGAATTCTTTTGGTGTACACTGGCCTCAGATGCCACTGGTAGTCTGATATACAATCTCAGCACTAGGTAAGTAAATCTAGCCCTATATATTTAATGCATAGGAGAAAAGGCTATTCATTCAGGTAGGTATGAACTATGTGGGATTATTAACAAGTACAAAATACAGGAGCATGCAGAGAAAAGTAGCTTGCAATTGGGTCGATATGTTCATTTATTCAGCACCAGAAGACACCTCTCTTTATGTACATCAGATTGCAATCTTATAGCTTTACTGTGTCCATCCCCACCTTGTCCCCTTCCTAGGTATATGGAGAACAAGCATTGCTGCTGATGCTAGATTTTTCTGATCAACAGGGCCATGACCCAGCCACCTTCTGCATATGCCAGGGGGACCCCTCATTGCATGTATGGGAGGGAGTTCAAGGTATACCACCTGGCCATCCCTCCATCTCAAGGATGCCTTCCCCGGTTATATACCACAAAAGGCCTCCTGTGCCAGGGGCTCTTGTAGGTGTGTAGAGCTGGTATTCCATTAATGAGGTCATATGGCTGCTTTGCTGCCACCGTAGTGGCCACAGAGCAACCCTGAACTGTATTGTCTACCTGAGGCGCAATGCATAGGCCATGCCACTCTGCGCAGCCCCCTATTGTTGTCTGTAACTTCAAGACACAACAGAATCTTATGGTAACTCTCTCCATTTACCAAAACTTTTCTTCTTTTATAAATAGTGTCCTTTTTTAAAACAAATGTGAATCACAAACTCTCACTCTGCAGAGTCATTTTTTAAAAAACAACTTTAAAAAGGGATGGAAAAATCTTTGATTTTGTTTGGAATAGTTTTCCTGTGTGCAGAATATTGAATGAAGAGTTCTCAAGTTAAGTGGAACACTGGTGCGGCATCCCAAGAGTTTGAATCTAGGTCCAAAGAAAACTTTTTTTTGTTAGGTTGTTTTTTACTTCCTTGCAATCCAGTTTCTTCAAGTCACATACACACTTTTCTATTTTTACTTTTCCAATCTGGGCCTCTTTCCAAATGTGAAGTTGAGGATTTCCTGCACTCCCACGTATGTGAAACCCAGACTGAACCCAAAGGTTTGGCTGGTTTCAACTCCCTTTTCCTCCACACCTTGCTATTTTCAACAAAATGTGCAACCTAATTTTGAGAAAGTTAGATTTCTTTACAAAGAAGAAACTCTAAAAGATCCTTTAGATTGGTAATGAAATATCACTGAGAGGAGAGCCCAGAGAGTTTATGATTTGTCTTAGGATCGGAGCCTAATTCAATCTATACTAGGATCCAACCTCAGGTCGGATTGGTGTATCCTCCATGCAGTCTATTCGAGTTAGGGAACACATTGTTTTATTTTCATTGCTCCCCAAAAGCATTGTATATTGAAAAGCTCCACTCTTTATATTTTATTCCAGGAAAAAAATATGTTGTCTGTGCCTTAGCCTTGAAAGTGACCAACTTGATCTACAAGCCAAGTGAGTGGGGGGAGGGAGACAGGGAAGAAAGCCACATTCCTCTCCTTTCATTAGTTATTTGTTTAACGCCGAACTTGTACTTCACTTATTATCTGCCTTTTTGGTAAGATCAGAATGTGCTAGAATTGCTCTAAAGATTAAAATATGTTGACTGAATTTTCTTCTGCTACCAATACAAAAGATACCTAACAGCATCACTGACTGTCAGAAGGAAGCCAGCCCCTACATTTCTTATGATAATGAAACTCATTGTTTTTTTTTTTTTGACTTCATAGTACATACATCATGGTACCCTGACCATGTATGTCAAATCAAGAATAAGAACAACAGGCATGCCTGCCAATAGATCTGTCAGGCTTTGCAAACAATTGCCTCTTTCTGCTTCTTTCTCGAATTACTAGGTTTGTATTGATTTGTGATGATATATGGAGGGAGATGATGATTTTTAATTTTAGTCTTTTTTCTCCAAAATGTCCTCATGTTTAGCTCAACTTCTGCACAAGATGCCCTGTTGTCTACCTAGTGACCTCTTGATTATCTTCAAACTGTCTCAAAGTCCATTTTTTTTCTCTGGCTGCTGAGTCCAGTAACCCTCTCTATTAAAACAAAATGCTACTCCCAAGCCTTCTAATTTCCCATACTTAGTTTTTTGCCCTAAATCTTGCCTATTACATCCCTTTCCTACTATTTCAGCATACAATACTGACTGATATTTCCTGCCTTTCTAGGTTCTTAAATGACATCATCCCAGCCTACATTTTCTATTGAAAGCTGTTGTATGTGGTGTATTTGTCACTGCATGGCTATGTTCTAATCAATTGCAAAGTCTCTTGTGATATTTCTGTATGAATCGCTGTATGTTACACAAAAATAAACTGACTTCTGCTGTACTAGGGGAGTTTTGTTGTATCATGAGTGCTTAAAAACATTACCTTTGTTGTTTGTAGTCCAGTGACCCTGCAAAATGAGGAAATTTGCTTTTCTTCTGCTTTCTACTTTGTTCTACATTTATATTTAAGTCTTTTGAAAGATGTGGGTGGTTTCATGGCTTAAACATCTTTATTATTACTATTTATTTATTATTTGTATTACTGTTGTGACAAAGTTCCTGCTCTACCTTGGTGGGTCTTGCGCTTATTGGCGGATTTGCTCACCTTGGAGCTTCACGGCAGCCCTCAGCTTGGCTGTTTTTCTGAATTCACAGTCCAGGTCGACTCCTCCTGTGTCTGACCAGGAGTTGGGAGGATTTGGGGGGAACCTGGGCCCACCCTCTACTCCGGGTTCCAGCCCAGGGCCTGTGGAATGCAGCTGTCTAGAGTGCCTCCTGGAACAGCTGTGCAACAACTACAACTCCCTGGGCTACTTCCCCATGGCCTCCTCCCAACACCTTCTTTATCCTCACCATAGGACCTTCCTCTTGGTGTCTGATAATGCTTGTACACCTCAGTCCTCCAACAGTCCGCGTTCTCGCTCCCAGCTCCTCACACACACACCACAAACTGAAGTGAGCTCCTTTTTAAAACCCAGGTGTCCTGATTAGCCTGCCTTAATTGATTCTAGCAGCTTCTTGATTGGCTGCAGGTGTTCTAATCAGCCTGTCTTAATTGTCTCCAGAAGGTTCCTGATTGTTCTGGAACCTTCCCTGTTATCTTACCCAGGGAAAAGGGACCTACTTAGCCTGGGGCTTATATATCTGCCTTCTATTCTCTCCTATAGCCATCTGGCCCGACCCTGTCACACTGTACAACCTAGTAGCCTAGTCAGGGACCAGGATCCCACTGTACCAGGTGCTGACCAAACTGAACAAAAATCATGTTTTTACTACTGCCAAATTTGGCTCTTTGTTGCACCAGTACAACTCTATTGCTATCAGTCGCACTGCACTGAAAAAAGGAGTACTTGTGGCACCTTAGAGACTAACAAATTTATTTGAGCATAAGCTTTCATGAGCTACAGCTCACTTCATCGGATGCATCCGATGAAGTGAGCTGTAGTTCACGAAAGCTTATGCTCAAATAAATATGTTAGTCTCTAAGGTGCCACAAGTACTCCTTTTCTTTTTGCGAATACAGACTAACATGGCTACTACTCTGAAACATTGCACTGAGAGCAGAATTTCACCCACAGATTCTTTAGAACTACAGATTGACTCAGCCCTTCCTGTGTCTGAGATAGATAATTGGACTGCCATGCTGTTTGCTAGGGAAGAGGTATTTTAGAGAAGACTTTAAAAGGTCTTCCTGGAGAGTAAAGGTTCCCTTATTCTTTTTGCAAAAACAGCAGATTGCCATGGTGTTCTTGACCAAAATCTCTCTTTCCCCATAGTCATTTGGGCACTATTCATTACGGTGGGTTGCCATATTGCACTCTAGAATTATTTCAATGATGCCATAACATTAAACAGTATTGGGATGAAGGCCGTCATAGACATATGAAACATTATAATGTTTGTACTGAAGCTGCATAGGAGCTTGGTAATGTGTGTATTAATATGGAACTGTATATCTCTGTATGAGAAGATCCTGGAGTGAATATAGACTGTAGGAGGCTTGCAGTGCATCCAAAATCTGTGAAGAAGTACTAAAACAAGCTTTGTGTGCGGAGCTTTTATGCAGGATCATTTTAAGTTCACAGACATTCATAGAGAGAACTGAACCATAAACTATTGTGCTGCATAGCTGAGGGGGGGATAAAGAAATCCTCTCTGTTGTTTTTAGAGAGGGATTCAATTAAATACTTTTTTTCGAGTGTAAGATTGCTAGACCTCTTATAAATAGAAGGGTGCATCTCAGCTTGATTACCTCAAAACAGCTTCCTGCAACCTCCCACTAGGAAGACAAGCAATTAGTATAATCACAGCAATAAGTCAAAGTCGCTTGCTGTTAGAACTTGGGTTGCAACTTTTCCTTTTTGGATTTGTTGCTGGGCTATCAGAAAAAGAACAGTATAATACAGATATATACAGCTGAAAGCATGTTACCAGGCAATTCTTCCTTTCTACATGAAAGTTAAAATAATGCCATGAAATGGTCCAACAATGCTGTGAACCACCATGGCTAAGGTGGGGACACTCTTTTATATTAAGTACACGTTGAGGTGTAAGTTATGTAGATGGAACTCTTGCCAACACACTATAAAGCAAAAAGGTCTGACGTGAGCTGTAGCTCACGAAAGCTTATGCTCTAATAAATTTGTTAGTCTCTAAGGTGCCACCGGTACTCCTTTTCTTTTTGCGAATACAGACTAACACGGCTGCTACTCTGAAATCTGCCAGTAGTACAAGGTGACTCAAGAGAAGATTCCATCTCATTTTCTGCCAGAAATTATGTGAGAATCCAAAAAATATAGGCAGGAAAATGTTATAGGAACACTGGGAGTTTTTTGTTTTTGTTTTAAGAATGAACTAATCCCCTTTCGGCTACTTAAAAAACGTACTAGGAATTGATTTTGAGAAGAGACTGGTGAGGTTGTTGGATAATGTGCACATACCTCCTGGGCCCCCACTGTGAGCTAGTGGTGCTTAATGATAGAACCTTCTCCAAGCAGTGTCCGTTAGAGCTCTCTTGCACCCCCTTCTACTCTCCCCTTGGCATCTCCAAACACTCTGAGGGAGAGGCTACGTAAGGGGAAGCAGTGTCCTGTATAACCTCAGTTTCTTCCAACTACTTGCTGTTATTGGAAGTAAACTGTTGTGGTCTGTTTAGATCCTGGTTTTTATTCTCTATTCTTAGTGCTAATTTTTAGTTGTTTAGTGAGAAGTATAGGTTTTTAGGTCATTTAGTAGCTCGGTTCCAGGTTATTGTAGAACTGAAGAAGACACTCCCAGAACTGAAGAGGTGTGCTTCATGTCCTGCTGGCTTCCTGGAGTTGGACAACCACATTATGTGCCTCAAATGCTTGGGAGAGGGCCATTTTCCTTCTCAGTGTTCCATCTGCTGGAGTTTTATGCCAGCGCTTCTCCCTCTGGATCCAAGATCTAAGAGGCCAGTTTTGGCTCCTTTGAAAGTTAATGGTTATAAGAAATCAGAAACTGTATCAAGTCCAGCTATAGTTCTTGCTACTTCAGCTGTCAGGCCTTTGAAGCTGCCTATCTGTCATGTCCCGTGTCAGATTTATCAGATTCATCTGATTCTGACAGTTGCTATGGTTACAAAATCAAGGTTGGCTCTGGTCTCAGCTTCTGTTGTGATTGGGGCATGGGTCATCAGGCCTAGTAGTTGGAGTAGGAATTGGGAGCCAGGAAATCATGTCAAGGGGAGTGCCAGGTAGGGTTGCCAACCCTACAGGATTGGCCTGAAGTCTCCAGGAATTAAAGATTAATCTTTAAGTAAAGGTTATGTAATGTAATGAAATCTCCAGGAGTACATCCAACCAAAATTAGCAACTCCAAGGCCAAGGTCAGGAGTCAAGATTGATGGTCAGAGCTGGCATCAGGATTAAGCAGTAGGGTTTCCAATTTTGGATGGACGTATTCCTGGAGATTTAATCACATGACATAATCTTTAATTAAAGATTAACCTTTAACTCCTGGAGACTCCAGGACAATCCTGAAGGGTTGGCAATCCTAGCAAGCAGGGAAGCAGGTCAGGACAAGGCAGGGGCAAGGCTAGGAACAAAGCAGGCACAGGACTGATTGCCGCTGCAGGCATGATAGTTGAGCAGTCAGCAACTTGCTGCTGCTACTAAGCTTAAAAACAGGCCTGTGGGCTCCCTTCAGCCAATCAGGCAATCCTACCGCAACCCAGCTTTGCCCATTAATCTGGTGGAGGCTGGGCTGGCTAATTCTCAGGCTTAGCTGAAGGAACTGACTCATGACAGCTTTGGGAGCTAAAAAGATAGATCTGAGTATTTCATCGGACCCTGTGCCATCCAAGTCTTTCGCTTCAGCCGTCAGGTCTGTTGTTGTTTACCACTGTTTGGATGATTGGCTGTTGAAGGCTATTGTTCATCAGGATCCGTTAAGTCACATTGCTTTTACAATCACCCTTGTTTTAGACCTGAGAAGACTTCTGAATGTCAAAAAGTCAAATCTCTGTCTAGCTCACAGCATTTTATTCATAGGCTTCATATTGGACTTGGTATCAGGGACAGCCTTTGTACCAGAGAACAGATTTTTTTTAAAATAGTGCACTATGTTTTAAAACATTTAAATATGTCAGACTCAGAAAGTAATCTTTTTTCAGTGTCTCATGGGTCTCATGGCAGCTACTACTTACACAACTTCATTCACGAGTCTCAGAATGAGGTCAATGTAGCATTGGGTGTCTCAGGTCTATAGAGTAAATCTGGACAATCTTCGAATGTTAGTCAGCATGTCTCAAGACATTCTGGACTCATTGCCATGGTGGTCAGTCAGAGCAAACATTCTCAGTGGTGTCCAGTTCCATTCCCTGTCACCACTGGTGAGAGTAAGTTCAGATGCATTAAACAATGGTTGGAGGGTGCGTATGAATCATCTTACAGTTCCAAGTCACTGGACTTCTTAGGAGAGAGACCTGCACTTCAGTGTGTTGGAGTTGAGAGCCATTTGTTTGGCCTCAGATCATTCTTCTCTCACTTGCATGGGAGCGTTGTGCAAGCTGTGAAGCACAATATATACTTATGTATTATATCAACAAACAGGGAAGTGCTCATTCCACACAGCAATATGCTGAGCCAATCAGATTATGGGATTGGTGCATTCTTCACAATATTTATCTGGTGGCCCTCGATTCAGCACAAGATAATAACCTTGTTGCTGATCACCTCAGCAGGGACACTTCTCAAAGGATCAGTTGATTCAAAGCATATTTTTCAGTTGCTATGAGGTTCAAAAAAAATTGTCACTTCTTCTGCTCGAGAGCAGGCAGGGACAGTCAATTCATATCAGATGCTTTCCTCCTGCACTGTGGAAGGGGCCTTCTGTATGTTCCCCCCTTTTCCATTGATCCATAAGGTAGTGAGGAAGATACATCAGGATACAGCTTTCAGAAAGCCTTTGACAAGGTTCCTTAGCAAAGGTTCTTAAGCAAACTAAGAGGTTATGGAATAAGAGAGGAGGATCGTCTCATGGATCTGAAACTGATTAAAAAGAAACAAAGGGTAGCAATAAATGGCCAGTTTTCACAATGGAAAGAGGTAAATAGCAGGGTCTCCCAAGGATGTGTAATGGGACTTGTGCTGTTCAACATATTCATAAGTCACCTGGAAAGTGGGGGTGAACAGTGTAGTAGCAAATTTTGCAGATGATACAAAATTACTCAACAAGCCAAGACCAAAGCTGACAGTGAAGAGTTACAAAGGGATCTCACTAAACTGGGTAACTGGGAGACAAAAATGACAGATGAAATTCAGTGTTGATAAATGCAAAGTAATGCACATTCATTCTAAATTAGCTGCTACCCTCAAGAAAGATGTTGGAGTCATTGTGGATAGTTTTCTGAAAACACCTGCTCAATGTGCAGTGGCAGTCAAAAAAGGCTAACAGAGTGTTAGGAATTATTAGGAAAGGGATAGATGATGAGACAGAAAATATGATAATGCCACTATATAAATCCATGGTATGTTCACACCTGGCATACCATTTGAAATGGACCAGAGTTTTGGCTTGGATTAGGGGAAAATCTGATTCTTCTGTCCCATCTTCCATTCCTTGTATTTTAGAATATATAATGCACTTAAAAACTCAAAGGTTATCTAACACATCTTTGAAAGTTCACTTGGCAGCTATCTCTGCTTACCACTTTTTAGTTGATGGCAGATTGCTGTTTGTGCATGATATGGTTAAGAAGTTTATGAAGGTGCTATCCAATTTGTATCCTCCTTTGAAAAATCCGTCCCTCTTTGGAATCTTAATTTGGTTTTAAATACACGCATGAAGCCACATTTTGAACTCTTGGCTGAGTGTTCTTTTATTATTTATCTCTTAAAATGACATTCATTAGTGCCAGAATATCAGCCAAAAGGTTGTGTGAATTAAACACTTTGATGGCTGATCCACCTTTTATGTCTTTTTATAAGGTGGTTCTTAGGCCTGATCAAGGTTTTTCTAAAAAGTGTTTCTGATTTTCACATCAATCATACAATTCTTTTGCCAGTATTTTTTCTAAAGCCACATACTGATAAGGGGGAAGCTGCTTTACCTACTATGCTCTGGCATATTATTTAGATAGGACTAAATTTTTTTGAAAATCATCTTGATTATTCATGTCTTATACTAAGAATCACCTGGGTTATTCAGTGTCTTTCTTCACGGACTATTTCTAGGTGGATTAAACAATTTATTATCAAATGTTCCATGTTAGCAGAAATTCCTGTACTTATGAGAGTATAATGTCATTCCAGTAGAGCTGTGGCAGCTTCTTTTGTTTGCCTTTGCAAGTTTTCTCTGTTACTGAAATTTGCACAGCTGCAAACTGGAACTCTTTTATTAAGCATTATGCTCTCGATTTGGCCTCAAAGTCTGATACTAGATTGGTAGAGTGGTGCTTCAGTCTCTATTCAGTTAGGACTCTGTTCCCTCCTCGATGTTATTTCAATACTGCTTATCAGACTACCTTAAGTGGGACTATGCAGAGACACTTGAAGAAGAAATGAAGGTTATTTACTTGTAACTGGAGTTCTTCAAGATTGCTCTGCATAGTCATACTTCCCACTCACCTTCCCTCTTTCTCAGAGTCCCTTTTTGTTCTGTGTCTTCAGGTTGGTGATGGAAGGAACTGAGGTAGTAAAGGGCGCTGCACCCCCATTTATAGCCTTGCCCTCAGAACATCTGGAGATGCTGAGGGGAGAGGTGGAAGGGGACATGGAAGCACTCTAATGGACACTGATTGGAAAGGGTTCTACCATTAGGCCCCATTGGAAGGTGCCTAATGGTACCTAATTCACACCAGAAGTGTGGATATGCAGAGCCATCTCGAAGAACCAACCTTCATGTTTAGTCCAGTCGAGGCTTAAGGCCTTAGTATTCAGGCTCAATGGTCAGACGTAGTCAAAGGAACATAGGAATGCTCTACCAGATCAAGTCCAGTATCCTATTTTCCATGGCCAGCAGTACAGAGGCTTCAGAGAAAAGTGAAAGACCTCTCCCCCCAACACCTGAGCATTCATGGAACAACCTGCCCACGAGGAAGTTTCTTCCTAACCCCCGTACATAGAATCTGGTTTATGCCCTGAAGCTTGAGTTTCATATCCCTTACAAACTATCAATTCCTCTGCCTCCTGAAATGAAGTAGGGAGTCTGATACAGTTTATGACAGTGAAGGGCACATTTAATTGCTGCTGGTTAGTTGCTTATAGGGGAAAGGCTTAACTGTTTCATCTATGTAGAAGATCAATAGCTCAGATGTGGTAGAGCTGACAAGCAGAGTCTGTCTTGACTGGATGGATCAAGCACATTTTTTCTTCTTTTGGAAAGCGGGGGGTGGGGAGGAGCCTCAAATTTTGTATAGATCCAGTCCTCAATTAGACCTAACTACCACCACCCTACATCCAGAAGATGGCACTGATTGGTGACACAAGAATTTTCAGACACCTGCAGCCAGTGAGTTGTCTTAGTAATTTCTAGAAGTAACAGCTTTCACAGTAGTGGCTTCTGGCAATGAAACTTGTAGCTTTTCAGGCTAGCATCAAATTATACTGTCTATCTTGTAGAGCTGTTCAAAAAATGCAAGTTATACTTTGCAGGAAATTTTGAAAAAATTGTGGGTGTAATTTTCCAAGAAAAACATTTTTTTTTTGGCTGGCTGGGTGGTGGTGGTTCAGTTTTGATTTTCAAAAACAGTATTCAATAAAAATGCCAGTTTTCTGTAATATATATAAAATCCCATTTTTTGTTTTGTTTTTTTGGCTTCCAGTTTTTCATCACAAGCCATTTTTTCATTGCAAAAGTGTTTCTACAAGATTTGTGTGTGTGTAAGTGCAGGTTTCTGTCTGTGGATTTCTGTGTGTGTATTTGTTTTAGAGTACTTTGCTGGTGAAAATGTTGTATAAAAATCATAGTACTTTCCTCTTTTATCCCTTCTTCCAGTTCCTCAGTATGTAAATAACACCAGCTTATCCTCAGCAGTAGGGGTGTATGGGAGTCTAATTTAGTATAAGAGGACCTCATTCTGTCCTCCCCATTTATGCAGCACAAAAGTGCAGGGGGTAAGTAAAGGTGGTTTTATGTCTCTGCATATGGATTTTTGGTTCACTGTGGATGCTCTCTCTTACAGAAGCCTGTCCTGGGATTCTGGGGCGCTTCAGTGAATTCCTATAACACTATAGCTATGGTCCTGTTCTGCCCCCTCTAATTCCCAGCTCTGCCCTTGACTTGCAAAGGGGCAGCATAGAGTTGTTTATATGTCAGCCACAGTGAGGGACTAAATTTGCCCCAGCTGAGTATAAGCATGTTTAAGGCTATAGCTACACTTAAACTGCTACCGCGGCTCAGATGCAGTGCTGCAGCACTGTAGTGCCACAGTACCAGGAGGGGTTCTGCCATTGCTGTAGGTAATCCACCTCCCTGACCATCTCCCCATCCATCTTCCATCGACCTAGCACTGTCTACACCAGGAGTTAGGTCAGCATATTACGTCACTCGGGGGATGTGAACTGTTCACACCACTGAGCAACATAGCTATGCTGATGTAAGTTCCCAGTGTAGACCAGTTAATGTAAGGGGTCTAATTTACACATCACCTCTGAATTTGGCCTTGGAACTGTAAAACACCTGAAATTCAATTGTGGCAATGCAAATCACTATCACTAGGCCACTGATACTATATTGCTCTTAGAAAAACTATCTTGAGAGAGCTAGAGAGACAGAAAGACAGAGATAGTTGTTAGTAGTGTTGTTGTAGCTGTCTTGGTCCCAGGATATGAAAGAGACAATGTAGGTGAGATAATGTCTTTTATTGAACCAATTTGTGTTGGTGGAAGGGACAAGCTTTCGAGCTTCACAGAACTCCTTTTCAGGTCTGGGGTAGGTAAGCAGAGTCTGAGCTAAATACAAATTGGGACAGATTGTTAAACATCAAGTGATCATACATGTTGCAGAAAACCACTGAAAATGAAGTGGGCAATTAAGAGTTAGCAGGCAGAAGCGTGTATGACAAATGTTGTAATGAGCCACAAACTAGTGTCTCTGTTTTGTCCATGGTTTTTAGTGTCCGGCATTTAAGTTCTAAGCTCATTTTTTGAAGGTGCGGTGCAGATTTCCTTTGAGGATGAGGACTGAGAAGTCATATATGGAGTGAATGTTTTGTGAAAAGTATGTACGCATGGGTGATCTGGCAATTTTGTCTTTATCACTTTCTGTGTGAGTTCATTTGAGAGTGTAGTGGTTGTCTGGTTTCACCCACATATTTGTTGTTCTCCCAGGATATTTAGGTGGCCCGTTCCATGATGTGATCTACTTCTCTGATGTAGTGTCCTTGTTTAGTGAAGGTGGTTTTGAGTGTGCTTAGGTGTGTATCCCAGATAGACAGAGATAGGGTCAAGGAGTAAAACCTGGAGTAGGGAAATAAACTAGGCTGCAGACAATAGATCAAACTGGGCTGGGACAAAAATCACAAATAAATATTCAGGACTGTCAAAGGAAACTGAAAGAGCAAGCACTGAAAATGCAAAATCAAGGCGGAGGAGCGTTTCCATCAAAGGCATCAAGCCATACAAGATTGATACAGGTCAGAGGATTTAAAATCCTAGATGATACAATTTCATTTCATAAGACTGAAATAGTAACAATTTACACTGAGATGAAAGACTGTGTGCAGTAAAAGTATCACGGCCTAAAACTGAAGCAGTAGGCAGAGGGCTTAACAAACTGCATGCGAGAATCACCCATCACTGAAATGTAGCCACCTTTGTGGGGGAAAAAAAAAAGCAGCAGCTGTCTAACAGCGTACAGTAATACTAAACAATACGGTAAGACAGAAATTGGGACAAATACCCCATATAATCGAAACACCAAAGAGATATTTGGTAGGCAGAATGCACTTAAACGTATTTTGGCTAGGATGCTGGTGCTGACACACCAATATTTGGGAAAAGTGCCTGGGAATTTTTAATTTCACAAATAGTTAGGACCTCAGTTTTACATCTCACCTAAAAGAGAGCACCTCCAGTAGCATAAAGTCCCCTAACCCCTCCCAGAGGAATGTGTTTAGAACTGACTCAGAGGTATTCTGTTGAATCAGCAGTGCCACTTCCTGCAGCACCCTGTGTTTTCCTTGGAGGTTTCCCATTAAAGTTCTATTACCCACACATTTTTCTTTCTTTGCAGGAAATATCTAGAACTTCTCCTATAGCCCTGTTTCATTTTGTTTAGTGGCTCAGCTAACTGCAGTTGGGAGAACCTTGGATAAAACTGAAGCCCAAAGAAGCCCCTGGAAAAACTCTGGTTCTGAGGTTTGTCCCTAGTCAGGTTGACTGAGCCATAGTCAGCCTGAGTTTTGTTACTGTTCTCATCTATCAGGGAGCCCAGAAAACACTGAAACAATTCACCTACTCTGGGGGTGAGTATGTCAGCTCTCTCTCTGGCAAATGATACTCATCTATTGTCATTTCAGTGTCGAGGGAAGGGGTGGATAATCAGACAGGGGCTCAAGACATATTTGTCAGTCTAGCATGGGCTGCTCTCCCTACCAGAGATAAGAATCCTTTCACCAGCATGCTTTAAATGACTAGCTAATCCATCCTCAGCCTGTGCCTTATTCATAGGCTTGAAATGGATGCATCCCACTGACATGTCAGAAGGCTGTCAGATGTTTATGAGAATATTGCCCTGTTGTCTTATCTGTCCTTTGTGTGAGGTTGTGAAATTGGATATGTAAAGATAGAACCAGCTAGAACTTCAAAAAGACACCATTTGTGTTTATTAGTTCTACATGATTTGACATGGCCATGTTTCTACTTTTTTAATGCATCCTTTGTGGACATTTACATGAACACCTTTTTTATTCTCACAAATATTTGAGGATGGGCTGTTTGCGCACAATTACCCACACTCACATGTGGACAAGGCTATTGGTGTGTGACTACGCAGCATTCGATATCGCTGGCTGATTGTTTTGTTGTCGCTCGGTTGGTTGATGGATCAGCAGCCTCAGGCAGTGCCTGTTGGATACTGTGGTGCCTGGAGGAAGTGCTATGCCATGAGAGTAGCATATTTCTCTTGGACTCTGAAGCACAGTCTGTCCCAGGGTTAGGTGCAGGGCAGCAGCCTGCATCATTTTACAATGGAAGATTCAGCTACTGAACTGAACTAATTAAACAGCAAGCAAATTTCCCAGTAGGTCTCAATGGTTAAACTCTGAATTTTTAATTTAAAAAAAAATTAATAATACTGTGATGGTGCCAGCTCATGCCCAGGCCCTGGGCCTCACTGAACAATGACAAATGCAGTAACTGGAAACCAGTCTGGCTCACCTGTGTGTTAGTATTGTTAAAATAGAGTTATAAGAATTTTTTTAGTGTTTAGACTTTATGAAATGCTTATAGGACGCTGCATGTATTAATCTCACTTATATCTGTGTCCCATGCTATAAGGTAATATTTAAATGTTTGCTCTGTAACTATAAAAATGTTTGCTAAAACTAAATCCCCCATAGTCAGGGGAGAAGCATTACCAAATGTGAAATGCTAGTTTACTGCAAAAAGGTGTTATCTCCTCCCAACAAAAGAAGGTCTCTAGACATCAGACAAGCCATTCGTTCATTGCTTCCCTCTCATCCCTGAAGAGAGTATGTGCACAAATCTTCATCCCATCACAGCTTGAACGCTGAGGAAAGGGAATAAAAATCTCTGTTAACGAGAATTTGTTAATTCTATGCTGCTTAAACTTTGAAAGGTGAAGATTTCTAAGCATAAACCAGGGCCCCCAGTTGTTTTACCTGGGTTAGCCCTAAAGGACATATAGAATTTGCATACTATAGAAGTTTCTATTATCTTTTGAAACCTAACATTGTAACTCATTTGTGTATAAAGAAAAAGAGTACTTGTGGCACCTTAGAGACTAACACATTTATTTGAGCATAAGCTTTTGTGAGCTATAGTGCCACAAGTACTCCTTTTCTTTTTGCGAATACAGACTAACATGGCTGCTACTCTGAAACCTGTCATTTGTGTATGTATCTATGCCTGCTTTAACAGAAATTATTCTTGTATTTCTTTTTTCCTAATTAATAAATCTTTGGTTGGTTTCTTATAGGATTGGCTATAAGCATTGTCTCTAGTTTGAGAGCTGAAGTACAGTTGACCTGGATAAGTGACTAGTCCTTTTGGACTGGGAATAACCTTAATATTGTTGTGATTTTTGGTGTAAGAAACCTCTAGCACAAAGACAAGCTTGCCTGAATGGCAAGTCAGTCCGGAGTGCCCAAGGGGGCTGTCTGTGACTCCACGTTAAGGCTGTTATAGTGCTTTAAGAGTTCACACTTGTTACTTGGTTGGTGAAATCTAATTATAGAACATACAACCTGTTTGGAGTTTGTGCTCTGTTCCTGAACAGTCTGCCCTGAGGTGGCACTCATGCTTGTGAGCCACTCCAGTCAACATGACAAATACCATTTTGTGCAGATGCCTACAGTCTTTCTTCTCTTCAAATGCCTTGATATTTTTATTTCACAACATGTTCCTATTTCAAATAAAAAAAATAAAATACTGATTAACCCCATGAGTGACCAGATATATGGGGATACTGCTGATTTTCATTTTATTTAAAACGGGTAAAATGATAATGATTTGTAAAGATCTGACTCCAATGAAAGCATTTCCAGTAACTTCATGGGGCTTTGGTCTGTCTCTAGGGCTTTGCTGCTTAGGGAGATGTGCTTAAAGCTGTGCATGCGTTTAAGTGCTTGCATGTCTTAAGTGCTTGGCTGAATGAGGGCCTACAACCCCACCAATAAACTACTAGTCAGGAACAGCAGCAGCTGGCAGCCTGCTTCATCTGCTGGCAGGGAGGTCATTGCTTCCCTTAATGCTCTTGGGGAAGGTGACATGCAATGTAAGGTCAGCTGAAGTGGCTACACATCTTTCTAGCTGGGAGAGAATTTTGCCAATGTTCTGATTATTATGGAAGAACTCCTTAACAAATAGATTAATACGGTGCATGAATCAGGATGCACATGGAAACTGGCTGTCATCAGCTGCCTTCCTCACATTTTGCCATTATTTAAGACCACAAATTAAAGTAAGAAGGAGGAGCTCATTAACTATGCTTCTATGACAGCCTGTGATTTCTCCAGTCTGGTTGTCTCTCAGTTCTACACATGCACATCACAGCATGCTGATGCTGATCCAGCATGAGCTGAAGGACATGTAATCAGAGGTTTGCCCAAATGTCCATAGTCAGATGGACTGTCAGAGCAGTCAAAGGCTCCTGCTGTCTTCATTGCTTGACAAAACTCTGGAACAGCAGGTTTTTGTGGGGGAGGAAAAGGCTTAGCACCTTCTGCTCTGGAGCAGCATCAGCCATAAGTTCTCTATGGAAGAAGGGGAGAGTAGGTCAACTACCATCATTTTTGTACGTGCAGCATTCAGTAAAGGGACCTGGCAGTGAGTACAGGGCAGTGATTGATGCCCCTCTCAATGCTTTCAATAAGGGTTAATAAAGACTTGAAGGCATTTGGCCTTTTTAGCGCATTTCAGGTTTTGGTATTGCTAGTGTGAGCAAAGCATTGTCTTCAGCAGCTCACTGTGATCTGTAACTAACTGAAGTCCCAAGTTGTGGTGATAAAAATATGTGGATGCTGATGTTAGGATGTGCTTCTTGCAGCTCCCTGGGATTGAAAAGTCTCTGTTTGTCAGACAAACTTCTCCCTCCTCCATGCAAACAATTTCTTCTTTATTTTCAATTTTTATTGAATTCAGCATGTTTAAGTTGCACACTACTTAGCCTTTGCAATCATGTCATCTTATTACTGTTATCCTCCTTCCTTATATTGCTGCAACTTATCTTACCGTATCTCCCAGAGCACTCAGGCAGGATCAGGGCCCCAGTATGCCAGGCATTGTCAAATGCATAGTAAGACACAGCCTCTCTTCTGGGCAGAAGCTAATTTAAATGTTTGGTTTTGATAACTTTTCTCGCATGAACACTCCCGCTGAGTTCAAAAATAAAGAATAGGAGAGGAAATAGTTATATCATAGAGGATGGAAAAATATTTAGGATAACAAAGGAGACATATTCATAATTACATAGGATAACTCGAGGCTCCTAGAATTGGTGGCTTTTGTAGACCAAATGCACACAAGAAAGGTCTCATACTGTAAGTGGGAGCTGCTAAATTGTTCAAGTGCTTTTTAGGTCAGAGTGAAGAGACAGGTGACAGACAAAAGGCACCCATGCTCTTCTTTTTAAAAAATAAAGAGAAATGTTTCTGGAGGAAAGATCCAGATACTTGGTTGAATTCATTATCACTAGAAGCTTCACATTAAGACAGGATGTAAATTGGATGCTGTAAGCCAGACCACGAAAGGACGGAATTGATAAAGGACAGATTATTTTTGCTTTCAAGGTCAAATAGCATTTAAAGAGCCATTTTTCAGACACAATGGAAAATTACAGACACAGCCTGCAGATTTTCTGATAGTCACAGTGACCATTTCTTCATAGCAAAATAGAATGAACCAAAGATGTTAGTTCCTGTTTTTTATATGTTTTACTACCCCATAAGTGTCTCTAGTCTACATTCTAGCTCTAGCTCTATTTTCTTTATAACTATTTAAAAAGTGAATTCAGTGTCTGTGTCAGTGTCTGCCAGTCTGACAACACTGGAAATTAAAGTCTTGTTTATTCATAATGCAGGGGCAGCAGCACTATAAACTTAACCCCATCCTTGCCCACTGACCCTCTAATATTCCTTAATATTGACCTAGAGAGACCACATCTAAGGCCTTGTTTTCACTGCTAAAAAAGATGTGTTTTTTACCTCAGGATACCAAACATGTGAGCTATACTGAGGTAAAAAGATAATGATGACAAAGCTCTTTAGTTTTACCATGAGTTAAACTAACCGAGGTCAACCCCAGGTGGAGGTATGGGGCTGAATTGGTGTGTTTACCTTGTGATAAAACTAATGTGATAAAACTAACTCCTCTTTGCTGTGTTTTTTCCTTGAGATAGTGCATGTGTGTTTGCTACCTTAAGGTAAAAAAAAAATACAGCTTGTTTAGCAGTGAAAGACAAGCCCTTAGAAAGAAAAGGTAGTTCAAGTGTTCGTGCTCATCCTATCGTTGGCCTTTCTGCTGAGACTGCCAACAAATGACCACTGGACAGCTGTTAGGTGGCAATAACTTTTGACTCCCAGTCTACAGTAATACAAAATCAGTATTCTGCTGTTTGGAATGTCTTATTCATGATGGGTCATGTCCAAGTCACATGAATGTAAGGGACATGAGGTTGTGATGATCCACATCAAACTAATCTGCCAGCATGAACTGCCTAGCAGAAGTATAACTTTCTGTACTGGTAACATGCAAATTAGGGAGTCTGCTTTTTAGACAAAAATGTAGGTTGGGATTTTTAAAGGAGACTAAGGGAATTAGGCACCCAACTCTCACTGGAATTCAGTGGGAGTTGGAGACCAAACTATTAGGCCGGTTTGAAAAATCCCACTTATTTATGCTTAAAACAATATAAAATTGCCTCATCCAGTTCTCTCCTGCACATCTACCTCCTCTTTTTCACTTTTACTCTTTCCCCTTCACTGTCTCTTTTCACTTGCTTTCTGCAAAAACATATGGAGCTGGCATCAAAGGTCAGGGTGGCCTTATCCACTACAATGTCAGTGCTGCCATTCACACTCCCACAAATTTCCTTATAGCATACATTCAATTAACCCCGGTTAAGTACTCTACTGGGAGTGGCATGTAGGCTGCAGAAGAGCTTCTGTAGTGGCCCAGCTTTGAACTCTAACATCAGATGAGGATGAAGGCAGGGCATAACCTGCCCCCTCCCTGATACAGGCCTAAATCTAGCGAGAGACAAACTGAAATTTTTTTGCATTTGCAGCTCAGAAATTGATTTGAGGGAGGAATGGTTTGAATTTTTAGCAAAATACTCCATCCACATCTGAAATATACCCAACCGTATATATGTCTATGTGTAGTCCATTCTTACCCTTTCCAATGCCTGAGGAATACACCAGTGTGTGTCAAAGATCTAGCAAACAGAAATACATAAAAAGACATAACGTTTACATGTAATTTATATGTAATTTACTGAACCAAATTTATCCCTGAAATAACTCCAATGACTTGAGTGGACGTACACCAGGGATGACTTTGTCCAATTATATGTTCAAAAATATACATATTGCTTTCTGTATATTTATAAATCTATGCTCAAACATGAATCACTCCATGATGTTCCTGTCTATTTTCAAAAAATGGCTTTGTAGGTGCATTTCTGGTTATGAATAGTTACCAATACATTAATCCCCCTATTTCTATAGATTTCCTTAGCATATATAACATGACTGCCTTCTGCAAAAGATATGGAAATGTGTCCTTTGAGTTTTATTATTACTGTATAAAGGGAAAATACTTTTGGTGCTCCCTCATAGTTCTATTTGGAATGTTTTACAGTACATAAGGCTCAAAAGCTCCTCCTTCCGGATGTAGAACCAAATATTTCCGTTCAAGTCCCCACAAATTATCAACATTGATAAAAGCAGAATATGGGGTGAAATACTATATACCTAGGGCTCTATCCTGCTTCCATGCAAATGAGTGGCAAAAATTCCCATTGACTTGAATTGTGATCAAGATTGGACCCTAATGAAAAGTGAAATTAATAGCATATTCCAAGACTCTGTACCTTTTGTGATATCACAGTGTGAATCAGTAGTAATTACTGAAGTCAGTTGAGTTACACTGGTTTTAAAAAGGGTTTAAGATAAGAATTGGACCCACTATATGCATGTGCAAGTCTAATATACCAGTATCTGGGCGCTAGTGGCTGAAAATAGGAAAATCTATCTAAATAAAAAAGTGCTTCCAGATTTTTCAGGTTTACATCAGGTCTTGCCTGGTTTTCAAATGTTTGCAGTTCCAGGAGCCTGAATTCCCTGTTGATGATAGTGTAATGGAGTTTACATAGAACAATAAGTTAATTTTATTTCCATACCAAAAGACAGTAGATTGAGAAAATTGTAAAGTCACTAAAATCATGAAACAGAATGGGTGGAAGAACAGCTCCCTGCAGCAGACCATGTTAATTACCCTTGCAGCTGGGAGATCAATTTGCATATATATTCTTTGAAGCCTGTCAGGTATGAATTGAACCACTGAACTGTTATATTTGATAATCTAGCTCTCCAAAGCATTTTTGCTAAAGATGTTATGTTTCATAGTACCAGTTATTTTTCTATCTAAAAATGAAGAGTTGTACTTAATTTGTTCCTGTATAAACAGTTCTATGTTTGTGACCTCCTGGAGTACTAGGCTAGCTAAATAATCTCATCAGAAGCACTGATACTGCTGATTAAACACAAAAGAGATATGGACAAATAGCCTTGGTGACAAATGAAAGCTGAGAAATTAAAACTTAAAGCTACTGGTGACAGCCATGGCTCAGGGGATTGTTAATGAGATATGGAACTTTTCAGCTCTAGGACATTTATTCCATTCTGTTCTGTGACAAAGTTGTTACCGTCTGATGACTGCTTGGTGGCCTGAATGAACCAAGTGTGTAATCTCAGTTAACTTCCCAGTGGATATTCTGTTCTATTTCAGTTCTTTTACAATGCCCATCACTATAGTATCTAGTCTCCTATATCCTAAAATTGCCCACAACAAAGGACAACAGTCGGCACCCTTTGATGGCCATTTCAACCATAATTTGAGCTGTATATAGACATGGGAGAACCAGATCTTCAGCTGGTGTAAATCAGTGTAGTTCAGTTGAAGCCAGTGAAACTCAGGGCTTAAGTGGGAGTAAAGAGGTTCATAGGCTGGCACTGTACACAAAATTTGGTCCCATGATATTAGAGCGACAAGGAGGTGAGGTAATATCTTTTATTGGACCAACTTCTATTGGTGAGAGAGACAAGCTTTCAAGCTGCACATGAAAAGGTACTTGGAGTGTCACAGCTAAATATAAGGTAGAAGAGATTGTTTAGCATAAGTAGTTAATACATATTCCTACCTCTCAGCATCCTAGAGCCTTGGCTCCAGCCCAAGCTAGGAAGTTTACACAGCAATGAAATAGCTCCACACACGAGCACGAGTCATCTTGCCCAGGCTAGCCTCAGGTGTCTAGTTGCTTTGTAGACAGCCCCATAGTGTCTAGCAAAGTTATGAATTTAAACTCCCAGGCTAGTCTTTTGAAGGTGTTGTGCAGGTTTCTTTAGGGACGAGGCTTGAGAGGTCAGATATAGAGTGATGGTTTTGTGAAAAGTGTTCACCCACAGGTGATATGGTGTTTTTATCTTTTATCATTTTTCTGTGTGAGTTCATTGAAGAGCATAGTGATTGTCTGGTTTCATCCACATAGTTGTTATTGGGGCATTTAGTGCCCTGCATGAGGTACACCACATGATGTGGTAGACATGTATAGGATCTGTGAGTGAACACTTTTCACAGTCCTCATCCTCAAAGGAAACCTGAATAACACTTTCAAAAGTCGAGCCTGGGAGCTTAAATTAATAACTTTGCTAGATCCTAAAAATCATGGTCTTCATAAAGACACTGGATTCATGGCTCATTACAACAATCCATAAACCACCAATCCTTTTTTTTTGTCCTAAAATTGCAGGGATGTTAATACACCACAGTCTCTTTCACCTTATATTTAGCTGTGGCACTCTGAATATGTTTTCCAGACCTGAGGAAGAGCTCTGTGCAGCTCAAAACCATGTCTCTTTGACCAACAGAAGTTAGTCCAATAAAAGATATTACCTCACTCACCATGTCTTTAATGTCCTGGGACCATCATGGCTACAATAACACTACAAATAAAATAAATATTGCACTGTTGCCACCATTTAATATGAGTCTTTGTAGCGTAGTTTCTGCTGTAACCTCACATATAACCAGTCAGTTCAGTTTTATACAGAAATTGCTGCCTGTCCTAAAACAAGGGCATCTCCTAGCTGATCAGTGTTTTTTCATTCACAAGTTGGATGAGTTGATGTACTTCTGTTCTTTGTGAAAAACATTATGATTGAATTGGGATGTTGATTAGTTTACCCAGTCTGCTTTAAATTCAAAGTAGTCATAATCCCAGTGCCAGTTGATATATGTTTATCAGAATTTCACATGAATGGCTCTCAAAAAGCATTGCATGTATATTGCATGTTGCTGTTGTTTCAAAAAGTTGCAGCTCTGTGGAACAAAGAAGGGTGTTCTAGGATCCTTATGAAACCAGGAATTCCTGGCTGACATTTTGTAATCATCCATCTGAAAATGAGATTCTTGTCATTATATCTAAGGGGTTTAGAACCTTTTTTAAATTTCAGAGTAGCAGCCGTGTTAGTCTGTATTCGCAAAAAGAAAAGGAGTACTTGTGGCACCTTCGAGACTAACAAATTTATTAGAGCATAAGCTTTCGTGAGCTACAACTCACTTCATCGGATGCATTTGGTGGAAAAAACAGAGGAGAGATTTATATACACACACACAGAGAACATGAAACAATGGGTTTATCATACACACTGTAAGGAGAGTGATCACTTAAGATAAGCCATCACCAGCAGCAGGGGGGGGAAAGGAGGAAAACCTTTCATGGTGACAAGCAAGGTAGGCTAATTCCAGCAGTTAACAAGAATATCAGAGGAACAGTGGGGGGTGGGGTGGGAGGGAGAAATACCATGGGGAAATAGTTTTACTTTGTGTAATGACTCATCCATTCCCAGTCTCTATTCAAGCCTAAGTTAATTGTATCCAGTTTGCAAATTAATTCCAATTCAGCAGTCTCTCGTTGGAGTCTGTTTTTGAAGCTTTTTTGTTGAAGTATAGCCACTCTTAGGTCTGTGATCGAGTGACCAGAGAGATTGAAGTGTTCTCCAACTGGTTTTTGAATGTTATAATTCTTGACGTCTGATTTGTGTCCATTCATTCTTTTGCGTAGAGACTGTCCTGTTTGGCCAATGTACATGGCAGAGGGGCATTGCTGGCACATGATGGCATATATCACATTGGTAGATGCGCAGGTGAACGAGCCTCTGATTGTGTGGCTGATGTGATTAGGCCCTATGATGGTATCCCCTGAATAGATATGTGGACAGAGTTGGCAACGGGCTTTGTTGCAAGGATAGGTTCCTGGGTTAGTGGTTCTGTTGTGTGGTGTGTGGTTGCTGGTGAGTATTTGCTTCAGATTGGGGGGCTGTCTGTAAGCAAGGACTGGTCTGTCTCCCAAGATCTGTGAGAGTGATGGGTCGTCCTTCAGGATAGGTTGTAGATCCTTGATGATGCGTTGGAGAGGTTTTAGTTGGGGGCTGAAGGTGATGGCTAGTGGCGTTCTGTTGTTTTCTTTGTTGGGCCTGTCCTGTAGTAGGTGACTTCTGGGTATTCTTCTGGCTCTGTCAATCTGTTTCTTCACTTCAGCAGGTGGGTATTGTAGTTGTAGGAATGCATGATAGAGATCTTGTAGGTGTTTGTCTCTGTCTGAGGGGTTGGAGCAAATGCGGTTATATCGTAGTGCTTGGCTGTAGACAATGGATCGAGTGGTATGATCTGGATGAAAGCTAGAGGCATGTAGGTAGGAATAGCGGTCAGTAGGTTTCCGATATAGGGTGGTGTTTATGTGACCATCGCTTATTAGCACCGTAGTGTCCAGGAAGTGGATCTCTTGTGTGGACTGGTCCAGGCTGAGGTTGATGGTGGGATGGAAATTATTGAAATCATGGTGGAATTCCTCAAGAGCTTCTTTTACATGGGTCCAGATGATGAAGATGTCATCAATGTAGCACAAGTAGAGTAGGGGCATTAGGGGACGAGAGCTGAGGAAGCGTTGTTCTAAGTCAGCCATAAAAATGTTGGCATACTGTGGGGCCATGCGGGTACCCATCGCAGTGCCGCTGATTTGAAGGTATACATTGTCACCAAATGTGAAATAGTTATGGGTCAGGACAAAGTCACAAAGTTCAGCCACCAGGTTAGCCGTGACAGTATCGGGGATACTGTTCCTGACGGCTTGTAATCCATCTTTGTGTGGAATGTTGGTGTAGAGGGCTTCTACATCCATAGTGGCTAGGATGGTGTTTTTAGGAAGATCACCAATGGACTGTAGTTTCCTCAGGAAGTCAGTGGTGTCTCGAAGATAGCTGGGAGTGCTGGTAACGAAGGGCCTGAGGAGGGAGTCTACATAGCCAGACAATCCTGCTGTCAGGGTGCCAATGCCTGAGATGATGGGGCGTCCAGGATTTCCAGGTTTATGGATCTTGGGTAGCAGATAGAATACCCCAGGTCGGGGCTCCAGGGGTGTGTCTGTGCGGATTTGTTCTTGTGCTTTTTCAGGGAGTTTCTTGAGCAAATGCTATAGTTTCTTTTGGTAACTCTCAGTGGGATCAGAGGGTAATGGCTTGTAGAAAGTGGTGTTGGAGAGCTGCCTAGTAGCCTCTTGTCCATACTCCGACCTATTCATGATGACAACAGCACCTCCTTTGTCAGCCTTTTTGATTATGATGTCAGAGTTGTTTCTGAGGCTGTGGATGGCACTGTGTTCTGCATGGCTGAGGTTATGGGGTAAGCGATGCTGCTTTTCCACAATTTCAGCTCGTGCACGTCGGCGGAAGCAGTCTATGTAGAAATCCAGGCTGCTGTTTCGACCTTCAGGAGGAGTCCACCCAGAATCCTTCTTTTTGTAGTGTTGGCAGGAAGGTCTCTGTGGGTTAATATGTTGGTCATTCAAAAACCAGTTGGAGAACACTTCAATCTCTCTGGTCACTCGATCACAGACCTAAGAGTGGCTATACTTCAACAAAAAAGCTTCAAAAACAGACTCCAACGAGAGACTGCTGAATTGGAATTAATTTGCAAACTGGATACAATTAACTTAGGCTTGAATAGAAACTGGGAATGGATGAGTCATTACACAAAGTAAAACTATTTCCCCATGGTATTTCTCCCTCCCACCCCACCCCCCACTGTTCCTCTGATATTCTTGTTAACTGCTGGAATTAGCCTACCTTGCTTGTCACCATGAAAGGTTTTCCTCCTTTCCTCCCCCTGCTGCTGGTGATGGCTTATCTTAAGTGATCACTCTCCTTACAGTGTGTATGATAAACCCATTGTTTCATGTTCTCTGTGTGTGTGTATATAAATCTCTCCTCTGTTTTTTCCACCAAATGCATCCGATGAAGTGAGCTGTAGCTCACGAAAGCTTATGCTCTAATAAATTTGTTAGTCTCTAAGGTGCCACAAGTACTCCTTTTCTTTTTTTAAATTTGTGGCTCCAATGATGCAGCGACCCTTGTAATCCACTGCTCTGTATCCCTTTAAAATTGAAACCATTGAACTACCTTCCATTGTTTTACATCTTTACACTGAAAAAGTGAAGATCACTGGTCAGAGTGTATCTTAAGGGGACCCCAAGTAGTTAAGACTGAAATTTTCAAGGAGGACAAAGGGAGTTAGGTACCCAACTCCTACTGAAAGTCAGTGCTAGTTGGACACCTACATTCTGAAGTCCCCTTTACAAATCTCAGCTGAAATCAGTTATTAACAGGAGAGACACCTACCTGCCAAAAAGAATTCCAAAGATAGCAAGTCAAAAACAGATTTTTGTTTTGGAGGAGTCTTATCATTATTTATACTTTTCTAGCTCAGCATTAGATGTCTTCCTCCCTCCCTCCCCGTCAAATATGCAGCCTTTCAATATAAAAGTGCTAGGTGATATAATTCTAATGATCTTTAATATAACAAATCTTTTGCATAAAAATGTTTATTTAATGATCATATATTAAAGATAAGTGTATTCCTTTTTTCCTGGGAAATAAAACTCTCCTAGTCTATTTTGCTGAGCATGATTTTTAATTACTTGCAATTCAATTTAAACTTACTTTGTATTGTCTTAAACTCTTTTAAGATTTAGTAGGGTCTTATATCCTTTGAATGAATGCACCAGAACTGTAATGCATGCAGTTCAGCTGGGGGAGAAAGTCTGTACAACAGAACTGTTATCTTGCAACAACAGCGGGGGAGTGTGGGAGGGAAGGGAGATGAGATAATTATGTGTTGAGTCTAATTTAAATATTGTTTCAAATGCATGTCCAGTGGATGCCCAGAGCATCTGAGGTTGTAGATATCAATTTTTTCCCCCCATTTGCTTTGCGTTAGCAAGAACAGTAATAAGAAAAGCAGGAAGAATGCAGAGGGAGGGATGTATATATCACAGAAGCACTCACTAGTACTGCTATAGTAAATGCTTTGTCAGGTACCCATTATATATTTCTGTTTTCATACACACTTTGTTCTTAATTGTGCCCTTACTCCACCTATAACTTTCTGCCTATGAACACTCCCTGTTTTCTTTCCTCTTCTCTGGTTAACAGGTCAGGATTACCCCATATGAGCACTATCCATTGTTGGCCAGCAGGAGCTGTCACTCCATCACAGAGTCATTCAGCTTCACCAATTTGTTGTATTCTCAGGCTGTCACATAAACTATGTTTCATCAACTATTGACCAAAAGTTTGACACTTGGGTTCCAAATATTCTATAGTATTTGTAATTGAACTGATTCTCAGCCACTCCTGAGCAGCTGAGTTACTGGATAAAGTTTATTCAATTAATATCCAAACCAATTATATATTTACTATTTTTCTTTGCTGTGTGAAACCTTGTTAGGGATTGGGCTAAAACCCCATTGAGGTGGAAAGGTCTGAATTCACTGCTCAATTAACGTAACTGGAAGCATAAACCCTACCGAAGACAACAGGTGTTTGGGAAGCCACCCAGGAGCTTTTGGCCTGAGTATTTGTTTTGGATAGTGTTGTGTGAGAGTGTGAACACACAGAGACTTGGGTCACAGACAAGATCAGAAAGAGAGGCAGAGGAAAAAAGGCAAGAAAAAACAAGCAAGTACAGTGTACCTGGAAAAAGCTAGAAAGCTTTTGGGTCTGGCTGGTGTTAGTAAAAGGGCTTGAGGCTGTAAGCTAAGAAACTGCTCCTTTTTATTCTTGGTTCTTCTGTGTTGCTAGATACAGGTATTTATACATTCCTTGTAAATGAACAAGTCTGCATCAAAAAAATACTTGGCTGCCGCCAATCTCTATTCCCAACTGAAACACCCACAAAAGTGGCAACAATATCATAACTAGGGCTGTCAATTAATCACAGTTAAGTCAAGCAATTAGCTCAAACACATTAACTAGATTAAAAGATAAATCACAGTTTTATTCACATTGTTAAACAATAATAGAATACCAATTAAAATTTATTATAAATATTTTTGGATGTTTTTCTATATTTTCAAATATATTGATTTCAATTACAACACAGAATACGAAGTATACAGTGCTCATTTTATATTACTTGTTATTACAAATAGTTGCACTGTAAAAAAGATAAACAAAATAAATAGTATTTTTCAATTCACCTCCTATGAGTACTGTAGTGCAAAATCTTTATTGTGAAAGTGCAATTGACAAGTGTAGATTTTTTTTGCAACATAACTGCACTCAAAAACAAATAATGTAAAACTTTAGAGCCTACAAGTTATAGATTCATAGAATCATAGAATATTAGGGTTAGAAGAGACCTCAGGAGGTCATTTAGTACAATCCCTTGCTCAAAGCAGGACCAACACCCACTAAACTATCCCAGCCAGGGCTTTGTCAAGCCAGGCCTTAAAAACCTCTAAGGAAGGAGATTCCACCACTTCCCTAGGTAACGCACTCCAGTGCTTCACCACCCTCCTAGTGAAATAGTGTTTCCTGATATCCAAAATAGACTTTCCCCATTACGATTTGAGACCATTGCTCCTTGTTCTGTCATCTGCCACCACTGAGAACAGCCTAGCTCCATCTTCTCTGGAACCCCCCTTCAGGTAGTTGCTATCAAATCCCCCCTCACTCTTCTCTTCTGCAGACTAAATAACCCCAGTTCCCTCAGCCTCTCTTTGTAAGTCATGTGCCCCAGCCCCGTAATCATTTTTGAGATAATGCTGCCAGCTTCTTATTTACAATATCACCTGAAAGTGAAAACTGGTGTTCACCGGGCACTATTGTAGCAGTCTTGCAAGGTAGTTATGTGCCAGATATACTAAAGATTTGTATGCCCCTCCATGCTTCAATCACCGTTCCAGAGGACATACTTCTATACTAGTCGTTCCCAAACTTGTTCTGCCGCTTGTGCAGGGAAAGCCCCTGGCGGGCTGGGCCAGTTTGTTTACCTGCTGCATCTGCAGGTTTGGCCAATCACGACTCCCAGTGGCCGCGGTTCTCTGCTCCAGGCCAATGGAAGCTGCTGGAAGTGACGGCCAGTATGTCCCTCAGCCTGCGCCGCTTCCAGCAGCTCCATTGGCCTGGAGCAGTGAACTGCAGCCATTGGGAGCCGCAATCAGCCGAACCTGCGGACGCAGCAGGTAAACAAACCTGCCCGGCTCGGCAGGAGCTTTCCTTGCATAAGTGGCGGAACAAATTTGGGAACCACTGCTCTATACTGATGGCAGTTATTAAAAAATAATGTGTTAATTAAATTTGTGACTGAACTCCTTGGGGGACAATTGTATGTCTCCTGCTCCATGGTTTTACCCCAATTCTGGCATATATTTCGATTCGGAAACTACAGAACCTGAACCATCAGAAAAGAAAAACAACCTTCTCTTGGTGGTATCTGAATCATGATGAAAATGAACATGCATCACTCCACACTGTTTCGGACCATTATTGAGCAGAACCTGTCATCAGCATGGAAGCATGTTCTCTGGAATGGTGGTTGAAGCATGAAGGGGCATATGAATGTTTAGCATATCTGGCACATGCATACCTTCCAACGCCAGCTACAGCAGTGACATGTTAATGCCTGTTTTCACTTTCAGGTGACACTGTAAATAAGAAGTGTGCAGCATTATCTCCTGTAAATGTAAACAAACTTGTTTGTCTGAGCGATTGGTTGAACAAGAAGTAGGACTGAGTGGACTCAGACTCAGTAGGCTCTAAAGTTTTACATTGTTTTGTTTTTAAGTGCAGTTATGTAAAAAATTCTACATTTGTAAGTTGCACTTTCACGACAAAGAGATTGCATTACAGTACTTGTATGAGGTGAATTGAAAAATACTATTTCTTTTGTTTAACTTTTTTACAGTGCAAATGTTTGTATCAAAAATTATAATATAAAGTGAGCAGTGTACACTGTATTCTGTGTTGTAATTGAAATCAACATATTTGAAAATGTGGAAAACATCCAAAAATATTTCTATGCTGGTATTTTATTATTGTTTAACAGTGCAATTAACACTGTGATTAATAGCAATTTTTTAAATAGTGTGATTAATTGTGATAATTTTGAAACATAGTTTGACAGCCCTAATTGTAACCAGAATTAGGTACAGCAATGTTAAGGAGCATAAAGTAAGAATGACAGTAAACTTAAAGCTTTGGTTTCTAACAGGTTTCCTAGCTTGAAATTCTCCTCTAGTTGTTTAGATTTCCCTTGTGCTGAAGATTAATTAGGGGACATCAATCCCAAGAGTGATGTATAAAATACAGCTCCTGTCAGGGTCGTAGGTGCCGAAGAGTTCAATAAGAGTGCCAAATGTTTGTGATAACACAGTTGAATCTGAAAAATGAAATAAACCAATCAGCTCAAGCATTTGTTCATTTGTTTTATGTTATAGTGACAGGATGCAGAGGGAAAGTTAAGGAGCTGCATTGACTAAACATTTGCATATAACCTTTACAGATCTCTTTTGCTTTTGAAAACCAAGGTGAATTCAAAGGAAGGGAGGACATCTGAAAATTAGAGAACCTTGATGGCAAATCATGAAGCTGTATTTGTTGAGTCCCCTTCCTTTCCTGATATTAACTAGTTGCACCCTTCAGATCACGGCTACTTTACCAAGGTCACTTTTCTTGTAGAGTGAATTATGAACAGTGTACAATACATTACAGAACAGTACAATAATAATAATTTGTCTATCATCTGTCTGCCTTCTGTCTGTCACATTTATATTGAGCCAGTCACTGTAGTATATAATACACCTTTCCCTTTAAGTTCAGAGGGTATGAATTAATACATTCATTTCTTGATGTTGTCTGAAATATGCTGAAGCTGAGTGGATTTGCAGATGAAGCTTCTCTCCATGTTACTAAAGTAATCTTGTCATGAATGTTCACTTCTGATTTCTCCTGGTGGCAGCAATGATTAAAAATATTTATCCAGTGTTTGGGCCATATTATTCCTTGTTACATCCATAAACTCACTGGGACCTGCATAGATTTTTCATTACATCATTGGGGCCCATATTAGGTACCACATTTTTAGTGTCCATAAGGAAAAGGTGGTTGTAGAAAGTTTTTGCAAGATTTTCAGTTCTATTTGTAGCTCATGTATTTTATATTGCCAAAGAGATGGAGAGAAGCAGTGGGGAGGAGACATGCATTTTAATTGCAATACTCTGTGTTTCTACACATATGCAGAGATCAGGGCAGGGCAACTCAGCTAGTAGGGTCTAGAAATATCCAGAAATTGGGTGCAGCTCACTAGCTGCTTCTGAAGATGTTCAGAAAATTTTCATTAAGGGCAAGCAGTCGTGCAGGTGCCACACATGCTCAGCCTTATGAACTCAACATCTTATTGATGCAGGACCAAGAGATGTGTCTGCTGTGAGGGCTGTGTCCCAGTGCCTGTACCACTTTGGATGCAGGTGAGTGTTTATTACATCTTTACTTACTAGGGAAGCCCTCCAATAGAATAATGTTGGGTCAACTGCAGATGCTACCCACCAGCATCAACAGGTAGAGGAACTTGATAGGGCCAGTGGTGAAAGGGGGACAGTTTTAGCAGCAAGGGAGGGAGACACTTGTCAAGGGATGATAGGTAGTCCCGTCCCCGCCCCTGCCTCCCCCCAGAGTACCTGGCACCCATTGGCTAGCTGGGAAAAAGGGGTGCTGATTAGCCAGGATTCCCCAGCTCCCAGGATTTAACCTGGTGCAGGGGCCATGTGGAGCCTCTACTGGCTTTGTTTCAGTAGAGAAAGTGTTACTCACCAGTTTTCAGCAGCAGCAGTAGCAGTCCTAAAGATGCAAATGAAGGCTAGTAAGGTTTCTAGGGCCCCTCTCCCTGGGGCAGAAAGTCTCCTTGTGTCAGGCTGCACCCTGCCACCAATCCAGCTTCTGTGCAGGGAAGGGAAGGGCTCATGGAGCTTTGGCCAAAGGTATAGCCAGCAACCTGCAGATGCCTGCACCAGGAGCTGCTCTGAGGGAGCCACACAGAATGCCCAGTTCCTTCCCCCCTACTCCCTCGAGGCAAGGAGGTGGCAAGAGTCAGGGCATACGTAATAGGGTTGACCTCCTGCAGGCATGGGAAGGACCCAGCCTGCCCTAATGGAGGCACTGAGAGAGGTGGGCAAGGGTTCATTTGGGGAGCTTGGCCGGAGAATAGTGGGCTTGGGAGTGCAACTCCATGGGAAAGGATGTGATCAATCTTCACAGGAATGGAGATCAGGTGAAGACCAATGGCTTGCAACTGGCGCAGAAGGAGAGTCACAAGATAAGGGGAGCAGCTTGGCAGGAACTGGGACCTCGTTGGGGACAGTTCACTTTGTGGATGGTAGTGAGACAGGGGACTGCATTCCTCCTGGATGGGATCCTGAACCCCGCATACAGCAGGTCCACAGGATGGATTCAGAGTCTGAGATTAGTCAGAGTCAAACCTCCATTGAGGTGGATGAGGATGACAAGGAGCGGGTGATGGGCCTGGGCCTGTACCTTGCTCCCGTTACCTGCCAAGAGTCTAGCAGGCCTCCTCAGGATGCAGTGGACGGGTTCTCCAGTGGCCTGCAGATACTGACCCATAAGTTGGGCAGCCTTCCTGACAAGAGTGGGACACTCTCAAGTTTGGGGTGGAACTGATATCGGCAAAGTACAACATCAAGTCTACATTCTGATTGCTTCCAGGGCATCAGAGGGACATTAGCTTGCTTGGTTTTCAGTTTGAAGGTCATTACTATTTTGATAAAGCCATGTCCATGGGGTGCTTGGGGTCCCACGTTTCTTTTGAAAGATTCAGCTCCATGTTGGAGGGCATGATTGTGTGTGAGACTGGCCTGCTTTCTGTGGAACACTATCTTGATGACTTCTTATGTTCAGGAAGATTAGGGACAGGCATCTGTGAGTGCATCCTTTAGGCATTTCAGAAAGTAGATGAGTGCCTTGGGATCCCCCTTGCCATGAAAACCCCCCCAAAACAGATGGCCATGCCCAAAGTTTAACATACCTGGGCACTGAACTGAACACAGGTTAGGGTGGTTCTACAGAGGAGTTGGAATTGGTCAGAGAACTAATATGGTTTTTCAAAGGGGCAAAGAAAATTACTCTGAGGGAACTACAGGTGGTCATGGGGCACCTAAATTTTGCATGCTTGGAGGTGGCTCCTGATCAAGCATTTTGTGCTTGTCTAGCATCTAGGCCTCTGAAGTGTGAGAACCCCACCACTTTATCAGAATAACAAGGAGAATAAACAGTGCTTAATTTGTAATGAAAGAGATGCTGGGGCTCAAGCAATTAGGTTCCAGAGTTCAAGCAATTTTTTTACATTCATAAATGATGCAGCAAGGCCAAAGGTACTGGGGCTATGAACTGCCAACGCTGGAGGTGCTGTGGCTCAGCCCTGGCAAGCCCAGGCACAAATTAAACACTGGGAATGAAGAAAGAATTAGAAGTGTGGGAAAAATTCCTGGAAAAGTTTAATGGGGGTTTTGATATGGTGTTCAAACTGGTTGCTCAAGACTGAGCTGCAGATACAATCCGACACGTTGGGAGGTATAGGTTTTGGGGTTTACTTTCAAGATGAGTGGTATATACAGAGGTGGCCAGAAAGCTGGATAATTCAGGGTATTACAGGGGACATTGCCTTAGTCAAGTTTTTTCCTATACTGGTGGCAGTCACTAGTTGGGAAGAAAACTTTCAGAACAAGAAAGTCTGGTTCTGGTGTGACAACCAACCCATGATCCATACTGTAAATATACAGTTGGCTAAGACTGCTTGATAATCAGGCTGCTGAGGGGCTTCATTTTGCACCGCTTGTGGTTTAACATCCTTTTTCATGCAGGACATGTACCAGAAATGGATAATGGTGTTGCCCATGATCTCTTTATTTCAGAATCACAGATTCCAGGATCTTGCCCTGTTGGCCAGCAGAGATCTGTTAACCATGCCCAAACAACTCTGGCTCATGACAGCTGTGGGACTAGTTGAGGAGTTGGTTGCACTGTGGACTGTGAAGGCCTATAAGGCCAGCCTTTCAGAGTTAGTGGAATTTAAGGACTTAGCATGGGTAGTCCATACCGACATACCAGGTAGTGCAATTTGTGGTGCCTTTGACCTATCACGGGTTGGCTCCCTCCGCTATCTCTGGCTGGCTGGCAGATCTGTCCTACTGGAGCAGGTTGGCTGATTTCCCAGACTCATGCAGGCATTTCATAGTATTGAAATGTTAAGCAGGATGGTCCAAGAGGGGTGGGTGCTGGAGGGACTACAGGTTACCCATAACTCTGGAAACCCTAACAGAGTTGTCAAAGGCTCTGTCATGGGTCTGCAGCTGTGAGAGGGAGGCCATTTTATTTAAGGCAGCGTTTGTTGTTGCCTTATTTGGTGCTTTAAGAATGAGTGATCTAGTTCCTGGGGCAGCTGCAGACAGGTCCCAGCATGCATTAAATGTAACAGATGTGCAACATGGTGTCCCTGCACTTAAAGTACTCACAAACACACCAGAAGGGAAGGGGAACTTTTGGTGTTGAAGGAATGTGCAGACAAGCGCTTTTGCCCCATAAAGGCAATGAGCCTGACTAAAAATGTGGGCCTATAGCTGCACCTCCTGTTCATGCATGGTGATAGCAGCTTCCTGACAAGGTACCAATTCAGCACAGTACTGAGAAAAACCTTGTGCTACTGCAGTCCTGACCCGGGTAAACTTTGTATTCATTTTTCCAGGATTGGAGCAATGATGTCAGTGGCTGCAAAGGGTTTTGGCCCATGGCAGGTGTAGGAAAAAGAGTGCTGGAAATCAAGATGTTACAGGACTTATGTCCACACCAAGGAAAAGATGTCAGGGAACAGCAAAAGGTAACTAACCCAATTTGCTTGCTTGTTTTAGAAGCTACCCAGAGAATATACAATATCTCGATTTGTGGCTCTCTATAGTACATTGGGCGCACAAAAGGACAGCAAGGATGGCAGCTGGATCTTAGCTTGGCCTTCAGGGCTGAAGCTGTTTGCATCCAAAAGAGGCATGAAGTGGGATCAGCTCATGCCACTTCTGCAGTCACTGATAGGCTAGGGTTGGGAGCAGACCCAGTTCATGTGGGCAAGGCTAGAAAGAAAGTAAATAGGGAGATCACCAAGATATTCCTGGAGACAAGGGGGTTCAGTGATACAGCTTAAGGATGTCTGCTACAATTGGCCTGAAGTTTTCAGGGATGATAGCATACATTTGTCAGATGAAGGTGCTCAGATATGGCTATGGAATGTGAGGGCATGGATTGGGCAGGTAGTGTGTGATACCAGGCAGCATCGTTGGGTGTGGGAGTGAGCAAGCTAGTTGCTGGCATGCCCAGTTCTCAGTGCAGTTAAGAAAATAAAATGAACAGTGCCCAGAGGTAAAAGACCGGGGATTTTGGTGATGGGCCTTGGGCTCATGGGATAGGATGAAACCTTGTGGCCTTCGCAGGCTGAGGTCAGACCGTGTGGCCCTTACAGACCGAGGTCCCCACCCAGCTGCACCCTCTGTCCCCCTCACACTGGGGAGGGTGCTAGGCCTCAGAGATAGCTAAGTCTTTGGGGGGAGGCTGAGGAGACCTTACCCTGTGCTCTGGGTTATATTGTAAGGAGCTCTATAACCCCCACATTGGAACCAGTTAAATGCCTGGTATGGGTGATGGGTGGGTAGCGCCCTGCCCCATTGTTAAAGTTGAATAAAAGTTGTTACCTGCTGCTTAATACCATGCATGTGTCTGTCCTCATTTTGCTGCTGTATCCACATCAGTGTATTTTATGGATCTAGATGGGGAGAGCTTTAAACTGGGATTCTGTCTCAGTTAAAGAGAGAAGGGGATACAGCTTAATGAGGTGAGAGGTTGTAAATTCTTACTTGACTTAGCTTTGGTTATGAGGAGAAGATTGTGCCCTATAGTGTGAACACTTTGTAGAGATTCAGGGAATGGATATTTTATATGCTGATTCCAGTACCAATCAGTACCACTTAGGAAAACTGTGGCCTTTATCCAATCTCACCAGAAACTGAGGAGACCAGACTGTTAACCCACCAAGGACTGGAATGCTGCTAGCTATGAGTATCCCCAGACTTTTGTTTTCTGACAAGGCTCGGAAGTGTTTGGAAAATAACTGAGATGCTGCTATTCTTCTCAAGTGCTGAAGAGAGGGAGGCATACACAATATTCATAGAATATCAGGGTTGGAGGGGACCTCAGGAAGTCATCTAGTCCAACTCCCTGCTCAAAGCAGGACCAAGCCCCAACTAAATCATCCCAGCCGGGGCTTTGTCAAGCCTGACCTAAAAACTTCTAAGGAAGGAGATTCCACCACATCCCTAGGTAACGCATTCCAGTGCTTCATCACCCTCCTAGTGAAAATGTTTTTCCTCAGTATCCTCCTAGCCTCTTATTAATTTGCATGTGAATCAATGGATTGTTTGAAATCCTACTGCCTTTGTCTCTTTTTTGTTAGATGGCAATGACCAAAATTTTTTCTACTCTGGTGGCAATAAAGGCAAATTAATGAAAGATTTTGACATAGCTCTTAAGAGCAAAAGTCTGCAAAGATCTGAGGGAAGTTTGTGCTGGAGATGCAAGTGGCAGGCCTTCATCCATCTCCCACATGAGCCTGTACACACATTATTATGAGAATAACTGGATTCTTTGAGAAGGTCACCTAAATCAGAAAGACCAGAAGGTGAGACTACATGGATTAATAATGTACAGTGAGTCAGGAAATTTATCTATTTATTTTAAAGATAGACATTTTTATGGTGCTTATCACTCTGGACAAACATACATCGAAATGCCTCTAAGAAGTAGAGGTTGCTGGCTTTCTCTTATTAAGCTGTTTTCTTGCATTTATATGGTTCTGGGGCTTGAGCCATTCTGAGAGGGTGTTATTATGTCATGGTTATTTGGGGAAATACTAGCTTAAGCAGTTGTCTTGGTGCACATATGTTAAAGCTTTTAATGTTAATTGTCAATCCTACCTTGAAAGTAACATGGTTCATATTTGATATGGCTGAGATGTCTTTCATAATGCACAAACCAGATGTAGCTTCGTTTTTAATGTGCATGTGGGTATTTTGCAAATAACTATTCATGACCATCCTCAGTTTAATACTCTCCTCAAAACCTCTTGCTTGTATCTAATAATTCAGTGCTAGTGACCAAATGTTTAAAAAGGAGAGGTGTGGTCTACTGATCAGAGTTTAACAATAGGAGCCAGAAGTTCCTGAATACTAATTCAAGCTATGATGCTGACTCCCACTGAAGTCAGCTATTCTTGATATCTAATCTGGGATATGGTGCTGATGCTTTGAGGCTTTGGGCAAGTCATTTTCTTCCTCAGGTTCCTCACCTGTATAATGAGGATAATAACCTCTACTTCCCAGGGAGCAGATTTTATCCTTATGCAGAGGACAAGCACAGGGCCTATGCAATACTTGTGCCTTCATAACAAGTGAGACATAAGTGGTGTGTAGGCCTAATGCTGGTTCTCTACATAGGGGAAATAAGTTTAAGTTTGTAAAGTGCTTCAAAGAGAAGCAGGTACAACTAACAACAAATACGATCTCCTGACTGTGAGATGAATGAGGCTTCCTATAGCACCAATAAACCAGCAGGTGAAACTGATAACAACAAACATTATTCCAATGTCACAGAGAGGTATGAAAGGCCGGGTGAACGTTCCAATGAAAATGACTGTGAGGTTCCCAGGGTTGCAAGCCAACAGCTCTAAGCCCTGGTCTACACTAGGAGTTGAGGTCGAATTTAGCAGCGTTAAATCAATTTAACCCTGCACCCATCCACACGACGAAGCCCTTTTTTCCGACTTAAAGGGCTCTTAAAATCTATTTCTTTACTCCACCCCCAACAAGGGGATTAGTGCTGAAATCAGCCTTGCCGGGTCGAATTTGCGGTAGTGTGGACGCAATTCAATTGTATTGGCCTCCAGGAGCTATTGCAGAGTTCTCCAATGTGACCACTCTGGATAGCACTCTCAACTCAGATGCACTGGCCAGGTAGACAGGAAAAGGCCCGCGAACTTTTGAATTTAATTTCCTGATTGGCCAGCGTGGCAAGCTGCAGGTGAGTGCAGCGCTGATCAGCAGAGGTGATCATGATGGAGTCCCAGAATCACAAAAGAGCTCCAACATGGATTGAACAGGAGGTACGGGATCTGATCACTGTATGGGAAGAGGAATCCGTGCTATCAGAACTCCATTCCAGTTTTCAAAATGCCAAAACATTTGTGAAAATCTCCCAGGGCACGAAGGACAGAGGCCATAACAGGGACCCGAAGCAGTGCTGCGTGAAACTTAAGGAGCTGAGTCAAGCCTACCAGAAAACCAGAGAGGCAAATGGCCACTCCTGGTCAGAGCCCCAAACATGTCACTTCTGTGATGAGCTGTGTGCCATTTTAGGGGGTTCAGCCGCCACTACCCCAACCGTGTTGTTTGACTCCTTCAATGGAGATGGAGATAACAGGGAAGCAGTTTTGGTGACGAGAAAGATGATGATGACGAGTTTGTAGATAGCTCACAGCAAGCAAGTAGAGAAACCAGTTTTCCCAACAGCCAGGAACTGTTTCTCACCCTGGACCTGGAACCAGTACCCTCCGAACCCACCCAAGGCGGCCTCCCGGACCCGCCAGGCGGAGAAGGGACCTCTGGTGAGTGTACCTTTTTAAATAGTATACATGGTTTAAAAGCAAGCGTGTTTAATGATTAATTTGCCCTGGCATTCGCGGCCAGTACAGCTACTGGAAAGTCTGTTAACGTGTCTGGGGATGGAGCGGAAATCCTCCAGTGACATCTCCATATAGCTCTCCTGGATGTACTCCCAAAGCCTTTGCAAAAGGTTTCAGGGGAGGGCAGCCTTATTCTGTCCATCATGGTAGGGCAGGTTTCAGAGTACTTTACCATGCCAGGCCAGTAGTACATAGTTGGGAATCATTGCAGAACAAAGCATTGCAGCATATGTTTGCTGGCGATCAAACAACATCCGTTCTTTATCTCTCTGTGTTATCCTCAGGAGAGTGATATCATTCATAGCCACCTGGTTGAAATAGGGTGCTTTTCTTAAGGGGACATTCAGAGGTGGCCATTCCTGCTGGGCTGTTTGTCTGTGGCTGAACAGAAATGTTCCCTGCTGTTCGCCATGGGGAGGGGTAAGGGGTTAGCCACGCGGTGGGGGGAGGCAAAATGCGACCTTGTAATGAAAGCACATGTGTATGTATCTAATGTTAACAGCAAGGTTTACCGTGAAAGAGTGTACCCATTGTTCTATAAAATGTGTCTTTTTAAATACCACTGTCCCTCTTTTTTTCTCCACCAGCTGCATGTGTTTCAAGGATCACAGGATCTTCTCCTTCCCAGAGGCTAGCGAAGATTAGAAGGTGCAAAAACCGTGCTCGTGATAAAATGTTCTCTGAGCTCATGCTGTCCTCCCACACTGACAAAGCACAGACAAATGTGTGGAGGCAGACTATGTCAGAGTGCAGGAAAGCACAAAATGACCGGGAGGAGAGCTGGCGGGCTGAAGAGAGTAAGTGGTGGGCTGAAGAGAGGGCTAAAGCTGATAGGTGGCGGCAGCATGAGAGGAGGCAGGATTCAATACTGAGGCTGCTGGAGGATCAAACTAATGTGCTCCAGCGTATGGTTGAGCTGCAGGAAAGGCAGCAGGAGCACAGACCGCCACTACAGCCCCTGTGTAACCAACTGCCCTCTTCCCCAAGTTCCATAGCCTCCTCACCCAGACGCCCAAGAATGTAGTGGGGGGGCCTCCAGCCATGCAGCCACTCCACCCCAGAGCAACAGAAGGCTGGCATTCAATAAGTTTTAAACATTTAAAGTGCTGTGTGGCCTTGTCCTTCCCTCCACCACCCCTCCTGGTGCTTCCCTCCTCCACCACTCCTTCCTGCAGCTTGTGAAACAGACCAGAGTTCCTGAAGATGCGAGTGTCATGTTGCTTTCCCGGCCATCCCACGTTGATGTTGGTGAAACGTCCCTTGTGATCCACCATTGCTTGCTGCACTATTGAAAAGTACCTCTTGCGGTTTATGTACTTGCCAGCTTGGTGCTCCGGTGCCAAGATAGGGATATGGGTTCCGTCTATGGCCCCACCACAGTTAGGGAATCCCATTGCAGGAAAGCCATCCACTATGACCTGCACATTTCCCAGGGTCACTACCCTGGATATCAGCAGATATTTGATTGTGTTCGCTACTTGCATCACAGCAGCCCCCACAGTAGATTTGCCCACTCCAAATTGATTCCCAACTGACCAGTAGCTGTCTGGCGTTGCAAGCTTCCACAGGGCTATTGCCACTCGCTTCTCAATTGTGAGGGCTTCTCTCATCTTGGTATTCTTGCACCTCAGGGCAGGGGAAAGCAAGTCACAAAGTTCCATTGAAGTGCCCTTATGCATGCGAAAGTTTCGCAGCCATTGGGTATTGTCCCAGACCTGCAACACTATGTGGTCCCACCAGTCTGTGCTTGTTTCCCGGGCCCAGAATTGGCGTTCCACCATATGAGCCTGCCCCATTAGTACCATGATGCCCACGTTGCCAGGGCCCGTGCTTTGAAAGAAGTCTATGTCCATGTCCTCATCACTCTTGTCACTGCACTGATGTTGCATATTCAGCCAGTTTCACTTTGCCAGGTTCTGGTGCTGCATATACTGCTGGATAATGCGCATGGTGTTTAATGACAAGTTTCAGAGTAGCAGCCGTGTTAGTCTGTATCCACAAAAAGAAAAGGAGGACTTGTGGCACCTTAGAGACTAACAAATTTATTTGAGCATAAGCTTCATGAAGTGAGCTGTAGCTCATGAAAGCTTATGCTCAAATAAATTTGTTAGTTTCTAAGGTGCCACAAGTCCTCCTTTTATTTTTATGGTTTTTAATGTGCTCCTAATTGCCAAAGTGATCTGAGCGGGCTCCATGCTTGCTGTGGTATGGCGTCTACACAGAAAAAAGGCGTGGAACGATTGTCTGTCGTTGCTCTGATGGAGGGAGGGGTGACTGACGACATGGCTTACAGGGAATTAAAATCAACAAAGTGGGTAGCAGGCCAATGTTCAACCCACTGCTCAACCCACTGAGCTATCCCTCCTCCTGGTATTTCAGGAAGGACTGAATCTCCATTAAACTTTTCAAGGTGCCCCTGACAGACCTCACCAAAATGATTGTTGGCCGTTTATTTCACGGAGGGAGGGAGGGTGGAGCAAATGAATACAAAACAAATCTAGTCTATTTCTTATTCTATCTTTTACATCTTTGGCTGGCAGCAGACGGTGCAGTAGGACTGCTAGCCATCCTCATCTCCGGCCTGCTCGCCAGAAGACGGTACAATAGGACTGCCAGCAGGACTAAAGAGAATGACCTGGTCGAGTCATTCCTATTTTAGTCCCTGTGCCCATGTCTGCCTAGGTGCTCCTGACCAACCTTACTGAGGCAGCCAGGAGCACCTCGGACATGACGACGATGGTTATCAGGCCTATTGCACCATCTGCTGCCATAAGCCAATGGGCTGCTGCTGTGTAGCAATGCAGTACCGCGTCTGCCAGCACCCAGGAGATGTATGGTAACAGTGAGCTGAGTGGGCTCCATACTTGCAGTGGTATGGCATCTGCACAGGTAATTCAGGAAAAAAGGTGCGAAACGATTGTCTGCCATTGCTTTCACGGAGGAAGGGAGGGAAGAAGAGCCTGACGACATGTACCCAGAACCACCTGTGACAATGTTTTTGCCCCATTAGGCATTGGGATCTCAACCCAGAATTCCAATCGGCGGCAGAGACTGCAGGAACTGTGGGATAGCTACCCACGGTGCAATGCTCCGGAAGTCGACGCTAGCCTCGGTACTGTGGAAGCACTCCGCCGAGTTAATGCACTTAATGCACTTAGAGCATTTTGTAGTTCTCTAGGGATGTATTCACATATAATCTGCCTGAGATGTTATTAACTGACATTAAGTGTCTCAGCCCCTTAGGCTGTGGCATTTTTTCCTGCTACTTTCCTGATGGTTAAACAACCCTCATGTATGTGGTGTGGAAGCCGTTGTGCTTAGACTTTCCTTAATGCATGCATTGAACTGTACCTTGTGCTCTGTTATTGTACCTGAAGCTGTGCAGGTTTCATATGACTTGCACTATTAATTATGGTGCATTATGAGCCCATAATACATTTAAGAAAGCCAAACATCAATTATTTATTCCAAATAAGCGACATCTACCTTTAAAGTTTTCCCATCTTTGCTCTCAGGTATCCAGTTTTAACTCCCCTTTCAGTCATGACCATCTACAGATGCAGGACAAATTATGGCTGCCTGCCCTGTGTGCTCGGGGGGGAGGATTCAGGGATCCCCTTACCCCTATGGACCTTTGTTGGAGGTAACTGCTATTTAGTGGCCTGCACTTCTGGAGGGTAAGTTGAGAGGATACTTTACTTCCAGTGGTACTGAACACCCCAAAGAGAGGGAGTGTCTGGACAAGGTGGAAGACTGAATACAGTTTGACCTCTGTGCACCAGCTGGTTGTTGGGAGATAGCACTGTGAGTATCAAAGCTACACTTGTTACACAGATATGTGGTAACTAGCTTGGGAAAGCACACCCTCCACCAGTGACTTTGAAAACATTAAGCCTGTCCCTGCACTATATAGGTATAATATAGCCATATATGAGGGTCCTTCAGAAAGTGTGGAGCTTGACCCATTTAATGATATGCTAGGGCCCAACAGATTTCACAGATCCAAATACTAATATTTCAGCATGTTTCTTTGTTAGAAGTCATTTTTTTCATTAGTGCAGAACTTGTATGAGGACTTGATGAGGTGAGTCAGTCACCAAAGATTTGAAAAATGAAGAATGAAATCTGAGCAGTGATGAAGTACCTCCCTAAGAATGGCTTGTCCCCAAAGGAAATCCATGAGGACATGGTGGCAATACTGGTGGATGACACCCTTTCATATACCACAGTAAAAAACTGGGCTGCTGAATTTAAGCAAGGGAGAATCAGCACAGAGGATGATCTAAGATCAGGTATACCCCAGAGACACTAAATGCATCTGATGAAGTGAGCTGTAGCTCACGAAAGCTTATGCTCTAATAAATTTGTTAGTCTCTAAGGTGCCACAAGTACTCCTTTTCTTTTTGCGAATACAGACTAACACGGCTGCTACTCTGAATACACCAGAGAAAGTTAATGTAGACAACAAGATGGTGATGAATGACAGATCATCACCAGTCAGGCACATAGCTGAGACAGGAGGCATCAGTGCTGGGTCATAGAATCACAGAAGATGAGGATTGGAAGAGACCTCAGGAGGTTGTCTAGTCCAACCCCCATACTCAAAGCAGGACCAACCCCAAGTAAATCATCCCAGCCAGGGCTTTGTCAAGTCTGGCCTTAAAAGCCTCCAAGGATGGAGATTCCACCACCTCCCTAGGTAACCCATTCCAGTGCTTCATCACCCTCCTAGTGAAATAGTTTTACCTAATATTCAACCTAGACCTCCACCACTGCAACTTGAAACCATTTCTCCTTGTTTGGTCATCTGCTACTACTGAGAACAGCCGAGCTCCATCCTCTTTGGAACCTCCCTTCAGGATAGTTGAAGACTGCTATCCCCCCTCACTTTTCTCTTCTGCAGGCTAAATAAGCCCAGATCCTTCAGCCTCTCCTCATAAGTCACATGCTCCAGCCCCCTAATAATTTTTGTTGCCCTCCGCTGGACTCTCTCCAGTTCATCCACATCCTTTCTGTAGTGGGGGACCCAAAACTGGACGCAGTACTGCAGATGTGGCCTCACCAGTGCCGAAGACAGGGGAATAATCACTTCCCTTGATCTGCTGGCAGTGCTCCTACTAATGCAGCCCAATATGCCACTAGCCTTCTTGGCAACGAGGGCTCACTGTTGACTCATGTCCAGCTTCTCATCCATTGTAATCCCCAGGTCCTTTTCTGGAGAACTGCTGCTTAGCCAGTCAGTCCCCAGCCTTTAGCAGTGCATGGAATTCTTCGGTCCTAAGTGCAGGACTCTGCACTTTGTCCTTGTTGAACCTCATCAGATTTCTTTTGGCCCAATCCTCCAATTTGTCTAGGTTACTCTGGACCCTATCCCTACCTTCCAGTATATCTACCTCTCCCTCCAGCTTTGTGTCATCCTCGAGCTTGATGAGGTGCAGTCCATCCCATCATCCAGATTATTAACTAAAATATTCAACAAAACCAGCCCCAGGACCAATCCTTGGGGCACTCTGCTTGATACTGGCTGCCAGCTAGGCATCAAGCCATTGATCACTACCCATTGAGCCCGATGATCTAGCCAGCTTTCTAACCACTTATAGTCCATTCATCTAATCCATACATTTTTAACTTGCTGGCAAGTACACTGTGGGAGACCGTATCAAAAGCTTTGCTAAAGTTAAGGTATATCATGGGGTATATTTCCCCATATCCACAAAGCCAGTTATCTTATCATAGTAGGCAATCAGGTTGGTCAGGCATGACCTGCCCTTGGTGAATCCATGTTGACTGTTCCTGATCACCTTCCTCTCCTCCAAGTGCTTCAAAATGGATTCTTTGAGGACCTGGTCCATGATTTTTCCAGGGACTTAGCTGAGGCTGACTGGTCTGTAGTTCCCCGGATTCTCCTTCTTTCCTTTTTAAAAAATGGGCACTATCTTTGCCTTTTTTCCAGTCCTCCGAGACCTCCCCTGATCACCACAGGTTTTCAAAGATAATGGCCAGTGGCTCTGCAATCATATCAGCCAACTCCCTCAGCAACCTCGGATTCACTGCATCCTACCCCATGGACTTGTGCATTTCCAGCTTTTCTAAATAGTCCTTAACCTGTTTTTTCACCACTGAGAGCTGCTCACCTCCTCCCCATACTGTGCTGCCCAGTGCAGCAGCCTGGGGGCTGACCTTGTCTGTGAAGACTGAAGCAAAAAAAAGCATTGAGTACTTCAGCTTTTTCCTCATCATGTATTGCTAGGTTGCCCCCCCCCATTCAGTAAGGGTCCCACACTTTCCCTGACCTTCTTCTTGTTGCTTACATACCTATAGAAACCCTTCTTGTTACCTTTCACATCCATTGCTAGCTGCAACTCCAATTGTGCTTTGGCCTTCCTGATTACATCCATGCATGGTCGAGCAATATTTTTATATTCCTCCCTAGTCATCTGTCCAAGTTTCCACTTCTTGTAAGCTTCCTTTTTGTGTTTAAGCTCGCTGAAGATTTCACTGTTAAGCCAAGCTGGTCGCCTGCCATATTTGCTATTCTTTCTGCACATCAGGATGGTTTGCTCCAGCACCCTCAATAAGGCTTCTTTAAAATACAGCCAGCTCTCCTGGACTCCTTTCCCCCTCATATTAACCTCCCAGGGGATGCTGCCCATCAGTTTCCTGAGGGAGTCAAATTCTGCTTTTCTGAAGTCCAGGGTCTGTATTCTGCAACTCTCCTTTCTTCCTTTTGTCAGGATCTTGAACTCGACCATCTCATGGTCACTGTTGCCCAGTTTGACAGCCACTTCTACTTCCCCTACTAATTCTTCTCTGTTTGTGAGCAGCAGGTCAAGAGGAGAACAGCCCCTAGTTGGCTCCTCCAGGACTTGCACCAGGAAGTTGTCCGCAACACTCTCCAAAAACTTCCTCGATTGTCTATCAATGCATGTCAGCTTCAATGAAGACTTAGACATGAGAAAGGTGTCAAGAAGATGGTTGCCCAGGATGTTGAGTGTTGATCAAAACAGAATGTGACTTTACATTTCCAGGGAACTTGTGGACCTCCAGGATAATGCATCTCCCCACACATCCCAGGTTGCACTGGCCACAACGACCAAATGTGGCTTTCAACTGCTTCCCTATCCAGCCTATTCACCAGATTTGGCTTGTTCCCCAAGTTGAAGGAAGAGCTCATGGGAAGATTTTCCATGATGAGACAATTGCAGCAGTTGAGGAGTTCCTGGACATTCAAGAAAAGGACAGGCATAGCTAAACAGCAGCTACACTGGACCAAGTGCTTTGATGTCAAATGGGATTGTACTGAAAAATAATTAAACAACTGAAAGCAAATTATATATATTTTTTATGAGGCAAGAAACCTTCTGAACATCCCAAATATCACCATGTGGACAGTGTATCTCTTCCTAACCTTCCCAGGTGGCTTAGCCTTTTTGAGCTATAAAAATGCTCAGTTCTTGAAGTAATTTGTGGTAGATTATTTTTAAGCTTGCAGGCTCAGGACTGAAGTTTCCCATCGGATGAAGCCAGGGCAGTACCAAAGGAACAATCTCATTTTACCTTGCATCAGAACTATCACTTTATTTTTGTATTTTACAGTCCTGCAGTTCCTCCTATGCTATTACTGAATACATTTAATTATATAAAGGCACAATCCTGTGACACCTCTGAACCGACGTCTGAAGGGAAACAATTTCTTTATCTCTCTCAAAGGTAAATGCAAAAAGTCTCCATACAAATACTATCACAAATCTGATTAAATGGATGGAATCAAGGAAAGTCAAGAGCAAAGAAAGCAGTTTCCTCCTTTCCTCCCTGACTTGTGCTCCAGTTCTAGTGAATTTGGATGGTTAAATGGTCTTTGAGCAGCACAATAATTGGGTGCTATCCAATTTTGTTAATATTTCTAAACAAAAGCAGAAAACTTGCATAAGGCTCAGGACTGAAAACAGGATCTCTTGGTTCGTTTTTAAGCTCTATCATAGGCTTTCTGTGTGGTCTTCGCAAGTGACTTAACATCTCTATGCCCCAGTATGAGATATGGATAGTAACACTTACCTACCTCACAGATTTCAGAGTAGCAGCTGTGTTAGTCTGTATTCGCAAAAAGAAAAGGAGTACTTGTGGCACCTTAGAGACTAACAAATTTATTTGAGCATAAGCTTTCGTGAGCTACAGCTAATACATTTGTTAGTCTCTAAGGTGCCACAAGTACTCCTTTTCTTTCTACCTCACAGAGGTATTTGTGAGGTTAAATTAATGAAGGTATTTCATGATCCTCAGACTGAAGTGTCTGCATCACTGGAATTTAAAATGTGGGTGATCCCCAATTTATGATGGCTGGGCAATGAATCCCCTCCCACAATTGCACCAATGAAGGGCACCTAGCCTGACCCCAGCACAGAGAGCCAGTCTCTGCCTCCCACCCCACCTGCCACAGCATACGCTTCCTGCGGGGATCGGAGGAGACCCTCCATCACTGCATCAGGGAGGCACCAACTGGCTCAGACACCCCAGCCATGAGTGTTGGGGCTGGGGGCAGGAGTAAAGTCTGGGGAAGGAGGAATACATCATATATCTGCTCAGTCGAGGTCGGGGCTGGGGCATTTTGAGGTCCTTGCCACACCCCACAATGTCACTCCCCAGGCCCATCCTCACAAAGCCTCTGGCACAAGGAGAGGGCTCCCTAAGTTATTGCTTGAATAGGGGGGAATGCGAGGAGACACCGCTGGTGTCAGAGCTGAAGCTATGCAGCTCCCTCTGCGACTGCTGCTGCTGCTCCCACCTGGACTGGGAGTGGGGAGAAACAACATGTAGGAAGGGGCGGAGTTGCTGAATCACGTGACCTGGGCTGGCCACAGAGCACCTCCCATTTGAGAGTATTCACACAGGCTCAGATATGAGTGGGTCTGAGTGCTAAGGTGCTAATTGCTTGAGCCATGGCCCACTCAGACCCAAGAATGGCTATACTCCTACTCTAGATAAGTGCAAAGTATGATTATCACATAAACTTGACATCTTCTGCATGCTTTTTTTAGATTTCCTGTAGAATTATGCAGTATGCATTGACAGCATGCATGACAATAGGTCCTCCAGAACTGGTTTTTGTTGAGCTTGCCAAGATACAGCTGTGCTTTGCATAGTATTCCTATTAGGAAGTGACATACTACATCATAGCAGTTCCATCAGAGACATTAGGGTGTAAGCTGTCAATGTGTAATAGAATTGCTATGCATTGCATAGGGTGGGGCTTCGGTAATAATACTGAGCTACATCTAATATAGTATTATCTAGGAGACATAAATATTGACTTTGTAATGGATCTGTAATGCACACTGAATTTTAAAATATTTTGGAAAGTTCAGTATCTGCTGTTGTCTGCATAAACAGCAGATGCTTCTTGTAATGTAAATAAATAACTTGGCTGTTTAACTTTTGTTGTTTAAAAACGCCACCAGAAATGTCCTAGTCAATATCACTGTGGAGTATTGACCTGTAAATATCCCTGCTTACAAATGAAGTTGTTTTTGATAAGAGGAGTACAAAACCTGTCAATCTCAGAGTAAATAATACACCCACATTGTTTCAACTGGTTTAATCAAATCACTGGGTTCAGAAGCCTGGAACCATATACAGTCTGCATTCACAATGGTGGCAAGGGCCGTGCCAGTTTCCAGTGTGCTTAGTGTCTTTTCAAAATGTGCAATTTATAAACAGTTTTTAAAAAACACATTTGAAGCCTTATGAAAATAACATGTTATTTTCACAAAGAGTTGGTCAGAGTACATTCACACCCACACCCCTGCCAGCAGAGGGGAGCCCCACAAATCATTTTCAGTGACCTCTCCAGAAAGTTCACCAGTCTGTCTTGATTAAATTCAGCATTGTTGGAAGGGGGGCGGGGGAATCTTATTTTAGAGAGAAGATTTGTGTGGGGGAGCAGGGCGAATGGCATTATATGTATTTTTATTTGTTTTTTGGGCCCTCTCACCATAGTACCTGACTTCCTTACAATTATTAATGAATTTATCCTCATACCATTTTGTGAAACAGTGAAGTATGATTCTTATTTTATACATGGGGCAGCTGAGGAAGAGACTTGAAGTGTCTTGCCCAAGGTCTGTGGAAGGGCTGGGGTTCAAATCCTACCCTCTGAACACTCCAGCTGATTTGTGTGGATTTAGACAAGCTCTGAGAGCTTCTACCAGATCAAGTCCCATAGGGGAATGCCTAATTTCACCTGGTTGGAGGCTCCTGATGGGATTTAGGAAGCTGGACACTTAGATTGAGGTGTTACAAGCATTCTCAATGGCAGAAAGTTAGGCAACTAGGGGACATTTATGACAAAAATTTAGGCACCTCCAGGGTTAAGCGGCAGCTGAGCAAGAGTTCTGAGGATCCCAGTGGTGCCTAAAGTAGGAGTTAGACATCTAAGTCTTTTTCTGCATCTGGGAATAGAACTGAAATTGCACGATAGTCAGTCCAGTACCTTAACCACAAGACTATCCTTCTTCACTATGAGCTAGGTTCTTCCACCCTTATTCATATTAAGTAATACCTTACATTGACTAGGACTTTACTATTTACTTGTGGAGTAAGCAAGGTGGTAGAATTGGGTCCAAGTATAACATTACAAAACCAACTATCCCCACACATAATGCACAGTGAGTACACATATATGCTGTGTGTCCGTTTCCTATGGAAGAAATAGATACGCCAGATAAAGTTCCAGAAAGAAAGGGGAACAATAAAAGAGCACAATGATAAATATAAAAAAGGTTTTGTGAATCTAGAATGCTAAAAGACTGCCTCATTAATGACTGAATAGCTTTTGGGCGCAGCAGTAAAAGGATAAGTGGCAAGCTACTCAGGGAAATGGACCTGACACGTAACCAGCGGAGGAATACAAGTAACAGCCCTTGAAAGAGGCATGGAGCATGTGGCTGTAAATGCCACGCCTAAACAAGCAAGGAAGAAGTTGACAGAAAATGAAAAGGCAAGGTTAAAAATAGACCAAATAGGGGACAATGTCAGTGATATGGCAGGTACCTTGAGTATAGGAAATGTTCAGTATTAGAGCAAACATAAAGAAACCACTTTGCAAATATAGGCAAAGTAAAACAATGGAGTGAAGGGAAAGAGCCAGTTATATATGCAATAAAGAACGGCTAGCAAAATACATAGAAATAATCTACACGTGACATAAAAACTAGACACAGACATAAGCACCAACTCTGTGAGTTCTCAGGGGCTGGAGCACCAATGGAAAAAAATGGTGGGTGCTCAGCACTCACCAGCCACCTGCTGATCAGCTGTTTGGTGGACCCTTCGATCCCTGCTGATCAGCTGTTCAGCGGCAGGCAGGAGGCGCTGAGGGAGGAAGGGGTGGAGTGGGGGCAGGAAGAGGCAGAGCTAGGGTAGGGTGTGCTTGGGGGAAGGGGGCAGAGAAGGGGGGAAGGAAGCAGGGGCAGGGCCTTTTGGGAGGGGGCAGAGAAGGGGCCTCAGAGCAGAGCAGGGGTGAAGCACACACCAGGAAAGAAGAAAGTCAGTGCCTGTGGATGCAGACACGAATAGAAAGCAGAAACTGATATAGAGTGGGTCCAGAATGCATAAAGCATGAAAAGTCAAAAGCAAGAGTTAAATCCTATATTAAGGAATAAATTCCAGTCTTGGGAGAGTATGAACTGTCATTGAAGTTAGGGCACAACAGTGAAACAAGAGTTTGTGTTGGTACACCAGCATTTGCTAAATATACACACAAGGTGCTTGCTACAAGAAAGTGTGTGCAACAGAGCATCAGAACAACTATAGTAAGAAACCTGACTCAGACATGGATTAACTGATTGAATCGTATAAAAGACTCAGTTAGCTTTGGATGAGGTGTGCAGTTACTGGAGAGCAGAGAGCCTGTCATTCAGACCCTCCAAAATGTACCACAAGTCTTTAAAAGATACCAAAGGAAGATGTTCTCATTCATAGACTAGCACTGACAAAGACTGGGTTCACTCTATAGAACTTGTGGAAAAAAAGAAGTGGTACATTGACTCCAAAGAAACTGAACAAAAACAGTAAAGAGAGTATTTCCATATGTGTTCAAGAACAATGTTTGCTGAGATAGCAGGAGTTAAATTCTTCAACAAAATGGATGCTTCCATTGTACAGGGAAAGCTTCAGGTTCTGTATCTTCAATACACCATTTGCCAGGTTCTGCTTTCTGAGGTTGCCTTTCAGAATATGTTTGCCACTGGAAGTATTTACTCCAAGGCACACACACCAAATCCTTTTGGTCAAACAAAGCAAAAACCACTCATTCATGCAAATTATCCAACCTATGCATATCACAAACCTTTCTACGCCCCATCCCAATAGCCACTGATATCCAAGCAGTTATTGGACACAATGTTTAAAGCAAGTATTTAGATCACCCCGAAAGATATTAGAAGCTCACATTCCTCATATATCAAATTTTAATTCTTCTTCCTCCTTTGGTTGACTGTATATGAATTTGGTTTCTTCTGGTTGTTTCCTCTGGTACATGTATATGGTATAGTTATTTGTAGATTACATCATTTAGTATTATGAAAAGCTTTTATCACATTTTAAAAGAAATCACCAGCTGGGATACTGGAGTTGTTACCATGGCTTTTTAGTCATAAAATTCTTGCCTAAAAAGCTTATAAATACAGTAAATTGTATTTGCACTTTCACCTCAGGTGAAAATAATGTGTCATTTTATTGCCTCTTTTTATGATTTTGAGTGATGAAATACAGTTAAAATAAATGTCAGTAAAACAGTTCTTGATTACAAAAAACCCAGACTAGATGGAGTCAGTGCTGTCTGTATTCACTAAAGACAGGAGTCTGCTCTTCAATCCTTGGTGCAATAGATGACTAATTCTGCTCTGGGCCATAGTAAGTGTTTGGTTTAAAGTTGCCAGCAATCTACTGTGAGCAGTAGAAGTGGGGAAGGCTGTGATGCATTCAAGAAAATGTGGTTGGCAACTGCCTAAGCGCCAGCCATAACATGAGCTAAACTTGAACAAAAAGGGGATGTTCCTGACAGAAAAATATCAAAAGTGATCGAAAAAAGTAGCATCCAGTTGAAGCCAAATATATTGCAGAAAAAAATGAGTCTTAGATTGTAAGCTCTTCTGATCAGTGATAGTGTCTTTCCTGTGCGTATTGACAGTTATAGATACTTCTTCAGTGTTTGGCTGACTGTCTCCTGCTCTCCCTTTGTATTGCTGCACCGCAGACCCCCCCTCTCTGATTACCCCTCTGTCCTTAGCTGCAGTGTAATAAATGTGAATTGGAGGGGACATGTCTTGATGTGGAAGGCAAGTGGGTAGATTTAATTTTCACTGGCTTCCAACACTTCTGTCCCATTCTGTACATATGACAAAAAGCTGGGGAGATAGCACAGGTGAAGAGATTATGTCTGCTCATCTGCTCAACCTATAGCTTTAGGAGAATATAGGTAGATTCCCTTAGGAAGCTGGGAACATGATAGGTTGCAGCCAAAACTGGGAGTAACCCACCAACACTGTGGGTATGTTTATATTGCGTGTCTGAGGGTGTTTACTGGACAGGTAGACAGACATGTGCTAGTATGCTAAAGTTAGTGGTGTAGCTAGGGTAGCACAGGAAATAGCTTGGGCTAGCCTAGGGTGACCAGATAGCAAGTGTGAAAAATCATGACGGGGGGTAATAGACACCTAGATAAGAAAAAGCCCCAAATATTGGGACTCTCCCTATAAAATTGGGACATCTGATCACCCTAGGCTAGCCACCTGAGTACAAACCCACCCAGACCCCCCACTACCCATGCTATCCTGTTTGCACAGCTAGTTCAAATCTGTGTACCTGGGCTGGGAAGCACACATCCAGCTGCAATGTAGACCTGCCCTGGGAGTCTTAAGAGCTGGATGTTGCTGCCTGCATGTTAGCTGGTCACCAAGTATAAACAGGGAATAGTAGTCCAGTGGATAAACAGAAGTCCAAAGTTCTTGCAGTTACTCAGAAGTTTGCACGACAAAACATCAAAACAGAACCGTTCATTGAAGCTGTGCTTTTCATGCACTTGTGTCTGGCATTGCTATTTTAATCTCCTGACCCACTTTTGTTTTTCTGTTCTGTTTGTCTTCTCTGGAAATGTTTAACTTATTTAGTTAAAATTAGTATTGTGTTATGTAGATTCAGTGCTAGACTCCTGGGATTTTTCCCAATAAAGCTAACCTGATTGTTAGCTATGATTGCTCAATAGCTGCATAACTTTGTCTCTCATGTTTCTAAACACCCAACTTTGTTGGCTGGCTTGGTTCAGCACAGCAAAAGCTGTCCCAAACAAATATGAGAAACATTTCCAGCACCCAAGTTTCCCTCTTTCCCCCATTCTGGGCAATTTCTCCAGTTGTATGAAATCTTTAGGGTTGAATCCCACAATTGCCTTTAAAGGAACCTGACCAATGTAGAGCTGTAGCTGAACTATTCTAAACATTCACTGGGTCATGCCTGCATGCATCCAGCACTTTTTATAAAGAGGTTGCAGACTGCTGACCCTCTTTTTCCTCCGTTGTTGTTACAGTATTTACAACTTCTAGTCCATTCATGTTCTTATACCACCTGTATCACATTACACAGAGCCTTCCAGTAGTGCGTTAAGCAATCAGACTATACAGCTGTCACATGTTTGTTCTCTCATCCTCTCCCCAGGAGGAGCAGCGTGTGCAGTAGAGTGTTTTATTTTGATAGGGCTTTAGGATTTTGGTTGGTTTTGATTTAAATATTTTTAGATACTATTTTTTGTATCTTCCATATGACTGAGTGAGGAGTTTTATGATACTATTTTCTGTATAGGTCTGTTCTATATGGGTTCTTATACTTCACTCATCACCGTAGTATCTAAGTGTCTCCCAGTAGTGCATTAAGCCATGTGACTACATAACTGTCATGCTGTTTATTCTTTCATTCTCTTCCCAGGAGGAGAAGTGTGCAGAGGATCTTGCTTTGATTGGGTTTTAAAACTATGCATGTTGCTATGTATTTATATTAGAGAAGGCATGGTCAAAGAAATGTGATTTGCACTTGGAGCATAAGGTGGTGAGGTGTGTGATGGTCCTTAGTTCCTAATGGAGTTCATTCCATATAGTCTCTGACCTGAGCCTGAGAACGTTCTGTCTTTAGCACAGATGAGCTTTACCCTTATTGTGGGGTTTTGTATCCCTCATGGACATTGACTTTGTAGTTGAAGTCCTTTTCTGTCCATTCATTTACCTTTCCCACCTCCCTCACTCTTCCTAACTCTTCCGGTTGTGACCAGCCCTATGGTAATTGCCTGAGTGGAATGTTGGGGCAATGACACATTTCTGAGATAAATGAAACCTCCCTGTTCAATACTGTAATCTGAAATTTTTGGCCGCCCCCCCTTCCCCGACCCTTACAGAAAGGGTCTCATGAAATAAGTATATCTAACTCTAATGGCCCCACTAACTATCTTGCCATTCACATATATTTCCAGTCTTTAGCATTTATACTGAGGATAATTAAGAAATAATTACTACATGAAACAATGTAGCTAGCAAACAAGTAAAGTTATGCACATGCACCTTTTCTATTTATTACACTCAGACTTCAATATGAATTAGGAAAAATTGAAATTGAATCCCCAATTTTTCAAATCCAGTATTTAAGACAAACCAAAACCTACTCATATGGATCTAGTAGGCACCAATAAAAGTATACACTGTTATTGGAATTCCTTGTATGGTTCTTAATGCTTTGCTATACATATTGTATATTTTACATGTGTTCCAGCATACTGATCCCTGAATAATTTAAATTTATTTGAGTTAAGAGACAGAACTTAAAATATATTTCATTTTGTATTTATCTTTGTATAAGTATGATAATTATTTCTAGTGACTAATATGTAGGTTATCAAAATGAATGTTCACATGTTATGTGTACAATCTATGTATGGCCTAAATAGATACATTAAAGATGTAAAAAAGTAAGATGTGTAGTGAAACCCTCCCACATCTTCATATTTTGTAAATGTAAATAATTGCTAATTACAGTATAAATATCAAAGTGATATTTTAAATTTTAGACATTTCTTCCTAGGCTGACAATTCTAGGGAATTTTCAGAATTTATGCCACTGTATTACCATAGAATATATAAATGAAGTAAAAATATACCTGATTAAAGTAGTACAAGAGATTTTCCCCCTGTTCTACTTCCTTTTAATTGGCTTTGTTTCTTACCATAATTATTGTTATTATAACCATGACTCTGAGCCTGATCCTGCAATATCTTGCTCATATGATTAATTCCAAATCATGTAAGTAGTGTAATTGATGTCTGTGGCACTACTCAGGAAAATAAATAAATATTATTTGTCTGAGTATGTATTTGCAGGATTGTGCTCAGTGAGAAGATGGGTCACAAGATAAAAGTAACCAATAAAGAGAAAAATTTCAAGTGCATGGTTGCTTTAATTTTATGGCCTCAGCTGGGGTTTTGGGCGCTCAACACCTGTATAGATCTGACTCCAGGAGACTCAAAATTAGTGGACACTTGAAAATTACAGTGTAATTTTCTACCATTGGGCTTGAGTCTCTTTTCAGTTGCACCAGCATAAATTGGGTGTAAATACCACTAAAGTTAGCAGAGTTACACTGGTATGAAGTGTAAGGGACAGGAGAATCAGGTCTATTGAACTAAATTTTGCTTTCATGTACATGAGTGTAAATTCATTGGCATATAATTGACAGTAGAATCTGGTCTGTTGCATTTAGCTTGATACCAGGAATGCACAGAAATGTTATCTCTGTCGAAGTAGCATCCAATGAAGTGAACTGTAGCTCATGAAAGCTTATGCTCAGATAAATTTGTTAGTCTCTAAGGTGCCACAAGTACTCCTTTTCTTTTTGCGAATACAGTCTAACACGGCTGCTACTCTGAAACCTATCACTGTTCCAGTAACCTTACCATCCAATGTTCACAGGATTTGTGTGTGTGTGTGTGTGTGTGTGTGTGTGTGTGTGTAAGTCTGAGTAGTGTTGTAGTTTTGCTTAATGTTTCCTAAGGGTCACTTGTGAACAATTAGGACAGTCCTAAATAAATCAGAAAAGCTGGTTATCTTGCAAACAAGGTGATACTCATCATGTTCTAGGTTGTAGTTAATGCCACCTCATGTCCCAAATTAATAGGGGTGCTGAAGAAAAGTGTGAGCCTTATCTCCTCATTCTGGAGGGCAAGCTTATCACCATAGCAACATGCCTGATCTCAACCAGCCAAAGGGAAGGGAATCCCAAGGTCACCAGACTCTCCCACAGTATGTTGCAGCTGAACCCCTTTAACTGGCCGGAAATTTCATTTTGATTGACTAGAGTTTTCATAACATTTTTAAAATAAATGATACTCAAACTGTGATATTTATCACTTGATATATTAACAGCAGGGAAGTCCAAAACTACTATAATGCATGTATTAATAATATTGAATCATCCAACAACAGTGAGTGAACATTTAGTTATGAAAATCTACCTTTTAAGGCGATTCCAGGAAGTCATATTTTACTCCTATAAAAATAATATTTGATATCACCTCTTATGGAGCTATACTATACATCTTTCAGTGCTCCACATACAGTGGCATACTCTAAATAACAGTCTAGAAAACACATTACCCTCTTGATGATTTAAATGTCTTGTTTACTCATTTTAACGTGTACTGTTGTCTGTGGCATTTCTGTCTAAATCGGGGTCTGAGGTTTGATCTCACACTTGTATAAATCAGGAATAACTCCACTGAAGTTGATGGAGTTGCACTGTGATTAGGTAAAGTTGGCAAATGGGATTAGAATCAGCCCTTCCCAGTGTTTTACTTTCCTTGTTTTGTTCTTTTGTGTAAGGGCTTAGACATATGTGTGTGATGAGGAGAGGAATTTTCTGGGTTTGTTTTTGAAGACATATCCGCTGCGGTGTGCATAGGACACATTTACAGGTGTATAGATTATTTCACAAAATTAATGTAGCCACTTTATTACAGTTGACTCCCTTGAGTGTTTCCATTTAAACATCTTGTCTATTCCTATTCAGATTCTGTGCCTAATTTTAAATAGCCTCTGAGGCTACCCCTTATTCTGAGGACAAGGAGGATGAAGATGGAAAAGAGACTGTCAGATTTGGCCAGGAAGAGGTCACTACAGACCTTAGTCAGCAGAGTATAAGGGGTGCAAGTTGATTGCAATGAGTCAAGGAAATAGTAGTGTGGAAATTAACATAGTGTAAGTGGAACTTAGATGTGAAGAAGATGATGAAAATGGGGTAGCTGCTGGAGAGACAGAAGAAGTCTGGGGAGGATTTTTTAAGGTAGTTGAGACAGTTACATGTTTTAGGCTCAGGTAAAGCAGTCAAATGAGATAGAATTTAAGAATGAACTAGAGAAGATGGATGAGGGAGAGTATAAAGGTCAGGAGGCAATAAGAAATAAGATTAAGAGATTGGTCAGGGTGTTGGAGGGATATTTAGGTGTTGGTGATCAGGGTGAAAGAGGAGAGAGCAAAGAAAGAGGAAAGTTGGAGCAGATGGCGAGTAGAATGAAAAGTTGGAGGATGGCTTATGGTTGATAGTGTCCAATCTTTTCTTTGAATAAATTTGCAAGAATTTGTGCTGAGGAGAGTCAGTGGGTTTGAGGAAATTATTGCAGGCGGAGAGGCGACAACAAGGGCGAAGTAGGTTTTTCTTGTCCCAACCCTGACTGGAATCTATCATTCTTCATTCTTGGGGCTGCATGAAGGGGGTATGCTAAGCTGTAGTGCTATCATAACTCTCATTACCTGCTCAGCACAAGTGCATTGGCCTAAAATTGGCAGATGTGGAGCTTCTGAGAGGTGGAGTTCCTTTACACTTCACCTTTTCAAGCAGCTCTGCAGCAAGCCGTGGTGGAGCTTTATTCTCTTTAGATTTTTGTGTGGAGATAAGCTTTTCTCTAGTGAGATCTGCTGCATGTTGCAGCACCCATGATTTTCCAAAAGTTATATGGTTAGGGAAGACCATGGACATTTTTATTTATATTGTGCTCTCGGGTGGGGAAAAAGTTATCTATCAGTGGCTAATGTTATTGTTTATAGAGGAACTAAATAGATATAGAATTAGCTGAGGGATTCTTTTGAACATGGATTCTGGTGAACTTGCTCTGTTACCTCTCTTTGGGGACCCTTAAGAATTCCCCCCAGTCTTTCTTAGGACAGTCACCACTGCTTGGGGTTAGGTTACTAGCTGAAAGCAGTTCAAATTAGACCTCAGTGTCCCCAGAATAAAGACCACTGCAGCAACACAAAAACTCATACTCATGTCTGACTCTTATGCCACACACGGAGCTCTTATTCAGCCCCAGATTGTTCTTCATGAAGCTGCTAGCAGGAGCTCAGTCTTCTGGCTCTTGCTTCCTTCTCCTTGTCAGTGCCCTTCCTGTTCTAAGGGAGAAGATAGCATTTATATTGCTCTTCTTTGGAGAGCTTCCCCTCAATTGGTTGGGAGAGAGGGGGGCCCTGACAAACCCTATAGTAAAGGGCTCCTGGTTCTTAGCCCTTAAAGGAACAGTGTCCTGGTTTTTCCTATTTTCAGGACCTCAGCATTGAGCACAGGCATGCCAGGTCCTTAGATGGCATCCTTAGCCACTGCGCCACAACAATGCACTGATTGGCTGTTCCTGACCAACAGCCTTAGTGCTAAAGGTCTGCAGGCACACACCAGCTACACCCCTGATTGGATGGTCAGGCAGCACTCTCATTGAGTGCCTGCAGTATATAAAGGCCCCAGCAGGAAGAGGAAACTATCTGAGCAACAGACCATTGCCTGTTGGTTGCTCTCTGCCTTGCCTTACTGCTGTGCCTGACCCAACATTGTTGCCATGTTGCTTCACATAACCGTACCTTGCCACCCCAACCCATTGACCTGGCCACTTGAATTGAATCTTCCAGCTACTGACCTGAGCAAGAACTCCAGTGATAGCCCAGGACTGCCTCCAATATGGACTGATCTGCCAGCTTCCTGATGGCTCGTGCATCCTTGACTACTGCTATGGATCATCCCCCTAGCCTGCCTTGGCCACCAAGCATTACACTCTTCCAACTATTAAGTCTCTGGGACTGCTTCCTCTCTTCCTGATACCAGGCCATTTGTTTATTCGAAGCTCCCTGGAATGGGTTCTTCTGACCCTCTCTGACATTAATGGCCAGTATACCCTTTTACAGGAAGAATTTAAACACTACTCTAGAGTGTCATAAACATAAACAGAAAAGCATTGTGTTAGAGCATGAGAATGAGAAAGTGAAACTGACACAAACCAGGGAAGTGAAACTTTCAGTCTATTATCAATATCAAAGCTGAGTAAAATGTAAAAAAGTAAATGGTACTCATTCCCTTTTAGTATTCTAAGACAGCAGTTTAATAACTATGGTTTGTAAAAAGAAAAGGAGTACTTGTGGCACCTTAGAGACTAACAAATTTATTAGAGCATAAGCTTTCGTGAGCTACAGCTCACTTCATCGGATGCATCCGATGAAGTGAGCTGTAGCTCACGAAAGCTTATGCTCTAATAAATTTGTTAGTCTCTAAGGTGCCACAAGTACTCCTTTTCTTTTTGCGAATACAGACTAACACGGCTGCTACTCTGAAAACTATGGTTTATGAATCACTGGCTGCAAGGTGCTTGTGCTCCTTGTTTCCAGTTTCTAAATTGCATTACAAGACAGCTAAAACATAGCAAATGATTTTCTAATATTACATGTCTATGTAACCAAATTGCTTTAGTTCCACAAGGATGCTATGCTAGAATGAACTAAAGGGGGAGGTGGTCTGCATAGTCATGAATGGCAGAGAGGTGATCTCTCAATTTAAAAGTGGTTCACATTTCGAACTAATTTGAAGATAGCAGATCCAAATTGTTATAAATGATAGCAGGCAAATATCTTATTATTTTGCCATAAATATGATTCTTATTTTATACAGAGGATGAAATGCCAAGAAAAATACTTATCTGATGAACTTATCATAATTGAAAATTAAGAGAAATAACCTATTATTTTTAATGTTAAAAATTAGATAGACGTGTATAATATTACAGCTGCAACCTTGCAGTCAGCTCCATTTGGTATTATTGCATTTAAACAGATTCATGGGCACAGTGTGCCAGTCTAGGAAGCAATTACAACTATTTGATTTTTATCAAAACATTTATATTTAATAATTATTTCTTTTACATTTAATTAACAACACATAAAAAGCTTGATATTTTAATAAAACATCAACATTTTGTACTACAATGCATTAGGTCCCCTTCAACTGCCAAGTAAACAGTGAATGTGTACTTTATGGCAACTGTTTGACATGTCAGTTGTTTAATCATTAGAGCTAGACAAATACTGCAAACTATTTTTCTGTGAATATTTGCTTGAATTTAATGCTCATGCCCCATTTTGTACTTACTTTCAACAAAGACTTGAGCAAATAGGCTTTATTTGTACAAATATTAATGGAGGATGAAATTCTATCCTGTGCAGAGGAGCAATGCAAAGTCCTATTTTGGTGCAAAAAGTGGTGTATATGCCTCTTGGGTTGGCTCTCTGCACAATGGTGGATTTCACCAGAAATATAAATATTCTGGACAAAGATACAGTGTGACCATGCTTTTCATGATTAGGACCACACACATGTAATCATTTTGTGTCAATAACTGTGGTGATGAGAGGTTTCAGAGTAGCAGCCGTGTTAGTCTGTATTCGCAAAAAGAAAAGGAGTACTTGTGGCACCTTAGAGACTAACAACTTTATTAGAGTATAAGATTTCGTGAGCTACAGCTCACTTCATCGGATGGTGATGAGAGAAATTTGAAGACCAATGAATACAGTAAACTAGGTATATTTCAGCTGGGAGGATACCCTATGCAATATACTAGGGGCAATTAAATGAACCAGACAAAGTTCTGATTGTACCTTTCTCAATTCTTCAAGTGACTTACATACACATGAAATAAAATTAAACTTGAGCTCAGTTTCCAGCCAATACATTTGACAGAAAGCTATTTTTTTACAAGTATGATGCCTTGGGAAAGATCTGTGTGTTTAGAAAAGAAAAAAAAATTAAAATGTTCTAAAATTCCCTAATCCTATTTATCTGCTATTATTCCCTAAGAAGGCTCAAAGCCCATTGAAAGTGCTATGCTCATCCAGGCAGGGAGAAGATATAACACCATCTGACTAATCTGACCAATCACAGTTAAACCATGATGTTCATATTTCTACTCTCCTAGTCTATCCTCATCCAAAACTGTTTGTATCAATCTGAAGAGAAATCAAGTATGGAAAAGTTGAGGTGAATAAATTCAAGAAAATCTGGATCTGCTCTTCGACATTCTGAAAGCATTAAAAGTGGTTAGGTTAGTTTAATACATTGTTAACTGTCAATTAGTCATCTCAGTCTAGTGATTACTAACAATTACATTAAATATTAAAGTTTTTTAAACAGGTGATGAGAGTTATAATATTAATTTCACAAATGTCCAACCACCACTTTTGTGTTAGATTCCCAAGAGGAGTGGTGGAAGACCCAACACTTAATTTAAACCCATGCTGGACAAAGTACTTAATGATGTATGGTCTGCTTTATAAAAGGAGAAAAGTTTTGGTAAATGGAGATAGTTACCATAAGATTCTGTTGTGTCTTGAAGCTACAGACAACAATAGGGGGCTGCGCAGAGTGAAATCAACTGAGGGAAAATAAAAGAAAATATTCACAAGAAAGACTTTAAAATTTCATACTTTTATCTATTGCCTTCCAATTTATGGTCCCTTGGGCAAACGGGCAGTTTTTCAAAACATGTATCATGTCTCTGACAGACTGGAACAGCTTGCAGTCTTTCCAGTCTAGTGGTTTAAATCTCTATTTTCGTGTGGGGGTATATATCTATATATCTATATCTATATTAAGTCATATTATTTAAGTCTTAGACTGGAGAGGGTTCTGATTTATCATGCATTTAGATGTTTAGCTAAAGTGTGACAGTGTTGCAAGCAAATTTTTTTCAGCAAATATGTCAATAACATTTACTGCAAATGTGCAGTAGCCAGTTGTTAACTTGTAATATCTTTGGCTCTGCAGTAAAAATTAATAAAACACCAAATGCAAATTGGCCATGTTATGAATGAACTGCTTGCTAAATTTCATTTTCTGCATCAAAGCAATTATATCAATGCAAACTCAATATCTGAAACACTTTTTTTTTAGTGCATGGGTAAAATTATCCAAACGGATTTTCCCACTAAAACATTCTTGTGTACATGGGGAAATTGACTGGCATAGCTATAGTGGAATAAACTATTCTACAGCAGAGGAATTATTCCAAAATAAAATCACTTTTATGCCAGAATAGAATGTCCACACAGGGATTTATTCTGACATAGCTATCACAGAATAGTTTATTCCGCTATAACTATCATGGTCAATATACATGTACAGACAAGCCCTTAGTTACAAAGAATATGGTTTTAAACTTTAACTGTTCATGCCAAGATATTGCCTAGAGCAGTGGTTCTCAAACTTTTTTTTCACAGACCACTTGAAAATTGCTGAAGGTCTCGGCAGACCACTTAATGATCTTTCCAAATGTTATTTGCACCATTAGCTAACTATTGTAAAGCGCTTTAGATAAAAGCACTATATATATATAAAAACTTAATAATAATTCACTTTTTTTGTTCTACAAATAAAAACACGCCACTCATATTTTCATATCAGTAATTTTACCTTTCCAATGCGATGGATGTGTCCTCTCTTCCCCACCGCGGCAGCCCCAGAGCTGGGAAGGAGAGGGGTCTCTCCCTCTCTCTCCCACTGCAGCAGCCCCTGAGCTGGGGCTGGGAAGGAGGTCCATCTTTACCTGGAAGCCGAAGCCTTGGAGCTGGGGAAAGTCACCTCTTTCTCCGGCCGCTGCAGCCCTGCATATCCCAAATTCCCCCCACACCCTCTTCTCACCACACTGCCCGCTCTCACCTACCTTCTGTTCCCTCCAAGGCCACACCTCACTTTACATGTGCATCTTCTCCAGGGTCCAGGCACCTAATTAGTGGAGCAATGCCTGCACGGCTCCACTAATTAGGTGGGTGGCCCTTCATTCTCTTGTGTGCAGCTGCCTAGGCACACACCTTAGAGAGAACTATCCACTGACCACCTGAATGGAACTCGCGCATCACTGGTGGTCCACGGAGCAGTTTGAGAACCTCTGGCCTACAGCATTTCTTTTAGCTTGCATTATAAACCTTTGAAGATAGGAGTTTATGGAGGAAATAAATGCTTAGATGATGATGTGCACTTAATGAGGCATGAATAGCACTGCTGCAAAATGGCAGCCAGGTGCTTCCAGTTGATTTCCATATGTGGTTCCATATATTGTATGTGTGGATATGATGGCTTCACACAATTAAGAAATAGAACTCCAAGGTATGGAGACTACTGAGAGAGTTCTTCTGTTGGGAATAAATCACAGAGAGTGAGAGTAAAGACTTTCAATTTCTTCAACTTCTCTGGGCCTTTAAAGGATTTGAAGCCTGTAGCAAATTCTGAGTTTCAAGGACCAACATGTGTTCCATATTTCATAGACCATTTTGCATTTTTGATCTATGATACTCCATATATATTTAAAAATAAGAGTTAACTCTTAACCATCAAATGATAGTTCTCAGCTTTTGGACTTATCTGAGCAAGAATCTCTAGGAAACCATGTATACTGGGAAAAAATCATGTAATGGATCTGCTTTTTAACCATGGAGGGAAACTGGTTCATCCCAAAACAGTATGAATACTATGTGCCTGGACAGTTGCTAAACTATTTTATGAAGCTTACCATTAGACTATTCTCTAAAATATGTTTTAAAGACCATTTAAAAATAGTTTGATCCCATCCACATTTGCCAGGCGAATGGTTGGCAACAACAAATTTAAACCATATTTTAAAATAGTTTCTTCTAAACATGAAGTTGGGGCTTCAGTGATACAGTTGGAGATTACAGTTCTGGCCGTTCCAGCTCTGATGGTAGGAGAAATGGAGCTCCATAGACTTGATGATTCTGTTCTATTTTACACAAGTTCCTAAACCACCCTCACCACTGTGCTATCTGAGCACCTCTCAAAAGTGTTTTAAGTGATATTACTAACATCTATCAGAAGTAGAACTCTCTCTCCTTTGTGTCCCTGGGGGGATAGTTACATGAGATTAAAAATATATGTATACATGTTTATTTCATGTCTGCTGTGCTCTGTTTTTAATATTTGAAAGCAAGGTCAAAGAGGTGCACTTTGTATTTGAAAATAAAAAGGTTTAAGTTTGTGGTGGCAAATTAGGGTAAATAACAATACTTTGCATTTATATAGGACTTTTCATCCATAGATCTCATCATGATTTAGTTAAATAGAGATGGATTTAGCTAAACAGAGTCATAGTCTTTCACCCTCCAAGCCTGGAAATATTTCAGCAATTGTCTGAAAGACAAAAATGTCAAGGATGCCATTGCCCCAGAGTAGGGTTGAGAAGGGCTGGTGACAACATGTAACAAATTATAAATGGTATTTAATGTGTTTTAAAATAGAGTGGGTCAGCTCAATGGAGCTAATCATGGAGTAAAGGTGCTACTGAGTCTGAGTAAGGGTATCAGATTCTGGTCTAGGATGACTGTATTTTCATTGTCAAATCATCATCTTTGTACCACATCACTCTTCATTTGTCCTACAGTTTAGGAACTTAAGTTCCACGTTTGGAAGATATCCGTTGAGTGATGCTCTGATCATACAGTCTTTGCTCTTGAGAGCAGTCCCATTGTGTGAGTAGAACTGCAGAACTGGGCCCTTAAAGAGGTGTGTTGGTTGAAGGCTGTAGTTGAAATTTTACTCTCTTCTACCTTTTGGACAAATTTTTTGGAAAGACAATTGTCCGCATAAGCTGGCGGCTTCTGCATCCATTCTGTTGAAATTCTGTCACAAAGGGCTTTAAAATATTGTCAAAATATTTTCTAGCTTTCCCCAAACCTTGGTAAGGTAGGTAAGGAAACAAAGATAGGGAAACAAAGGCAGAATTTTTAAATAACTCAAGCAAGGTTACAGAGAGAGTCAATGTCAGAACTGGATTAGAATGCAGGAATCTCTTCTCAGTCTTGTGTTTAGTTCACTGTGCTATTGGGATACCATTCCAAGTCCTTGGAGGTCAGAGTGTCTTCTCAGCAAAGCAACCTGCTCAGCTGCAAACAGGTGACTCTGAGGGAGCTTGCAGAAGCCTTAGGGTCACCAGTGGCCGGCTAGAACCTAAGGGCCATCACTGCTACTACTGGCACAAACTGATCCAGGCTTCTCCTGAACATCAAGTCTGGGTTTCCATTGAGTCCAAAGGACAAGTACGAACTCTTGCCAGTAGTAGGGATTATAAATAGCTTTTTATTCCTTGGTTAAATCAGTGACAAACTTCCAATATTAATGATCTGTTTACATTTCCAAGAACATCTTCACAAGGAATTGTGCTAGAAACTAACACTTTTTTGTTATTTAAACATGAAATTAGTCTTATTATTTCTAAGTTACCCAAATTATGAGGATCAGTGGGATTTATGGGGCCATGAGGCCAGGTTAATTGACTTAAATAGAGCGAGCCCTTCTCTTTTTGAGTGTGTATGTGACTACATAGCATACTTCTTTGGCTTTTAAATCAATAGCTCTTTTAGTTTGATGCAAAATCTACCATGCAACTTGCTCTTTAGCAGTTCCTTCTTTCTCTTGTCTCCCCCTCTCTCTTAGTATAATAGCTTGGTTAGTGTAAGCACTCAAACCTCCTGTGGGAATCTGTCTGTAACAACAGACTCCCTTTGCATACATTCTTCCTTTCATTTCCCCATCTGAAATTGAATGATATATTTTTTCCTCAAAATCTTCTGATGTTGTTCTTTGAGACCCAGTTTGTCAAAATCAAACATTAGTAAAGATTTTGACTAGTACAATTGTGTTTTTAGGTGTTTACTAGCCTTGGCAAACAAATGCATCCAGTGAAGTGAGCTTTAGCTCACGAAAGCTTATGCTCAAATACATTTGTAGTCTCTAAGGTGCCACAAGTCCTCCTTTTCTTTTTCCGAAAAAAAGACAGAAATCAAGTGTACTGATCAACACAAGTATACACTTGTACAATATCTGAAAGGCAAATAATTATGTTGTTGCTATAGTGGCAAGTGTTTTCAATTCCTTTTGTGTTAATCAACTTAATTCCATCTGCAAAGGCTGAGAATCAGTAATTTAATGGTATATATTGCTATTGTTAGAATCTAGATGAGGATAAAAAAGAAACTGCAAAGAAAATGTATGATCAGGTATTGTAGAAGATACTGATACGTGTCTTTAATATAGCCTTAGCATTCTCTGTGAGATGTGTGATATGAGAGTTATGAGCCAGTTCCTGGAACACTTCCTCACATAAGTAATCCTAAAGTGAATAGTCCCATCAAAGTCATGGTCAGGATAGTCACAGTAGAGAGGATTGAGCCCTAATTTAGTTGTTCTGTTATAAAAGTTTGCTTAACAGCTATAATTATATTGGGCCAGATTCAGATACCCTTACTCACATTAAGTAGCACAATACTCACTGGAAATTGTTAGAGCTGCTCAAAGAAGAGAAAGCTATTCCATAGGAGTAAGGGTATCAGAATCTCACCCATAATGAACACACCTTCAAACATTGCACAAATAAGGCCAAATTCTCAACTGGCATAGTTCCATTCCAGTCAATGGAGGTGTGCCAATTTACATGGGCTGAACATCTGGCCCTATAGAGTCAGAGAAATTAGATACCGAAATGACTATGGAAGTGTCTAGAATGCAATCACTGGGTGTATTGCAGATCAAACTGACATACTCAAATTAGTTTTAATCTAGTCACCTCAGGTCCCACAACAGTGAAGTGGCTTCAGTGAAGCAATATGAGCTTCAGAGTCAACTGTCTGAACCCACCTGGAAACCTGGGTTATTACTCACAGGGCTAGCCCAGGCTGAAGCCTGGTGCTGCCACAGCTTCACTGTTCCTGGATCTGAGGTAACTAGATGGAAGCTAGCTCAGGTATGTCTACACAAGCTGCAATCACACCCTCTGATTGTAGTCTAAAAATATCCTGAAATTATAAAGTCATATTGTCTATAATTGCCACTGCAGGATTATTTTCTACAGAATATTATTCAGTCTAGTTTGCTCAACTGATGAGATTTCTATCACTTCCTTTGGAAAACTATTTCAAAGTTTAATAGACCTCACAATTACAAAATGTTTCTTAGAGGTGTATGAATGTTTCTTCATGTAATTTTTCCTTTGTTCAATTTTGTTTCTTGATACCTGGCTAAGATCTTTGTTCTACCGTAAACAATGCCTATCTATCATTGACATAGCTAGCCTTAGGTTTTAGCTCTGATGGACTAAACTAGTTTTAGTCTGTGAGCAAGTTAAGTCTAGATCTGAGGTCAGATGAACAGTATTATTGGTGAAATCAGTATTGGATGTCAGAACTTTTTTTGGCATTTGAAATATATTGCTTACATAGTTGGTCCAAATCCTCCCTCACAAACTCAGATTTGTGAAGAGAGTGGCATTTTATCTTATAGAAAAATGAAAATAAAACTAAACATATAGGAGCAAGTAGGGTGACCAGATGTCCCGATTTTATAGGGACAGTCCCGATATTTGGGGCTTTTTCTTATATAGGCACCCATTACCTCCCACCCCTGTCCTGATTTTTCACACTTGCTATCTGGTCACCCTAGGATCAAGTGAGTATCAGGCAACTAATTATACTACATGTACATCAGACATTATCATAGTCCTGAGCTATAGCTTGCTATAATAAAATAATAATAATAAAATATAATAAAATAAATATAATAAAATATAATAAAATAAAATAATAACCCTGTTACTTTAATTCAGCTGATATAAAATTAATGGTGACCCAATTTTGTAAGTGTTGTATGGCTATCCTGGAGAATGTGGACTAGTGTGCCATCTCTATTTAAGTCAATCATCAATACATAAAAAAAAAACAAAGAATATTACAAAGTTCGTGACTCAAGGGATAGGATGGTGATGATACAATGGGTTAGTGCATCAATACTTCTGGAGATGTAGGTTCAATTGCAGATTAGGTCAAAAGGGAAATATGTTTCTAACCCTTTCTGGCCCCCAGAGTAGGTATGTCTGCATCAAAGGTAATAAACAATGCACAGGACTCTCATTACCTGCTAAAAAAGGATGAGTCTGGAATAACGGAGATGTTACAGGTTAGTTTGGAGGTGCATGGTAAGACTGAAAGGAACTTTTACATTTCCGGTCCATAGTATAAGTGGTTCTTCTTAATTCAATTTGTTTAACTTTCATGAGCACTGAAATTGCTTGAAACTTACAAAACAAGTAATAATGAAAGCACAGTACAATATGAGGTACATTGTATTAAGTAGCTTGTGGGAGGTCTGCATACAAATCCCGTTAACAAATAACAAAGAAAACAATTTAACATTAAAGTTCAAGTTCAAGTTCAAAACAACTGAAATAAAATTCAATAAAATTCAATAAACAAAGTACCCGATTGAACAGTGTATTCAATTTATAGGGGGTTTGCATATTATGAAAAAGGTCTGAATTGCCTGCTCCAACCTACAAGACCCATCAACTATGGGTCTTTCACATTTGAAGAAACAAAGAGAGCGCTTATTATAGAGCACTAAGCAATGTTCAGCCAATCAACTCTCTTAAGTGGCTAAACATTCTAAACCCTGTAATTTTGTATCTAGAGTGCCTTGCACAATGCAGAACCATTTGTGGGACTGTTCCATGTTATTTGGTATGTAATTCATCTGAATTGCTCTCAAGACCCTCCATAATATGAACTATCCCAGTTGACACCATGTACATTTATAGTTAGAGATGCTCATGAACAGAAGTTTGGTAGTGGGTGAATGTGCATGTTTTATTTGTAATACTGATCTCTCAAGGCATCTTTCCTTACCCTAATGGCAAAGGAACATATTTCATTCAACAAGGGGGGAAAACTGATTAATCATTTATGTGAACCTAAACTGATATAAATTGCAAAGGAACATATTTCTCACCAATGTACTCAACAGTCAGTTATGTCAATTTCCTACAGCAATTAAACATTACAATCTATTTTGCAAGATATACACAATAGTATTTGCCATTAACATACAATAGGATGCACATCACATAGAAAGGAACGTACTGTATTGATTTTGCCACAACTAACAACTGTACTGCATTGTGTCACTTTACCATCATGAGATTGTGCCTTCTTAATGTTATATCTAATAATTGATTTCACCTGCTAGAGGCATTTTAGAAACTATACTCTGGGTAAATCAATTAATTTTGAGTGTATTTTAAACTTTTAGCAGCCAAATGTATCATAGCTAGATTTGTCATCTAGAATAGCCCAACCTGAATGGAAGTTGTTCACACAAATTTTCTTAAGTTTTATTTTATGTGCCTTAATTCCTCGCTATGCCAACTCTCTACCTATTTTTGGGAGGTTCTAGATTAGTCACATGATATGACACTTGTGGGTTTCCACCAGCATTAGAGTTTCTTTTCATCTGAGTGGGGGCATGAAAAGAGATGTGAAATATATGTCTATATTTTTGGCTCTTTAATGGATTCTCAAGGTTTTTTATATCTAGTCAATTAAATCTTAGAGTAGTGATAACCTTGAAAGAAAGCCAATGAGAAAAGCTTTTATGCTAGTAAACTACAACTGAATTCTTCCCCTGCCTACCTCTCCCCAAAAACATCTTTCATTTGATTTCAGAGATGGAACTAGGGCTGTATAGAATTTAGCAGCTTCACTTCACTTACATCATTTTGTTTCTGGTTTTGTTTCACCCTCTGAGTTTTGGAATCAAAAGTACCCCAAAACTCAAATTGGAACTAAGCCAACATCACCAATTTTTGCCTTGTTTGGTTGTCAAAATTGTATGAATCACTTAGCTTTAATGGTTCCCACCTGAAACCACAAACTGGACCAAGTTTGTGCAAAACCAAGTGTAAGTTTGCTTGAAATTCAGCTCAAGGTCATTGAAAGGTTTTCAAATTTCTGAGTTTCACATTTTCTGGAAGTTTCAAACAGTTTGGTTTATATTCCTAGAAGATTAAAGATTAAGAATTTAAAGTTCAAAACTCTAAAAAAAATTGTTAATGATACAGAAATAAAAATGTTCTCTGTTTTTCTTTCTATAAATTTAGTAATAGGTTATCAGTAAGACAAGCTTCAGAGATATTTTAGATCCACGTACCTTCATAGCGGTCAATAGTCCTCATCAGAGTCCAATGTTACTTTCATCCCAAATTAATCAGGTATTTTTCACTTTTATTATTGCAATTTACAATACCAATTCAGGGCTTCTGGCACTGAAGTTATAGAGAATATAATTTATTCTATGGGCATTAACTCTACATCATTTTGATTGCTTTTGCTGCTGATCCTCCACTACATCTTATTTGGTGCCATAGCTTTGAGATTCCATTGACATTACTCTGGAATGTCATGATGTACTTGATGTGTTGGGATCACTGGAGGTGTATTTCTACTTGGCACATTAGGTAGCAGTTGAATCTTGAATGCCTGCTGTATAATAATCTGCCTATTTCATCTATCTAACAAACCTAGCTCTGTCTAATCTATCTAGATACATATACCATGCTTGTTGCCATAGTCACTAAACCAAACATTCAGTAACCTATGTAAAATTACATTTGTCACTTTTGTTGAGAATCTTATCAAAGGGTATGTCTACACTTCAATTAAAATCCTGTAGCTAGCTGACTTGGGCTCGTGGGGCTTGGGTTAAGGGGCTATTTAATTGTCATGTAGATGTTCAGGTCTAGGCTGGAGCCCAGGCTCTAGGACTCTGTGTGGTGGGAAGGTCCTAGAGCTCAGGCTTCAGCCCAAGTCAGAATGTCTACACTGCAATTAAACAGCCCCTTAGCCCAAGCTCCTTAGTCCAAGCAAGCTGGCACAGGCCAGCTGTGGGTGTCTAACTGCAGTGTAGACATAACAAAGAGGCCAAGGACTGAATGGGCATGAAAAGTGAATTTACCCGTTGAGCCTCAAAACCTGAGTTGAGACATATTTATTTCTAATCAAGTTAAAATCCATTAACAATGTCTTCATGACATGATTTGATACAATCTCTCAATAGGGAAAAGCAAAGTAGTTTGGGAAAAATGAGGACTCTGGTTCAATAAATCATCTCCCATACTAAACCTGAAACTTTTCTAAGACTTTGATTAGTTTGGGTAGGGGATAACAACCATAGGCTCACTAAATTTGTTGCTAGAGTTCTGAGCCTATCAACTTGCTATTTTTAGAAGAGCAACTGTAAGTTGATGTTATTTGAAATAAACACATTATCCAGAGTCAGCCACTCCATTTTTCACCAAAAATTTATGAGAATTTTACACCTGGTTTAAATATGGCATGAACACATGTTTCTGTGTATAGCCTAGAGCCCATGGGTGCATGATTATTCCCAGAGCTGGGTAAATGTTGTAAGAAATGTATAGTGAATAATCATTTACATTTTTTAAGGAATTCATTTTGACTTTGTCCATGTCCTTTTTAAAATTCACTTTCCATCAATATCCACCCTAGCAAACAACTTTATTGACAGGAATGTTTACCAAAACAGAGAATTTTAAGTGAAAATTGCAGAATATTTGCTGGAATTAAATTTTAAATTGATAATCATGAGTATATGCATGAGAGACCTGAGACTAAGCATTGCACTCATTGAATCAAGGAGCAGAAACTTAGCATATGACCTTTTTGTCCAATCAAAACAGCTTGAATTATGAACATTAAATGCTCACAATAAGCTGTTAGATAATGAGCCTCACACTAAGAATTAGCAAAATTAGATGGCAAATCATTTGAAATAACAAATAGATTACAGTGAATCATGATCTGTTTGTGGAAAATTCACAATGACTATGCTAATAATTTTAAATTTACATAGTGCCTTTCATGTGAATAGATCCTAATATGTACATCTCAACATCTGACAAAGGCAGAGTATGGCAAAATCTGGAAAAAATAATGTTTAATGCCACTTTGCTAATGTGCAAAAAATGATGTCTTTTTTTTCAAACTGTATTAATGTATTTAATTACTGTGAATAAAATAATCGGATGCCTTTTGTTTCTTCTTCTCCGTTCCCTGTTTCTTTCCTTTCATATATTTTTGTTCAATGTATTTGTTTTCCCTACATTTTTAAATTTCTTTCTTTTCTCCCTACCTTTCTTCCTCTTTCTGTATTTTACACTACTTCTTTTAATTTGTATTTTTGCGGTATAAATATTTTCTTGTCTTTACCTTCTGTTTCTCTTCCATCTGTCATAGCAAACCTCTGCTAGTGCATGCAGTCTGTCTCTTCCTATTGGATTTTCTCCCTCCAAACCAGGAAAACAAGCATTTTTTCTTTCCCTCTTCCTCTTTCCTTCTTCTTTTATTTTCAAATTTATAATTTTTATTAATTTTTCTAAATACAACAAATAGACCAAAATACCAGATTCATAATCATTCCCAAAGTAAATAAAGAGGGTTAGGATAAAGGGAAGAGAGGGGAAGCAACATATCTATCATCAGGATCTATGTTAATCTCAGACCTCTACTGCCCATTCTGTTTTTTCCCTCCTGTCCTCTGCATCTAATCTATCGTGTACTTATGTGGCTTTCATCAACATATTATCTTCCCATCTCCTATTCCTTCACCTGACTCCACACTCCTCTGAATTTCTCCTCTTTTGTTTACTTACTATGTTAACAATAATACATGTATGAATGCTATATATACCTTACATACTGAATGTATGAGAGATCATATATTGACAAAGCCCTTGCTGGGATGATTTAGTTGGGGTTGGTCCTGCTTTGAGCAGGGGGTTAGACTAGACAAGTTTGTGAGGTGTCTTCCAACCTTAATCTTCTATGATTCTATAATCTGCAGGCGTGGTTCCCTTTAATTACAGCGCACAGATATACCATATGCGATATACAAAAACCATGTGGCATACTATCTATGTACATAGAATATCAGGGTTGGAAGGGACCTCAGGAGGTCATCTAGTCCAACCCCCTGCTCAAAGCAGGACCAAGCCCCAATTTTTGCCCCAGATACCTAAATGGCCCCCTCAAGGATTGAACTCAGAACCCTGGGTTTAGCAAGCCAATACTCAAACCACTGAGCTATCCCTCCCCCCACTAATGAAACACCCATGCCTTTTCCACAAGGACAGGCCCTAGAGTTATCCTAATCCTGAACCCTCAAGGCTCCAAAGTCATGATTGGTACTACTCCTTGCTTTTCTCCCTTTTTGTGTTACCCCTTTGACTCTTCCGCCCTATACACAGGTTTACTTCTCTCTGTTTGTCTCACTCTCAACCCCAAAGTTACCTCTGTCTTTATCTCATTAAAATAAGCTTATTAATCAAGTGATCAAGACCATCATTTTTACATAAGAAAACACTGAGGTCAGTGGAAGGTATACAAATAAAGGGACGGCAGAAATGGAGCCAGTGTTGTAAGTCTTTTTCCATATATTACCTTGATAAATATATTTACTGATGTATCTTTTTGATTTTTGTTTGGTTTGTGTAAGGATCTTTTTCTAATTAATGTGTCCTTTTTTTTAACCTTTCAGATAGTTGCTGTAGTCCCTCTTCCTCTCTCATTTCTCATTCCTGGGGATTGGTGGAGCACAGCAGCCATTCCAGCAGGTGCTCATGTGGTTCCAGGGCCACATACCTGGTGGCTCTTTGTTGTGTGTAGAGATGGTTGGGCCCTAGATGTTGATTTGTTTGCATCAGTATCTGGACAGAATGCAGCCGCATTGCTCATGCTCCAGATTACCATGATTGCTCATGTTCCAGATTACCAAAAATAATTTACTGATTTTTCTCCTTCCTTTGTGAGGAATTTTTTTTGACTTTTATTTTGATTTTTATTTTGCCCTTTTAGCTTCTAAATGGTTGGAAGAGATAAGGAAGTCTTTTGTCACTGAACCATAGCCCCCTTGTGACAGGGTAAAACAGTCAGAAAAAAATTCCCTATCATGTGTCCTTCCAGTGGTGGAAAAGCTCTGGAAACTGCAGCCTATAAATTTACCAGAGCATTTGCTTTGTCTTGGTGTTATTCATGTGTTTTTTGTTTCATCAATAAATTCTGGCCTGATACAAGGACTGAAACAGACTTGGGTGAAGCATGGTTTCTTTCCTAGGCTGGTGAGATAGCCCACAAGCTTAGCTCTCCTCGCTGTTTGCTCAAGCTGCAGGCTTTCTTATCTGTTGGTTCGAAAATCACTGGTCTTGTTTGCCTGTTTTCTCTGGAGTGGCCAGGCAAACACTAAAACCTCTCCAACGCATCATCAAGGATCTACAACCTATCCTGAAGGACGACCCATCACTCTCACAGATCTTGGGAGACAGGCCAATCCTTGCTTACAGACAGCCCCCCAATCTGAAGCAAATACTCACCAGCAACCACACACCACACAACAGAACCACTAACCCAGGAACCTATCCTTGCAACAAAGCCCGTTGCCAACTCTGTCCACATATCTATTCAGGGGACACCATCATAGGGCCTAATCACATCAACCACACTATCAGAGGCTCGTTCACCTGCGCATCTACCAATGTGATCTATGCCATCATGTGCCAGCAATGCCTCTCTGCCATGTACATTAGTCAAACTGGACAGTCTCTATGTAAAAGAATAAATGGACAAAAATCAGACGTCAAGAATTATAACATTCAAAAACCAGTTGGAGAACACTTCAATCTCTCCGGTCACTTGATTACAGACCTGAGGGTGGCTATTCTTCAAAAAAAAAACTTCAAAAACAGACTCCAACGAGAGACTGCTGAATTGGAATTAATTTGCAAACTGGATACAATTAACTTAGGCTTGAATAGAGACTGGGAATGGATGAGTCATTACACAAAGTAAAACTATTTCCCCATGTTATTTCTCCCCCCCACCCCACCCCCCACTGTTCCTCAGATATTCTTGTTAACTGTTGGAAATAGCCTACCTTGCTTGTCACCATGAAAGGTTTTCCTCCTTTTCCCCCCGCTGCTGGTGATGGCTTATCTTAAGTGATCACTCTCCTTACAGTGTGTATGATAAACCCATTGTTTCATGTTCTCTGTGTGTGTATATCAATTTCCCCTCTGTATTTTCCACCAAATGCATCTGATGAAGTGAGCTGTAGCTCACGAAAGCTTATGCTCAAATAAATTTATTAGTCTCTAAGGTGTCACAAGTACTCCTTTTCTTTTTGCGAATACAGACTAACACGGCTGCTACTCTGAAGCAAACATTTCTGTTGGTCATTTACCAGTTTGCATGTAAATGTGCTCAGTTGGTTTGTTTATTCAAACAAATAAAATCTCCTCTTAAACATTCATGGAGGAGACATGTTTGTCCCCTGAATCCTCTTTCCAAATTTAAGTTTCCCCCCTCCCAAAATGGTTACCTCCAACCATCAGTCAGCAATAGTTAATATGTTTCCACAATGCATCCAGCTATAGTGGTGACTATGTTGATTTATTTTCTATTATATGTGAGAGGAAGTAAAAGGCTTGAACTTTCCAGACATATACATATAGGAAGGGCAAAAATACTGAAGTGTGCAATGTCATGTATCAATTTGGGTCTGGAAACCTAAAATAATTGGACCAACCTGAGTCAGGGGACAGTCACGATTGTTGAAAGAGTATTGGAGTCCAAACGGCTGTGCATAGTAAGAAAAGGAAGGTTCGATTTGTGGATGCTGAGTTATGATTGTGGGTTGTGAATAATTCTTCCCATATTTTCCTCATTGTCACTGAATATGTAAGGCTACACTGACACTTTAGTTTCAGCCTTGGGCAGTGAATAGATACTTTGCCTCATGAAGAGCACTAGTAAATAACTGTGACTCAGGAACAATTCCTACCCTGCTCCCCTCTTGCTCTGGGAGGGTTGAAAGGAGTGACAGCTTGTCTACACTACAGATTATGTTGATATAATTTATGTCACCCAGGGGTGTGAATAAGCCACCTCCTGTGTGACATAAGTTACACCGACCTAAGTGCCTGTGTGGACAGTGTTATGTTGACTGGAGAGCATCTCCTGCTGACATAGCTACCACCTCTGGTTTTATTATGCTAACAGAAAAGCTTTCTCCCATCGGCATAGAGCGTCTTCACCAGACACACTATAGTGGTGCACCTGCATCAGTGCAGCTACGTCGCTGTAGTGCTTTTAGTGTAGACTAGTCCTGAGTTACTTCATCCATTTTCAGAATTCAGTTTACTTCCCCACTCATGCTGAGCCAGCTCTACTGACCAGCATGTAGGGTCAGTGCTGTGGCTCCACCTCTCCAAGATCACTTTTTTGCAGGCAGGAGTAGCAGGGCAGAATCCCTACTCTCCTTCCCCTGTGCCTGAAGCTGCAATGTAGGCAGCCCTAATGTGGTTGTATGGAGTTGGAAAGGGGGACTTTCATTCCCATGACACCCCGATGGAGCTGTGTTAGGGCTAGAGACAATCTAGCCCATAAAGATTTTTAAAGCATTTGCTTGAATGTTGTTCAAGCCCTGTGAGCCAGATTTTTCTTGTAGCTTAGAGGTGTTATGGGATGAGTTGCACAGGAATTATATTTGCTTGAAGTAGCAATGGTCTGGGGAAATTTGTATGGAGATTTAAGAATACAGTCCTTCACTTGCGTAATGCAAAGACCTGTGAGTCATGCGGATGACATTTTGAGTGTAGCTCAGTGAAGGGAGATAATTTCCCATACAGGATAATGTCCCTGGGGATTAGTACCCTGGGGAACACCACTGGTCACAGAAAAATGTTATTTATTCATTTTGATTTTGGGATTAAGCCAGAGAGCTGCTAAGGGGCTACTGGGAATCTGTAATACTTCCCTTTGGCAAATAACATATTGTTTTATATTAGAGGATAAGTGGACCCAAAAGGTACTTTATATAAGATTGACAGCCCAGTAAATCATAAGTAAATGTTTAATACATGACATGAACTAAAGTAATAGTCAAAGATTATGGAGTAATGCAAATGCCATGTTAAAATACAAATGGGGTAGGTCATAATATAATTATATTACATAGTTTTGTATCATACAAACAATACATTAAAATATTTTTCAAGGAAAGATTTACAGTGCTGCTGTGGGACAGGATATAGTTTAAGATTGTATCAATGATAACATGCATGTTTTATGTCAAGAATGGTAGTTGACTTTGCATGAATTACTGGGTTTTCTTTGGATAAAGTGATCTTTGTCCTCTAAGTGCTTGTACAGTACTCTATATTTTTTCAGTGAAAATAATTATTAAGCATAAGACCTTTACTAAGGGTGTTCTTGCTTATTCAGGAGAACTTCCTGTAAGTGGAGTTTTACCAGAGTAAGGACAACAGAAGCAGCACCAACGATGTTGGGATTCCCTCGGAGACCTCGTTTCACTCAGCATCCCAAGAATTTAGTTTGACCAAGACTCCATCACTCAGGTATCTTTATTTGACACATTGCACACAGCAATGCTATGCTGAGTTGATCAGACTCAAATGTAGGGGGTGGATGCAAGGTACATCACAGATCTTAAATTACACAGCAGACCTCTTCCTTTATACACATTTACACATTACATTGCATTTAATATACATTGCATCACATGTTTTGGAATTGGCTTGGTTACTTTGTAGGAACCGATCCCTGTACAGCATAATCTGTTCATTCACCGTTCATGCACAATTTACACTTTACATTACTTTATGTTCCTGACATATCTTGTCCTTTGTTATCTTATCCATTGTAAACGGTTCCCTGGGTGTTCCCCCTTATCTTAGCTAGTACAGACATTCTGTTTCCAGTCTGCTGATCCATTTACCTCTTTAATCCTGTCTCCCAAGAAATGAGGCCTCACCCATGTGTCAAGCCAGGCCAACAAAGTGTAGCGACAGCAATGGCCCTTATCATGAGATAGAAAAACTGCACTTTTATGAAAATATTTCTTAACCAGTTCTCTATTATCCTACCTGCTGTCTATGGTAGGTAAAGCCTATCAGCCCCATTTTATATAAGGAAAAAAAGCTAGAGTGAAAAGGATTTGCTCCTGTGAAACTACAAGAAACGTTGGCGATAGAATATTCTTTCACAAAATGAAAGCACGGTTTAGGGCTCTAGTACAGCCACCATGTGTCTGTCTTCTGCTAGCTCTGATTGTGGTGGAGGTGATGAAATAGAATAAATGGCCTGCTGCTAGAATATTCCCTTGGTTTTGGGACCATGTGGATTTGTCTATGTAGACCCACTTGCAAGTGCTTTTAATTTCCCTACCTAATTCTGCATGCCTTGCAGAGACACATCACACTTGCCTTCTCTGTGCCACCCATTGTAGTGAAGTTCCCTGCATTTTTTTTCTTCTTTGGCCAACAGTACAGCAGAGGAACTATTGTGTTTGATATTCTGAGTCATATGCAGGAGCAGGATTTGGAACTTTGTGCACAAAGGTTGGGTCAGTTCCCAGGGAGGTTGCATGCCATGTGGATTTTGAACCCTCAATGCATTTCCTGCTCTTGGGGCGTATAGAAAGATATAACTGAAGTATGTTGATTCTGTGGCTTTCTTTGGGTGTGTGTTCAGCTAAGTTTCTTCAGTTGATGGTTGATTGCCTGATAGAAAGAGTTGCTTGCCACTGTTTCATGATACTGTGTTCTCCAGGCACTGTTGTCCTCCCTGTTTCTAATTTCAGTGCCACATCCAGCCTCACTTTGGTCAGCCATGACACTTCAACAGTCTTCTCATGGGGCATCTAGTTCTAGCTGACAGACCCAATTACCCCATCAACACCTGAAAACAGATGGAATACTACCGATGGAGACACTATGGTGAATGGTCTCAAAAGTGTGGACATGTGCAAATATCCATTTGAGTGGGAGATGGGTCCCCAGGGGATTTTCAAAGTTGAAGTTTGTTTGCACCTTAGTTGCCTGAGTACAAAGTACTCAGTGGGATTTTCCAAAGGGCATATGCTAATTTCCTAGGTGTCCAAGGCAAAGATAAAATGCCCATTGGATATATATTAGAATATGCTAATAAACGTTAATGAAGTTTTTGGTGTCCCCCTCACAGAATATAAAAAATAGCTAGCAGAATTACTTCTTTAGTTCAAAACTTGGAGGCCAATTATCTGGAGCTAAACGATCTAGATGAATATTGGGCTCAATTACAAAGCAAAACCTTCCTAGGCTTCAAGCCTCCATGAAAGATGTGGGCCCCTAAACACTAAAGCCAAAATTCCAGAAGCTTGATTAATAGATTCATAGATTCCAACACCAGAAGGGCTCCTGTGATCATCTAGTCTGACCTCCTGTATAACACAGGCCATAGAACTTCTCCAAAATAATTCCTAGAGCAGATCCTTTTAAAAAAAAATCCAATCTTTGATTGAATGCAGCACCACCCTTGATAAATTGTTCCAATAGTTAATTACCCTCACAGTTAAAAATTTACACCTTGAGGTGGCAAAAATAGCCACTTGAACATCGTCTAGATTTCAAACCAATGATATACTGCTGAATGGTCACTTTGTCATCAATATATTTCAAGAAGAACCCCATAATAAAAAATGCAAGATAAGTGTTTCTTTCTGCTAAACTTTTTATTTTGGGGCAACAAAGAGTGTAACTTCAAGAGTTAGTCATATCCAGATCAGACTAGGATTGTTTGTTAGCAATAAAACATGCTTCCTACTGCCTAATATGAACGAGAAAGTTATCTGTGCATATAAAAAACTCAAATCAAAATAAATAATAAATTAAACTAAGATAAAATATCACTGATTAGGTTGGGGGGGAGGTTTTGTTTTATTTTGCCTTCTTTTTGCTGATTGAGTTGAAACAGACTTATCTTTGAGGGAGAAACACATGCAAACCAAGGACTTATCTTCCTTTTCCCTCCTGCTGTTCTGTGACCATGTTTCTGTTTGGTTCAACTTCTATCTACAAAGCTACTTTTAACACCTCAGTGCTAAGTACTATCATCTCTCCAGGGCATCCAGCCAGGCAAACTCTCCCCTCCCTCCCCTCACACACCTAAATAGGAACAAATGCTGAGCTGACAGGGTGGGAGGGATTCCGATCTAGTTACATAGGATCTATTTCTCTCAAACATATCTTTGCAAACAACCACCAAACCATTGCATTTATGGAGGGTATTTAGAGCCTGTAAGTACTAATAGCCATTATGTGGACAACGTACCCCCATATCTCAATGTCTGTACTTTGACCCGTTAAACTTTTACCCCCAATCGGGGAGATTGCAGATTATGTATTCCTTACGCCACCGGCTCCTAAACTGAACTTTGCACCCCTTGATAATCTGTACCTTATTCCCTGATAACCAGAAATTTCTATGCCTAAACTCTGTACCGTTTTTTTTTTTTACTTCAACATTATCTTAATAAAATTATTATACCTAACGGCTACCTTATTTTCAGATCTTTGCAATGTCATTTAAAATGTTTAGGAGAAAAACAATTTATTGGTGATTCCACTCTCTTGGTAAGACTATATTGAGAAGCTGAGTACTATAAAAATATATAGCAGGCTAAGTGTGGGGTTATATAACCAGACATCCCAACTGGAATATCATGGGCCAGGATCTTTTTTATTGTTATTACCATCTGTCCTGACAAATTCTGATGAGATGCTATCTTCATGCTACAGTCTCTAGCAGAAAACCCCCAACACTTTTTTGTGTGTGTGTGGTATGTGTGGTAAATTTCTCCAGGCATTTGGTTCACATATGTCTTGTAAATAGTATCTTACCCTGCCTTTTTTTCTGGTTCCTGACATACTTAACTGTGCTGTCTTTTCATCATTGGGATGGAGCATCTGCTCTCTGAACTGATAGTGACTTTTTCAACTGAAAATCAGGATATAGAATACAGTGTTGGGAAGTGTTTCTATTTATCCTGCTGTGCTACATAAGGAGTGGTAGTAGCAGAAGAGTATTTCTTGCTTATGAGAACTCTGTAGTGTTTTTAATACCCAAAAGAGTTAAATATTTTGACTGGGATTTCAGTATAAAGTGCCATTTTAATGAAACTGCCATTGTACTTCCTAGCTGGAGACCCAGAGCCAGATCCTTGTCCCTACTTTTTGTACTGCTCTGGTAGCAAAGGCCAAGGGATAAAGGGGAAAGCTGACATAGCAGCTCTATCCCACCCCAACTGGACTTCCAAGGTAACAGGCATGGCTTGGTGCAAAGCTGTGTGGCTGGAGCACTGCTGTGTTTGGTTGTAGCTGGTTGCTAGAACCCATCCCGCGACCAGAGGCACCCAGGAGAAACTTAGAGAAGTCCTGGAGGTGCTGTAAATTTTGCCACTCCCCAGAACTGAACAGTCATAAAGATAGCATAAAGTTACCTTTGCCTGCCCCCTCTCATCCAGCAGCAAGTGTAGCTCAGCTAGACAGTAGGATCCAGTCCCCTGACCCCAGCATAACCCACGTAAAGCAGGAATATAAGAATGAGTAACCCATGGAGCTGATGGGAAAGCAGGGATTTGTAAAAGCTCATGTAAGGTAAAGTCTAATATCTGTAACAACAGATAAGTTAACTAATTAATACATTCTGTTATCTTGCAGCGCCTTTGAGCATCCCTGCTTTCCCATGCACTAAAATGGATTCCACATTTTCTCAACCTACTGTGAATCCTCAGACTTCCAGTTAGCAGCTTATAATCTGACCATTAGTTGTTCTTGTTAGATTTAAAATACCTTTTTTAGTGATTAATTATTTTCCTGTTGCTTAGATGATTAGAATATATTTTATGTTGTCCTGGAGTTTTTTCTTTGGTAATATAAGTTGTTCTTCAAGCTCAAGGAGCAGAGTTTGAGCTGTTTGTGTGGTGGGAAAGGGCCCAAGAAAACCTGATTTATAGCCCCACAACTCTGCAAAGATATTCATTAGCATATATGTATCTGTTTATATAAGGAGGTCTGTGATGGCCTGCAGGTTGGGACATTGTTTGCACAGAAAACTCTTATTTACAGTCTCAGAAGGTGTTGGGAGTGAATAACAAAATGGTGACACTCAACCCCAAAGATGAGTGAAATGAATAAATGTGCATGGGCAGCTGAAGAAAGCATTATTCCCATTTGACAGCCGGTTTCCAAGCTGAAAAGGTGCAGTGCCACAGAAGCAGTGTAAACAAGGTAAATGTTTACAGTCCTGGCAGTTGGGAAATGCAGCAGTTTGACTACCTGAGTTATTTCTGGAGTGTAGTTTAGCTCATCATTTAACTTGTCCTTCTGCTACACCACTACCCCAGCTGTGAAATTCATCTAAGAAACATAATCCATATAGTGATGTGGCTTCCTGAGGCAAGGAAGGACTATGTGATAAAGCATTGTTCCTCTTTCACCCTTCTAAACTGGGAAGCCCATGCTTGATAACTAAGGCTATGTTTTAGTCATGGGTATTTTTAGTAAAAGTCATGGACAGGTCACGAACATTAGACAAAAATTCACAGCCCGTGACCTGTCCATGACTTTTACTATATACCCCTAACAAAGTTTGGGCGGGGGTAGGGCCGCCAGTGCTCTGAGGGGGACAGTCCAGGGGCACTTCAGATACTGGGGGCGGGGAGGCCAGGACCTCCGCTGGTGCTGGGAGGGAAGGTTGGCAGTGCTGGCAGGCTCCTTTCCCGGCTCTACGTGTTCCTGCAGCTCCTATGGGGATGAGCAGCCAGGAGGTTCACAAGCGCCAGCTCCGCAGCACCTAGGAGCTGCAGGGACATGCCAGTGGGAGCTGGGGAGTGCCCTGCCCTGAGATAAGTGCCGTTCCACACCCCTAATCCCCTGTCCCTAGCCCTGAGCCCCCTCCCACACACCCAAACTGCTGGTGCTGCTGGCCCTGACCCAGCATCGGCCGCTGCAGAAGTCACAGAGGTCATAGAAAGTCATTGAATCTGTTACTTCCGTGACCTGCATGACAGACACACAACCTTATTGAGAACTGACAGCTATGCAATGCTTGCATGTACTGCCTTGAAAGGGGTTGATTTCATGGGCTTGTATGATGAAGCGATATTATGTGAAAGATGAAATAAAAAGAGCACTGAGTAATATAATGAATGAGGTGAAACTCACTGTGATACTTCACCCCGTATTCTTCATAGTGATATGAAATTATTATGGCTTAATTATGATATCTTTTGTACAAGAAAGGTCATGTAAGGTGTCATTGGAAAAGTTATGATTTGCTGAATATGATTATCCTATTTGTGTGGATGTATTATTTTTGTATCTGAAGTTATGAATATTGACTATGTATCTGTATTTCACATGTAGTCACAGCTGTGTGACACCCAATAGGCAAAATGCTGCTAGTCTAGACAGCTGGCTGTGAAGAGCCTATTCAAAGTAATGGGCCATTAGGAAAAACAATAGGTCTCAGGAGAAGTTTATCCCCCACCTTGTAAGCCTTCCGGAGAATGCTCCAGACAGCCTGTAAGTAATGGCTGCTATGACTCAGGAAGGTATGCAAGGACATGTGACCAGGCCACATGACTCTGGGCTCCATTTTAGGATGTCTGTATTTTTCCACAAACTGGTCTGGGAACCAAGTTTGAAACAAAGTTTGAAACATATAGCCATATGCTAAAGTGAAATAAGGCTGGGAGTGACATCATCTGTTGTTCTTCACTCCCCGACAACTGAACACCTAAGAGAAGCTCCTAAGGAAAAGTACTTGGAACGGGGGTGGGGATCCCAAGCGGGAAAGCAAGTGCAGCTTGTGCCTTAACAATCTGCAGCCTGTTGTATCATCAGCCAGGGTGAGAATTTGCTAATTCACATCCTATCTTTCTAGTATTTTAGGCTTAGTTTGTATTTTTGTTTATTTACTAGGTAATCTACTTTGATCTGTTTGCCATCACTTATAATCACTTAAAATCTATCTTTTTGTAATTAATTAATTTATTTTATGTTTTAATCTAAGCCAGTATATTTGGAGTGACGTGTTTGGGAATCTTAGCTCAAGGGGCAGAAGCTGTTGCATATCCTCTCCAAGTTGAGGGAAGGGGCGAACTCTATGAGCTTATGCTGTACAGTTTCCTGTGCAGTGCAAGACAGTATAATTTTAGGTTTATACTCCAGAGTGTGTGTGCGGGGGAAGGAGGGATGTATCTGGGGAGCTGGGGGTTATCTTGGCTGTAGCCTTTCTATTGTTGGTTCAAGCAGTGGCTGGTCAGAGAGCCTGCGTGTAACTGCAGCTGGGTGTGTCCCAACCTGTGTGAATGCTGGTGGAAGTGTAGGACCAGAAGTGGGTCTGCAGCTTGTCACAGCAGCACAGTGTGAGAGGAAGCCCAGGCTAGTGAATCAGAGGGCTCAGTGGTACCCCAGTTCCAGGTGGCACTCCACGAGGAACCCATCACACTCATAATAGCATATCACTGCACATTTGTAGTATCAGTAAACAATGGATTGTGAGGAGAAGTTTTGGGCCAAAGGATGCTCTGTGCCAGAGATGTACCTGTGCAGGACTCTAACCCCTGCCCTTTTTAATGTGACTCCTATTCTTTGTGGGGATTGTGTATCTAAACTGCTTTAGAAATTTAGGGTGAAATTCATTTCACCTCCACAAAGCCTGAATAGTCCAGGGGGCAGAATTTGAAGAGAACCACTCCTTCAATGGGTGGCTTTGCAACACAGCCGCATACGAATTAGAATAGCGGATTCTGTCCCTTGACAGTTCTTGTATGGGTTGTTAAGACCACTAGAATGGCATATTTTTGCATCATTGGTTCCCTTACCTAAATGCAGCCCTCCAGATACTCCTCTGTAGCAGATTCGCCTCCACCCCATGAGGCTTCTGAGCCAATTTCCATTCCATCACCTTCACTCAGCTTCATTGTAAAGCTGACGTGATGCAGACAGCCTTGTAAGGGCCCTTAGTGTATTCCACCCTTAGGGAATATTGCTGGCTAATTAAAACAGTATCCTCAAGTTGTTTACCCAGTAAAAAAATGTGTAAAACCTGGACAGGGAAAGGAAGAGTTGGTGGGAATTTCAGAAGTGACATCTGACAAATAGACACACAAAAAAATCACTATTCGTTGGAGAAATTTAGCAAAATTGCCTAATCTTCATTTATCTAACATATTTTAAACTCTGCTTGCAAAATCAAACAATTTTTTAAAAGATGTTCTCCTTGTTTTGTTTAGGGAGATTGAGAGAATGAAGGAGGAGGGTTATAATGGAGAAAGTGTGTTTATTTTTCTGTCTCTTTTCAAATGGGCTCCTAAAGATCCTTAAATACAAACCTACACATGGGACAGTGCAAGGGAGCAGGGAATTATCAACACAGGGATAATAAATTACAGAAAAAATTAGGTGTTGCAATGCTCAGAGTTGCAACATGTAAATCCCTTTGTGGCTTTAGGCCCCTGTGATTCTAAGTAGGCTGGCATGCATACCACATGAAGCCAGATCACAAGGGTGAAGAACATAAAAGTTTGAGGGAGGCAAAGCTGGGTGTAGCTCTACCTGGTATAACCACAATCCACTCTAGAGCAGGCACTTCATTCCCTTCAGGTACTACAGGCCATAGGACTTTACTAGAAAAACTGTAGTAATAGCAGTACCAGCACAACAAATTTGAGTGGGTCCATGTCACTGATTACGTCTGGTCTTGGGACCCTCAAGTATGTATTTCCATCATCTGTGTCCAAATCCAGAATCTTTACTCTGGCAAAAACTTCCACTGAAATCAGTTTTGAGGTGAGAGCCATAAAGCAGAACTTCCATTGAAATCAGTTTTGCCTAAATATGGAATTCTGGATCAGGCCCTATATAGATAACAGAAGAAAGGGTAACACCGCAAAGTCAGTGTAACAGACAAGGTAGTTAGACCCTTTGGAAACAAACCTGTAAAATCTAACTGCACAAGAGCAGCAAGACTATCCATCATTAGCAAAAAGAAAAGGAGTATTTGTGGCACCTTAGAGACTAGCAAATTTATTTGAGCATAAGCTTTCATGAGCTACAGCTCACTTCATTGGATGCATTCAGTGGAAAATACTGTGGGGAGATTTATATACACAGAGAACATGAAACAATGGGTGTTACCATACACACTGTAACCAGAGTGATCACTTAAGTTGAGCTATTACCAACAGGAGAGCGGGGGGGGAGGAGGGGGAAGGGGAGGAACCTTTTGTAGTGATAATCAAGGTGGGCCATTTCCAGCAGTTGACAAGAACATCTGAGGAACAGTGGGGGGGGGGAATAAAAATGGGGAAATAGTTTTACTTTATGTAATGACCCATCCACTCCCAGTCTCTATTCAAGCCTAAGTTAATTGTATCCAGTTTGCAAATTAATTCCAATTCAGCAGTCTCTTGTTGGAGTCTGTTTCTGAAGTTTTTTTGTTGAAGTATTGCCACTTTTAGGTCTGTAATCGAGTGACCAGAGAGATTGAAGTGTTCTCCAACTGGTTTTATTAGTCTCTAAGGTACCACAAGTACTCCTTTTCTTTTTGCGAATACAGACTAACACGGCTGCTACTCTGAAACCTATCCATCATTAGGGATCCATTACTGTACCTCGTACCACTAGTCAGGGTTGCCTTCATGGGCACAGACTACCTTAGTTCAACAATAAGTCCAGGTATTAATGATACAAACTTCTGCTCAAGCAATGAGGTGTCAGAGCCTTCTAAGGCTGTTGCTGCCAGCAGTCTACTTAGAAAGCATGGGGGTACATTTTCAGAATGGTTCACAGGGATTTTATTGCAGGACTCTCACTAATGTTAGTTGACCCCCTGAGAGTCTGACAGAGTAGAGTTAATCAACAACTGGAAAAATAAAAGTCATGTCTAGTCAATCATGAGAGTTCATTGCTACTTTGTCACTTACCCCTAGGAACAGATACTGGGTATTAGCCATTGCAGTCTTGGTTTGGTCAATTTGAAACTTGTTAATCTAGTTTTATATTCATTTAGGGAACACTTGTGGTAATAAGCTGAAGAACTGGGATGCTATAGTTAGGACCCAAACAGCCACTAAAACATCACCCTTTGGTTTACTAGTGTAAGAGAGACCTTTTTTTTTTTTGGCCCTCTTTTTAAAAAATGCCAGTTTAATCAATTTAGGGAACTGTTGTCCACCTCGCAGGGATTGGAAAGCAACTGTTGACCTTCTTTAGCACTCCTTTCTTTTTCGGGTAGCAGCGATCTTTATCCAGTTCCATGAGTGCTCAGTCTCTTTATTGTGTATAATAAAACAAAGAGGGTAGTAGATAACTGACTTGCCTTTTCCTGTTTGATTACCCATCTTCCCATAACTTATTTCTTTTAGCACTGGATGATTCTGCTGTTTCTGTCCCTCTTCCCTGATGTGCTATTGGATATCTAAGAGTTAAAACCCTTAGAATCAGCCCTGACATTTCTATGTTACCAAATCATAAGGGGGAAAAAAATCCCTTTTTTGTTACTGCCTGCTCGTGATATGGTATAAAAGCTATAGCAAAACAAACAAAGTGGCAGGATCTTTCATGCTATTGTGTCACTTTTTTGAAATAAAAAAAAATTCAAGCACTTAAAATTAGGGACACTGACTCATTACCAAAGGAAACAAACAATTCCCAGTGTTTGAATAACAAAAACACAGAGGGTGTCTGTAACTGCCAAGCAGCAGAAAATAACCTGCTGATAATATGCCCATATGGCCTGACTTTCTGAAATGCTAAGCATCCACAGCTCCTCTTAAAAGCACCGTGAGCTGCAAGTACTCTATGGCCAGTCCTGACCGGTGATTATTTTTTAAATGTTTTTTTATTTAAATTATCTGATTGTTTCATAATAAAAGCAATTTGCTGACACAAACAGGAAAAGAAACCTGTAAATGGTGATCAAGTCAGAAAAGAGCAAGCAAAATATATTTGACAGTACTTTGTAATCTCTATAAACAATGTATATAAGTATATGTAGTACTTTATATAGAATTTATATATATTCATGAATATATGGTTTATAATTGAGTCTTGGTTCAGACAGATTCTTTAAACCAGATTATGTTATAGCTGAATACTGGTAAAGAAAACATTCTATGAATATTATGGTTTTGGTTTAATATGTCATGGGATAGTTTTCCCATTATTGAACTAACTTGCTTTTTAAAATAATAGGGTGAATTAATTTTGTACAATTTTTAGAATATAAACAACTGTCTGCAGCAGAAAAATAATTTGCAACCAAATATTTTATCTGAATGTAGCCATTTTTTCTGCTCCCCAGAAATATGAGTGATTAGGCCATGATTTTTTGGATTTATTCATTGTTCGATGCCCTCAATTTTTTAAATATTCCCTTCCACTTGCGTTAATCACAAACCATTTGTTGTGAGTATTTGATACTCTATAGTCAATATTTAAAGGTGTGTTGCTTAATTATAACTAGTCAGAGAATTCATGTGCTGTTGGTTCTGTGACTGGACTGGATGAGCAGGAAAGCTCTGCCAATGTGAATATTTGCAGGTGTGAATTTAAAGTTCAAATGCATATGCAATTTCTGTGCATACTCACACATGGACTTTGAAATTCACTTTCCACAAACATTTGTGCCAAAAAAATTGGATTGCTTAGAAGGTGAATACAAAAGGATATTAATTTAAAAAACTGAGTTAAGATCTTTATCCTGATCTAGAACTGATACTAGAGAGGCAATTTTGAGAGAAAGGTTAATACATGAAAATCCTTTAATTTTTGATTAATGATTCAGATATATATAAATACAAAACATATTTTCTTTTCCTTATTATTAACTTTTATATGACTGAGGTGATAAATGTACTGAGCTTTTAATTATTTTAATGTTGGTCTTTCCTTGTGATTGTGTTGTCTCATTCTGTTAAGAATTTGTAAGAATTAAAAAAAGTTTGGCTACATCTATTAGTATTTTTTCATGTACCCTTGCATTACCTTCTAGCAACATTAGTGGGAATATAACATACAGTGGGGATATATATACATACATACAGTGAGGATATAACCTTGAATTGGATAATGTAGTTGGGGAGGAAGGACAAGAAATGTAATGTATAAACATGGTGTCCTTTCCTTCCTATCTGAATTGCATCACTAGATACCAGAGGGTTTATCCTTAGCAGTCTTGGCTGACACTTCTGTGAGTTAAAACTAACATTTTTAATAAATACTCTCCCTGTTGGATTTTATAAGCTTGCTTCATTGATCTGTGAATCAATAGAGCATATATAACAAATCCGTCCTTCTAATAAATCAGGATTTTATCAAAATGCCATTGAAAGCCATGGAAATTTTATACTGAATCCAGAAGGGATTATTTAAATATTAGTTAGTTAATGGGCCATATTCTTAAGAAAGGCTTTATTGATTTCTATGCCTCTGTTGATTTCCTTCCTATCAAATCTGAATTGCTAGCAAATTCATGGGATGCATCCGATGAAGTGAGCTGTAGCTCACAAAAGCTTACGCTCAAATAAATTTGTTAGTCTCTAAGGTGCCACAAGTCCTCCTTTTCTTTTTGTGAAATCTTCATGTGTGCATAACTCCATTCAGCAAAGAAGACTGGATGGCATGAAGTGGAAGTTGCAATGAAGATTAAAGCTACAAGTCTTTCACATATAATTGGGGTTCCATGAATTGCCCCAAAAGAAACCCTCTGAACTCACGCTCATTTTGGAGTCACAATCCAAATTCCCCACTGAAGACTGTCATTACCTGGATATTGAAATACTTTGGCGAATGAGAAGGATTTCTTTAGCTGCTGGAAGTTGCAAGGAGAAACAAGAATGTAACTGGGGCTTTGGGATGGAAGGAGAAGAAATTCAGAAGATACCACATTCCCAGCCCAACCCACATTAGACCTATGGACTTGAGTCACCTCTGTTTGACTCAAGTTTTACACTAGTGTTACACAATTGATTTCAAAGGATTTTTATATCAGTGTAAAAATGGACTAAAGCATGATGAATCACACTCATTTTCTTTCTGAAAACTTGACAGATATATTGAAAACATAAGGGAAAATGGTGCTAGCCACATAACAATTGTCACAAAGATAGAAAAACAGGAAGGGATGTCAGTCAAACAGTGAGATCTGGGAGTAGTGATCAGTCATTTATACTAGTGATCAGTGTGCCCTTATCTAATAACCCATTCCCTATTTACCACAATCTAATTTCATTTGGTTTTAGTGATCACTGCTTTTCCCTTTACAGTTATCTGATTAGACCTTCAAATATTTCAATTTTTCAAGACATAGCACATCTCCTGCAACTCTATGTAACGTATATTCAGGTGGAATTTGATTTAACTGGACAATTTATTTGTGATTCATGCCTACACGGAAGCAGGCTGCTAGGCGCCAGTACAATTTTGAGCTATCTAGGGCACCAGTTAACCTCCCTCTGTCCTTGATGTATAATGAACATTTTAGTAATTTTTAAAATCACATCAGATTTGCAGTGTGTAAAAACAAACAAAAATCCTTCCCACAAATATATTGAACTGTCAGATGGCTTTTTACACACATAGATTCCCTCCTCTTTTTGTCAGGATTCCAACATGCAAAGAAATACACATTTTCTGGGCATATAGAGCAGATGTAGCACACTTTTTCTCACCACCCATGCAGAAATGTCTAGAGATTAGCACTGTTTAGTCATGTTGTGTGTGACAGTGTTGCTATTTTCAAAGGCATTAGCCTTATTCAGGCATATGGTCAATGTTCTGTCTACATTGCAAGATTAAAATATGCTTTGACTGTGTTGGGGAACAACAACATTTCAACTGAATTCACCCATGTTGTTGTACGTGTAGTGTAGATTGTCCCTTATTGGAGAGACCGAACAGAAAAGCACAGAAGTCTGAAAGAGACCTGCAGCAATGTTGCATGGGTACCAGGCTGATGGGAGCTTTACGCACCATCACCGTTACAGCAAATTAAAAAGTGAGATAAGCCATACAATCTTGTGTCTAAATTTAGAGCCCACATTGAAGCACAAATATTACCTTCTCCATGTGTTTTGGAGCTTAACTTTATCCAGTAACTTGGGAAATCTTGCACCAAAGGATATTTGCCCTGAACCCAACTAAAAAAGAAAGTATGACCCATGATCCTAGTACCTATTTGTAAACAGGATTGTGTGTCATTGATGCACATCTTTTCACTCTCTATTTTTCACATCTTGTTTTCCCATGTTTCACCAGATTTAGCAGGCCATAGTAAAATTTACTAGATAAATGTATGATATGAAAAGATATTTGACTGCTGTAGTTCCAGGAATTTATAAGCAAACATTCTCATGGCCTCATATGGCAAGTGACAAAAGCTCACAGCTAAATATAAAAAAATGAGACCTTGACCAAGGGTTGGAAATTGGGTGGGAACTGGAAAATTAGAATAGGGTGATAGGAACAACAAAAGGGAAAACAGTGGGGGAATCTAATTGACATTATAGATATTTATACACAAATGCAAGGAGTATAGAAATAAACAGGAAAACTGGTAGGCTTAGTACCCAACCTAAATGATGATTCAGTTAGCACCATGGAGATGTGGTGGGATAAATCTTATAAATGAAATATTGGTATAAAGGGATAGTGAGGCAAGGGATATAGTGAGGCAAGGGAAAAAAAGAAGGAGATATTGTACACCAAGAATGTATGCACTTGTTCTGAGATCCTGAAGGATGTGGGAGGCTGACCAGTTGAAAGTCTCTGGGTAAAGGTAAAAAGGAAAAAAACCAGGGGCAAACATCAGGATAGGAGTCTACTATAGACCACCTGTGATGGGATGAACCCCCATCACCTGTTAGAAAAGAGAGGAGAAAAAGGACCTTTAGGCCTTGTCTACACTACCACTTTCAGTCGACATAAAAAACCCACCCCCCTGAGCAACATTACTTACATCAACTTAATGCAGTGTCTACAATGCGCTATGTTGGTGAGAGATGCTCTCCCGTGGACATAGCTTCTGCCTTTCTTTGAAGTGGATTAATTATATTGATGGGACAGCACTCTCCCATCGTCTTATTGTGCTTTCAACAGACCCCCTACATCAATGCCGCTGCATCAGTTGCAGTGGTGCTGATTTAGTGCAGTAGTGAAGGCAAGCCCACAGAGTTATGCTCCAGACTTTGGAGTGATTCGCTCATGAATCCTGACCTTTCCGGGAAGAGCTAGCTAGGCACCTGGGCTTTATAAGGAGTTGAGGGAGCTCACTTGAGGGGAGAAGACTCTCTCTGGGAAAAGCTTGGCATAGGTAGATAGAGGAAGGTTACAGGCATAGAACTGATCCCCGTGGTGGGCCCTAAAAAGTGGGCAAGTTCCAGGGAGAGTTACCCTGAAAGGGGATTGAACTTTATGTGACTTGGTCAGAGGACCATACTATGGAAGACCCAGCAAGAGGCAGGTGTTCTCAAGGAAACAAGGGAGTTGAGCAAAACCTCAACTGGGCCCTCTAAAAGGATAGAGTGCCCCCACCCCCCACCCCAACAGATCAAGAGGAGGAGGTGGGTGAGGCATTTCTAGAACAAATAATCTAAATATCCAAAACACAAGACCTGGTAGAAATGGGGGACTTTAGCCAAGCTTCTGTCTGAAAAGTATATGGCAAAACATAAAAACTCCAATAAGTTCTTGGAATGTGTTAGGGACAACTTCTTGTTTAAGAAGGTGGAGGAGGTAGCCAGTGGGGCAGCCATTTTAGACTTGATACTAACAGGAAGGCAACTTAGGTGAAAGTGATCATGCAATTATAGACTTTCATAGGTGACTTGTGTGGGGGAACATTCAGGGTGAAGTGTCCCCCCAGATTTCTTCTTGGCCTGCTGGCAGATTTCAGAATAGCAGCCGTGTTAGTCTGTATTCGCAAAAAGAAAAGGAGTACTTATGGCACTTTAGAGACTAACAAATTTATTTGAGCATAAGCTTTCGTGAGCTACAGCTCACTTCATCCGATGAAGCTTATGCTAAAAGGTGCCACAAGTACTCCTTTTGTTTTTACTGACTACTCAGGGTCACTGCTCTGTGCAGCACGGTGTCTGCCTGAGAGAGAGCCTGTCTAGGGAGTTGGCAGCAGGGTAGAGGCGGCAGGCCACCCCCCAGCCAGGCCCGGCTGCCAGGGCCCCTCCCCCACAGAACGTTTCTGGCTCAGTCCCTGTCCCTGGTACCTGAGCCCACCCTCCCAGGTGCTCTCAGGCAGCTGCTGTGCTGCACAGAGTCAGGAACCCATAGCAGCCAGCTTCAGCCATGTGAGAAGCGGCTCTGCCCTGCTCCTCACCCAGGTTTGGTGCTAGAGACAGGGGCCAAACACGCTGGGGAGAAGGCACAATGGGAAGGTAAGTGGGGTGGGGAAAGCACTGCGGCTCTGGGGTGGGAGCAAGGTGGGTGGGTGGGGGTTGTCTCTGGGCAGAAGAGACACATGGGGTGGTCAGGTGTCCTCCCCTTTAGATTGTGGCCCTCCAGGATGAGGAGACACAAGTCTTGTAAGTGTATGCTTCTAAGGAAAGGAAGAAGGGAGAGCAACAGAATAAGGACAAAGGATTTAACAAAAGGCAGACTAACAAACTCAGTGAACTGATAGGTAGAGTTCCATGGGAGGAAAATCTCAGGGAAAAAGGAGTTCAGGAGAGCTGGGAGTTTCTCAAAGAAACAAAACTATTTAGTGTTTAGACACCAGCAAACTATCCTGAAATGAAGGAAGGATAGGAAGAATGGTAAGATGCCAACATGGCACCATCAGGAGCTCTTTAATGATCTGAGAATCAAAAAGGAATCCTACAAAAAGAGGAAACACGGACATTTTGCTAAAGATGAATACAAAAGAATAGCACAAACATGTAGGGACAGAATCAGAAAGGCTAAGGCATAAAATGAGTTACATGTAACAAGGGACATAAAAGGCAATAGAAAGAAGTTGTGTAAATGCATTAGGAGCAAGAGAAAGATGAAAGAAAATTTAGGTCCACCACTGAGCCGGGAAGGAGAGCTAATAACAGAGAATATCAAGAAGGTTGAGGTGTTGAATGCCCATTTGCTTCAATTTTCACTAACAAAGTTAAGGGTGAGCAGATGCTTAACACAATTAATAATTAAGGAACATAAGCCAGAATAGGGAAAGAACAGGCTAAAGAATATTTAGATAATATAAATGTATTCAAGTTGACAGTCCCTAACAAAATTCTCGCTAAGATACGTTAGGAGCAAGCTGAAGCAATCTCGGAACTTTTAGCAATTATCCTCAAGAACTCATGGAGGATGGGTGAGGTACCAGAGGACTGGAGAAGGGAAAACATATATATTTTTTAAAAAGGGAACAAATAGGACCTGGGGAATTATAGAGCAGTCAGTCTAACATTGATACCTGAAAAGATACTGGAACAAATTATTAAGCAATCAGTTTGTAAGCACCTAGAGGATAATGGGGTTATAAGAAATAGCCAACACGGATTTGTCAAGAACAAACCATACCAAGCCAACCCAATTTCCTTCTTTTACTGGGTTACTGGCGTAGTGGATGGGGGCAGCAGCTGACGTTATATATTTTGATCTTAGTAAGACTTTTGACACAGTCCCACATGGCATTCTCATAAGCCAACTAGGAAAATACTATAAGGGAGGTGCATAACTGATTGAAAAAACATACTCAAAGAATAGTTATCTATTCTGGGAGGATGTATCTAGTGGAGTCCTGCAGGAGTCAGTCCAGTAAAATTCAATATTTTCATTCATAACTTGGATAATGGAGTGGAGAGTATGCTTATAAAATGTGCAGATGACACCAAACTGGGAGGGGTTGCAAGCACTTTGGATGACAGGATTAGAATTCTAAACAAATAAGAAAGTTCCTTATGGTTCAAAGATCCATATGGTTCAAAGATCAGCCTGGTTGGCTATAACACTTAGGTTGCCCTTAGCCAGGAGTAGGAGGTATTACACAGCTATGTCTCCCAAACTCCAGAAGGTATCGGGACTCTGAGAATCCTAATTCAATCCATGTTTTGTCATAGGGTGACTGGGCCCAGTCCATTTTAGGGTAATTGGTCCTAGCTGGGGCTGAGAAGAAGCATTAATCTGTGAGAGGTGATTAACCACACCAGCTACACCTGGGGTCGGAGCAGGCAGCTAGGCGGGTATGGGCAGGCAGCCAAAGTAGGGAGAACAGTTAGTGAAGGAAAAAGAAAAAGAGTACTTGTGGCACCTTGAAGACTAAATTTGTTAGTCTCTAAGATACCACAAGTACTCCTTTTCTTTTTGTAGTTACAGACTAACATGGCTGCTACTCTAAAACCTGTCAGTGAAGGAAGAAAGCCATAGGGAGAAACAGTGCAGAAGCCCTCTTTTGGGTGTGAGATGAGGACCTGTGTATCAGGGATGATTAGGAATTGCTGTAGGATTAGGTTGCCTATGGTGAGACTTGCTGAAGTAGGCAAGACTCAAGGGAGATAACTCTACATGTCAGCTTTTGGAGAAAAGGATGGAAGGCTGGGAAAGAAAGAGTTTGGAACCCTAGTCCCCATGAAGAATGGCAGGATTTTAGTAGCATTTATGCTTTTTCTACCTGCTATTTGTGGAGAAAAAGTTGCGACTGAGGAGAAGCCCCTTTTGGGTTTGCCACATGTGTTTAATGCTGGTTGAGGACATAGTTGGAGACAATAAGGACATTATTATCCTGGAAGGGGTGGGATGCTATAGAGATCCGGCTGGAAGTCTCCATTGTGAGAGAGGATACTCCAGGAGGGGTCCATCAGCTTGGGGTTAAGGGATGCTGCAGCCCACAAAAGGATGCAGCTTATTTTTCCCCATGTAATTCTCTAAATACTAATTCTGATATACTACCACATGTTTCAAAAATACCCACTTGGCAAAAATCAAACCACATTTCAAAATGTTAGCCTACATCAAATATACATTTCTGGCATATCTAAGTTGATCTTTGACAAGGACAGAAGAACCTTTTGGGTGAGATTTTCAAAAGTTTCTAAGTGATTTAGGAGCACAAATCCCCCTAAAAGCCCATGTAACTTAAGTTCCTATGTCAATTAGGTACTTTTGAAAATCTCATCTTTCACCTCCAAGTTGTTAGACAATAACAAAATGGTGTGACCATAGCATGGATTCTTACTGCCTTATGTGAAATAGTTGGTGGTGTCAGACTGCTTCCTAGAGAATAGGTGCACACATCGCAGCACCAATACTTACACTAATTAGCACTCTTTTTGGCAGTCTCAACAGAGACCAAGGATTGAATGACATGAAGACAGATCTACCATATATTCTTACTCCACAGTGCTGGCCTTTCTCTTGACGTATTGGCAGGCTAGTGTGGGGAAGCTTGCACTGAATCTGTCCATGCAGCCTGTAGGCTAGACTGTCCCTTAGATGATCCACCTGTCCTGTGTGTAAAGAGAGAACTGCGTTTTTCATGGCAATCACACACCGTCAATTCATTATGTTGCTTTAATATTAGTAGCTTAAAATTTTTCCTGCTGTGACATTGGCTCCATCTCTGGAAGGATGTTATCTTCAAAACCTTTTCTAGGGATGGGTGAAAGAATTTGAAGCAACCTGATCCTTTGCCAAGAATAGAAAACTCTCTGGGAGCAGGACTCATGGCTGCTTGGGTGCATGTACAATGCGTAACACAATAGGGCTCTATCATGATTAGGGTATTTGGGCTCAGCCACAGTATAAAAAATAAATAATTAATAAATAACAGAGCCTGAACTTTTTTTTAAGATCAGAAAAAAATGAGTTAACTTTTTTTTTTTTTTTTTTTGGTAGGGAGGAGTTTTCTCTACCTGGCTTTGGCTGAAATGGAAACAAATATATCACAAGAAAAAACATTTTCACTGTATTTGTGATCTGAGTTAAAGCAGGAAATACTGGAAAATGCATGAGTGAGACCTTTCTCATAAGACTTCCTCAAGAGATTTGGAATGGATATATTTGGATTAACTTCAGATGCTTATCTGCACTACATCAAATCTCTGAAACTTTTGAGGGCCATTCATCAGTGACCTTAGCAAGAATTTTTATTTCTCCTAAGATAATTCATCCTCCTGCCAGAAAACAAAACAAGACAAAACAAAACAAAAAAACAGTGTTCCAAAGACCTTGTAATTTAGACTGCCAAGTCAAAGTGGGGAGGTACAGAGAAGTGAGCCTAAACTGACACAGGTTTCAGAGTAGCAGCCGTGTTAGTCTGTATTCGCAAAAAGAAAAGGAGTACTTGTGGCACCTTAGAGACTAACAAATTTATTAGAGCATAAGCTTTCGTGAGCTACAGCTCACTTCATGCATCCGATGAAGTGAGCTGTAGCTCACGAAAGCTTATGCTCTAATAAATTTGTTAGTCTCTAAGGTGCCACAAGTACTCCTTTTCTTTAAACTGACACAGCAGATCAGTGGTTGAACTGGGAATAAAATCCAGGTCTCCTGACTCCGAATGTAGTACCCTATCCATTAGACAATTCTGAAATTATTAAGCATATTAGCCTTGATATTCCCTTAAAGCAAAAGAAGACTGAGAGTTGGCTGGATTACAGTATATAAGTACGTTCACAGAGAGAAAATACCAAGGAGCTGTTTAATGTAGCAGAGAAGGCAAAACAAAATGCAATGACTGGAAACTGAAGTTAGATAAATTCATACTAGAAATAAGGCACTCATTTTTAACACTGAGGGTGATTAACCATTGGAACAAACTACAATGGGAAGTGGTAGATTCTCCACCTCCTGACATCTCCAGATCAAGACTGTATGCCTTCCTGAAGGATATGCTTTAGCCAAATACAAGTTATGCTCTAGTCAAACACAAGTTATTTGTCTTAATTCAGGAGTAACTGGGTGAAATGTAATGACCTGAGATATAAAGGAGATCTGATCACATGATTACATAATGGTTCCTTTTGGCCTTAAACTCTATGAATCAATATTATAAAAATATATGTAGACTTTTGTTCTGCAGGGTCTCTTGAGGACTTCCTGCAAGGTGCAGCACTATCTATTCCTTTGAAGTCAAAGAGAATTCAGAGTGTGTAGCACCTTGCAGAACTAAGCCCTTTCTGAATATTAGCAACATTATGATGGTTATTTAGGATATGGCTGTTAAGCCTCACTGAAAAACTTGGCAGCAAATTATCATATTAAATTTAAATATAACATTTCCTATTTTATTTATTGGATATTAAAGTTATCCTGTAGGCCTTGAAATACTGATGCTGGAATTTGTAGGTAATGAATAAATGCTACTATTTCATGCTTCTTCAATTTTTGTATTTTATTGCTTGTTTCTGTGGGCCATATCCTGATGTCTTTATTTCTACCAAGGAGTATTTAACACCTTGAGAAGTCCTGTTGATTTCAGTGGGACTAATTGAGGAATAACTTACTACTAAAAGTAAGTTATAATATTCCTCTTCCTTCCCTGAGATATCCTTATGGGGATAAGAGTCCTACAGCTTGCTGAGAGCAATGTGGGTGGAGAGCGAAATGAAGAACACTTGGCTGGGTGAGTACTATCAGTCCATGTTCTCCAGCCCTTTTATGCATAAAATAAGGTTCATGAATGCAGTGATTCTTGAGCCCAAGGCTGTGTTCAAGTAGATTTGAGGATCAGTGTAAATATTGCACACTAATAAACCTATAGTTTTTGCTGGGGAAAAGCCAGAAGAATTAACAGCATGTAATTGGTGTTCCTGCTATGAACAGGTAATGAGTTGGGTAGTGGTTATATCAGTGTAATCTTCTCTTGCTTGGGGTAATTTGTCTTTTATTTCAGCCCTTGTTGTATTCAGATTAAAGACACAGATTGTTTGACAGTGTTGACAACTCTTGCAATTTTATGTGTTTTGTGATATTTGGTATTTTTTTAATCTCCTGATTCTGGAGTCATGTGATTATATGAAAATCACAGCTTTCATTTTTTAAAAGTATATTTCTAACCCTTAGGGTTGCAGAGAAAAGTTTGAAAATGCTCTGAATCCAGAAAGCAAATATTAAGAAACCCATTGACAATGACCTCAAATCTTTGGGCATGTAAAAGTGACCTTTTATGTTCTGGATTCTACGGTTGGCCCAGTGCTAAATGTCCTAATTCCCAATTAATTCAGTAGGAGTTCAGTAAACCACCTCTCACGATTGAGCCTGTCTATATACAGTAGGTCTTTATGTTAAGACTCATCTTTTCCACTAGACTTCTCCCTGTGGAAGATCATTCTAAATTCTAAAGTTAGTCCTACAAAAAAGTGAAAAATACTGATTAATTTCTGTTGTATCAAAATCTGACTCAGATTTGACTGCATCAGTGGTTCAGATAAACTCCAGCAGACTGCAACACTGGAATGATCTGAAAGTGTGAACCTGATTCCAAGGCTGTTAAAAGGTTGCAGAAGTGCTATTTGTGTTCAGGGGGAGGAAGGGGAAGGGGGGGAATGGAGAAAACAAAGAGCTCTAAGAGTGATGGGTGTCCTCAGCACCATTGAAGCGAGTGGTGGTGGGGAAGGATCATATCCCATTTTAATGTATTTCATGACTGCCACAGCTGCCAGCTACCCAGATTTTTCTAGGGCATATTTTCTAGCATTCACATTCACTGCGGTTTCTAGCTGAACATATTTCTTTCCTTTTTTCATACATATACTCTGATTTAAAAGAAAAACAGCCTTCATCACATATGGAAGCTCAAGATTTTTGTTGTGAATGTAAAAAGTCCAGATCTCCACTTTCTGTTGGAGATTATGTAATTTAGAATGAAGACCCTGATATCCTTATTTTCCTCTCTCTCTCTCTCTCTCTCTCTCTCTCTCTCTCTCTCTCTCTCTCTCTCTCTCTCTCTCTCTCTGTGTGTGTGTGCATGCACGCACACAAAAAAAATGGTTCCCTTATTCATGGAACCACTCACATGAAAAACAAGTACTTAATAATGAATCAGGATTTCCAAGACTGAGTCCTATACGATGAAAGACTTTGGAAGAAGGCATAATAATGGAAATGTGGCAGATGTAATATTTTAAAATTGCTTAGCTATCTGTTGCTCTGTATTTTTAAAAGGTCATAATATACTCAATGGAAAGTGTATAATAAAATAATGCTTTCTTCTTTTTGGTCTTTAGCTTGACTGACAGGACACAACTATCTGTTGCAATAAGCATTACAAAAGTTAGCAGCAGATAATCTCCAAATGTTCAGGTGCCTCAAAAATATCAATGTGTTCACTTATGGGAATGCTTGATTTGGTTTATTGTTTAGTAAATTACTTGCCAAAATTGTATGAAAACAGAATAAAAGCAGGGACCATTTTTTTGTTTTCTGTTTGTACAGTGCCTAGCACAGTAGAGCCCTCGCTCATGACTGCAGCTCCTTTATGTTACTCTAATGCAAATAATAATCAAAGCTGTATTGAAATGAATGGGAGAGAGATTTTCCATGTGTTTGCATGTGAAAGAGTGAGCGACAGCACTTGTAACCTTTAATATGGATCACAACAATCTATTTATAAATCCCCAAGAATAGTCACCCCTTTTACTTTGATGAGCATGCCTCATTCTCCTTGTCGTGGCACTGCACTGCCCTTAGTACATGGCCTTTTAGATGCTCAATTTTATTTCTGATCTAATCAAGAAACTCTCACAACTGCAACCCAAGCTCAAATGTAAATGACAGGTCAATGAGAAATCCCTGTGCTGGGGAAGAATAAATGCCATGATGAAAGTTCTAAAAAGGATTACGTGTGGTGGCCACTCTTCACACTTGCTTTAGTAATAGGCCATAACTTTAGCTACTGTCTGTCTTTTATGGGGTTGATGTGTGTGGTTAATTTGGTCAAATGGAATTAGCCACATGGAAAGGACATCCAGCATGTACCAACAACGGTTTCATCGACCATCTGATTTAAAATAAACTAGAGATGCACTCAAGCTGCAATGTTTGGATCCAGATTCCCTAAAGAAATGGGTTGTTTGAATTGGGCTTTGATTGGGTCACATCAATAAAAGAAACTTGGGATTGTTTTACTTAGCTTGGTGTTCTGAAAGTTCATGTGGAGATACATGCCATAACAAAATGGCTACTCCCAGGGTTTAGCTCTAAAATGACAGCATTCATTTTAAACTTTATTTTCGTACAGCAAATGTGCACTTTAAGAATGCTAATCTGAGCACAGCAAGGGCAATTTCCTATTATAATTACGAGATCTGTCTAGAAAAAAGAAAAGGAGTACTTGTGGCACCTTAGAGACTAACAAATTTATTAGAGCATAAGCTTTCGTGAGCTACAGCTCACTTCATCGGATGCAAGCTTATGCTCTAATAAATTTGTTAGTCTCTAAGGTGCCACAAGTACTCCTTTTCTTTTTGCAAATATAGACTAACACGGCTGCTACTCTGAGATCTGTCTAGCTGTGTTTTGGCATTACTCATTACAGACAGTTCAAAACAGATTAAAAAATATATTGGTGCATTGTTAGGCCCTGATCCTGCAATGAGATGTGTACAAGCTGATCCCTGGACCTGCACACAGCCCCATTGATTTAAGTATGGCTCTGTATGGGCACAGGGAGCTGTCTGCATGCATCTTGTTGCAGTATGAGGGCCTTAGTTCAACAAGTTGCCAGTTGCAAAGAAGCAGTTCTTGAGCTGAAGTAAAGTCTGGATTTTGTCTCTTTTTGTCTGGTGGGTGGGTATCGAGCATGTTTTGAAAGTAGCATGCTTGGCCAGCTGCCTTGATCCTTTGCACCCTCTTCTTGACTCTTTACAGAGAAGATAGTGGGTTCTACCTATTGCCTTTATGGCTGAAGGATGCTTACTTGTATTTTTGGCAAGGAAGCAGAGTTTTAAAAAGTAGTGTAGGAAAGAAATCACAGGGAGGGTTTTATTACTGTTCTGACCCTAGGAAAGCCTGGCTAAACAAGATAGAAAATACCACTGAAACTTCATAAATCCTTCTTGATTCATACAAATTAGAGCTATTAAAGAGCACTCCTTCACTAGTGCAAGATTTTTCTCTACAGTATGTTCTCCACTACTTTGTCCAGTTTAATTTTAAAGGCGACTGGCAATTTTTTCTAAAAGTTGGACTTGCTCTATTTTTTTGCCTTTTCATCATGTATACAGAGAGGGTAAAAGGATTGTAAATGCTTTCTTTTGTTTTGATTTCTACCTTTGGCATATCCAGAATATCAAAGCTTGTCCTCCTCCATTTACTTGTAGGACATAATCAAAGGATGGTTATTATTAACTATCACACTTTACCTCAGAGGGTGGGGAGTGCTGAATGTTTAACAAACATGTCCCATCTTCAAAATAAACAACAAACAATGTATTTATAAAAATAAACAAAAAACAAAGTGTTAAACATTCTGACTTTAAATCCCTTCTTATCTACATTGCTCAATTTTTACTGTCTTGATATATAACTAGTTCTCTAGTCTTCCAGGCTAGATGGATCTGAGTTTCTAAGTAAAAAAGAACAAATGGGACATGTGTATAGGAATCAATTTTTAAAAAATCGGACCCCGTTTTAAAACAATCCTTTCAGGTCTCCTTTATACATCAAGCTGAAGAAAGGGCAAAGCCTATTTTTCCCTTTGGAAGGCACCTTTAAATGTCCCAAGTGATGATTCTTCCTCCTCTGCCCTTGGGAGATTATTCCAGCGGTGATTAGTCTTCATTGTCTGTAAAGTTTTCTCATTATTCAATATAATTTCTTGTCTAGTCAGATAACTTTCAACCCTTTGTCCCTAGTTATAACTCACTGCACCATGGTTGCTCTCTTGTAAGATTGCAGAAGGAGAGATCTTGTCTGAATCAACCCCAGTGATGTCTCCTCAGATGTCTCCTCACATCATGTCCCATGATCATTGCTCTTTTCTCCTTTTATTCTGTCAGTTTTCCCTTCTTTCATTTTATGCCTCTTAATTTTTCTTTTCCATCTTGTTTTAAATTTCATGTTTTCTTCTTTGCTTTTCTATTATTCATTCTTCTCACTCTTGGTTTTTGATCTCCCTTTCCACTCTTTCCAGAAAGCTACATGCTGTTCTGGGTGCTGAGAGGAGCCCTTTGATGGTTCCCTGGGGCTAAGCCACATACGCTCTCATAGCTGAACTGAGTCCCTCGGGAGTAGAGAAAAAAGGCTTGATTCCTATACACCTGAGCTGTCCTGTGGTCAGCTGCCCTAGGGGCCATTGGAAGAGAAGGGAGAGAGGGCAAGTTGTTTTCAAGGAGCTCCCATTGCTTTACACACAACTGAAAATTTACATTGTATGTGAGGAGGGAGGAAATTTACATTCTATGATCTGGAGTCATGCAGCTTTCCCTTCCCTTAGCATTCATTATGTGGGAAAATACAGGGATAATTTTCCAGACATGACTATTCAAGGCGCCTACAAGCCCTCATCCTCATTTCTCATCCCAGCACTGACAACTTTCCCATCCACAGATAAAGGGAAAAAATCTATATAATAGAATTAAATATGGTTATAGAAAAATCTGAAAGGTTCTTATAGAAATTACTATAAAATCTGTATGGGTCTATTGCAAATGTTCCTTTATATTTTAAACCATCCTGTAAAATTCTACAGCTGAGATATAATTATCTCTTAAATTACATAGGATGGTTGCAAAAAAACAATAGAAAGTTGATCCTGTTTGGATACACTGCATTATACAGTGGCGTTAATTACCCTGGAGGCATGCTTCAGTTACAGTGCAATTATACTATTTCTGTTTACAAACACATAATTGTAGACAGTAACATTTTTGTGCACATAGAATCCAGGTACATTGTATACATTCACTCTGTAGACATCTGTGTACCTGTATCTATAATGTAGCTGGATTCTAAAAAGATGTGTTAATTATCTAACGCTGGGGTTAAGCATAGTTTATTCAGTCCTCTAATAACGTTTTTTGGTTACAGGATTCTGTAGTACTGTAGGGTTACCTCAAGGGGAATAAGGCAATGCTTCAGAAAGGAAAACTTAGAAATGGTAGCGGGGAGATAAAAGGAAAGCCCCTTTTCTCAGAAGGACAGACTCGACTCCCTTCCGTATCTGTCACTGGTGGATTTAGCTTACAATAAGGGTGTCCCTCCCTCCCTCCCTCCCTCCCTCCCTCCCTGTGTGATGTAATAAAAATGAAGAAAAGACAAGGTAATATGGTGCCTACAAAGGTAAGTGTATTAAGGGTAAAGGTACAGAAAACTGGGAAAATGCGGGGGAAGAAACACAAACTTAACTGTACAGTGATTCTGTGACTGGCTCTAGGAGCTTGAAGCTCAGACCCAAAAAACCTCCCTTGGTATTCAGAAAAACAATAAATGAAACCCCGATACAGAAACCTTTCCTACGATTTAGGTGCAGTGGACACTATGCACGGACGCTAGGCCCATGATCTTCTATTCTCCGGCTAATTGGAAACCTTTGAGGAGGACCGCTGGGGAGTCCCGGCTGGATTTCGTCACAGGCGGAGAGGCTCTCTGGGATGATGGACACCAGGAAAGCAGGACCCTCCACCGGTAAAATGGATTCGGTTCACTGGGGCGGGGATAGTGATGACAGGCCTCTCCTTTCTCAACCTTGCTGCGGGATAGATGCTACTCTTCTCTCTAGCTTTGGAGAGTTGGGCAGACCCGACCGTGCACGCGCTGCCGCTGGAATGAGCAGCACCGCGCAGGTGCTGAGAAAGATCTTATATATTCTCTAAGGTGGGAAAAGTTTGAGGGAATAGAACGTTGGGGGTTGGCTCTGGCAGGAAAAGCTGGTTCAGTCCCGTTTGAGCCACTAAGAGTGGCTATCCTTCAACAAAAAAGCTTCAAAAACAGACTCCAACGAGAGACTGCTGAATTGGAATTAATTTGCAAACTGGATACAATTAACTTAGGCTTGAATAGAGACTGGGAATGGATGAGTCATTACACAAAGTAAAACTATTTCCCCATGGTATTTCTCCCTCCCACCCCACCCCCCACTGTTCCTCTGATATTCTTGTTAACTGCTGGAATTAGCCTACCTGCTTGTCACCATGAAAGGTTTTCCTCCTTTCCCCCCCCTGCTGCTGGTGATGGCTTATCTTAAGTGATCACTCTCCTTACAGTGTGTATGATAAACCCATTGTTTCATGTTCTCTGTGTGTGTGTATATAAATGTCTCCTCTGTTTTTTCCACCAAATGCATCCGATGAAGTGAGCTGTAGCTCACGAAAGCTTATGCTCTAATAAATTTGTTAGTCTCTAAGGTGCCACAAGTACTCCTTTTCTTTTTGCAAATACAGACTAACACGGCTGCTACTCTGAAACAGGGTCTAAGTTGTAAACAAGTTTGCTTACAAAGATGGAGTCCACGGTCATAGTTCATATATTCCATATTAAATTCTATTGAAGCCAGTGATTTACTTAACATTACTTCAAAATTACATTATTAAAATACCTAATTAAACATATTAAACAACACCAACATTTTTTTTTTACTTTTTTTATACCTAACAGTAGATACCTGTGTCAATAAGTATAACTTCAGAGTAACTATAAAGTACCTGGATTCTAAAAGTACATTTTAAAAATATGAGACTATAGGTGTAATTCATTCAATTGTGTTGTTAATTTTCCAGTTATATGAATTAATAGCAGTTACATGTATATGACATACATAGTGAAATTATAGGGTAATGAATTATCTGTATTATGAAACGTATTCTCCTTTTGTAACAAATGCTAAACGACTTTTTTATAAGCCTCTCAGTGCCTGCCCTAACCTACTCAGGGGAGTCCTTATTCTCATATATCCAGGGTGATTATGGCAGAACTGTCTCGTCCACCACAGGATTTGAGGACAGATGTCAGGCTCTTTATCTCCAAGAATTCTTAAGGGGCATTTCTGATTTTCTTTTGTTCCCATGGGGTAAAGTGGGGGGAAATAATGTTGGGTTTCTTTTCTTTCTCACTGGGGTGACCTACTTTACTCTTTCATTGCAGTTCCTCCTTTTTCCCTTCTCCTAAAATCCTCTCTTGTCCCTCTTATGTGCTTCCACATGCCCCATTTTCTGTTTCTCTCCCAACCTACTCCATTCCCAATTCCAGCAGTCTTTATCTTTCTATTAGAGCTGTCAAGCGATAAAAAGGATTAATCATAATTAATCATGCGATTAATTGCTCTGTTAAACAATAATAGAATACAGTTATTTAAATATTTTCGGATGTTTTCTATATTTTCAAATATTTTGATTTCACTTACAACACAGAATACAAAGTGTACAGTGCTCACTTGATATTTATTTTTGATTACAAATATTTGTACTGTAAAAAAGAAACAAAAGAAATACTACTTTTCACCTAATACAAGTACTGTAGTGCAATCTCTTTATCATAAAAGTTGAACTTACAGATTTAGAATTATGTACCAAAAATAACTGCACTCAAAAATAAAACAATATAAAACTGTAGAGCGTACAAGTCCACTCAGTCCTACTTCTTGTTCAGTTAATCGTGCAGACAAACAAGTTTGTTTGCATTTGCAGGAGATAATGCTGCCCACTTCTTGTTTAGTGAGAAGAGGCATTTGCATGGCACTGTTGTAGCTGGCATTGCAAGACATTTATGTGCTAAAGATTCACATGTCCCTTCATGCTTTGTCCACCATTCCTGAGGACATGCTTCCATGCTGATGATGGGTTCTGCTCAATAACGATCCAAAGCAGTGTAGACTGACACATGTTCATTGTCATAATCTGAGTCAGATGCCATCAACAAAGGGCTGATTTTCTTTTTTAGTGGTTTGGGTTCTGTAGTTTCCGCATTGGACTGTTGCTCTTTTAAGACTTCTGAAAACATGCTCCACACCTTGTCCATCTCAGATTTTGGAAGGCACTTCAGATTCTTAAACCTTGGGTCGAGTGCTGTAGCTATCTTTGGAAACCTTACATTAGTACCTTCTTTGTATTTTGTCAAATCTGCAGTGAAAATGTTCTTAAATCGAACACATATCCTCAGCCATCATCCGAGACTGCCATAATATGAACTATATGGCAGAATGCAGGTAAAACAGAGCAGGAGACATACAATTCTCCACCAAGGAGTTCAATCACAAATTTAATTAATGCATTATTTTTTTAACAAGTGTCATTGGCATAGAAGCATGTCCTCTGGAATGTGGCTGAAGCATGAAGGGGCATACGAATATTTAGAGTACCTGGCACGTAAATACCTCACAATGCTTGGCTACAACAGTGTCATGCGAACACCTGTTCTTATTTTCAGGCAACATTGTAAATAAGAAGTGGGCAGCATTATCTCCTGTAAATGTAAACAAACTTGTTAGTTTTAGCAATTGGTTGAGCAAGAAGTAGGACTGAGTGGACTTGCAGGCACTAAAGTTTTACATAGTTTTGTTTTTGAGTGCAGTTATGCAACAAAACAATCTACATTTGTAAGTTTCACAGTAAAGAGATTGCACTACGGTACTTGTATGTGTTGTCTAGAGGTGTGGAGGAGATAGTTTAGACTGTAAGCTCTTTGGGGAAGAAATGGTCTCTTTGTTCTGTGTCTGTACAACACCTAGTGAGGTCCTGGTCCATGACTATGGATCCTAGGTTCCTGCAATAAAAATAAATGGATAATAATGAATTATAGGCTGTGTACAATGTGAAGGACACCTGTGGCTCTCAGGTTCCTTCCCCTTACCCTGAATGAAGGCAATCTCTTCAGTAGACAGCAGAGAGGGAAAGCAGAGGTCTGGTCTCCTGCCCTCTAGCCACAAGAGCCCCTGCTGTAGGAGGACTATATGTTTGTTTCATAGAAAGCACAGCTACTTGTTTGCCTTTACAGACCTAGCCTGAGTACCTATCACAACTGGGTTTAAAAGCTATGTGCAGGCCCACTCTCAGGATTGAATAACACTGATTTATACTTATGGTCGGCATATAGCCTCTGGAGAGGCTAGCCTGAGTGCCGGAAGTCCCCCCTCCTCCAGTGCCCAGATTACAGCCCCGCACCCTGCTCCACTCCAAGGCCCCACCCTTGCTTGGCCTCCTCCCCCTAAGGCCCCACCCCACTCTATCCCAGACCCTGCTCATGCTCAACCCCCTCCCGCAAGGTCGCCCCTGCCCACCACTCACTGAGTCCCTCCTCTCCTCCACCTCCTGTCCTCTGAGGGCCCCGGCACTTGCCAAGTGCCTCCACCCTACCTCTGCCAAGACCCCACCTCCCGCTTAATGCCTCCACACCTCCCTCCCCCATGTGGCCCCCCCCGCTCACCACAGTGCTCACTGAGTCGGCGCTCGGGTGTGCAGGGGGCGGGTCTCGGGTGTGGGGGGGGAGTAGAGGAAGGACTCAGCAACCAGTCAGTGGCGGGGGGTATAGATATTCAGGCCTGTCTGCAAAGGCCTATACTTTAAGAATTTAGGTATATGTTTATCATTTAGCTAGTTCTAGAGGTATAAAAGAAAGAATCAAAATCACTGTCTGCTGGCGTAAGGTCCTTCTCTTACTGTGACAGTCTGAGGCCCTGTTCTGAAGCTAAAGCCTCTGGCTAAGCAGCGGAGGCAGCCATAAGCCATAAGGGAAGCGACCGGTCACCTCCTCACATTCCAAGCTAGTCACATTGAAATAAGGTGCTATTGGGCTGTTAGGAATACAATCCTGTCCTGATAATGCCTATCACCTCCAGAGAAAGGGAAGTGCCTAGAAGATGTAAAAGGAAACTTAGTTTGATAGCATCCTGTCTGGCAAGAACTCACTTATCAATAGCTGGGATGTGAAAATCTCATTTCTTTGTTGTTCTATCACTGTAATCCCCATTTCCCTATTGTTTGTCTGTATAATCTCTGTCTGGTTCTGTGATTGTTTCTGTCTGCTGTATAATTAATTTTGCTGAGTGTAAACTAATTAAGGTGGTGGGATATAATTGGTTAAATAATCATGTTACAATATGTTAGGATTGGTTACTTAAATTTCAGTAAAATGATTGGTTAAGGTCCAGCTAAGCAGAACTCAAGTTTTACTATATAGTCTGCAGTCAAACACGAAGAAAAGGGGGAATGGGAACAGGGAATGAGGGTGGGGAAATTGGAATCATGTTTTGCTAAGGGGGGGAGTAGGAACAGGGACACAGGTAAGGCTCTGTGGTGTGGGAAGGGGGACACTGAGGAAGGAAACTGGAATCATGCTTGCTGGAAGTTCACCCCAATAAACATTGAATTGTTTGCACCTTTGGACTTCGGGTATTGTTGCTCTCTGTTCATGCGAGAAGGACCAGGGAAGCAAGCGGATGAAGGAATAAGCTCTCTAACAGGGGGGAGGAGGGAAGGGGTGGAGGAGAGGAGGGAGTCAGAACACAGTGAGCGCTGTGGCAAGCAGAGGGGCTACCCAGGGAGGGGGATGGAGGAGAGGAGGGAGTCAGAACACAGTGAGCACTGTGGCAAGCAGAGGGGCTACCCGGGGAGGGGGATGGAGGAGGGGAGAGACTCAGAGAGTGGCAGGCAGTGGGGATATCTCAGGGGTGGGGCGGAGCAGGGATGGGAAGAGGTGGAGTATGGGTGGGGTCATGGAAGAAAAGTGGGGGAGGGGGCCTTGGAGGTGGAGCACAGGGGATTGGCAGCTGCGCTGCAGGGGAGGCTTAGCCTCCCCTGGCCTATTATACCCGCCACCTGTGTTTATACAGTTAATATCACACAGTCATCGTGGTTACCAATATTTTAGAGGTTTTACAGCAGTGTTCAACAGTAGTAACCCTAAATTTTATACTGGGGGTGAATATTGCAGGACACTGCTCTAAAACTATTTTAGAACACTTTAAAAAAACTTGGGATCCATTAAAAATATTCACAGGTTTCAGAGTAGCAGCCGTGTTAGTCTGTATTCGCAAAAAGAAAAGGAGTACTTGTGGCACCTTAGAGACTAACAAATTTATTAGAGCATAAGCTTTCGTGAGCTACAGCTCACTGGAAGTGAGCTGTAGCTCACGAAAGCTTATGCTCTAATAAATTTGTTAGTCTCTAAGGTGCCACAAGTACTCCTTTTCTTTTTATTAAAAATATTGTAGTAGAGTCACTTGATTTTATACAAATTAAAATAGGAAAAGAATGTTATTACTGCATCAGTTTGTGTGGCTTGTAGTCATGAGACTATCCAAATTTGGCTTTTATCTATCTATCTATCTATCTATCTATCTATATTTTACATTTCCCTGAGATTCAAGCCAGGAGAGCTGAATTTTGGAAGATACTCATGTGCTTGCAGGCCTATGAGCTCTGTGAGCTTGCTTCTAGTTATTGCTTTATGTCTCTGAGCAATTCATTTGAGTCCTGCTCCCTTTTCCCCTCACACCCAATTGAATATACTGGAAAATGACCAAGAGTCTGATCCAATGCCTTTTGAAATCAGCGGAAAAGCTCACATTGACTTCCATGGGCATTGGACCAGGCCCCAAATGAATGAAAAAGAACTGAGAAGACTGATGGCTTACACAAGAAAGCAAATTGTGGATGAAGAAAGGGCAGTTACTAGAATGGAGAGCCCTAACTTGTGCCCATTCTTGACTCAGGAGAGACAAAGATTATCCACACTAAGCAGAGTTTCTGTTGGATTAAGATGTGTTGAGGCTGCCTGAGGTTTGCCAAAAAGCATAAGAGAAGCCAACATGGAAATGATTTCCATAAGGCAGAAAGATTACCACAACAATCAGCAAATGAATGAATTATTAATTAATTTTCACTGGCAGGAAATTATAAAACTTAAAAAAACAAATATATTAAAATGGAGAAGTCATTAAAGCTATCCTCACAAACATCAATATTTATAGGATAAATTTGCTGAAGAAATATGAAGTCAGCCCCCTAAATTAAAGCAGAAGTTAAATAATTTGGATGGGGCTATTAATATCATTAAAATTGATTGCCTGAAGATCTGTTGTTGTGCTGTTAGATTAAAAGATAGATCAATGTCAGATTTGTACTGGAGGCCCACCCCCACAAATCAATCAATGACTCTAAAATGGCTCTCCCTCTTCTCCCCGCCCCTTGTCTTTTTACCTCTTTTGCACAGTCTGAGTTAGGGGTGCTGATATCCTTACATTAATTGTTTTTTGCGCGAGGACAGTGTGCTCCATACTGAGGCTGGGTAATTAGCCAAGATACAGGGCCCTCCTGGTTAGTGTTTTTTGAGAGAAGTGGGGGCAGATTTTAATTTGTTATGCCATGGAAAACAGACTTTACTGAAGCTACTTGGGATTTGCATTGATGTCACTGCCTCAGAATCTGGCCCACTGTGTGCTATATACTTGACAGAACTTTGTACTGAACCTTGACAACCCCCATCCAAAATTAGTTGTCATAGAAATGCAAGGCTGGAAGGGATCTCCAGTGGTATCCTGCTAACTAGCATTATTCACAGGGCTCAAAGTGGGCCAGCTTGTGCCATCCCTATGAAATGGTACTTTCTTTGACCAGATGCCATTTTGATTTCAGTCCTAGGTTTATCCCCAATTCCCATCTATCTCTCAATAGCCATCTTATGTTGTCTTTGAGAAAACAGCGGGCTGCTGGCATCAGATAAGAACAAACACCGCTGTGTTACTTTCCTGAAGGCCCTACAGGGAGGAAAGAGCCATTGCTTCTGCTGAGCTGCCATTGCATCCAATTCAGAGGAGCATCCAATTCATTGCATCCAATTCACTGAGCTGCCACTTCTGTTCCAGAGTCTCCTTGCTGTTTGGGGGATAGGATGTGGAGAGAGAGGAAGGAAAGGCTATTCTCAAGGCATGAATTCTACTGCAATCTGGTGCTACCATTGTTCAGAGAGGGTATAATAAACCCGGTGCTTAAAATGTTGGCAGCAGTGTGTCTACATTAGGACTTACAATGTGGAGGTGAAATGGCATCAGCAGGGGTATTAAATTTTTGCCAAATTTCCCCAGTGTAGACAAGGTACAAAGTTCCTTAGTACAGAGCTTTATAACTGGTACTGTGGTATTTATTATGTTAACTCTTTTTTTCTGCCATGTTCTCTCACACAAGAGATGGCATATTTAAAGTAGAAGGGATATTCTGAAAACTATCTGGGATTGAATTGGACTGAAGAGATTGCTATGGAAAATATGCTAATTAAAAACACATTGAAATCAATAATGCACAAACAATACTGACAAGATGTAAACCAAAAAGGACACGCTTTCCTCATTGTGACATTTCCCTGGTGTTATCTGGACAAGTGATCTGCTAGATCACTCCAATCCTCAACTCTGGGAGCCAGCCTTACCCTGCTCTGCTGTGAGAATCCCCCACTCCCGGTTTGTTCCCACACAGTCTCTAGCATGTAAGCTGTTCCTTGGATTGTGCAACTGAATGACAATATCTCCCGCACCAGACACAACCCTGGGAACCTCTGTCTTACAGTGTCCAGTTATGGCCACTGGATGCTGCAAGCTTATATGAATTTGTCAACTTAAAGAAATAGATATTTACCAGGTTTGTTATCCCAAAGGGAGTCTCTGACAGGCTTCTAACAAAATGCACTGCTTCAGGCACAATAAACAAACAAATTTATTAACTACTGTGATAAGTGATGGGGCGGGGGGCGGAAGTTAGCTCCATTTTTTGAATACCCAGCCAGCTAGTAGCTATAAAATCCCTCTTATCATAGAATCATAGAAGATTAGGCTTGGAATAGATCTCAGGAGATCATCTAGTCCAACCCCCTGCTCAAAGCAGGACCAACACCTCATTGACAATCATCCCAGCAAGGACTTTGTCAAGCCACTCCTTAAAAACCTCTAAGGATGGAGATTCCACCATCTTCCTAGGTAACCCATTCCAGTGCTTCACCACCCTCCTAGTGAAATAGTGTTTCCTAATATCCAACCTAGACCTTCCCCACTGCAACTTGAAACCATTGCTCTTTGTTCTGTCATCTGCCACCACTGAGAACAACCAAGCTCCATCCTCTTTGGAACCCCCCTTTAGGTAGTTGAAGGCTGCTATCAAATCCCCCACACTCTTTTCTTCTGCAGACTAAACAAGCCCAGTTCCATCAGCTTCTCCTCATAAGTCATGTGTCCCAGACTGCTGATCATATTCGTTGCCCTCCACTGGACTCTCTCCAATTTATCCACATCCTTTCTGTAGTGCAGGCGCAAAACTGGATGCAATTCTGTATTTGTGGCCTCATCAGTGCCGAACAGAGGGAAATAATCACTTTCCTTGCTCTGCTGGCAATGCTCCTACTAATGCAGCCCTATATGCCATTAGCCTTCTTGGCAACAAGGGCACACGGCTGACTCATATCCAGCTTCTCATCCCTGTAATGGATGGGCACTGTAATCCCCAGGTCCTTTTCTGCAGAACTGCTTGTTAGCCAGTCGGTCCCCAGCCTGTAGCGGTGCATGGGATACTTTTGTCCTAAGTGCAGGACTCTGCATTTGTCCTTGTTGAACCTCATCAGATTTCTTTTGGCCCAATCCTCCAATTTGTCTAGGTCACTCTGGATCCTATCCCTACCCTCCAGTGAAACTTCATTCCCCCGCCCCCAGCTTAGTGTCATCTGTGAACTTGCTGAGGGTGCAATCCATCCCATCATCCAGATCATTAATAAAGATGTTGAACAAAACCAGCCCCAGGACCGACTCCTGGGGTACTCTGCTTGATACCGGCTGCCGACTAGACATCGATCCATTGATCACCACCCGTTGAGCCCGACAATATAGCCAGCTTTCTATCCATCTTATAATCAATTCATCCAATCCATACTTTTTTAACTTGCTGGCAAGAATAAGTCCGTATCAAAAGCTTTGCTAAAGTCAAGATATATTATGTCCACTGTTTTCCTCATATCCATAGAGCCAGTTATCTCATCATAGAAAGCAATCAGGTTGGTCAGGCATGACTTGCCCTTGGTGAATCCATGTTGACTGTTCCTGATCACCTTCCTCTCCTCCAAGTGCTTCAAAATGGTTTCCTTGAGGAACTGCTCCATGATTTTTCCAGGGACTGAGGTGAGGCTGACCGGTCTGTAGTTCCCTGGGTTCTCTTTCTTCCCTTTTTAAAAGATGGGCATTATATTTGCCTTTTCCCAGTCATCCAGGACCTCCCCCAATCACCACGAGTATTCAAAGATAATGGCCAAAGGCTCTGCAATCACATCAGCCAATTCCCTCTTCACCCTCGGATGCATTATATCTGGACCCATGGACTTGTGCATGTCCAGCTTTTCTAAATAGTCCTTCACCTGTTCTTTCACCACTGAGGGCTGCTCACCTCCTCCCCATACTGTGTTTCACCACTGAGGGCTGCTCACCTCCTCCCCACACCCAGGACAGCAGTGTGGGAGCTTGTCTGCGAAGACCAAGGCAAAAAAAGCATTGAGTACTTCAGCTTTTTCCACATAACCTGTCACTAGGTTGCCTCCCCCATTTAGTAAGGGTTCCACACTTTCCCTGACCTTCTTCTTGTTGCTAACATACCTGTAGAAACCCTTCTTGTTACCCTTCACATCCTTTGCTAGCTGCAACTCCAATTGTGCTTTGGCCTTCCTGATTACACCCCTGCATGCTTGAGCAATATCTTTATATTCCTCCCAAGTCATCTGTCCAAGTTTCCACTTCATGTAAGCTTCCTTTTTGTGTTTAAGCTAACCAAAGATTTCACTGTTAAGCCAAGCTGGTAGCCTGCCATATTTGCTATTCTTTCTGCACATCAGGATGGTTTGTTCCAGTGCTTTCAATAAGGCTTCCTTAAAATACAGCCAGCTCTCCTGGACTCCTTTCCCCCTCATATTAACCTCCCAGGGGATCCTGCCTATCAGTTCCCTGAGGGAGTCAAAGTCTGCTTCTGTGAAGCCCCATGTCTGTATTCTGCTGCTCTTCTTTCTTCCTTTTGTCAGGATCTTGAACTCGACCATCTCATGGTCACTGCTGCCCAGGTTGCCACCCACATCTTCTTTCCCTACAAATTCTTCCCTGTTTGTGAGCAGTTGATCAAGAGGATCATGGCCCCTACTTGGTTCCTCCGGCACTTGCACCAGGAAGTTGTCCCCAACACTCTCCAAAACCTTCCTGGATTGTCTGTGCACTTCTGTATTGCTGTCCCAGCACATGTCAGTCTGATTGAAGTCCCCCATTAGAACCAGGGCCTGTGTTCTGGAAACTTTAGTTAATTGTTGGAAGAAAGCCTCGTCTACCTCATCCACAACAACATCACTCTTGTTGCTCTCGCTTCTAAACTTAACCAAAGACTTTCAACAGGCTTTTCTCCAGTTCCATACTGGAGCTCTGAGCAATCATACACTCTCTTACATACAGTGCAACTCCTCCACCTTAGTAGCTCCTGCACGTCTTAGTAGCTGTTCTCTAACTGCTCTACCTGTAAAGAGTTAAAAAGTTTCTCTGCTATGGATAGGTAAAAGGAAATGAGTGGATACCTAGCCAAAGGAGCCAATGAGAAGGCTAGAACTTTTGAAAATAAAAAAACGACTTCCCTTTTGTCTGTCTATGATTGTTCTCCCAGAGAGTGGGGAAGGGCAGCAAGTATGCTGTAAGAAACTTGGGGCCAGGTATGAAAAATCATCAGAATCATACTTAGAAACTACTCATTTGAAACCCCAGATATGTAAGTAGATCAGGAAATGTCTAGGAAGATGTGATTAGGTTTATCCCTTTTTATTTCTTTATGGCTTGTGAACTCCTCTCTGCTAACCCCAGGTGCTTTTGTTTTGCTTGTAACCTTTAAAAGCTGGACCTCAAAGAAGCTATTCTTGATGCTTAATCCTTGTAATTGTTTTTTTTTAAATCTAGAAAAAGCCTAAATTCCCAGATGTATTTTTTTTAATTTATAAAATTTACCTTTTTTTAAGAATAGAATTGAATTTTTGTGTCTTAAGAGGTTTGTGCATGTGTTGTTTAATTAGCTAGTGGCAACAGCTCATTTCCTTTGTTTTTCTTTTGCATCTCTTCCCCGGAGAGGGGGTGAAAGGGATAGGCGGTGAAAGGGTACCCCAGAGGAAGGAATTTCCAAATGCCCCTTCCTGGGTTCTCAAAGGGGTTTTGCACTTGAGTGGTGGCAGCATCTATGCATCCAAGGTAAGAGAAAAACTGTAACCTTGGGAGTTTAATACAAGCCTGGAGTGGCCAGTATTAATTTTTAGAATCCTTGAAGGCCCCCACCTTCTGCACTCAAAGTGCCAGAGGGAGGATTTAGCTCTGACAACTACAAAGATAGTTTTTAAGTGATTATAAGTCAAAGTCACAATAAGTCATTTGACTAAAATGAAATAAAAGCAAAACACATTCTAAACTGATCTTAACACTTGCAGTCCCCTTAGAAACTTAGGTGCTTCTCATCACAGGCTGTCTGGTTAACCTTCAGCCAGGCTCTCTGCTTTGATCAGTGCTTGAGTCTCTTGGTGTGGTGTGTGTAGATGTAGGCAGGGCCGGCTCCAACTTTTTTGCCACCCCAAACAATGAAAGAAAAAAAACCAACAACCTTGGTTGAGCTGCCGCCAAAGTGCCACTGAAGAGGAAGAGAGGGACTGCAGGGCCTGCTACCGAATTGCCGCTGAAGACCTGGACGTGCTGCCCCGATGATGTATGGAGTGCCGCCCCTTTCTATTGGCTGCCCCAGGCACCTGCTTCCTTCGCTGGTGCCTGGAGCCGGCCCTGGATGTAGGTAGAAGAGAGAGAGCAAGGCAAATATCTCTCCCATTTATCATGTTTTTTCTTCCCTCTTGGCTTTGCCATCCCCTTCAGGGTCAGGTGAGCATTACCTCATCATAGTCCCAAAATGTCCAAGGGAAGGGGGTGACTCACTTGAGAGTCCAACAGATCCTTTGACAGTGCCTAGGCCAGTGTCCTTTGTTCATGTGAGGCAGGGCTGGGTTTGTCCCATACATGCCCTGATAAGGTGTGAACTTCCCCTCTGTTCCTGGAGAGATTTGCTAGGCTTGTTTTAAGCCATGAGGACACATTATCAACCTCATAACTATATACATGAAATTATAACCCTAACATTAATATAACAACAATGCTCAGTGCATCATGAGCCTTCTGAAGACACCCGACACGACAAACTTTGCTTTGGATACCACACAATCATTTTATAAGAATGAGCATGGGGGTGCAGGGTGTTCCCCTGAGACACAGAATGTCACACTCATCTTTGTAATTATTCTATCTGTTATAAACACTATGGAAATTAAGACAAAGAAAAAAATCTAAATTTTCGAAGGACATTGTGACTGGCAATAAGAATGGGAATATGTTGTTGCTGTTTTCTTTTTCTTTAATGTTAACATTCAGTATATTTTCATCCTTCCCAGCAGACATGAGATGATGCACAAGAAAAAGGAAGAAAAATCTAAAGGTTTACCCACACATCTGTATATCAAAGTTATCTAATTAAATGAACACAAGCTATGATTGTTAAATATGGAACAGTATAGCAAAGGACAAGTATTTTTAAAATACTGTCTTAAAAGGAACTACATATACTGAACTATTGTACAAAGAGAAGCCCAGAGAAGGTAAACAAGTCTATATTTTAAAATCTTCTGTCTTGAATCAGAAAACAAATAGCCACACATCACAAGAGAAATTTCTCCAATTTGATAGCAGTAAAGACAATGCTACTGACCAGAAAGTTTCAAAGGACAGAAATTGTCAGTTTATTCTTTCTCATGTAGGGATGTTGTTTGTTTTTGTTAATTGATATCCATCTCTGTTTTCTGAGAACTTATTATTTTTTGAAAAAAAAATTGAGTATTAAATTGATTTAAAAAGTAAATGTAGTCCTGATAAAAGCTGTTTATTTGACACCCTTGGAGACTGAAATCCTCTATCTATCCACAGAAAAGGAGTAGTTGAAGCCCAAAGTAATTTTTTCCCCCAATGCTCAAGTAAGGTGTCTCACACTTGACTTAGAGAGATTCCTTCCAGGGGTGAGATGGTATTTCAGTTTCCACATCCATTACATCCCTTTTCTCTGAGAAGAGACTATTAACAAGAATCTGTGATGATGGTTTTTGTGACATAGATACTTGTCGATGGACAAGGATTAAAAAACCCACCAACAACACATAGACCACTGAATAGCCACCAGATAAAAAATTATCTAAAAAAAATGCTTTTACAAGGTCCAGGGATAAATCAAGGAAGTGCAAGGAAACATTGCCTAACTTTGAGGGGAAAAAAACCCTCTAGCTCTTCCTTGGGTTACATTGGGTTACATTCAAGCCAGTGACCTAGAGGTGGAAGGCTTTGTATCTTATTACTGCTCCCCTGAGTCATCCAGTGTCTGAATCTATAGAGCAATTCCATGGTCCGTAGCAACACACCTACTGGGGAATAAAGCTGATTAGCTGCAGCCTTCCTTACTCTAGAATTTAGATATCAAGACTTCTTGTCACTTCTTCCCCTACTTCTTCCTCCCAGAAATAGTGCTATACAAAGCCTAACATGTTTGCTTTAGGAGTTTTTCCATATTCCATTCAGTATTTCCATGAGGGAGCACAGCACTTTGCAGAAAAAATGGCAGTCTTTCCCCAGCTAAAATTATTAATTTTTGTGTCATATTTCCTCAGGCAAATATTCATAATTATTGCCAAAAATGTATCCTGGTTGGGGTTTTTTTAGGGTTTTTTTTGGGGAGGAGGGGAAGGGTTACAGTGAAAACAAGATTTAGGGCCAAATAAGTGGGAAAACAACTTTTTATTAAACAAGCAACAACAACAACAACAAAAATTGAAAAGATATCAAATGTTTTTCTTTCCTAGAAGCCTAATAAAATATGCTGGTGCATTTTTAAAACTAGTTTTTCCAGTCAGGGGAACTCTTTTATTCATATATAACATCAAGGCTTGAAACTCAAGCCAGAATTTGAATGGCTGGTCTTCTGTATTGTTTAATGTGGGGACTGCTGCTGCTTTCCCCCTGCTTAGGGTCCTATTCAGGAAAGCACAGGCCAAGATTTTAAAAAAATGATTAATGATTCTGAGTGCCTCAATTTTTAGGTGCCCAACTGGAGAACATTTAAAGCTTTCTGGTTTTCAGAAAGAGCTGAGCTCCCACCCTATGTAAGTCAGGCCTTTTTAAGGAGACAGGTTGAGTGCCCCAAACTAGTGGCATCCAGAATCACCAGTTCCTTTTGCAAGTCTTGGATGAAGTGCTTTCTTGAACAAGGAGAATAAGCATAAGCTTAAGTGCTTTCCTGAATCAGGGACTTAGCAAATTGCAAAAGGGATCTATCCTAAGGAAAATGTAGTTGTGAACTTGTGTATGGCCTTGATTGCAAGGATACATAGAAAAATGGCAAAAAAAGTTCTGAATATTGACTTTATTTGTTGTTTAACCTCTGTACAATGTCCTTCAATCAACAAAATGACTTTGTAAACTATATTTTCCAGTATGGTGTACTGTACATCTCTTTTCTAATGAGATGTATACTTCCTTCAGGGCCTCCACTCCATAATTTCACTCTGTATATTACATATCATTTTCAGTAATTAGTCTGCATTTGGAGGCTTCTTTTTTATGTGATGGAAAGTTCTATGGTATACATTTTTCCCCTGAGAAATGCTTTCTGCTACAGCTTTCTTGTACCACAGTTGAAGCTAATTTGCTATAGAGAGACTGGAGCTATCTTCTGCTGTGTGATTTGTAACATCATTCTACACAAGTTTAAATTATCTCAGTGATTCAGGAATGTATTTTAACTAGAGAGATGTCAACAACTTGTTTAACTTGACCTTCAAATGTCCTCTCTTTCTCAATCCCCAGCTGATTTCACTGGTGTACAATATACACTATATATGAAGCCTGTTACTATCAGATGTGGCTGTGAAGTGCCATTCTCCCACCCCATTCTTGATGCCTGTCATGCTTCATCAATGCTGACAAGCAATTATTAGTCTTTGTTTCTTTTATACTGTATATTGGCAAAACAATCATTGCAAGGAATTGTAGAGGTAGAAACCATTATCTTTTGCACTATAGTAGTAACATAGCTTTTAAGCTTACTGAAAATATCCATTAGGTTCTGTCCTCTTATCTACAAATGCTTTCTGCTTTGCTTTGTGTTGCTCCAGGAGTTGAATCACCAACTTCTGCTGCACTAGGGACAGATAACTTTATTCTTTCGTCAGTTGATTTTTTTCTATGTTCCACTGGACTTTATTCAAAGCTGAAGGCATTCTTCATATTATTTGATTCTCATTATATTAGCTAAAAGAAAAGGAGTACTTGTGGCACTTTAGAGACTAACAAATTTATTTGAGCATAAGCTTTCGTGAGCTACAGCTCACTTCATCGGATGCCTCTCCAACGCATCATCAAGGATCTACAACTTATCCTACAACTTATCTCACAGATCTTGGGAGACAGGCCAGTCCTTGCTTATAGACAGCTCCCCAACCTGAAGCAAATACTCACCAGCAACCACACACCACACAACAGAACCACTAACCCAGGAACCTATCCTTGCAACAAAGCCTGTTGCCAACTCTGTCCACATATCTATTCAGGGGACACCATCATAGGGCCTAATCACATCAGCCACACTATCAGAGGCTCGTTCACCTGTGCATCTACCAATGTGATCTATACCATTATGTGCCAGCAATGCCCCTCTGCCAGGTACATTGGCACTGGACAGTCTCTACGTAAAAGAATAAATGGACACAAATCAAATGTCAAGAATTATAACATTCAAAAACCAGATGGAGAACACTTCAATCTCTCTGGTCACTCAATTAGACCTAAAAGTGGCAATTCTTCAACAAAAAAACTTCAAAAACAGACTCCAATGAGAGACTGCTGAATTGGAATTAATTTGCAAACTGGATACAATTAATTTAGGCTTGAAAAAAGACTGGGAGTGGATGTGTCATTACACAAAGTAAAACGATTTCCCCATATTTATTCCTCCCCCTCCCCCCGAACTGTTCCTCACATGTTCTTGTTAACTGCTAGAAATGGCCCACCTTGATTATCAGTACAAAAGTTCCCCCCCCGCTCTCCTGCTGGTAATAGCTCAACTTAAGTGATCACTCTGGTTACACTGTGTATGATAACACCCATTGTTTCATGGTTTCATGTTCTCTATGTATATAAATCTCCCCACTGTATTTTCCACTGAATGCATCCAAGGAAGTGAGCTGTAGTTCACAAAAGCTTATGCTCAAATAAATTTGTTAGTTTCTAAGGTGCCACAAGTACTCCTTTTCTTTTTGTGAATACAGACTAACACGGCTGCTACTCTGAAACCTGTTATATTAGCTGTATTTTGGATATCTATTTTAGCTTCATTGTCTTTGAAGATTTTGTTTTTCTTTTGGAAATTGTGACATTACAATTCCTTACAATTAAAAAAACCCCTAAAACTGAAGAGATCAAGCCAATTTTAGTCTCTGAACTGGGAGGGGGATTTTTGAATTACATTTTGCTGGATAGTTATGTCTGATCTGTGAGAATCATACATTGTCTCAAATACTCTTAATAGCCCTGGAGCACTTAAGCAGTGTGCAGCCATGAAGAACAAAGACCTTCTGGTTCTTGAGCTAGTAGCACAGCACAGTTATGCTCTCTCACTTGAGTTCGTACTGATCCAAATTGTGGTAATGGATTTCCATTATCTGAAGGATATCTGTTTGGATATTCTCTTGCACCCTTCCCTCCAATTTGCCTATCCACTCTTTTCTCTTAAAATGCCCCGTTGGACCACCTATTTGCCTTCTTACAACCACCTGCATCCCTTCTTCCATGCTGCTTGTTCCCGTGAAACACTCTATCAACTGACCCATAAGTCCACTACAATCTTCTCCTTCAAATTTCTCCTCAAGATTCACTTCAATGAAGCCTACAATATATTAACCAACTAATAAGGGAGAGACTGAGAGACAGTAGGCTATAGCATATCTGTCTTCCTTTATTCTTTAAAAAATGCGTTGTAAAAATTGCTTATATTATGGTTGTCCTCTCCTTCCAGTTTCATATGATGAATACTGTGGGCATCACTAAGTGTCCTTTCTTTTTGTATATTTAGATACAGCTACTTAGAGAAAGCTAAGAATTGCCCCAAACTTAAGGCAACACACATTTTATGAAGGTGAGAGAAAGGGACAGTCATACTATACACAATTTCCCTGATTTAATAGCACCCACAATCTGGTCAGATATTACAGTAGTGGGAGGCATATAAGAACCTATAAGGTTATCACTATTACTTAGTGACTCAGCTATAGTTCTTGATCCTCATATTTCACACATACAGACAAACTAATTCCATCTTTTTAAACTAATACTATACATCAGAGAACAATTTGTTTAAAAAAATCCTAAGGCAATTCTTTGGTATAAAACTTGCTATGCTGGATTTAAAAATGTAAAAAAAATCAGTAACATAAAGGGGGAAAAACCCTTTGGTATATTTAAAAACAAAAACAAAAAACAAGTGTCACCCTGAAGGGTTAGGTCACATTTTTATAAATAATTAGTAAATGTGAAATTAAGGTAGCCCAAGTGGCCTTAGCTCAATATCTTAATCTCTAGTCTACCTAAATGAATACTGTACCCTTACAGCCCCATACTGTTGAGGGTCAACATTAACACTATAAGTAACATCCCCTATGATGCTATTTTATATTCATTAATATAACACATGCATCACCACTCACCATATACAAACCATCTATCCACCCATCTGACTCTCCACCAACTCTCTGAATCTTTCTAAGCCAGCTATACCATCTCACCTTTTTCAACTTGTCTTCCCCTCTTCCTCCCTTCCCACCCCGCTCAGTCTTTCCCCTCTTCATGGCATAGAGGGGAGGGGAGGAAAAGATTGGGATCTCTAAGATATTTTGTTAAATAGCAAACAGTTTGAGTGATATGAAAGGAACAAGAAATTCACAAACAAGTGCATTTCTTTGTTTTATTTTAGTGTATTTTACATTCCTTTACCTTAAAATGAGCCAATAAATTAATCTGCAAACGTGTGAGGAAAAAAAGGGCTCCTTGACTAAGAGGAAGATTTTCAAAAGCACATAGGGCAGTTAGGCGCCCAACTCCTATTGAAATTCATTTGTGTCCAACTGCCCTTTGTGCCTTTGAAAATCTTCCCCTCAGATCCTTTTTTGCCAAGTTTGAGCCTACAGCCAGTTTTTATGACTGAGTTATAAAAGCCCTATAAATAGGGTCTTAGGCTAGGAGAGGTTGTCAGATCCCTAACTCTTGTGGTGCCCGCAGGTGCTGCTGTAATAAATACCTTGAAATCTGTAATGACAGTACATGTTAAAGTTTGAGAAATCCTTTGTGTTAACACTAGACTACTTCTCAGGCAGAGAGAATGGGGGTCCATTAGAATAAGATGCTTCCTGCAGGCTGCTGTTGTCTCCAACCAACCAGTGTCATACAATATTTACATTCAGCTCAGTGCTTGTAATTATACCTTTTCTTAAAGCCATTGGAAGGATTGAGAAAATGACTCTTATTCAAATTTTGACTTCTAGCAAAATAAATTGAATTATTACAGCAGAAGAGACTACAATCCACTCCTTCATTCCCCCTCCTCTCTCTGACTTAAGGATATGAGACCTTCAGGAATCTTATAATTTAAGATGAATACAGAGAAAATTAGCTTTGATAGTTATAGCTTAATTTCCTAGACACCTGCAGCTGTGTAATTAATGGTGGAAAGAGATTCTTACTGGCCAATAGAGAAGCACAATACTTTACTTTAATATTTCACGAGCACCTATTTCAGTACATTTTCTGCTAGCAGGTTTAAAGCATTCATCATCATAGTAACTCACTGGTAAAGCTGAGCTGTGTGATGCTTCTCTAAGGTTCATCCTGGTCATACGTCCCAAAATGGCCATTGTTTGTCCTGTCACAAAAGTAGTGAAGACTCTTGTAAGGGGTTGACCCTTGTCACTTTCAAAAAAGGAATTAAAAGTAATTTCAGGTGCTAGGCCTGCCTTTACCAATTTTTGCAGTTTTACAATCCCATCTTTCAAATTTTGAAATTGTTTTTCTCTCCCTTGCTACTGCTACAGTGTGAACAATCCACACAAACAACAAGAGGAAAACAAACAATTGACTATACAGGGGAAACAATGTAACTGACTAAACACAAGGTGATGCCAAATTCACAGAGTAAAAAAGCTGAAAAAATGCTCTACTCTCTGTTATAGCAATTCTAAGGTGTTAATTGCAACAATGCAAGGTAAACAATTTCCTGATAGAAGGGTGGTTTTTTAAGTGATGGAACTTAAGTTAATAAACTTCTGCTTTCTGGGTTTTTGGTTCCAAACAGACTCAGGTTTATATGCAGAGATGCTCTTTCAGTGCTCTGGCTGATATGTCTCATATTGTTTGCCACTTTTGCCATTTGTGAAAATTGATTTTTAACACACAAAAGCATTTGTATGGTGTGTTTACCCACCAATTCCATCAAGGAAAATAATAACATGTGATTTATCCACCAATCAAACTTAAGCAAGGCAGCTCAAATGTTAATTATCTAATACTCACAGTGAATTGCTCATGATCAGTTCACAGATTTGCAAAGATATGTGTGGAATGAATTTGAGAAAATCATGAACTGCTCTCACACACATGCAAGCAGAAAGATGATAAATTCATCAACCAAATTATTTGTTTTGAATTATTCACTCATTACTAACATTCAGGTACAGGGTGGAACATTTGTCCTCAATCATGATACAGGTATGGGAACCTATTATGAACTCTTTATCATGTCTCCTCAGACACTTAAAACTTGTATTGTGAAGAAGCTGGAGCCAGGGACATTTATTAATTCATAATTGATGCTTAAAATGCTGACCACAGAAACAAAGCCATGAATTTGGGAAGCAACCATCAGTACATTGTAATGGGCCTTTGTCAGATTTCTCAGCTACTGCCACCATGTTTCTCTCCTCTGTCTGCTGACTGATGACTTACAAAAAACAAAACAAAGAGAAATTGACATTCAGAAATGAAACAATCCAGCTGTCTGATTGCTTTCTGGATAATCCTTTAATATTCAGCCTCTGAACAAAACAACTAGGTGTGTGGGATAGGAAAGACTGTTTATCTGAAACACTGACAAACTGGGGATTTTGGATCCCTAGAATTTGTCTTTCCTCTCTGTGAACCTATATTTCTGTAGATTTCAGTTCTAATTTATTACAAGTAAATCCCAAATCCTTTCAACTAATCAAATGGAACCAGATTTTAAACTTGGCATCATTCTTTTCGGAATTATTATAAAAACATCATGCACACATTTGAGTTGAGCTTTATAAATAAAAATCTTTAAAAGCATATAAAATTATTAAGCCTCAAGCTATTTGTCCTTTATGCATCAGGCAGTTGGGAAAAAGCTTTTCAGGGGTGGGGGTGGTAGCTGACTGGTCTGTTGGGCTGTGCAGACAGCCTGATAGTTAAAAAGGACTGAAGCTAGAAATAGACTTGTAGTGTATTCCAAAGAGGTATCATATTTAACCCACTGATGAGAAAAGAGTTCTAAGGCTATCAGGTGACTGTTCACCTCAGCAATAAATATGACATCTCAACATAGCTCACCATATAGAATCTCCTTTTAAAGCAATTATTATTAATACTGAGCTCTCTGCATGCCCTTAAAACTGCTGACAACACTTAACTCTCTTCTTCACATTTCATTTGGCAAATAATTATGATTCAACATTGCGGATTTCATTTATAAGAAATTAATGAGCCATATGTGGGTAACATTAGATGTAAGATGATGCATTTCATCTGCGATACTATGCAATGTACTGTAACATGCTATACCATGTGACGCCATGACCAAGTCTTGCAAAGTTCCTTGATCCAAATGGCCAGTTTCATAGCAGTTCATAGTTCAGAAGTATGTACAGAACAGTCAGGATTGGATTTGAGATCGCTGCCGCCCTTGGCAAACTAAACTGCACCCTTCTCCCAGCCCATCCCACTCAGTCACTCACCCATAAGTGAGTCGCTGGTTTTCTAATGTTAGCAGGTGTGCTGGTTTCCCTGGCTTTCATCCCATGAATAGAAATGGACCAGGTGGTGCTTATGAAAAGGAGAGACCATCTACCTCCATATGAATAGCAGGCAATCCTATACCTTTATCTTTCAGTTTAAATGAAAGAATGTTAAAATCATCACAATAGCAAAGGCCACTTTACATTCTCTATGAAAAGATCTAATTTTAGAGACTAAAACTTGGAATACCCATTTTTAGCTCCAAATCTTCTGCCAATCCCAGCCTTTTCATGCTCAGTTGCTTTCCTGCTTTTTAACCAAAAATGTTTTAACTATTTTTGAGCTTTAGAGAGCTAAAATGTGGATCTCATTTGACATGGATTTTTGTGTGTGCAAAAGTCTAGATCTGAAACGTTTGTAGAAAAATAATCACAAATGGGGGTAAATTCTCCTCTTGGTTGTAAAGGAAACCAAAAATGTTTTAACTATTTTTGAGCTTTAGAGAGCTAAAATGTGGATCTCATTTGACATGGATTTTTGTGTGTGCAAAAGTCTAGATCTGAAACGTTTGTAGAAAAATAATCACAAATGGGGGTAAATTCTCCTCTTGGTTGTAAAGGAAACTTTCAGCCCATGAATGTGAATTCAATGAGAACTGCATGCATTTATTCAAGTGTAAGTTTGGCACTTAATTCTTCATATGCTTTCATATAATTAGGAAATCAAATGATAACAGTGACAGATACATTTGTTTTCATTCATGGATTCATAGAGCTTAAGGCCAGAAGGAACCATTAGGTCATCTAATCTGGCCTCCTGTAAAACAGATCAGTTTTGGGAGTAATAGCTACTGTGACTATGCAAGGAAGTATTAATATTTACTATATGTTTTGTCAAATTGCTCAGCCCTAGTGTTATTTAGTACCTGATGGTTTTGAAATACAGCTAGAATAGCCTTCCTTTAAATATTCTGTTCCATCCTCTTGTGTGAATTGTGAAAAACTGGATGGCATGCAAAGGAAAATGTGGATCCTGTTTTGAAAGGGTAAGCAAGGATTTGAAAACTCTAGCAAAATTCTTTAACTTTCAGCTGAATTGAATATGCCATTTCTAGGGCTGTTGATTAATCAGTTAACTCATGCGATTAACTTAAAAAAATAGTCATGATTAATCACAATTTTAATTGCATTATTAAACAATAGAATACCAATTGAAATTTATTAAATATTTTTGGATATTTTTCTACATTTTCAAATATATTGATTTCAATTACAACACAGTATACAAAGTAGACAATGTTTACTTTATACTGTTATTTTGTATTACATATATTTGCACTGTAAAAATGGCAAAGAAATAGTATTTTTAATTCACCTCATACAAGTACCGAAATGCAATCTCTTTATTGTGAAAGTGCAATTTACAAATGTAGATTTTTTTGTTACATAACTGCACTCAGAAACAAAACAATGTAAAACTTTAGAGCCTACAAGTCCACTCAGTCCTTCTTCTTTTTCATCCAATTGCTTCTTGTTTACAATGTCACCTGAAAGTGAGAACAGGTGTTTTCATGGCACTTTTGTAGCTGGCATTGCAAGGCCTTTACGTGCCAGATGTGCTAAACATTCGTAATCCCATTAATGCTTCGACCACCATTCTAGAGGACATGCTTCCGTGCTGATAATGCGCATTAAAAATACTACATTAATTAAATTTGTGACTAATTTACAATTTTGTGAGTAATTTACAAATTTGTGGCAAATCTCCTTGGGGGAGAATTGTATGTCTCCTATTCTGTTTTGCCTGCATTCTACCATATATTTCATGTCATAGCAGTCTCGGATGATGATCCAGCACATGTTGTTCATTTTAAGAACACTTTCACTGCAAATTTGACAAAACTCAAAGAAAGGACCAATGTGAGATTTCTAAAGATAGCTACAACACTCAACCCAAGGTTTAAGAATCTGAAGTGCCTTTCAAAATCTGAGAGGGATGAGGTGTGGAGCATGCTTTCAGAAGTCTTAAAAGAGCAACACTCCAATGCAGAAACTACAGTACCCGAACCACCAAAAAAGAAAGTCAACCTTCTACTGGTGACATCTGACTGACTCACATGATGAAAATGAACATGCATCGGTCTGCACTGCTTTGGATGGTTATCGAGCTGAACCTGTTATCAGCATGGATGCATGTCCGCTCAAATGGTGGTTGAAGCATGAAGGGACACACAGATCTTTAGTGCATCTGGCACATAAATATCTTGTGACATCAGCTATGATTAATTTTTTTAATCACTTGACAGCTCTAGCCTTTTCTCATTTTTTCTCAAATTAATTTCCCCTTATATTTAATATGAGAAGATGTCTATAACATCACAGTAATTATAACTACTTTCAAATGGTAGACCTCAGCACTTTAATAGCAACACATTAACTATTTTTGCCTTCAAATTCTAGCAATGAGACTTAGTTTGGGTACAATAGTCAGAGCCATGTTCTCTCACTGGGAGAGAACTCTCACTTCAACATCTGTTAAAATAATTCCGAAGAATATGACACCAGTGGTGATATTTAATGATTACCATAGGAACTATTTTCACCTGCATGGTTTAGTCCTGAGGCTAGCATCAGAACTGCCTTCAGATACCAGATTGTCTATTTTTTCTGGCAGAGAATATTTGGTTGGAAATTAAAATAATCATTACATGTGGGGAAATCTTGCATTGGATGGCGAAAATTATTTTGGCCTAAGGTCCAGCACAAGCAATATTTTAAAATTAACTTGGGTCTTAATCTATAGTGCTCTCAGATCTTGTCAGCACAGGGATACTCATGAAAGTTAAGACAAATTAACAAAATGGTGTGATGTTAATGTGCATACATTAAAGTGCCTTAAAACCGCATGTGGAGGCTCTAATTTAGAAGTAAACTGATCTTAATTCTCTGTAGCTTAATCCTCCTAGGACTCAGCTACAGAGAACTAAGGATCCTTTACTTCTGAATGAGAGTATCCACAGGGGCATAATGCATTCTAAGGTATGTGCATTAACTTGACACCTTTAGTTAATTCATCTAACTCCCTATGTGGACAAGCCCTCAGAAGCAGGTGTTTCATGCAGTGCCTGAAGTTCATCTAATTTTGTAATAATATCACTACATGTTTCCCATTATGAGTGATAGAGTCTTGCATTATGCTTTCCCCTCCTCTGATTGCAGACATTGCACAGGATCCACAGGGACCACCTTGACTAACAAGTGGACATACAACACGATGACCAAAGTGCAACACAGAGCCAAATGCAGCCCATAGAATTTAATATTAGAGTATGTGGTCACTTTCACACACCGATGTTATCAGTGAAGACTATTCTTACCATGCAATGCTCCATCTTGATCCTAGTAGGCTGCTCAGATCAGATAAAGACAAAGCATTGCATGTCAGGGTCTGGAGTCTCTGCAGATTATACCTTGGTATTAAAAATAAGTGCAGTTATAATGTCCCTGTTACTGGGCTCTGTCCTGAGTAGTTTTCAATGCGGCCCTCTAAGTGGGTACTTTGGATATCCTTGAGACACAATGTATCTGTTTAAACCAGATACTGTAACACTGCTTCTCTAATTTAACACCTAGAAACAAGTTTCCTTGTCAATCATGTCTAATATTTGGAGTGGCAGCTCCTGCTGCTGCTGCTCTCACCTCTCTCTCACAGATCCACTTGATATGAAATTGGAGGAATCTAATGCAAGGGTTTTTAATGATTCATTAGAACTCCGCTCGTCCAGCACATTAGAAGAATGTGCTTCCAGGAGCCATGATCTCTTTTTAAGCTGCAAATAGTTATAAGATGGTGGTGAGTTCACGTAGTGACACATAGTAACCTAATGCTACAGCACATTAAGAAAGGTTTTCTCCATATTAGCCTTTAATTACGTTTCAAAACTGAATCAAATACCTATGCATAGAAGGCATTTTTAAAAAAATGCAATTTACTAGGAAGTTTCCTAAACTGCTCCTCGTCTTCTCTACGTTCCCAGAATGACTTACATACATTACATGTTTTAATATACAATAGCTTTGTGGTGAAGCTTTTTTTGTTGCCACACACAACATGCCTGACAAACCCACAGAAGCAAGCAAATGAAAAGTTAAGTCACCTAACAGTACATATCTGTTACTCCTCTCCCCCCAAGCATACACCTTGCCATGTACATCACAAGCCATGAACTGTAATTTTACCTCTGCCCCTCCCTCGCCTTTGGCACACCCCCCTTTACTGATTATTTTTTCCCAATGGAAGCAATTGTGAATGTTTCTGGTTTCTTGCATTGGCAAAGGGCAGTTTGGTAAAGGGTTGTGTGCAGAAGAACAGTTAAAGGAGCTGATGGAGGGCTGGTGTCCATAAAGGGGCAGAATTAAGGTTTAGTTTTCCTCAGTGTCCCGCTCTTTACCAAGTATTTTGGAAATAGATGTTTTTAAAGAGATACCAATCCACAATGCAAAATAAGGCTGTCAACAAAAAATTCAAGCCAGATAAATCAAACAAAAACTTCATCAAAAGTTCATAGGACATAAGAACTAAGCCTGGGTGAAGTTGAACACCTATTGGTGACCTACTTTTAGAGAAAAACAGGAATTTATGCCCCCATTTTAGAAAAACTGTGGAGTTACTAATAGGCACCTCCATAATGCATCTGGCCCTTACTTTATCATTACTGATAAAGTCTGCAGATGACACAAAGAATGGGTGAGTAGTAAATAATAAAGAGGACAGGTCACTGGCAAAGAGCAATCTGGATCACTTGGTAAGATGGATGCAAGAATCAATATGCCTTTTAATGTGGATAAATGTAAAGGTATACATCTAGGAACAAAAAAATGTAGGCCATACTTGCAGGATGGGGGGGAGGGACTCTATCTTGGGAAGAAGTGATACTGATCAAGACTTTTGGGTCATGGCGGATAATAAGCTGACTGTGAGCTCACAGTGTGGTGCTATGACTAAAGAGGCTAAAGCAATCCTTGGATGTATAAACAGGTGAATGTTGAGCAGGAAGGTTATATTACCTCTGGATTTGTCACTGGTAAAACTTCTACTAGAATTCTATACCTAGTTTTGGTGTCCACACCTAGAAGGACGTTGAAACACAACACAAAATGGGGAAGAGATGGCCAGCCCTCTGTAGAGATAGAGGTGGTTAGGGACTATTTAGAAAAGCTGGACGTGCACAAGTCCATGGGGCCGGACGAATTGCATCCGAGAGTGCTGAAGGAATTGGCGGCTGTGATTGCAGAGCCCTTGGCCATTATCTTTGAAAACTCGTGGCGAACGGGGGAAGTCCCGGATGACTGGAAAAAGGCTAATGTAGTGCCCATCTTTAAAAAAGGGAAGAAGGAGGATCCTGGGAACTACAGGCCAGTCAGCCTCACCTCAGTCCCTGGAAAAATCATGGAGCAGGTCCTCAAAGAATCAATCCTGAAGCACTTAGAGGAGAGGAAAGTGATCAGGAACAGTCAGCATGGATTCACCAAGGGAAGGTCATGCCTGACTAATCTAATCGCCTTTTATGATGAGATTACTGGTTCTGTGGATGAAGGGAAAGCAGTGGATGTATTGTTTCTTGACTTTAGCAAAGCTTTTGACACGGTCTCCCACAGCATTCTTGTCAGCAAGTTAAGGAAGTATGGGCTGGATGAATGCACTATAAGGTGGGTAGAAAGCTGGCTAGATTGTCGGGCTCAACGGGTAGTGATCAATGGCTCCATGTCTAGTTGGCAGCCAGTGTCAAGTGGAGTGCCCCAGGGGTCGGTCCTGGGGCCCGTTTTGTTCAATATCTTCATAAATGATCTGGAGGATGGTGTGGATTGCACTCTCAGCAAATTTGCGGATGATACTAAACTGGGAGGAGTGGTAGATACGCTGGAGGGGAGGGATAGGATACAGAAGGACCTAGACAAATTGGAGGATTGGGCCAAAAGAAATCTAATGAGGTTCAATAAGGATAAGTGCAGGGTCCTGCACTTAGGATGGAAGAATCCAATGCACCGCTACAGACTAGGGACCGAATGGCTCGGCAGCAGTTCTGCGGAAAAGGACCTAGGGGTGACAGTGGACGAGAAGCTGGATATGAGTCAGCAGTGTGCCCTTGTTGCCAAGAAGGCCAATGGCATTTTGGGATGTATAAGTAGGGGCATAGCGAGCAGATCGAGGGACGTGATCGTTCCCCTCTATTCGACACTGGTGAGGCCTCATCTGGAGTACTGTGTCCAGTTTTGGGCCCCACACTACAGGAAGGATGTGGATAAATTGGAAAGAGTACAACGAAGGGCAACGAAAATGATTAGGGGTCTAGAGCACATGACTTATGAGGAGAGGCTGAGGGAGCTGGGATTGTTTAGTCTGCAGAAGAGAAGAATGAGGGGGGATTTGATAGCTGCTTTCAACTACCTGAAAGGGGGTTTCAAAGAGGATGGCTCTAGACTGTTCTCAATGGTAGCAGATGACAGAACGAGGAGTAATGGTCTCAAGTTGCAATGGGGGAGGTTTAGATTGGATATTAGGAAAAACTTTTTCACTAAGAGGGTGGTGAAACACTGGAATGCGTTACCTAGGGAGGTGGTAGAATCTCCTTCCTTAGAGGTTTTTAAGGTCAGGCTTGACAAAGCCCTGGCTGGGATGATTTAACTGGGACTTGGTCCTGCTTTGAGCAGGGGGTTGGACTAGATGACCTTCTGGGGTCCCTTCCAACCCTGATATTCTATGATTCTATGATTCTATGATTCTATGAAAAATTGGGGAGTTAAGATGGTTCAGAGAACAGCCATAAGAATATAACAACATAAAAACGGCCATACTGGGTCAGACCAATGGTCCATCTAGTGCAGTATCCTATCTCCAACAGTGGACAGTGTAAGATGCTTCAGAGGGAATGAACAGAACAGGTCAATTTTTAGTGATCCATCACTTGTCAGCCCATCCCAGCTTCTGGCAGTGGTGGTTTAGGGACATTCGGAGCATTGGGTTGCATTCCTGACCACCTTGGCTAATAGCCCTTGATGAACTATCCTACAGGAACTTGTCTAAGTCTTTTTTGAACCCAGTTAAACTTTTGGCCTTCACAACATCCCATAGCAATGAATCCCACTACTGACTGTGTGTTATGTGAAAAGGTACTTCCTTTTGTTTGTTTTCATGCCGCTGCTTGTTAATTTCATTGGGTGACGCCGAGTCCTTGTATTATGTGAAGGGGTAAATAACACTTGACTATTCATTTTCTCCAGATGATTCATGATTTTATAGACCTCTATCATATCCCTCCTTAGTTGTCTCTTTTCTAAATTGAACAGGACCAGTCTTTTTAATCTCTCCTCATATGGAAGCTGTTCTGTATCCCTAATTATTTTTGTTGCCCTTCTCTGCACCTTTTCCAATTCTAATGTATCTCATCTGATCTAGGATAACCAGAACTTCATGCAGTTATCACAGTTTGGGGTGCAATTTGACCAGTGAGAAGGTGTGTCTCTGCCTGCCCTGTAATCCTGGGTGCCTTTACTGCTCTGTTAGTGTAGTTCCTTGTTTGGACACTCCCAGCCAGCCTACACACAGACAATGAGTCACTGTGTGTTAAGCAGCCCTGGTTCAGCCACTCTGACTCCAGCAGCCTGCTTGTTACGCCACAGCCACCCTCTGGTCTCCACCAGCCTCGGTTACTACTAGCAAAGTAAACCTAACACATCCCCAGTTCTGAATTTCTCAGAAACCCTCTGTTATGAAACATCCAGCCCTCTCATGAATCAGTCAGAGAAATAATAAAGTTTGTTTGCTTTTTTAAACAGACAATACCTAGCAACTTGAATTAACCGGAGTTAACAATCACTTGAATTAAAATACAGCACTGGGTTGGTTTAGATTAAAATAAAACAAGTTTATTAACAAGAGGGCAATTTTAAGTGATGCCAAGTAAAAGAAATAAAGGTAGAGATGATTACAAGCAAATAAAAATGAAAACACGCATCTAAAAGTCTAAAACTGATTTAGCAAGGCCCAGTCTTTGTTTAAGATAGTTTCACTAATCTAATATTCTTAGTCCAGCATGACTGACTATCTTTCAGTCAGGATCTTCCACAGAAGTACAAGGTGCTGGTTTCCCTTATCTTCTTAGGTGAAAGATAAAGATGAGTCTCTCCTGCTGTGCTTCATATTTCCTGGGTATTTAGTTTCCTGTGTCTTTCTGGGGTGCAGGGACTACATTAATTCTCTGTCCCTTAAGTTCATGTTCACAGCAAACCTGGCTGCTTTGCTTGATAGTTTTGTTTATCGGTAATATGTAAATTGAGGTAAACCCACATTCTTTTGTCTAGTACAGACCTGTTTACCTAGACTACCTTTACCTAGACTAGGCTGTTTTCTTAAACCTGTTCAAGTAACATTATACAGAGGGAAGTTAACAAAAGCATTTTACAATATTAATGACCAGTGTACTATTAGATTTCAGATGAAAAAAGAAAAGGAGTACTTGTGGCACCTTAGAGACTAACAAATTTATTTGAGCATAAGCTTTCATGAGCTACAGCTCACTTCATCGGTAGCTCACCAAAGCTTATGCTCAAATAAATTTGTTAGTCTCTAAGGTGCCACAAGTACTCCTTTTCTTTTTGCGAATACAGACTAACATGGCTGCTACTCTGAAACCTGTAGATTTCAGATGTTTCAGAGTAGCAGCCGTGTTAGTCTGTATTTGCAAAAAGAAAAGGAGTACTTGTGGCACCTTAGAGACTAACAAATTTATTAGAGCATAAGCTTTCGTGAGTTACAGCTCACTTCATGGGATGCATTTGGTGGAAAAAACAGGAGACATTTATATACACACACACAGAGAACATGAAACAATGGGTTTATCATACACACTGTAAGGAGAGTGATCACTTAAGATAAGCCATCACCAGCAGCAGGGGGGGGGAAAGAGGAAAACCTTTCATGGTGACAAGCAAGGTAGGCTAATTCCAGCAGTTAACAAGAATATCAGAGGAACAGTGGGGGGTGGGGTGGGAGGGAGAAATACCATGGGGAAATAGTTTTACTTTGTGTAATGACTCATCCATTCCCAGTCTCTATTCAAGCCTAAGTTAATTGTATCCAGTTTGCAAATTAATTCCAATTCAGCAGTCTCTCGTTGGAGTCTGTTTTTGAAGCTTTTTTGTTGAAGTATAGCCACTCTTAGGTCTGTGATCGAGTGACCAGAGAGATTGAAGTGTTCTCCAACTGGTTTTTGAATATTATAATTCTTGACGTCTCATTTGTGTCCATTCATTCTTTTACGTAGAGATTGTCCAGTTTGGCCAATGTACATGGCAGAGGGGCATTGCTGGCACATGATGGCATATATCACATTGGTAGATGCGCAGGTGAACGAGCCTCTGATAGTGTGGCTGATGTGATTAGGCCCTATGATGGTATCCCCTGAATAGATATGTGGACAGAGTTGGCAACGGGCTTTGTTGCAAGGATAGGTTCCTGGGTTAGTGGTTCTGTTGTGTGGTGTGTGGTTGCTGGTGAGTATTTGCTTCAGATTGGGGGGCTGTCTGTAAGCAAGGACTGGCCTGTCTCCCAAGATCTGTGAGAGTGATGGGTCGTCCTTCAGGATAGGTTGTAGATCCTTGATGATGCGTTGGAGAGGTTTTAGTTGGGGGCTGAAGGTGATGGCTAGTAGCATTCTGTTGTTTTCTTTGTTGGGCCTGTCCTGTAGTAGGTGACTTCTGGGTACTCTTCTGGCTCTGTCAATCTGTTTCTTCACTTCAGCAGGTGGGTATTGTAGTTGTAGGAATGCATGATAGAGATCTTGTAGGTGTTTGTCTCTGTCTGAGGGGTTGGAGCAAATGCGGTTATATCGTAGAGCTTGGCTGTAGACAATAGATCGAGTGGTATGATCTGGATGAAAGCTAGAGGCATGTAGGTAGGAATAGCGGTCAGTAGGTTTCCGATATAGGGTGGTGTTTATGTGACCATCGCTTATTAGCACCGTAGTGTCCAGGAAGTGGATCTCTTGTGTGGACTGGTCCAGGCTGAGATTGATGGTGGGATGGAAATTGTTGAAATCATGGTGGAATTCCTCAAGGGCTTCTTGTCCATGGGTCCAGATGATGAAGATGTCATCAATGTAGCGCAAGTAGAGTAGGGGCATTAGGGGACGAGAGCTGAGGAAGCGTTGTTCTAAGTCAGCCATAAAAATGTTGGCATACTGTGGGGCCATGCGGGTACCCATCGCAGTGCCGCTGATTTGAAGGTATACATTGTCACCAAATGTGAAATAGTTATGGGTCAGGACAAAGTCACAAAGTTCAGCCACCAGGTTAGCCGTGACAGTATCGGGGATACTGTTCCTGACGGCTTGTAGTCCATCTTTGTGTGGAATGTTGGTGTAGAGGGCTTCTACATCCATAGTGGCTAGGATGGTGTTTTTAGGAAGATCACCAATGGACTGTAGTTTCCTCAGGAAGTCAGTGGTGTCTCGAAGATAGCTGGGAGTGCTGGTAACGAAGGGCGTGAGGAGGGAGTCTACATAGCCAGACAATCCTGCTGTCAGGGTGCCAATGCCTGAGATGATGGGGCATCCAGGATTTCCAGGTTTATGGATCTTGGGTAGCAGATAGAATACCCCAGGTCGGGGCTCCAGGGGTGTGTCTGTGCGGATTTGTTCTTGTGCTTTTTCAGGGAGTTTCTGAGCAAATGCTGTAGTTTCTTTTGGTAACTCTCAGTGGGATCAGAGGGTAATGGCTTGTAGAAAGTGGTGTTGGAGAGCTGCCTAGTAGCCTCTTGTTCATACTCCGACCTATTCATGATGACGACAGCACCTCCTTTGTCAGCCTTTTTGATTATGATGTCAGAGTTGTTTCTGAGTCTTGGATGGCACTGTGTTCTGCATGGTTGAGGTTATGGGGTAAGCGATGCTGCTTTTCCACAATTTCAGCTCGTGCACATTGGCGGAAGCAGTCTATGTAGAAATCCAGGCTGCTGTTTCGACCTTCAGGAGGAGTCCACCCAGAATCCTTCTTTTTGTAGTGTTGGCAGGAAGGTCTCTGTGGGTTAATATGTTGGTCAGAGGTGTGTTGGAAATATTCCTTGAGTCTGAGACGTCGAAAATAGGATTCTAGGTCACCACAGAACTGTATCATATTCGTGAGGGTGGAGGGGCAAAAGGAGAGGCCCCGAGATAGGACAGATTCTTCTGCTGGGCTAAGAGTATAGTTGGATAGATTAACAATATTGCTGGGTGGGTTACGGGAACCATTGTTGTGGCCCCTTGTGGCATATAGTAGTTTAGATAGCTTAGTGTCCTTTTTCTTTTGTAGAGAAGCAAAGTGTGTTTTGTAAATGGCTTGTCTAGTTTTTGTAAAGTCCAGCCACAAGGAAGTTTGTGTGGAAGGTTGGTTCTTTATGAGAGTATCCAGTTTTGAGACGTCAAGAATTATAACATTCAAAAACCAGTTGGAGAACACTTCAATCTCTCTGGTTACTCGATCACAGACCTAAGAGTGGCTATACTTCAACAAAAAAGCTTCAAAAACAGACTCCAACGAGAGACTGCTGAATTGGAATTAATTTGCAAACTGGATACAATTAACTTAGGCTTGAATAGAGACTGGGAATGGATGAGTCATTACACAAAGTAAAACTATTTCCCCATGGTATTTCTCCCTCCCACCCTACCCCCACTGTTCCTCTGATATTCTTGTTAACTGCTGGAATTAGCCTACCTTGCTTGTCACCATGAAAGGTTTTCCTCCTTTCCCCCCCCTGCTGCTGGTGATGGCTTATCTTAAGTGATCACTCTCCTTACAGTGTGTATGATAAACCCATTGTTTCATGTTCTCTGTGTGTGTGTATATAAATCTCTCCTCTGTTTTTTCCACCAAATGCATCCGATGAAGTGAGCTGTAGCTCACGAAAGCTTATGCTCTAATAAATTTGTTAGTCTCTAAGGTGCCACAAGTACTAGATTTCAGATGATATCTTTGTCATGTTCTGGGGGTGCAATAGAGGCTGGCAAAGATTTGTGGAATCTCTTACTCTGTAACCCTTAGGTGCCTCAAAAGCTTTGCTATTACAGCTCTCTGCCTGCAACCTGCACAATCAACAACAAGCATGTACCCTATGTCAATGAGCTGAGCAGCCCTGGTCCAATGCTATGGATCCAGGAGCTTGCCTGTGATACCACTTCCACTGGTCTCCACCAACCTTGGTTAACAACTGGTAAGATGACTCCAAATTCTTCCCATCCCTGAATTTCCCCCCAAAACATGTGTTCTGAAATGTCCAACCCTGTCCTGAAACAGCTAGAGGATTAAGGCTTGTTGCTTCTTTAAAGAATCAATATCCAGACAATTTGTTACTTTAACTGAAGTAACCAAATAGTTCAGTTTAAACACAGCACTGGAATAATTTAGATTAAAAAATAAAACAAGTTTGTCTAATTCCAAAGAGATAGGTTTTAAGTAAGATCAATTATAAGGATTAAAATCAGAAATCATTACAAGAGAAATAGCAATAATATGCTTTCTAGTGACTAAAACTTAACAAACTAAACTTGGTTCAAGGTAAAATCTTCACCACATGTTTCTGTCAAGATGGCTGATTGAACTCCTGGGTCAGGATCTATCCCCTATAATCAAAAGGCTGGTACCTTTGTGGTCTTAGATGAAAGATAGATAACTTGGTATTCTGTACCCCTCTCTTTTATAGTCCATTGAATATTTGAAATGGATTCTTGTGAAGGATACCTCCAGATAACAGTCTGTTTCCAGCTGTGAGGTAGACAATATGGAGTCTATCTTGAAGGAAGAGTCCTGCTGGGGTTGTCTGCTAAAATGCAGATTATTTAGTTCCTGTCCTTCCAGTGCAACTGACTGAATGCAATTGTCATTCTCATCCCGTGCTGTGATAGTTTGAGGTTTGATTCCACACCCTGTTAGCTTGATGGGTCTGTATGTGTGATATGTAAATACATTCTCATTGTCTTTCAAAGTACTTTGGAAGTAACTCTCAGGTGGGGAACCCACATTCCTTTCTGTAGGGTGGGATAACTCCTGCTTGGCTGGCAAACACATTTTAAGAAGTATAATTTCAGTTTATGTCCATAACTTTGCATCAGTTGTTTGCTCCTACACTATGCAATGATATTAAGAACCAGTGAGTTATGAGCTTTTCATTGATACCTTGCATGACACTTATCAGATACATTTCATGACATTAACAAATTGACCTGGACTGGTTAAGCCAGCTAAAATTCATTACCAGATATCAGTATGCCTTTGGTGTCTCCCCTTGAGCTGTTATTAATGTCACAGCCTTATAAGGCATATTTTAGACAAACACCACTGCAGTAGTGTGTAGGGTGTGAACACAGAGATGCTTAGGGTCACAGCATCATTCAAGGTGTGAGCATACTATGGCTTTATATAATGGCATTATGATATTTTCTGTTTTAAATATGTTTTATATTTTTTAAATATGTTTTAAATGTTTTCTGTGGTAAGAAGGACTAAATAGCATCTGGGTACATAAGGCTGTACTATTTGACAGATGACAGGGACTTGCATAAATCAGTGCTTGGGTTTTAGAAGTGAAGCTGGATCTAATTTTGGATTAGGAATGAGTGAGGGGACAGACTAAGGTGCCTACCCCATCACAGCAGAATGTGCATAAAAGCTGTACGAGAGCACCTACACCTGGTAAAACTTTTAGACAGTTTTGTTACTGGAGAAATTCTGAGAGGCACATGGACTATACAAAGAACTTGTTGGTGCAAAAGACTAGTGGGCTGGGAATACACCCTCCTGGTGGAGTTAGCTGCATGGCTATCTTAACACTTACTTACTATAACACTGTGCCTTAAATCATCATCTACATTCACATGTAAAATCCTCTCTATTGTAGTTTTCAGTGTTGTTGTAGCCGTTAGTCCCAAGATATGAAAGAGACAAGGTAGGTGAGGTAATATCTTTTATTGGACCAACTTCTGTTGTGAAGCATAAAAGCTTGTCCTTTCCACCAACAGAAGTTGGTCCAATAAAAGATATTACCAAACCTACCTTCTTTCTATATTGTATAGTCTACTTTGTGACTATTTTGTCCAATTCTGGAATAAAATAATATTTCAAAATATTTGCAAAGTTATTGATTTAAATATATATGTGTATAACAAAAGTTTAGTACATGGAAATATATCTGTATTGCTAAATGAATCAAAGCTATCACAACATCAAATACCATGTTACCTCAATAGAGATTTTAAGAGTTGACAAAATACGGTACATGTTTCTCTTTGCTCATTAAGACCATGAAACATTGACAGGGAATGGTACTGTCAGACTGCAATACCAAAGTCTGCTTTTGGTTCTGTGGAGAATAAGATAGTTGTGTGTTGTTGTTTTTTATAAATATCATCTGCACTTTAGTTCACCTGATTGGTATTATCCTGCCTGACTGCAAGGAGTTATAGGATGCAATCGGGGAAAAACAAACAGGAAACAAAACAATGGCAAACATAAGGTACAGTCAGAATGAATACCAATAGTTCCTGAGGAAAAAAATGGGCAGATTGCTAAATGGCACCAACTAGACTGGCAAGATTTATTCTTCCCAGGCCAAAATTTAGGATCAATGGGTGTTGGCCTAGGAAAGAAGGGGAGTTGATTGGATTGTCAGCAGCTGCCTGGAGGGAGACATGCCAGAGACACACAAACTGCAGCAGTCGGGCTGTCTCTCCCAACCCAGATATGGACTGACTGGAACTTACTGCAGTTTGAAAGGAAAGTTTAAGGCTTAGGTATGGTAAAATGTATATAGGCCTTTTTGTTTTATCCCTTTGCTCTGCTTGCTATATATGTTTGGGTGAATAAATAATGCTTTGTTTTGAGGAAGCTAGTTTGGGATCACTTTAATCAGTAGGCTTCTGGAGTATAAGGGTGCACGGGTGCCAAACACCTGGGCCTGTTGGGTTAACTTGCTTGGTTAATAGGAGAACTGAAGCTCAGAGATTCCAGTCTAAGAGGCAGGACCATGTGGTGCCACCCAGAGAAGGGCAAAGGTCGTGAAATCTGTCTCCAAAGAACCAGTCATTTGGGTTTTTCCATGATTACTTTAATTTAGTATTTTAATTTAGGTTTGGACGATCCTATTTTCTTGGAAACTACTTTAAAATGTGAATAATCTGGACATGTAGACACGCTAGCACACTAGTTGTTCTTGACTAATAGAATAGTCTTGAAATCAGATGATACTATCTCAGACAGATGAAGGTGTGTGTGCCAACATGGCTACAAGCTACACTTTTTCACAGGTAGATGCCAGCATTTGAAAGTGATGAATAAGGGCACCTCTTTGTGAAGAAAGATGAAGAACAGGAACATATGTTTAGTCCTCATTGAAATGCATGGGAATTGGAAGAACTGTTTGCTAAATTGTTTAGAGTTATTACTAGTGGTGAGCCTGAAGGCAACAGTCTGGGCTTTATGGGGAGGAAGAGGAAAACCACCCCAACCCAGACCTTACTTTCATGTTTCTAGAAAAAACCTAGCATAATTCATCATTCAAAGAGACCCTTCTTTTAGACTATCATAAAATGGAAAATACGGTTTTGTTTGGTTTGGTAACCTGAGACTTGTAGGATGTTTCACTGCACTTGGAAGTGGATTATTTTCTTTTTTTGAAGACTATATCATCAGTAAATTATCTGAACTGGAACTATCTAAATCCATAATGACTACAATTTATACTTTCATCAATGTGTTTCCAGCTCAGGGCTATCTATGCAAGATGGTAGCTTTGCTTTTTTGGGTGGGGGGAGTAACAGAGGTGTAAGGAGTAGGAGAGAGGGGATTTTTTTCCTGAAATAAATAACTTTCCTCAAGATTAATTGTGGACTGTAAAAAGGAACAGATTTGTGGGGGTAAAAAGCAGTGTTTACTATATATGCTGATACAATAGTCTTTGTACATTAACTGAGCATGACTGAAACTAAATCTAGATTAAATAATTACACATAGAAAAATAATGTTAACAGAACATTTTTGAGTGCTTGGCTTTGCAACCTTAAAAGTTAGCAAATGCCAAAATCAAAGAAAAGGTCACTAGAATGTTTTTAACATGGGCAAAACAATGCATTTTTTTACTGGCATCATTCTCAGAATTGTCTGAGGTGTTTTGGCTGAAATGTTCCAAATAAATTCAGCCTGAGGCAGATAACAATGCAGGCTGAAATTTTCCATGTATGGTAAAGTTTGACAGAGTTATGAACAACTGAAAATTTGTGTGTATATATATGTGTTGGGCAACCTTAACAATACATAGTGGTCCCAGCCCTGCCTATAGTATCTATAATATAGATACTATGTAACATTGAACAGCTTTTTTGGGTTTACAAGCCAAGGAATCTGAAATACCGGAACAGATCATTCACCCAACTTGTCCAGTATCCTACCCCTTTGGTACAGGGGTCGGTTACATGTGGTAAAAATGCTTGCCGGTGGTCTAATTGGTGTTTCCAGGCTTGCTCTACTGGTGCTAGATAAATGTGGTGAAAAGTTCTTTTGTAGACAAATCCCAGGACTGTACAAAACCAGAAACTATAGGACTCAGTTGTTCCCTACCCTGCATGGATGTGCTGTAGAAGTGGCACATGAGAGAGAGAGAGAGAAAGAGAAGGCACAAAAAGCCTTCTCTGTGGTACCCCTGTATGTGTAGTAGGTACAATGAGGGATGGGCTTTGACTTTTGGCTGTCACCTCTAAAAACTTGGGAAGTTTGCATCCAAATTCAACATTTGTCGCTGATCAAATACAGTACAAATTTCTCTTTTTTCATTAAGACCATGAAATGCTGGGAGGGAATGGTACCTGGCTTTACACTCTTTGCCAGCTAACAGTATTGTCATTGATTCTTCACAAGGGGGACAGGACAGCCCAGTGTATATGGCACAGTGAGCAGTTTGAGAGGAGGCATCAAGAAAAAGAACCTCAGGACCTGACTCATGCAGGAAGAGGGGAAAATTACTCCAAATTTTGGTGATAACAAGCACTGAGGAGAGAGAAGGGAGGAGGCTTAAGCCCCACCTCAGGGGAGAAGACTACAATATTTTGTCTCTTCCCTTCTCAGATAAACATATATCCTTGGAGCTGGGCTCTCAGCATGTATCTATTACCTACCTGCATGTAGAAGCCCTCTACACCAACATTCCACACAAAGATGGACTACAAGCCGTCAGGAACAGTATCCCCGATACTGTCACGGCTAACCTGGTGGCTGAACTTTGTGACTTTGTCCTGACCCATAACTATTTCACATTTGGTGACAATGTATACCTTCAAATCAGCGGCACTGCGATGGGTACCCGCATGGCCCCACAGTATGCCAACCTTTTTATGGCTGACTTAGAACAACACTTCCTCAGCTCTCGTCCCCTAATGCCCCTACTCTACTTGCGCTACATTGATGACATCTTCATCATCTGGACCCATAGAAAAGAAGCTCTTGAGGAATTCCACCATGATTTCAATAATTTCCATCCCACCATCAACCTCAGCCTGGACCAGTCCACACAAGAGATCCACTTCCTGGACACTACGGTGCTAATAAGCGATGGTCACATAAACACCACCCTATATCGGAAACCTAGTGACCGCTATTCCTACCTACATGCCTCTAGCTTTCATCCAGATCATATCACTCGATCCATTGTCTACAGCCAAGCGCTACGATATAACCGCATTTGCTCCAACCCCTCAGACAGAGACAAACACCTACAAGATCTCTATCATGCATTCCTACAACTACAATACCCACCTGCTGAAGTGAAGAAACAGATTGACAGAGCCAGAAGAGTACCCAGAAGTCACCTACTAAAGGACAGGCCTAACAAAGAAAACAACAGAACGCCACTAGCCATCACCTTCAGCCCCCAACTAAAACCTCTCCAACGCATCATCAAGGATCTACAACCTATCCTGAAGGACGAGCCATCGCTCTCTCAGATCTTGGGAGACAGACCAGTCCTTGCTTACAGACAGCCCCCCAATCTGAAGCAAATACTCACCAGCAACCACACACCACACAACAGAACCACTAACCCAGGAACCTATCCTTGCAACAAAGCCTGTTGCCAACTCTGTCCACATATCTATTCAGGGAATACCATCATAGGGCCTAATCACATCAGCCACACTATCAGAGGCTCATTCACCTGCGCATCTACCAATGTGATATATGCCATCATGTGCCAGCAATGCCCCTCTGCCATGTACATTGGCCAAACTGGACAGTCTCTACGTAAAAGAATGAATGGACACAAATGAGACGTCAAGAATTATAACATTCAAAAACCAGTTGGAGAACACTTCAATCTCTCTGGTCACTCGATCACAGACCTAAGAGTGGCTATACTTCAACAAAAAAGCTTCAAAAACAGACTCCAACGAGAGACTGCTGAATTGGAATTAATTTGCAAACTGGATACAATTAACTTAGGCTTGAATAGAGACTGGGAATGGATGAGTCATTACACAAAGTAAAACTATTTCCCCATGGTATTTCTCCCTCCCACCCCACCCCCCACTGTTCCTCTGATATTCTTGTTAACTGCTGGAATTAGCCTACCTTGCTTGTCACCATGAAAGGTTTTCCTCCTTTCCCCCCCCTGCTGCTGGTGATGGCTTATCTTAAGTGATCACTTACAGTGTGTATGATAAACCCATTGTTTCATGTTCTCTGTGTGTGTGTATATAAATCTCCCCTCTGTTTTTTCCACCAAATGCATCCGATGAAGTGAGCTGTAGCTCACGAAAGCTTATGCTCTAATAAATTTGTTAGTCTCTAAGGTGCCACAAGTACTCCTTTTCTTTTTACTAATCTAACAGTTTTCAGCCCAACAGACATTTCCTCTCAGCCCAAAGTCTTTTTTCCTCCCATACAGGCTGTCCAGTCCTGTCCAGCCCACCATGGTTACATTCTGGAGGCACTATATTTTGCCTCCAGAATCTAGTCAGGGCTGATCTTGTGACCCTCCTTTATGGCCAGCCAACATCAAATGGCTTTTTAAACTTCCTTTCCATCACTGGCAGCCTGGCCTATTTTTCTCACTAATGATTGCTGGTTGAAATGTTTTAAATGAGGAAGAAAATAAAAATGTCAAAATTAAACGATAACAAAAGGAAAAATAATTGTGGTATTTCTCCTTTTTCTGAGCAGTTCTACTTCTGTTGTTGTGCTGTGTCCTCTCTTGTCCACTTCAGTCATCTGTTAACTGGTCCCCATGGCCTTATGTGTAAAGAATCTCTCTCATATACATGCACACAGCTGCAGTAACCTGTCTGCTTCCATCTCACTCTAGAAGCAGGACATGACATTGTGCCATGAAATGAGGCATCAAGGAGGACAACTCCTGTCTCTGGTTCTTTCTCCTGGTTCATCTACGGCAGTATCACCTGGGAGGTAGTCTGCCTGATGATCTTTGCTCAGATGAAAATATATGACATGAGGAGTTGAGATTGAGGTGCCGGAACATTCCTCTTTATTCCTATCCTTCCTTGGGTCTTCATTCTGTTCTCTCCAAAACTAGCAGTTGTCAAGTAGCAGTCAATTGTGAGGTGCTCCTCCTACTGGTACTAGTCTGCTTTTTTCTTCCTTCCTTCCTTTCTTTTTTTTTTTTTTGACTAAACATCAGCTGCTGCATCTGGATGTGCACTGAGCCCCTTCTTTTGAATAGTGGATCTTTTTTCGTAGGTTGCAATAATCCACTGTTAATCCTACTAATTCCTGAATATGTAATCCCATTTTGTGACCTTCCAAGGTTTTTACCTCAATGATATTCCATGTCAGTGAGTTAAACAAGTTAACTTTACATTATGATATAAAACATTTCCCTTTATCCATTTTTAATGCATTTTAAAAATTTTCATCAATTGCCCTTTTGTTCACACATTGATATGAAGAGCTCTAACCTTGCCATCGTATTAATTGAAATAAACAAATGATAGAGTTTTAAAATAGTCTTACTGATGATTCTTTAGTACAAAATTTTATAAAAGTAGTGTCAAGGAAAGGTTTTGCATTCTTTGTATGATATGATAAATCATTGTTTCCAGTAATAAAACCCATTACAGATTCTGTATTTATGGACTGAATATTACTCTCATTACTATTGCCTTCAGAATGATCTGTCTTTCAGAATCAGCCGGGGGTGGGGGGTGGGGGGTGGATGGCTGGGAATTCTCCCCAAAATAAAGTAGTCCAATTAACCCTGAGAAAACTGCTCATTATCAGTTCAGTGTTTGTGAGTGTGTATGTGCGGGAGAGGAGTGAAGGGCCATATGAGGATAGTAAAAAAACAAAACAAAAACAAAATTCCAACCCACAAGCTCAAACAGAGTTGCTTTCACTGACAACATCAGGAAGCGTGAATGTTGACTTTGGTGTAAATTTTTTTTCTGTCTGTTTCAATTGCATCTTAAATCTGATGTTTGTGGGGAATTCACTGTTTTGTCTACATGTGGTGCATAAGGTAGAGAAACAGCGATCCAGTTAATCCCTTGAATGTTATATCATTTGCTGGTGGTTGTAGGATGGTTAATTAAAAAAATATGCCTTACTGCAGGCTGATGAAAGATATGTTTGCTGACAGGGGCTTGTGGGAAGAGGTATACTTCAAAGCAACTGCTTGTTCAGAGCACGGAAATGTATCTGTGAGGACAAATATTGTCAGAGTGTAGGGTTTGTGGTTTAAGCTCAGATGAATGAACATAACACTTTTTGCAATGGTAGGAGGGAAGAAGATTGTAAACCTAGTTTCTTGGCGGGAAGGGGGAGTGGGGCGGGGTGGAGGGGGAAGAAGGCCTTCTTAGTGAATTCTGAAGAAATTATTTAATCCAAAAACGAATTCAACTTTTAAATCTTTAAAAAATGGAACAAAACTCATCCCTCTTTCTCCTCAGCCTCCCACACATATATATCCTTCTCAGCCAGTAAACATGGTAAGGCATTTTAATAGCCAACAGTGTGCTGTTTACCCACAGCTTTATCAAACATGATGGCTGCAGAGAGTAATCAAGGCTTCACATGGATTGCATTATTTTGATGCATAGTGTCATATTTTCTTACTGGTTCTGATACATCAGTGACTTAACGTTTCTTATCTCAGTTTTGCTGTTTAGAAGCTATAATTGACTGTCTCTTGGGACAGCACAGAGTACTTCTTTATTTTCTTTGTCATTTTCCAGGCTGTGTTAGTGTGTGTGTGTGTGTGTGTGTGTGTGTTTTAAATACAGGTCATATTCAGTTTGATAGTCTCTGTGCATCGTTAATGCAGCTGAGGCTATTAACATGAGCTCTATTGATTTACAAGTGCTCTTGCCTGACATTGCGCACTTCGGTGGTGCTTTCCCACCATTATACGATGTAGCAAAGCCAGACTTTGCTTTCAGAAACACTGGTGTAAATCTAGAGAATTTGCCATTAGATTGTCTGACTCCAGTTTTGCATTGGTATAAATGAGTTCAGAATGCAGCTCAGTGTCTTAAAGATGTGATAAATATACTGCATGTGACTGAAATGGAGGCTTAATTTTCACTAAAAGAAACTCCAGAAATATTTATTAAAAATGTATCATAGATGAAGTTTTAATTCTTCCCGCTCCCCCTAAAAATCAAGTGACTATTTAATTTCTACATTGGTCTTCTCCATGCTTATGTATAACTGAGCTGCAGCACATCTGAAAATCAGGCCTTTAGACTCCTATTCCATAATATATTTTACTTATCCTGGAGAACAGGATATGAGACAATGAATTCATTTCTTTAGTGAATACTGAACAGATTAGCTGGCAAGGTAACTTTGGTAACTGTGTCCTTTTTAGAATTTGAGTCAGTCAACTGTGCATGGTTGTAGCATGTACAGTGGTTGCCATAAACCTATCAACATTTACGAGAGCTCATGTGGAATCTGAGATATTGGCAGTATTCCCCTGCATTTGAAATAGGAAATAACAGTGGTATCTCAAATAACCTGATGTGGTAAATGTTGTGATTTTTATTTATGGCCACGGTAATGCCTGACATATAAAGTGCTGTTTACAGACAGTAAACGCAGCAGACATCAATCCAAAGTCCAAAGAAGGAATTCTCCCCCTTCTGTTAGTCTTATCTCTCTGTCCCTTCTCCTTTCTCTCCTCTACTCCTGATCCACTTGCTATGCAGAGTCATCACCTTGCCCTGGAACTGATCCTCCTCCTGAGTTAGAAATGTGAGCCCTTAAAGCAACTCTCCATGTCTTAAGCTGAACAGATTCTCGGCTCCTACATTTAATCACCTGACTGAGAAGCCAATAAACTGCTTAAAAAGAGCCACAAAAATGTCTGTAACTCAGTGTAACCTTTTCAAAATGGCCTGTCCCTTTAAGTGGGACTGTCTTGATTTGAAATGGTGAGAAACCCATCAGATGGAAAGAGATTGTGATGAGGATAATCCATGAATAGATTCATGCATTATGTTTGTTTTTTTTGTTTTTTTTGTTTTTAGGCTGGAACTGTTACGATCACCTAATTTCACTTCTTCATAGCACAAGACAGAGTATTTTATCTAATAATTCATTCCTCAAGTTCATTAACTTCTGTTAAGATACAGCATATCTTTTAGAAAGATATCCACTTTCTATAACGATTTCATATGATGGAAAGTCCACCACATCCCTTGGTAAGTTGTTCCAAAGATTAATTACCCTCATTATTAAAAATGTGTGCCTTATTTTCAGTTTGAATTGGTCTAGTTTATATCTCCAGCCACTGGACCTTGTTATGCTTTTGTCTGCTAGATTAAAGAGCTCACTATCCAAAATCATCTTCTCTCTACGTAGGTACTTACAGGCCTCCCTGATCAAATAATCTCTTAACTGTTTTTTTCAATAAACTAAATAGATTGAGTTCCTTCAGTATCTCACTGTAAGACATGTTTAGGGGATGTACAGACAATGTTTAAACAGTTAGTGCAGATCACTAGCTAAACTCTCTCGTCAACTGGGCTATCCTATAATTACTGTATATACTATACATATATATTATGTAAACTCCTTGGAGCAGGGATTTGTCACTTTTAGTTACATAAGAACAGCCATACTGAGTCAGACCAATGGTCCATCTAGCCCAGTATCCTCTCTCCTGCCAATGGCCCATGTCGTATGCTTAAGAGAGAATAAACAGAACAGGGCAATTTATTGAGAGATCCATCCCCTGTCATCCACTCCCAGTTTTTGGCAGTTGGATGCTTTGGGAAACCCAGAGCATGGGGTTGCATCTTAGCTGATAGCCATTGACGGACCTATCCTCCATGAACTTATCTAATTCTTTTTTGAACCCAATTATACTTTTGGCCTTCACCATATCCCCTGGCAACAAGTTTCAGAGGTTGAGTGTGCATTTTGTAAAGACATACTTCCCTTTAATCTGTTTTAAACCTTCTTCCTAGTCATTTCATTGGGTGATTTTATCTTGTTATGAGAAGGGGTAAATAACACTTCCATATTCACTTTCTCCAGCCCATTCATGATTTTATAGACCTCTCTTATATTCCCCCTTAGTTGTCTCTTTTCTAAGATGAAACATCCCAGTCTTTTTAGTCTTTTTAAGATCTTCTCATATGGAAGCTGTTCCATATCCCTAATCATTTATATTGCTGTTTTGTATCTTTTCCAATTCTAATATTTTTTTGGAGATGGGATGACCAGAACTGTATGAAATATTCAAGGTGTGGGCATGCCATGCATTTATATAGTGGCATACTGTTGTCTGTAAAACATCAAATATGATGCTATATAAATAAGGTTAATAGATTCCAAGGACAGAAGGGATGATTGTGATTATCTAACATGACCTCTTGTATACCTGTGTCCATAAACTTCCACAAAATAATTCCTTTTGAACTAGAGCATATCTTTTAAAAAACCAATTCTTGAATTAAAAGTTGCTGATGATGGAGAATCCACCATGATCCTTGGTGAATTGTTCCAATGGTTAATCAACATCACTGCTAGAAATTCAAGCCTTATTTCCACTCTGAATTTGTTTGGTTCAACTCCCAGTTATTGAATTGTATTATACCTTTGTCTGCTAGACTGAAGAACCCACATTCAAATATTTTTTCCCCATGTAGGTAGTTAAGAGAGTGATCAAGCCTCTGCTTAACCTCTTTAAGATAGACTTAAGGAGTTCCATTTATTTATCATTATAAAACACGTTAGTCAATCATCTATTGCTATAAAACATAATAGTGTCTTGCTCACTGATTTCACTGGAATAATCTGTCCTTCCTATTTTCAAAATACATTGATTTTAAAAATATTTGCCTTGATCCTTTAATTTGTATGTGTTTGCATACTTCTGCAGTTCTGATCCTTTATAATAATGAAAGTGAACATACTACAAGAAGCTTTTGTTCTGGGTGGGGGCATGACTGGAAGTATTAGAAATCCATGAGAGTTCCAGCCAAATATTACTAAACCAAGAGATTTGGATTGCTTAGATAACCTTCGTATATAATAGGAATCTAAGATTCATCTACTGTCTAACTCCTTCTGCTTCATTGTCCGTTGGCGTTTCTTTCATACAACTAAATCTAGTCTCCAGGCCCTCATCTTTCGCACATCTTGAGCACTACAGCATCTACCTCTCTGTTCTTGACAAATCCCATCTTGTACTACTTATATCTATTCAAAATGCTGATGTAAAACTCATTTTCCTGTCTTGTCACTTCAGCCACATTGTCCCTCTCTTTCTGCTACTCCTTTGCCTCCCATTTTCCCCTACACCAGACACAAACTGCTTGTCTTCACATCAAAGGATCCTATCTATCGGCTCTCCTATGGTTTAAAGATATCAGCTCCTGATTTCATTCTGCAAATCGTGCTAATTTTGATAGCTCATTTTTTAATTTTTCCAACAAGCAGCTTTATGCTTTATCCCATTTTGACCTTATGAATGGTAACAGATCCCCATAAAAATCTGCAAAGCTGTCATATTGTCCACCTTCAAATCTATCCTTAAAAATCTTCTCTGCTATGATGCCTACAAAGAACTGAAAAATGGTTAGGTAGTTTATCTGTTATTACAGTTGTTTTTTTTATACTGACTAATATCCTCTCATGGTCTCTTTGTGCTCCCCCTTTGTCTGTTTTATCCACCTGTTACCTATAGTCTTTCACTTAGAATGCAAACTCTTCAGAGGAGGGAGCATATCTTTTTATGTTTGTACGGTGCCTAGCACAAAACCCTTCTTGCTGGGTGCCACTGTAATACTATTAATAAATCTGGTTTAAAATGTTCACTTTTTTGAATTATTCCCTCCTTCAAAAAATGGAAATTTCAAAATATTTGAACAGCTCCATACTTTGTTTAAAAAAACCCACAAGGTAAGTTTCACAAAAATATGAAATATGCTGTTTTTATTTTCAAATATTAACATTTTGTCAGTTTCAGAATTTGAAAATGTGACTATTTAGTCTAACCCTTTGGTTGTTTGTGAAGTGAGCCTCGCAGCCCACTAAAGTTTATATCCTGTATAATTAATTTACATGACTCGAACTAAGCAGATGATAAGATTGTTTTAATGTGCACAAAGGGAAACCATGCGCTTTCAGTCAGAATGACCTTTATTTTATAAAAAGAAAAGGAGTACTTGTGGCACCTTAAAGACTAACAAATTTATTTGAGCATAAGCTTTCGTGAGCTACAGCTCACTTCATCGGATGCATTCGATGAAGTGAGCTGTAGCTTACGAAAGCTTATGCTCAAATAAATTTGTTAGTCTCTAAGGTGCACAAGTACTCCTTTTTCTTTTTGAGAATACAGACTAACACGGCTGCTACTCTGAAACCTGTCTTTATTTTACAATAAGAGAACAAAACCAAGAAAGAGTAAGATCTCTCTCTGATAGAGCAGTATATGCGTCTCCTGTGTATCAGTCTGCACTGAATTTTGCCTCTCAAAATGACTTCCTACAAAAGCAGACAGACACCAAGCTGAAATTCTACCCCACCTAAGACAGTGGAAAACTCCCATTGATTTAAAAATGCCACAAGTACTCCTTTTGTTTTTGCGAATACAGACTAACACGGCTGCTACTCTGAAACCAAAGATTTAACCTCAGCTTCCTGGATATTCAAAGTGTGGTCTTAATGGGTACAAACTGCATACAGAAAATGATTGGGTGGAGAAGAGCAAGTTCACACCTTTGTTTGTGTTTTCTATAGACAGTTTTTGGTAATAGGTTATTAGGGTTACAGTACAGAAGTTCATCAAACTAGAAAGGGTTACGGAAGTGATCTTTTATTTATTTTTTAAACATAAGAGCCCAGTTAAAGGTAAAAATGAGAGATGGTCAGTAATTTCATCTCTGAATCGTTTTCAGACAGAAAACCTAGTTTCTGCAAAATTTCAATGTTCAATTTTTTTGTTTGGAATCAGCATCATATTAAACAATATTTCTGTGCTGTGATATACTCATGCCTCAGGTTCTGTAGCTCCCATTCTCCGCAATGGATCAGGCTCCTGGCTGACTTACTTTTCCTATGACTGAGTCATGTCACTATCAAGATGTAGCATGCAGCTTGGTTAAAAGCTTATTGCATCATAGGAGATGTTGTCTTCCAGTTTGCCTAGCTGATAGGATAGAATGGGGGCCTGAACTCCTCTCCCATGAAGCAATATACCACAATGGAAAAATGCAGTTTAATGCTGACCTGATTTGAAATGGATAGATTTAGTTCACTTCTATAAATTCAAACCAAAGCATTTTGATTTGGGATGTCAAAAAGTTTCATTTGGTTAAATATTTGAAATGAAAAGTTTTACCATTTCCAAATATATTTTGTTTTATTTTATTTAAAGTTGAAATATTGGACTCTTTCATGGAATGGAAACTCTAAATTTCTCTTCTCTAGTAAAAATTGGAGAAAGACACTTAATTTAATAGGATTATGCCCATGCACATTACTCTTTAAACTGGGAAAGATGAGAATGTTTTCAAACATGAGAAATCATGGCAGCTTTAACTATGAATTTTATTGCCTTTGTGGGTTTAAATCTGATCCTACTTAGCTCATTTGAGTGCATTAAATTTCTCTTTAAAAATGAGTTTACAATGCTTTGGGGAACAAATTTACTTCAACTCCCATATTTCTAGCTTCTGCAGTAGTTGAGCTGTTACAACTCCCCTTTTGTTTAGTTTATTCATAGGAACAGTTGATGTGATTTGCATATATCGCTCAAGCTGTCAGGCTTCGTCCTCCATACCTTGTATATGGTGTCTGTGGGGCTCATCTTCTTTAGTCTGCTGCTACGTACTACAAGCTAGCCAAGTTATTAGGTCTCTCTCTAATGTCTTTCTCTACCAAGGTTATTCATTGAACCAAAACTATTTTGGGGGCGGGGATGCGAGAAGAGTTAACCGTAGCAATATTTTTTTAAACAATAGAGGACAAATTTCAATGGAGATTCACCAGGAATGAACCTGGCATGGTAACTTCACTGTTTTTCATTTTTCTCTCTACATATCCATCGTAGCCTGTTAGCTTCACCCATAAAGTAGATCTTTATTTCTGGCTTTTATTTTCCATAAAATGTCCCAGGAACTTCAGTGTATATTACAAAGTAAAAAAACAAAGAAATCTGTGAAACAGTGCAAAAAAACCCCTTCACAGTTTGTGGAGTAAATATTGGGGTGAACATTGAGGGACAGGAGGACAGAAAAAAGCAACAAATAGAGGAAAAGTAAAAGCTTCTCATGATACCCAAGTTCCCAACCACCATCTCTCCTTTCAGAGCCAGGAGCTGGGTCTGGGAAGTTCTGGCACTTCTTTTTTTTGGACTTGAGTGCTGATGTACATATATGCCCATGTGTGTCTGTTGTCTACTACATTGACAAACAGCCCTGCATTTACACTTACACTCATTTATTATTAACATAAACACATCTACTTAATGTAATGGATTGGATTTTCTTAAGACTCAGTATTTTCATCTACTGATCCAAAATTTGGATGAAAACTGGTAAAAATTAATTGATTTTTGTAAAACCTAGGAAACTTTTGGTAAAAATCAGTAAAACCCAAAAACAGACGGTCTTGATTATGGATTAATGGACAATATATATTTAGTTGTAAAAATGTAGTTTTATAATATCACTATTAGTTTAGGACCTCATCATGTGAGGTAGTAGCAGATCTAGGATTGTGCAGTATGGTATGGATAGGAAAAGCAGTCAAATGAGCAAATCATGCAAATGAGTGATATGCACATTAGCTTCTGTAGGAAACAATACATTGCCCAATATATCATATTTGCATAATTGATAATCTTCAAGAACCAGTTTTTTACAAAAAACTAATTTGTTAATGAGAATCTGCTTTGGAGTTTATCAACAGGTAAATATGGCAAGTAGTGGTTAACTGTGCCAAAGGACCTGGAGGAGCTAACTGTGCAGGTTAAGGACCTTTCATGGGTGTGCAGATGAAATGTATCAACCAGATGAAATGAGTTTTATGAGGATCATAAAAAGGATGAAGTCTTTCTTGCCAGCAGGGTACTAGGTGGACAAGAAATCCTTCAGGGGAAACATTAGTAGCTGGCTTGCTTTTCTCATGGTAGGAAGCTAGCTCACTGTGGTTTGCTGGTATTTTATTTTCAGTTGCAAGCAACAAAAAACTGGAGGGGTTTGGATAGTAAACAGAGTGTGCTGAGCTCATTGGAATGGGGAAATGAATATACATGGCCATATTTCAATGATCTGTTGAAAAGTAAAGTTGCCAAACTATGTCCCTCAAACATTTTTTGCCATTGCTTCCAGATCTTCTCTCCCCCTGTCACTTGGCCTTGTCTCCTTCTGCTACCGTCTGTCTTCCAGCCCTGTATCCCTCTGACTGCCTCTTCTCTGTGTCTTCTCCATCTTCTCCTGCCAGAATCCCTCTTCTCTGGAGCTTTTCCCCCTCTTTGGTATTTTTTTCAAAGTCTTTATCTATCACAGCTTCAGCTCAATATAGGTTTGGTTCATATTTGCATTTGTAAGGTCTAGAAACTTGAATTTCTAAATACAATATTTAAAGATTGTACTGATGCAGATAAGGAGAGAGGGACTCCAAAGATACAGCATTGCTTCATGCTGCTGAATGTCCTCAATTTCCATTGCCATCAAGGGTGTTCGTCACTTCGCAGGATTGAGCACAAACATCTTAACGAATAAAAGCATATATAACCCAGATTTTTAAGGTCAGAAGGGATAGTTAGATTACATAGTCTGACCTCCTGCATAACACAGGCCATCAAACTTCACCCAGTTATCCCTGTACTAAGTCCCATAACTTATTTGAGTAAAGCATATCTGCCAGAAAGGCATCCAGTCTTGATTTGGAAACATCAACAGATGGGTAATCTGCCATGTCACAGAAATGTTTTGTCTCTGTCTATCCACTGCTTGCAAGGGGTTAGGTAGACAATGGAGGAGGAAAAAACCTCCTTATCAGTTAGGAGCACTAAGTGTCCGAGATTACCAATTTTTCCATCTTGTTTTCATGCAACACATAATATTCAACAACACCACAACTACCTCAACCCCCCAAAAACAAAGCTAAACAATTTGATAAGACATATATTAATTTCAGACAGAAATTTGTTTTGTAAATTTCAGCCTGAAGTGCATATATAAAAATTAGTTATAAACACCATTAGCACTGAAGATAGGGAAATAGAATGGAAAATTCTGACATAATCTTAACTAAAGCAATATGAATGGCTCTATGAAGATCTGCAAGCAAAAACTTTTTACAGTGAGCGAAGTGAGTTGTGCAATTAAGTGAAAATGGTGAAAGCTGTTTATATTTAATTTAAAATTAACTATATCACCTTTTGTCAGTTCATATTTTAGCAAAAACATCTGCACAAATGGAGTCCTGTGAAGCTGACCCAAAATTAAATGAAATAAAGTAGAATTGCTCATTTCAAAATAATATGCACATTTTTCATGTTTTACAGATGAAACCTTTGCCATGCGACAATGAAAACTTTTCCTAACTCTGTGTACAATCATGTTGATATACTCACCAGGGTTTAAACTCACATTGAAATTTTCTCCCCCCCTTTCACCATATTTAGGACATGATAGTTGCTTCCTTTAAACAAGATGAAGCTTTAAATTTTGTAAGATGGGTTGGCTTCTTTTTTTTTTCTTTTCTTCCATCTTGCTATATTCTATATCCCATTGCAAGCTCATATATGCTGTGGTTTTAAGTTATAATGTATTCCATCTTTGGGATTCCTAATCTTTATGTACTCATCACATCTGACATTAATACCACATGAATTTTATTATAGTTAAATTGCTTATAGATACACTCAATGGATTAATAATAGTTACGTCATTTTAATGTGTACTTTCGATAGTACCGTAGTTGATTCTATTGTCATTGGAGGAGATTTTCAAAGGCTCAGATAACATTGAGGTGGCCAGTTCCCATTGTTCAGACACCCAATGCCTATTTGTGCCTTTGAAAATTTTCCCCATTATTAATACTAAAAGGTAAACCTCATCTTTGATTCTTGTAGCACAGTATTTGTTTATCTTTTACCATGTTAATTTTATAAAGTGACAAGTTTAGCTTGAGATTTATTTTATACTAGTCACAGTGATTAGGGATATGTGAAGAGAAGGTCTGTAGTGAAATCACACTGCCACATCATTTCAATCAACACAATCTCCAAGATTGTGTGAAGCAATATTTATACATTTACACAAATAACTCATTCTTGAAATCAAGGGACTTTCAACAGACAGTTTTGCAATGGGCTTTTCTTTTCTTTTCTTTTCTTTAGAGCATGAAAATACTGAAAGTAACACGTAAAATGCTTTCCAAGAGGATTTAAGCTTTGGTTGGTAATTAATGTCTAGATTGCTCAACATGCTCTTATTTTTTTGCATACACTTGAAAGAATGTATGTTACCTCTTTATTTTTATTCATACACCTTTGAACTGGCATGACACATTATGCCCCTGGGCAAAGGGCATTCTGTTCTTTGCAAGCAGCTCTTGAGTCAGACCTGACAAACTCCTACATTAAATATATTACTTACAGGGTATTTGTCCATGAAGGGTAATATGTAAGGCCTCTATTGAAACCTTGCAATTTACTGATGTTCACAATCATAGTATGATGTGTTTACGGGTAATATTTAAGGAGTAATGTGTAGCTTATGCTCTTGTAGTCTTAAGATTAAAAGAAGTCACCAAGGAGTAATATTACTCGGTGATGACCTGATTCATGCAGGAAGTAGTTGTCACCCCTCCCTGGTTAGTGGGTGATGAAATGAAAGGCTTAATTGTCTACCATTAGCTGCTAACAGAACAGTCAATGGAAAACTATCAGACAACTGCATACAATCAAAATACTTGGAGGTAAAAAAGGACCCTGACAACAGATCAAGGATTACCCTGCCTGTAAATAATAAAACAAGATTTTTTTTTAAGTATAACATAGACTGGGGACAGAGTAGCAGCCGTGTTAGTCTGTATTCACAAAAAGAAAAGGAGTACTTGTGGCACCTTAGAGACTAACAAATTTATTAGAGCATAAGCTTTCGTGAGCTACAGCTCACTTCATCGGATGCATTTGGTGGAAAAAACAGAGGAGAGATTTATATACACACACACAGAGAACAGAGACACTCTGGATCCATTCACAGGGGAGATATCTTTCTATGAAGAATGAATCTTGGTTCCTGTGTAACCAGCTAGCTCTGCAATAGACTGAACTTTTTTGGTGGTGGGTGGGCAGCCAAGTAAGAACCTACTTTATTAGATAGGAAAGATAACTATTACTAGTTTGCATTTTTGTTTTGTATTGTAACAATTTGTTTCCATTTCTCTCTTATTTCTAGTGGAATCTCTATTCTTTCTTAAATAAATCTTCTTTTGTTTCATTACAAGTGTTGTGTGTTACACAGGAGCGATGGCTAATGGTAAAGTGGGGCACACTGTTCCTTTGGGGACAGAAGAGGTAGAATTTCTGTGACTAACCAGTGTTAGGCACTAGATATCACAGGGAAATGCTTCAAGGGGACTCGGACTGGTGTGTACCTCTCGTTAACTTGCCAGGCAAAGACAGGGTAGGAGGAGAGTGATAGAGTGACTGAAAGTGGTAGGAAGCTAACACCCAGTTTCTATAAGCAAGAGTCCCTCATGCTAGAGGCAGGTGGTCACAAGGTAACTCAGAATCCTGGGTACTCTAAGAACCACCACGGCTGTGGTTCATTAATTTTACCAACTTTTCTGCAACTGGGATCAATTGTGACTCTTCCCTACATTGTGAGCAATATGGGAGCTGCACCACGCAATGGGAACCTTTGGGAGGACTCTGCCTTCACAGAGGCAGAAATCCTTCCAGAACACTCCCATGCACAAGTGCCATACAAAGGGACACTCATAGCCGCACATCTCCAAATGGTACTGCATACAACCCTTTGTGTGTCCACGGTGTAGAAGATGGCTGGAGGTTCTGAGTCCAAATAAATAGAAAGAGAAAGATACTTCCTTGGACCCTGTAGTGTGTACCTTGCAATAGAGAAGGTAAAGTAAACATAAAGTTGATTCTTTATTTAGGGTGAGGAGCATACATATACCCTGTAACACCCTTATGCTCCAGTTTACAAGCTGGAAAATAAATTGTGTTCCTTCTAGTATCCTCATACAGGTTTCAGAGTAGCAGCCATGTTAGTCTGTATTCACAAAAAGAAAAAGGAGTACTTGTGGCACCTTAGAGACTAACAAATTTATTTGAGTATAAGCTTTCGTGAGCTACAGCTCTCTTCATCCGATGAAGTGAGCTGTAGCTCACGAAAGCTTATGCTCAAATAAATTTGTTAGTCTCTAAGGTGCCACAAGTACTCCTTTTCTTTATCCTCATACAAGGGCTTCAGCAATCATGGACTGAGTTGCTGACAATATTACATCCCTTTGTTATTTAAACTAATGCAACCCCCAAAACATTCATACTATTTGAATGTCCTAACACCATGATAACCAAAATGCCCATATTACTGTCTGCATGAAGTCCTTGATCAGTCATTGTGGAGCTCTGCAATCTGCTTTGGGGGTACTGACCCACAGATGTCATTGGCATTGCAGTCTCTAGGGTTGCTTGGGGAGATATGTTATCATCATCACCCATTTGATTGGCCAGAGGATGTGGCTGACCTCATTTTGAATTAGGATACATTTTTAAAAAAAATTTTTTACAGAAGCTCCTGTGGGCTGATTCAAGTGCCTTTGACACAAGTCACTGTATAAAGATGAGGACTGAATAGTGTCCTCACTTTCCTTTCTTTCCTCTGATGCTCTAGTATGGTGTCTCCCCAATGAAGCAGTAATATGTTTGTGTTCCGCCTACTGCTTCACTTTTAAGTTTTCAAGAATGGTGAATGCTATGTGGTGACTCTTCCAATTTCTGCCATACAGGCCATGGAACACATTCCATGGGTGACAAACTTTTAGTTACTGTTAAATAAGTTGGGTTCTTATTTGCTATATCTGCTTTAAAATTTTGGTAATTCTATTGGCAATTCCAGATTCATTTATCCTTATAGAAAACAGCCAATACATGAACATTTAGCTCTGCTATTATCTATGTAAAGTGTGTACATTTTTCCATATTTACTGAAGAGCAGTAGACCTATTTGTTGCAATTCAAATGCAGATAAAAGAGGTTTGACATCTATGCTCTGACATCCAGGAAAACTAATCCAAATCAATTGAAGGTGTGAATTTGAAATGGATTAGTTAAACCCACACTGGATGCTTCAGTCCTAGCCAACTATCGCCTAGTGTCAAACCTGTCATTCCTGAGCAAGCTCACAGAGAAGCTAGCCAAAGGCTGACAACAAACTCTTCTTACTGAAGCCAATGTCATAGACCAGCACAGTCTGGATTTAGACCAGGACATGGAACTGAAACTGCTTTAATGATAAAAAGAAAAGCAGTACTTGTGGCACCTTAGAGACTAACATCTAAACTTTTTTTTCCACCAAATGCATCCGATGAAGTGAGCTGTAGCTCACGAAAGCTTATGCTCTAATAAATTTGTTAGTCTCTAAGGTGCCACAAGTATTGCTTTTCTTTTTGCGAATACAGACTAACACGGCTGCTACTCTGAAACTTGCTTTAATGGTACTTATGGATGATAGAGGACAGGCATCCATTCTCATTCTCCTGGACCTCTCTGCAGCATTTGACACTTGCCATGAGATACTGCTGTCTCATCTGCTAGAGGTGGCAGGAATCTTGGGTAATGCACTAAAATGCTTTGAGTCCTTCCTGGAGAGATGCAACTAAAGAGTAGTAATGGGAAACTGCACCTAGACGCCCCACTTGTGGGGTACCAAGGATCAATTCTCTCTCTAGTCCTTTTCAATATCTACATACAACATTTGGTAAACTGGTCAGACAACTTGGACTCAGGTACCAGCAATATGCAGGTGACAATCCACTCTAGCTATCTTTCACCACAGATGACCATGCTGCTACCGAAAAGTTGGCCCACTGCTTGACTGAGATCAGCTCATTGATGAAGAACAAGTGGTTGAAGCTAAACCAAAGCAAAACAGGTGATGCTGGTGGATAGAGGAAAGTATAATGAAAAGTTTGCAGCCTTGGTGCAGTCTCCTTTGATTGAAGGTTCACATCCACAATTGGTCAATTCAGTCTGTAGTGGAGGAGTACTCCTAGATTACTCACTGACATGGAGTTTTTGCATTGCAATAGCTGTGAGTAATGCTTTCTGCCATCTCTGTTTGGTTACAAGAATCTCTCCAACCCTGACAGACAAAAACCAGGTCTCAATTATTCATATCGGGGTTCCCAAACTATTTTCCCCTGAGGCTCACCTGTGCAGCCGCAATAGGCACTGTGGCCCATTATTAACACTTCCTGAGGAAAATTATTAATTTTAATATTAAATATAAACTTACATACACTTACATATTAAATAAAAACTTACACTTGACAAACAATATACATGTTTCCTTTTCATTTTAATATAAACAATTATCCCTAGCAATATGCACTCAAAGAAATGCTTCTTTGAAACTAAATAGTGTTGGTAAAACTACACTTTTAAAAAAATGGTGGGAGCCAAATGTGGTGTTCACACAGGGAAAACACAATTTTTCTTCAAACTGAACAATAAGCAACAGCACAATGTTAACACTTTGTTCAGAAAACCACATTAGGTGGTTTGATTTTTAAACAAAAGTTGTTCAACTTTGAATACTATATTGTTTTCAAATTTTTTAGTGTAAAAATCTGACTTTGTGTGCTGTGTAAGTAAAGACCCAACCTTTTTCTCTACTAATTAGAAAAGAATCAAATATTGTAAATAATTATATAACTTACAGACTAGCCGTGGTTTTTAACAGGATAGATGGGCCTGCTTCTCCTTGCACAGTTTTTCCAGCATCTTCAATTTTAGCTTTTCAGCCAGCTCAGAGTGCAGGCAGAGCGGTAGCTCAGGGTGCAGGGAGAGGAATAGCTATGGGTGGGGTGCAGGCAGGGCGTAGCTAGGGGCTTTGTGCCAGGAGGGTTGTAGCTCAGGTGCAGTGAGGGGCTGTGGCCGAGGGAGTGCTGCTGCTGTGTACTCAGTCCCTAGTTGGAAGAGTGGAGGCAGCTCCACTCCTTGTGGCTTTGTGCACATGAGACTGGGTCATGCTGTCTTACATGGTCACTGTGGCCACCGGTACCTGCTGGTTTCCGGGCACCAAGGACTACACCTATCGGAGCCTGAAGTGTCTGGTGTCGCTGCTGCTTCCCCCGCTGTAACTCCACCCATGATGGCAGACTACCCAGGACTGAGTCATGACCTACAATTTGGGAACCCCTGATTCATGCGTTCATCATCACTTGGCTGGCTTACAGCAATGAAATTAAATATATCTGGACCTCCGGCACTTAGGAAATTCCAGCTAATACAAAATGCTGCAGTAGATCTCCTCAGCAACATAGGCTACCATAGGTACATCACACCTGTCTTCTACTCTCTACATTGGCTTCCCTTAGAATTTCAAATCAAGTTTAAGATCCTGGTCCTTATCTTTGAAGTGCTCCGTTTCATGTCCTGGGCCCAGTATACCTAAAAGACTGTCGGATGCTCCAGGATGAATACCGTGATAGACAACTTTGCTCCTTGGCACAATACACCTTTCAACAATAAGAGAAAAGCTCAACTATGCAGGAGATAAAACCTTTTCTGGGGATGGTCCAAGACAGTGGAATGAACTCCTCAAGGAACTAAGGACTATTACAAAATTCACCACTTTCCACTCCATATACAAGACACATTTCTTTGACTTTGCCTTCTCTAATACAAACACCTAGGACTGTTGATTAATCACAGTTAACTCACACAATTAACTCAAAAAAATTAATCACGGTTAATTGCAGTTTTAATTGCACTGTTAAATAGTACAATACCAATTGACATTTGTTAAATATTTTGGATGTTCTTCTACATTTTCAAATATATTGATTTCAATTACAATGCAGAATACAAAGTGTACAGTGCTCACTTTATATTATTATTACAAATATTTGCACTGTAAAAATGATAAAAGAAATAGTATTTTTGATTCCCCTCATATGAGTACTGTAGTACAATCTCTTTATTGTGAAAGCAGAACTTACAAATGTAGACTTTTTTGGTCACATAACTGCACTAAAAACAAAATGTAGAACTAAAAGTCCACTCAGTTCTACTTTTTGTTCAGCCAATCACTAAGAGAAACAAGTTTGTTTACATTTATGGGAGATAATGCTGACTGCTTCTTAAATACAATGTCACCTGAAAGTGAGAACAGACATTCACATGGCACTTTTGTAGCTGGCATTGTAAGGTATTTACGTGCTAAATATGTTAAACATTCATATGCCCCTTCATGCTTCGGCCACCATTCCAGAGGACATGCTTCCATGCTGATGATGCTTGTTAAAAAAATACATTAATTAAATTTTTGACTGAATTCCTTGAGGGAGAATTGTATGTCTCCTTCTCTTTGTTTCTTCCATATATTTAATGTTATAGCAGTCATGTTATAGCATGACCTAACATGTTCTTTTTAAGAACACTTTCACTGCAGATTTGACAAAACGCAAAGAAGGTACCAATGTGAGATTTCTAAGGATAGCTATAGCACTCAACCCAAGGTTTGAGAATCTGAAGTGCCTTCCAAAATCTGAGAAGGACGGGTTGTGAAGCATGCTTTCAGAAGTCTCAAAAGAGCAACACTCCGACGTAGAAACTACAGAACCCGAACCACCAGAAAAGAAAATCAATCTTCTGCTATCTTGGTGGTATCTTACTCAGATGATGAAAATGAGCATGCGTTGGTCTGCACTGCTTTGAATTGTTATTGAGCAGAACCCATCATCCGCATGGACACGTCTTCTGGAATGGTGGTTGAAGCACATAGGGACATATAAATTTTTAGCTGATCTGGCATGTATATCTTTCAGCACTGACTACAACAGTGCCATGAAACCATCTATTCTCACTTTATAGTGACAAAGATCCTCCTTTACCTTGGTGGGTCTTGCGCTTATTGACAGATTTGTTCGCCTTGGAGCTTCACGGCAGCCCTCAGTTTGGCCGTTTTCTGAACCCACAGTCCAGGTCAACTCCTCCTGTGTCTGACCAGGAGTTGGGAGGATTTGGGGGGAACCTGGGCCCAACCTCTACTCTGGGTTCCAGCCCAGGGTCTTGTGGAATGCAGCTGTCTAGAGTGCCTCCTGGAACAGCTATGCAACAGCTACAACTCCCTGGGCTACTTCCCCATGGCCTCCTCCCAACACCTTTATCCTCACCATAGGACCTTCCTCCTGGTGTCTGATAATGCTTGTACACCTCAGTCCTCCAACAGTCCACATTCTCACTCTCAGCTCCTAGTGCCTCTTGCTCCCAGCTCCTCACATGCACACACAAACTGAAGTGAGCTCCTTTTTAAAACCCAGGTGCCCTGATTAGCCTGCCTTAATTGATTCTAGCAGCTTCTTGATTGGCTGCAGGTGTTCTAATCAGCCTGTCTTAATTGTCTCCAGAAGGTTCCTGATTGTTCTGGAACCTTCCCTGTTACCTTACCCCCGGAAAAGGGACCTACTTAGCCTGGGGATATATCTGCCTTCTATTACTCTCCTGTAGCCATCTGGCCCGACCCTGTCACAATAATTATCCTGAGTCACTGTGAAAATGATTAAGGGAAACCCACTTTAAATGTGTAATTATATATTGACTGTATCACAAATAAAATACAAAAAAAGAGATTGCACTATAATAATAATGCTGAAAAAGAATTTTGTGTAGCTCAGAAGCTTTTCTTTTTTTACCAACAGAAGTTAGTCTAATAAAAGTTTTTACCTCACCCACCTCATGTTGTAGCAAAAACAGACTTGAAGAATTATGCTCATGAAGGATGTGGTCCTGACCCAATGAAGCAATGGGAGCTTTGCCATTGAACTTAATGTGAGCAGGATCAGGACCTAATTTTTTAGAGGCATTTTGCACTGTAGTTTTTACATGCCATTCTTGACCATACAATACATCATGATCAAAGAGGGGCTAACTTCAAGAAATCTAAATGAGAATTAATGAATTTGATTATTTTTTGTACATGTACAGTACTCTTCCATCCATAGTTTTCAAAGTGGTTTGCAAAGACTGGTAGGTATCATCCACCATTTTACAAATGGGAGTAACAGAAGATACAGGTTAAACAAAGTGACCAAGATCACAGAACTGAATCCAGAGCTCCCAGTTGCCAGCCCATTAGAACACAGCTGCTGTCCTCAGTATAAGAGTGTGCATCAGGTGGACTGAACACTCATCAAGTACATGAGGTTTAGTCACTCCATTACCATAAATTACAGCCCTATTGGTCTGAAATTGATGCAGTCATGAAACAGAACTTCTCATGACAAATAAGTTCACCCTGAACAAACCCTGATGTTTTATGAGCTCCATTCCATCTCTGAATAGAGGAATTCCAAGCATGGACTGCTGCCATCTTCTGGGACTAAAATATTCATTGGAGAATGGATAGAGCTGTTTTGAGTGAAATCGGCTACTGGTTAGTGGGGAGGATGGTGAGGTCTTGACCTTGGTTACTTGAAGCATGAATTTTAGCCCTCCAAACATCCAAAACAGTCAAATGTCAATTGGGCATGTTGTTTTTTACTTTAATTGAGGTCTATAGAGACAGGAATGTTACCTACCTGCAGTAATTTTCCAATGTTCCACCATTAGAGATTTTATTTTTATTTTTTGGAAGCTATAATTCATCAGTTCTGAGGTTTTGGAAAGCTGGTACTTTTCCTTTTGCATAACAGCATTAGAATCTACATCTGGCAAGGACCTGCATGATAAAAGCCTTTAAAACTGTTTGCTCTTAGTTTAAGAAATGCAGCTGTGGTACAATAGTTACAGCCCTATATTGCTCTCTTGAAACCTGGCAAAAAAGCAACTGTTTAAAGTTTTATGACAGGTTATTATTTTATTTAATGTGAAATGCTCATCTGACAAACTGATTGAGCTTGATTTGTGTGCATAACCCCTCTGCAAATCTACAGGCTATATGATTTCCCGTTCCCTCCCTCCCCATCCCCCAAAATTGAGATCAACCATTGTGCCATCTGAAAAAAAAAGGCACCTGGAGTATTAAAGTGATTTAACCAGTTTGATTTATGTTAATGGTACAGAAGAGAATATTTTTTGGTCCTCAAAAACATAACAGGCAATTGATGTGCCATATTGCAGTATGGTTTTAGCTATCAACATGTCAAGATTTAGTTTTGCTGTTAACATTTTACGATTTAGAAGGCTATAAGAATATGTGCAATGTAGCAACAACACAGTCATCATTCCCTCAGCTATATTTATTGGGCTTTCATTTTTTTCCTTTTATAGAAGAAATTGAAAAAGAAAGGGAGCAAGGGGAAAAGACAGACAATCTCTCTGTCTTTCATTTTCTTCAGTCTGTCAAGTTATGAGAAATAAAGAGACAGAAAACTAACTTCTAATGGTTTGTTTTCAGACTAAAGTGTATCCAAGGCAGAGAAATTCAAACGTACAGCTTGTTGGTTACCAATGATAGCTAAAGATAACCTAAGCAGTACACATAATATGTACCTTGATCCCCGCTCCCATACATGACCGAAAGATAGTTGCATATTGAAAATGCTATAGGGATGGTACTCCATGTATGCTATTTGTTTGTATATCTGACTATATTATACATGACATACATACAATATATACATATGTCAACACAAACATTTCTTTTCATTTCTGGAGCGCTATTCCCTCTTCAGTTACATTTATTGTAGTAAATAGATGAAATGCATTTCTGGATTCATAAGAAGGAAATCATTTTCTGTATTTTTTTTCCGATTCAAAGAAAATCAGCATGTTTAGATCTGCTGAGGTGAAAGTCAAAGTTTCCACATTAACGCCAATGGACATTTAACTTGTCCCACATTTCTAGTTGTTATAGCTGGTTGGGGGAAAAGGGAAATGTCATGCAGATTTTTTTTCAGAAGTTCTTTCTGACTTTTTTTTTTTTAATTTTCAAGTATTTTGAGCACCAGAATTACAAACAAAAATCAACCAGATTGTTGAAAAATTAGGGGAGAAGAGGAAGGGGAGTTCCACAGGAAAGTTGTCAAAATGTTTCCTGTTTGTTTTTTGAATTTTGAAACTTGACATTTCATCAATTTTGAAATTTAGAAAATTTCCACCAACCCGATTACTTTTAGTGTAAGGATGAAATTAATAGATTTCTTCCCAACATTGCTAAAAGTGATGAATGTGTGTTCACAAATCTGGACAGTGTAGCAGGACCATATCTTAGTTGTCTTAGGTTCATGTACACAAATGCAAGAAGCCTGGGAAGCAAGCAGGAAGAATTGGAAGTCCTTGCACAGTCAAAGAACTATGATATGATTGGAATAACAAAAACTTGGTGGGATAGTTCACATGACTGGAGCACTGTTCTGGATGGTATAAACTGTTCAGAAAGGAAAGGCAGGGGAGGAAAGGTGGGGGAGTTGCACCATATGTAAGAGAGCAGTATGAATGCTCAGAGCTCCAATATGAACCTGGAGAAAAGCCCGTTAAGAGTCTTTGGCTTAAGTTTAGAAGAGAGAGAATGAAGAGTGATGTCATGGTGGGTGTGTGCTATAGACCACCGAACCAGGAGGATGAGGTAGAAGAGGCTTTCTTCCGACAATTAACTGAAGTTTCCAGAACACAGGCCCTGGTTCTATGGGGGCCTTGAATCAGACTGACATCTGCTGGGACAGCAATACAGCAGTGCACAGACAATCCAGGAAAGTTTTAGAGAGTATTGGGGACAACTTCCTGGTGCAAGTGCTGGAGGAACCAACCAGGGGCCGTTTTCCTCTTGACCTGGTGTTTACAAACAGGAAAGAATTGGTAGGGGAAGTAGAAGTGGGTGGCAACCTGGGCAACAGTGACCATGAGATGGTTGAGTTCAGGATCCTCACAAAAGGAAGAAAGGAGAGTAGCAAAATATGGGCCATGGACTTCAGAAAAGCAGACTTTGACTCCCTTAGGGAAAGGAGTCCAGGAGAGCTAGCTGGATTTTAAAGAAGACTTATTGAAGGCACACAAACAAACCATCCCAATGTGCAGAAAGAATAGCAAATATGGCAGGCTACCAGCTTGACTTAACAGTGAAATCTCCTGTGAGCTTAAACACAGAAAGGAAGCTTACAAGAAGTGAAAACTTGGACAGATCACTAGGGAGGAGTATAAAGATATTGCTCGAGCATGCAGGGGTGTAATCAGAAAGGTAAAAACACAACTTGAGTTGCAGCTAGCAAGGGATGTGAAGGGTAACAAGAAGGGTTTCTATAGGTATGTTAGCAATAAGAAAAAAAGTGTGGGGCCCTTAATGAATGGGGGAGGCAACCTAGTGACATGATGTGGAAAAAGCTGAAGTACTCAATGCTTTTTTTTGCCTCAGTCTTCACAGACAATGTCAGTTCCCACACTGCTGTCCTGGGAAACTCAGTATGGGGTGCAGGTGAGCAGCCCTCAGGAGTGAAAGATCAGGTTAAAGACTATTTAAGGACATGCACAAGTCCCTGGTCCAGATCAAATGCATCCGAGGGTGAAGAGGGAATTGGCTGCTGTGATTGCAGAGCTATTGGCCATTATCTTGGAAAAGTTGTGGCGACTGGAGGAGATCCCAGATGACTGGAAAAAAGCAAGTATAGTGCCCATCTTTTAAAAAAGGAAGAATGAGAACCCGAGGAACTACAGACCGGTCAGCCTCACCTCAGTCCCTGGAAAAATCATGGACCAGGTCCTCAAGGAATCCATTTTGAAGCACTTGGAGGAGAGGAAGGTGATCAGGAATAGTCAACATGGATTCACCAAGGGCAAGTCATGCCTGACCAACCTGATTGCCTTCTATGATGAGATAACTGGCTCTGTGGAAATGAGGAAAGCGGTGGATGTGATATATCTTGACTTTAGCAAAGCTTTTAATATGGTCTTCCACGGTATTCTTGCCAGCAAGTTAAAAAAATATGGATTGGATGAATGGACTGCAAGGTGGACAGAAAGCTGGCTAGATTGTCAGGCTCATCAGATAGTGATCAATGGCTCGATGTCTAGTTGGCAGCTGGCATCAAGCAGAGTACCCCGGGGGTAGATCCTGGGGATGGTTTTGTTCAACATCTTTATTAATGATCTGGATGATGGGATGGAATCATAGAATATCAGGGTTGGAAGTGACCTCAGGAGGTCATCTAGTCCAACTCCCTACTCAAAGCAGGACCAATCCCCAACTAAATCATCCCAGCCAGGGCTTTGTCAAGCCTGACCTTAAAAACTTCAAAGGAAGGATATTCCACCACCTCCCTAGGTAATGCATTCCAGTGCTTCACCACCCTCCTAGTGGAAAATGTTTTTCCTAATATCCAACCTAAACCTCCCTCACTGCAACTTGAGACCATTACTCCTCATTCTGTCATCTGTTACCACTGAAAACAGTCTAGATCCATCCTCTTTGGAACCCCCTCTCAGGTAGTTGAAAGCAGCTATCAAATCCCCCTCATTCTTCTCTTCCGCAGACTAAACAATTCCAGTTACCTCAGCCTCTCCTCATAAACCATGTGTTCCAGTCCCCTCATCATTTTTGTTGCCCTCCGCTGGATGTTTTCCAATTTTTCCACATCCTTCTTGAAGTGTGAGGCCCAAACCTGGACACAGTACTCCAGATGAGGCCTCACCAATGTCAAGTAGAGGGGAACGATCACGTCCCTCGATCTGCTGGAAATGCCCCTACTTATATAGCCCATAATGCCATTGGCCTTCTTGGTAACAACGGCACACTGTTAACTCATATCCAGCTTCTCATCCACTGGAACCCTTAGGTCCTTTTCTGCAGAACTGCTACTTAGCCATTTGGTCCCTAGTCTCTAGTGGTGCATGGGATTCTTCCATCCTAAGTGCAGGACTCTGCACTTGTCCTTGTTGAACCTCATCAGATTTCTTTTGGCCCAATCCTCTAATTTGTCTAGGTCCCTCTGTATCCTATCCCTACCCTCCAGCATATCTACCTCTCCTCCCAGTTTCGTGTCATCTGCAAACTTGCTGAGGGTGCAATCCACGCCATCCTCCTGGACTCCTTTTCCCCTGATGTTATTCTCCCAGGGGATCCTGCAAATCAGTTCCCTGAGGCTGTCAAAGTCTGTGTTTCTGAAGTCCAGGGTCCGTATTCTGCTGCTCTCCTTTCTTCCTTGTGTCAGGATCCTGAACTCGACCATCTCATGGTCACTGTCTCCCAGGTTCCCATCCATTTTTGCTTCCCCTACTAATTCTTCCCAGTTTGTGAACAGCAGGTCAAGAAGAGCTCTGCCCCAACTGGTTCCTCCAGCACTTGCACCAGGAAATTGTCCCCTACACTTTCCAAAAACTTCCTTGATTGTCTGTGCACCGCTGTATTGCTCTCCCAGCAGATATCAGGGTGATTGAAGTGTCCCATGAGAACCAGTGATCTAGTAACTTCCGTTAGTTGCCAGAAGAAAGCCTCGTCCACCTCATCCCCCTGGTCCGGTGGTCTATAGCAGACTCCCACCACAACATCACTTATTGCTCACATTTCTAAATTTAATCCAGAGACTCTCAGGTTTTTCTGCAGTTTTTTTCTCATACTGGAGCTCTGAGCAGTCACACTGCTTTCTTACATACAATGCAACTTCTCTACCTTTTCTGCCCTGCCTGTCCTTCCTGAACCATTTATATCCATCCATGATAGTATTCCAGTCACGTGAGTTATCCCACAAAGTCTCTGTTATTCTAATCACATCATAATTCCTTGACTGTGCCAGAACTTCCAGTTCTCCCTGCTTATTTCCCAGTCTTCTTGCATTTGTGTATAGGCACTTCAGATAACTCGCTGACCGTCCCTCTTTCTCAGTATGAGGCAGGATCCCTCCCCTCTCGCACTCTTCTGCTCATGCTTCCTCCCGGTATTCCACTTCCCCACTTACCTCAGGGCTTTGGTCTCCTTCCCCTGTGAACCTAGTTTAAAGCCCTCCTCCCTAGGTTAGCCCGCCTGCTTGCAAAGATGCTCTTCCCTCTCTTCTTTAGGTGGAGCCCATGTCTGCCTAGCACTCCTTCTTCTTGGAACACCATCCCATGGTCAAAGAATCCACAGCCTTCTCTCCGACACCACCTGCATAGCCATTCATTGACTTCCACGATTGGACGGTCTCTACCCAGGCCTTTTCCTTCCACAGGGAGGATGGACGAGAACACCACTCGCACCTCAAATTCCTTTATCCTTCTTCCCAGAGCCACGCAGCCTGCAATGATCCACTCAAGGTCATTCTTGTCAGTTTCGTTGGTGCCCACTTGGAGAAGCAGGAAGGGGTAGCGATCTAAGGGCTTGATGAGTCTCGGCAGTCTTTCCTTCATATCGTGAATCCTATCTCCTGGCAAGCAGCAGACTTCTTGGTTTACTTAGTCAGGGTGGCAGATAGATGAGTCAATCCCCCTGAGGAGAGAGTCCCCGACCACCACCCCCCGCCTCCTTCTCTTGGGAGCGGTGGTCGTGGAACCCCCATGCCTAGGACAGTGCATCTCATGCCTTCCAATTGGCGGAATCTCCTTCTGTTCCCTTCCCTCAGATGTATCATCTAGTCCACTCTCTGCATTAGTACCTGTGGAGAGAACACGAAAACGGTTGCTTACCTGTATCTGCGTTGTTGGTATATGAACGCTCCCCTTTCTTCTTCTGGAGATCACATGCTGCCAAATTTCTTCACTGTTCTCCTATCCCCGCTGCGCAGCCTGCTCTGAATCTTCAAAACATTGTGTCCGAAGAAGCATATCCTGACGTCTGTCCAGGAAATGTTCAGATTCTCTTATGCAATTCAGGGTCGATACTTCTTTCTCCAGACCTTGAGCCTTCTCTTCGTATATGGAGACCAGCTTGTACTTTGTACAGACAAAGTTACTTCTGTCCTGTGGAAGAAAGATAAAAAAGGCACATACAGTGCAGGTCACAACAGCTGAACACTCCCCATCCATATTACCTTCCTTCTACGAGCTTCCTCAGGAGTTGTAGTAACTACTCAGAGAAGCCCGCAAGATGTAAGCCTCAGTGGGCTCTCACCAGGCGAACTCTCAGGCACCCTCAGCAAGTTTGCAGATGACACTAAGCTGGGGAGAGAGGTAGATTCACTGGAGGGATAGTGTCCAGAGTGACCTAGACAAATTGGAGGATTGGGCCAAAAGAAATCTGATGAGGTTCAACAAGGACAAGTGCAGAGTCCTGCACTTAGGATGGAAGAATCCCATGCACCGCTAGAGACTAGGGACCAAATGGCTAAGCAGCAGTTCTGCAGAAAAGGACCTGGGGATTACAGTGGATGAGAAGCTGGATAGGAGTTAACAGTATGCCCTTGTTGCCAAGAAGGCTAATGACATATTGGGCTGCATTAGTAGGAGCATTGTCAGCAGATTGAGGCCAGCGATTATTCCCCTCTATTTGGCACTGGTGAGGCCACATCTGGAGTATTGTGTCCAGTTTTGTGTCCCCCCACTACAAAAAGGACGTGGACAAATTGGAGAGAGTCCAGTGGAGGGCAACAAAAATGATCAGGGGGCTGGGGCACATGATTTACGAGGAGAGGCTGAGGGAACTGGGCTTGTTTTGTCTGCAGAAGAGAAGAGTGAGGGAGGATTTGATAGCAGTCTTCAACTACCTGAAGGGGGGTTCCAAAGAGGATGGAGCTCAGCTGTTCTCAGTGGTGGCAGATGACCCAAGAAGAAGCAATGGTCTCAAGTTGCTTTGGGGGAGGTCTAGGTTGGATATTAGGAAACACTATTTTGCTAGGAGGGTGGTGAAGCACTGGAATGGGTTACTTAGGGAAGTAGTGGAATCTCCATCATTGGAGATTTTTCAGGGCCAGCTTGACAAAGCCCTGGCTGGGATGATTTAGTTGGTGTTGGTCCTGCTTTGAGCAGGGGGTTGGACTAGATGACCTCCTGAGGTCTCTTCCAACCCTAATCTTCTATGATTCGTATGCAGTATTACCAACCTCAAGACACCGAAAATGAGTTGGACCCAATCAAGAGATGAAAAATCAGGAGTCCAGGCACCCAAAAATCATGAGCTTCGTCCCCTAATCATGCAATTATAAACCCCCATCAAATGATGTGTTTTAGTCTGTCTTTTGAGTTTTTAACTCCCCTCTAGTCCTTTGCCAGTGTGTCTGTGAGAATTTCAGTTTGGAAAGTCAACATTTAATGCACATAATAATGCACACTTCTCCCTGCCTGCTCAGATGGAGACTCCACTTACCATCTCCTTACCCCTAAAGTAGGAATAGATGGCAATTCCCCTATTTGTGTCTTGACTCTCTCCCCTTTCAGTTTATTTCCTGTGATAAAAGAAGGGCTGGATGTTCAATTATTAGAGAACCACTGACCTAATAAATGCATCCTTTTTATTCACACTTGCAATAGATTGTATATTATTTTCTAGGGTTGATGAGTTACAGATATTCATATTACAGAACTTTAAAATTATATCAGTCATTAGGGTTTCTAATTTTTGTTTTTAGCCAATAAACTCCTCTAATACAAAAAATATTAAAAGTGCTGTTTATTCAATAAATACTGGAAAAACACTGAAAATGATAACTTGTATCTAAGGGCTTTGTCCACATGGAGCAGTATGTGGACTTTTGGGATGTGATTTCTAAAGTGCACTAATATGCTGTACATTAATTGGTCTGTGTAGACCCTCCTGTTGAACACTAAAGATTCCCTAGTGCACTTTAATGTAGTACTATTTGCAACAGTACTATGTTAAAGCTCACTAAGGAACATTACAAAAAGATTACTCATTGCAGTTTATACTAATGTAATGAGTAATGTACTATATTACATTATATAATATACATTACTCATTACAGCACATACAAGGAGAAGGCCTTGAAAAATCCTGGTTTTTGCATATCTGCATAAAACTCAAAAATTGCTAAAAAATGAAACTAATCAACACCCAAAAACAGAAGCCCTACAATAATTCATGTAAGTGATTAGGTCATAGTAAAAAAAATATGGGATTAGTTTAGCCTTCACAAGAAACAACACTTCCCTGATTTCCTGCCTTCCACTTCTATACCTATGACTGGGCAGCACTCCCCTCCCCACTCCTGCCTCCCCCTATTCTGGACCCCTGCCTCCACTGCATTCTGCACCCTTCTCTGCCTCCCTCTGCTCTGGACTGCCTTCCTTACCCCTTCTTCCTGACCCTCATAGCCCCCCTGTAACTCCTAAACCTGCCTCCTGCTCTGCCCTACCCAGCCTTGCTCCCCCTCACTCTCCCTATTCACCTTTCACAATGTGCTCCTCACAGTCCCTGTGTCCTATCTAAACTTCTGTACCATAGAGTGGCAGCCATTTTGCCTTGGGGCCTGGCTTCAAACTCATTGAAAATGTGGAGGCAGCAGCCAACCTTATTAAAAGCAGCCTCACTTGCACATACAGATAAACTGTAGAAAAATAGAGGCCATCTTGTTGGCTTCAGCCCCATAGACAGTAATTCCTTTAGAATAAAGGAAAATTCATTCATTTGGAGCCTTTCATTGTGTTTTCATGAGACAGGTGAAAAACCCACCCCAAAATCACCAGAGTTGTGATAAAATTGTGATAGTTGGCAAAGCTACATATGAGAGAGTTGTCAATGTCCCTGGCTGGAGATGTGTAAAACTTTCTAGAAACAGGTGGGACAAATTCAAGTTGTCCTTTAGCACATGGTGTGTCCCAGAGATATGCTGTCATTATTGAAAAAGGGCATTTAAATCATGAAAGGAGCATGCCATCTATATTCAATTTATGTCAAGGAACAAAGAAGAGATGTCCAGGAAAAGCCTTTTGTGTTGCAAAATGAGTTTTGTTGACTTTATAAGGTGGATAAACAATCTCCCTTTAATTTCTAAAAGGCTCTACTTATGATTATCATTTTGTTGTACCAAATTATCCATAGTACAATTTTCAAAAGCTCTCATCATTGGCCTAGCTGGCTCCCACTAAAGTCATCAGTGTAACTTCCCCCATACTTCAGTGGAAGGAATTAGGAGAATTCTTAGTGCATTGGATCATTCCATCCTGTATGTATCTTAAATTACATAAACATCTGAACATTTTATAATGTACATATACAGTCCCAAAACTCTGCAGAACTTACTCCTTTGCTCTTGACATGTTAGGCCCCAATTTTGCAAAACTTTATGCATGTACTTAACTACCATTGATTTCAATGGGACTGATTATAGTAATAAAGTTAAAGCACTTGCATAAGTAATTGCAGGACTGAGGCCCTACTTTCTTCCCACTATCCTGAACTGCTTTTCTATATTTGACAAAGAAACCAGGCCTGCAGCACAGCTATTGTAAAGTGGTTTTAGTGTAAATGAGAATCAGGCCCCTAAATACTTAGGGCCTGATTCTCCATTGTCCTAGATCATGTGCAGACATTTACACAGTGCAAAATTAGTACAGACTTGCATGCAAAATAATATCAACTCAGAAAGGTAGTTTTATGTCCACATTACATAGATGTAAAATGTCTACAAAGGTACAAGGAAATAAGGATCAAATAGCTAAAATCCTGTAGCCATGGGCTGGAAATAAACTTATGCTAGGGTGCACTTGGATGACAATGTTTATACTTTTTTTTCTTGAAACATTCTGCGTATAATGATAAGATAGCCACAGAGTTCCTGTGTGATGCTGGTAAAGTCACTTAAACCAAACTGTTCACAGCTGGCCACTAATTGTGTATTGCTCATTATCTGGGTGCCTAAGATTGGCAGAAATTCTGAGTGCTCACAACTGCAACTGAAGGCCAGGGAAATTTTGCATTGAATATGTAAAGTACTCTGCAAATACTAAGTACTATGAAAAAATTAGTCTTCAAATTGGGCACCCAAAATTAATGGACACAATTTTGGTCTCTCAGTGCCTCAGTTCTCTATCTGTAAAATAGGGATAATAATACCACCTCCTGTCCTGGGGGCATTGTGAAGATACATTTATTAATGTTTGTGAAGTACTTAGATCCTGTGGTGATGAGTATGACAGAAAAGTCCATAAAGATATTAACAGTATTTTATTTAGTGCAGAGATAGAGTATTAAATAAGCCTAAGGCTACCCACCAGAAGATATGGATAAAATAAAGATTGCATAGCTATTCGATGCGGGAGCACCATCCATCCTGTGCGCTGGATGAGGCAGGTATGTGAACGTATTATTAAAGATTATTATAAAACAGTATGTCAATGTATTATTAAAGATTGTAACATACTTCTTATGCATAAGAGGGCTGAATTAAGGTAGCATAGACAGAATTTTGACCCCGAAAGAGGGAAATGTACCAGAGGCTACATGAAGTCTGGTAAGGACTTTGCTATTGCTATAGATTGTACATGGAAGTCGCTCAGATATTATGGTCATGAGAGGCAGTGTAAAATTATAAGATAGAATCTGAATTCTGGAATTTCCTAGTTTTGAGAGCTTGACTTCATAACCTTGACATTATTTGAATGTAGCTTTTCTCTCTGTAATAACATTTATATACAGAAGGGCAATACCGTTTTCTTTAACAGCATACTTTACTCAGCTCTGTTGCGACTGTCTTTTTTCAGGTAGCACCAGAATGATTTATAAAGGAAGAATTCATGTTGCGTTCTAAAAAAACCAAGAGCTTTGTACACATTTATCCTTCCTGTTTCTACAAAGACAAATGTTAGGACTGCATGTTTAAAGAGAGAGGGCATTTAGAGTAAATGAATGCAGGTAGGTGTGGGGCAGTAAGAGTGACCTTATTCCCAAATTTAAACTGATCTGATTTCCTGTTTTGGAGAACTAAACTGGGATAGTTTGGACTCAAGAAAAGTACCTTCATTATTATTACTATTTTTAAATAACCAGCCATTTAGGTAGCAGAGCACAAAATATTATGGGTTTTGATTGGCAAGAACTGGCACAGGGATGCAGCCCAACAAATGTAACTTTTATATCACTGTTGAATAAGACTACAGTTTTCACATGGATAGGCATGTGCTCGCTGCCATGGACTATCCTTTTGGGTAAATGGGTTTTATTTGGTGAAGAAAAAAATGTTGTTTAAAGCACAATGAGTTTATGGTAAAAAGGACCCAGAGATGACATACAGTGAGATTACAACCAGGTTTGGATATAACATCAGAATCATTTGAATTTTAATTGGCAGTCTTATTTTATTCCACTTAAATGGAATAGTACTATGTCTTGCATGCATAAAGAGTTGAAAATGTTTTGTACAGTAATTTATAGGAGTTCTTATTAAGGAAATATGTTATTTGTATTCTATCTGGAAATTAGATCGTATGTTTTGACTTTATGCATGAGGTTTGGAACCCCTGGGTATTCTTTAGGGAACAGGAGCAGCTGATTTCTTCATTTGCAAGCCAGAAATCTGACAGCCACAGCTGTGAGCTAGTCCAGCTTTAGGTGTAAAAACTGTTTTCTGAAGCCAGAATCCAGGCAATTAAACAGGTTCCCCTTGTGGTAGACTGGTATTTAGCCAGGCTGTCAGTACTGTATATGCTATTCCAGGCATAAAAAAGGGCTGAATGTGATAGACAGAACACCTGAAGCTTTTCCCTGGAAAAGAATAAGGACAAAGACAGTTAAGGAATTGAGATTATATACTGTAAATATGTTTGTCTTTGATTCCTCTACGTTTCTGCCCATGTTGCCTAGTGATGTACTGCACAAATGACAGATAAATGGATCTGAGTGCAAACTTTCTGTGTCCTGTTTAAAATAAATAAATAAAGTACCACATGCTGAAGCCATTCTTAAGATATGGAGCTGTTTACCCAGTCATGGATCATTAATGCAATACAAAACAATCTCCCTCCCTTTGTCTCCATATCTTTCTTGTCTAATAATACAATTAATGCTTAACTGTCTCCTGCATGGAGAGCCAATTTTTTTCTGTGTAAGAAATAAATGTATACATTATCTATATACTGTATTCCACTCTTCTTGTTTTGCATCAGCATTAGAGGTTATTGAAACTAGGGATTGAAGAGTTAGCATTTCTACCTGGGGAGACTTTCTGTTTGTTACTTCTCCATGTTTAGTCAGATTAATGATGTTATGCCCCCTCGGTCCTCCTTCTTTGGACCTTCATCTGTATCCACAGTGACAATGGGTTGATTCTCCTCTCTGCCATGGTGTAAATGGTAAGTAATTCCAGTGAGGAAACCAGTGGTGTTACACCTATATACAGCTGATATGAGTGAGTGGAAATCAGGTCTAATGAGTTTAAGGCCCTGATTTTCAGCCTAGCTATTTATATTTCATTGTATAATATTGTATCTCACAATTAAATTAAGGTGAAAAATTGAAAGCATAATTGCAGCCATTTAGATGTCTAACTTGCTGATTTGAAGTCAAGATTATAAGGCAGCTGCACTGGCAGTTTTGCACTCTCAACAATAGAGCATTTTTTTAAAAAATGTAAGACAAAAAAATAAGAATCCATGTGTTGATCTGGCTCAGTTGTGCACAAACAACCATAGAACTTAATAAATGTAAACAAAACTAGAAACAAACAGTTTAGACAGATGGCAATATAGGGTTTGCCATATTGGATTGGGCCAAATCCTATCAAGTCCAATATCCTGCCTCTATCTATCTGTCTCTTATTGAGGCTCATCATGATATAATATCTGGACATCTTTTGAAATCAACCCAACTATTTTTTCCTACCTTTTTGCTTAAACAATAAGAGAATCTTAAACTACTATCTGATATATAGATTCATAGAAATCTAGGGCTTGAAGGAACCTCAAAAGGTCTCTATCTCCCCCTCACTGAGACAAGATTAAGTATACCATTATAGGATACTTGAATAGAAGTGAGTAATCTGGAAAAACACCTATTTTTTTGTATAGGGACCATATTATGTGTTAGTCAGTTTCCACTTGGAGACCATTGAAGTGAATCAGAACCTGCATATGGTCTTGCTGTGAGCTAGTTGAGTAGTTCCACTAGATCTAAAGTAACCTCTACTGCATTTCTTAGTAATGTCTCTGCAACAGAAAGATTCAAGGCTTGTACCTGGCATTCCATTACTTTTACAAACATTACTCTCAAATTTAACCTTTAGATTGATACTCCTACTCAGAAGTCTCATGTTCTTATGCCCAGGATGCACATATCACATGCAGGAGGATTCATATAGGTGATTATTGTGAAGAACCATAGCTATACTGGTAAGTAAATGTTCTTTAAAGTCAGCATTTACCGATAGTTATTACAGAGTGGATCTCATGCACCACAGTATTTCTCTAGGATTAGAACAAAAAATTACTTGGCAATGACTTTGGATAAATGCTGATTTTATTAATGGCAAGAACTATTGCTCTTAGAACATTGAGTCAGATCGTCAGCCAGTATAAATTTTGATGTAGCTCCCAATGGTGCTATATTGATACCCCAGCTGAAGATCTGGAATTTTAACCTTTGCATTTCCTGACTTTTTTTAGTACTAATTGGAGTGTAACCTGTGTGTTGAATTGTATTCAGGCATTTCGTTTCCTTTATTTTTGATTGCTGCTTTTGAAAGTAAGGGGAAGAAAATGGATTGCCTCTGATCCATAATGATGGCAATTAAATTGTCCCAACTGGACTCTGCTCTTCAGACTAGATCAAGGTACGTGGAACATGGAGTGGTGAATTCCCACATTTGTTGTTGCTATTGCTTGGTTGGAGTCATTAGGCTGGGTTAACAGGGAAGTAGTGTATCTGTTCATATTGAGCTGGCTGTATCTTTGCAATAGACAAAGATAGAAACATATATATAAATAAAAAACATAACATTTGCAGATTATTGTAGCATATAGCAAAAATTGTTGAGACCATAAAACAGTGGGATCTGTAATTATTTTCAGATTTGTGATTTTTCACCTATCCCAAAAGTCAAGGCAGATATTTTCATGCGTTTCAGTGAGACAGTTTCAGTCTCCCTTTGCTAATTGTCCCAGCTGCAGAGTGAGAGCAGCTGGCCCTCTCCCTGCTAGTCTATCAAATCTCGTCCCAATGTTCATTAAACACTCTCACAGTGCTACAGTATCTGGAACCTACCAGAACTATGAAAAGATAGAATCTGAAGACTATATTTTCCTCCAAGACCTTGTGGTACATTGTGCTGCCTGACTGATTTTCTGATAGATGGGGGAGGGAAAATGAAATGTGTAATGGTGGTGAAGTGGTTGTAATTCATTAAGAAATACTAAAATCTGAGCAGATGCCTGACTTAGTATGGCTAGAATTGATTTTTTATTTGTTTGTAACTTCTTAAATATTTAATGTCAAACCACTAAAATGTGAACTGCTCTAATTAAGGATTGTGTGAATGCAAGGTTTCAAACTTCAGCTATTTTCAAAAATAGATCTGTTAGAATCTTTTGACAATGGAAAAACCATGTGGGTGCATTTCACTCTCTGATATCTCAAGAACAATTGAAGAGATTTCATTCGAACTTACAAAAAACAAAACCACATTAAAGCAGAGAGGGACATGCACACAGTACGGATAGGTATTGTGTTATTGATTGACTGTGCTAATAGCTGGGTTAAGCCTCTGAGCATGTCAACTGTGAAGTGAGCTGTAGCTCACAAAAGCTTATGCTCAAATAAATTTGTTAGTCTCTAAGGTGCCACAAGTACTCCTTTTCTTTTTGCGAATACAGACTAACACGGCTGCTACTCTGAAACCTGTGAAGTAGGTGTTTCCAGAAGCTTGAGGTGACTCAGTTTTATTTCTGTGCTCATGGTGTTAATAAACCAAACTACCCCCACCCCCGAGTACTCACTAAACAATCTTTCAAACCAAATCTAGAACAGTTACTTCCTCCAATCCCACAAGGCTTGCAAGAAAATCTCACGAAAAAAAAAAGACATCAGTCATAAGTATGCTTGAAAGGATTAGACTTTTATTGGTAAATGTCAATAAACAATGATTTCATCGTATACACACACAGATGAAACAGATTTCAGAGTAGAAGCCGTGTTGGTCTGTATTCGCAAAAAGAAAAGGAGTACTTGTGGCACCTTAGAGACTAACAAATTTATTTGAGTATAAGCTAATGCATCCGATGAAGTGAGCTGTAGCTCACGAAAGTTTATGCTCAACTAAATTTGTTAGTCTCTAAGGTGCCACAAGTACTCCTTTTCTTTTTACAGATGAAACAATATTTCATGAATAATAATAAACATTTACAGCAAAGAAGAAAATGCTGCTTAAAAACTTATTAGAGTTTGATTAAAGATATTTACTTGATATAGTTTGACATGTGATGTTGATAATTTGTGTTGTATGGTTGTAAAACTTTAACTTTTTGAATCTCTGTGTCTGCTGTCATTAAATAAGGATTGGCAGACCCTCTCCCCAATTTCCCTGCAGCTGTGAAAATTTTTAATAAATAAAAGATAAAAAAGCTTAAACACCTTAATTTTGTACAATTGTGAAAATTTAAATTGATAAAAGTTGAAAAAATGCTTAAATATACATCAATATTATCTGTCAAAATGATATTAAAAATACAAACGAAAATGAATTTTGCTAAGCCTCATTATAAGCAACAATTAGAAAATTCTCATTGGCATAAGGACTTCAGAGAGACCACGTAACATGCAGACAGTGGCATAGGCCCAGCTGCAGTCTAGTTACCTCATGCTTTTATATAGGAGGAAGAAGAAGCTAAAAAAGGCAGTGGCACAATTTATGGATAAAGATACTGTACCTCTGAAAAATGGTCCTTATGAGGGACATTCATTCTTTAAAAATATTAATCAAAGGTCATATGAACCATTTGAAGCATATGTAAGTGGTTTAAAGCTCAAACAGGTATGTGGGGAGCCATCTGGTTGCTTAATAAAACATAGAGGTCACTGTTACTGGGCAAACTGAACTTTACACCCCTTTTTGATTCTCTCAAGTGCACTCCTGTGGATGGAACCCACAGTCCTATCACTCTTAGACCTGGTCTCTGGGCTGCAGCCTCTTTACCAGCCATGGTAATAGATCCTTGGCTTGGGAAAAATGAACCTGCAAGCCTGGCTGGAGCTTTTCCCAGTTAATAGCTCTCCCATTGTTTCCTTAAGGACATTTGGTATTTTTTTCGGTGGGATCTTATCTTTGTCATTGTTTCTTGACCTCCTTTGTAAACCACTTTGAGGTCTACTGATGATATAAAAGTTAGGTATTATTGTGGCAGTTATGGCAATATCTTTGGGAGATCTTACTGTATTAAGTTTATGTATCATTGTGGACCAGGGATTGTATGTAACTCTATGGGGGAGGGTGACCACAGCTCCTTCTCTAACTAAGAACTGTGTGTGTGTGTGTGTGGGGGGGTGATTAGGCAAATTCACTCAGGTTGCAACACCTCTGGAGAAGTAGCATAACCTGACAAGGGTCACATATACTAACTCAAACTGGATTCTCCAGAGACAAACAGACAATGAATGGATTTTGGATAAATAACCCAAGTTTAAATGGACTCATGGACTTATTTCTTATCCAGCAAATGGACTGTATCTTCTGTCCAATGGGCCCCCCAAACTTTCCTGGGAAGGGTTGGAAGAACTTTGGCCTACTGAGGCCCCATAAAACAGATGTGTGACCTCTGGTAAGCTTTTAGCATGCACACAGGAACTTATATTTTTTTAAATAAATTTTCTCTGTAATGCTTTGTCCTTAAGAATAAATGTGCTTGCTTATAAAGATCTGTGTAGTAACCTGTGGCTGCTGGCAATTTCAGCTGTTCATATCCTTTGAAGGGAAAGCAAAGTACAGACTCTGGCCTTTTAGGCAATCTGGCTTGCTGGGAATATAACAGTGTAGGCAGGGAATTGTGAAGCATGGGAAAAATTCTGGTCAGGAGGGAAAGAGAAGTGGGTCTCTGCCCAAGAGAGGTGACAGCTGAGGAGTGAGCAGCCGGAACCTAAAGCCCTCGAGGGACCACAGGGGGGAATATAGGTGCTGTTGCCCTGAATTGTGACAATTATTATTATTTTGGAATTGCTCAGATATTGACCTTGATTATGTACCCTGATGGTCATTCTGGGATTGATTTTGAGAGTCAGACAAACAATTGCACTTGCAAATATAAACACAATTGAGGACCAAACTTGCATGAAAAATTACTGCAATTCCATGTGCAAATATTAGAAGCAGCATGTTTCAGTAAATAGGATATTAAACTGAGACTCAAAAGGCCTGAGTTCTTTTTTTGGCTCTGCCACTGATATTTTGCATGACCTTAGGCAAGTCACTTTATCTCCTTGTGCCTATATTCATCTGCCATCTCCCTCCTATCTGTTTTGTCTGTTTAGAATATAAATTATTTAAAGCTCTTCCTATGTGCCATTAAGAGCCACATTCTCTTGCTGGCAGCAGATAACCAGTCCATTTCTATTATGGAGAATTTGGGCTTTAGATAACTAATGACAGTATTAAACCTTCAATTCCAACCCTCCTCCTGCAATACATTTTCCTATACTTTACATATACATATAGATGCCATATATCCCCCACACTCCCCGACACATACTATTGTCCATATATTGTGGAAGTATAGGACTGGAGGGGACCTCAGTAGGTCATCATACCCAAAACACACTACCAAAACTGATGTGTAGTATAGACGTAGCCTATATCTCTTGTGATACCAGCTGCCAGGACTAATATATAAGTCTATTTAAATACTTATAAAGCCTGTTTAGATACTTAATGTCCCTCACCACTGTAGGAGATCTGAGTATCTTCCAGTCCACTTTAGCACTGAAATGCCAGACATGGGCATCACAAATAAAAATAGAACATTTAAATGTTTACATCTGAGTATTTCTACAATGGGGATTCCGAGGAAGGATACAATGTATAAGTAGACTCCATATAGTCACTATATATGGACTGTCTTAGGACTATGAGAAAATAAACACAAAATATTGAAGAAGGTATCTATCTATCTATCTATCTATCTATCTATCTATCTATCAACTGTGTGCGAGTTTACACACACACGTGCCGTAAGAATGTAATCCCCAATGCATGTGTACATAGGCATAATTCCCTATTCAGCTAGCTTGTATGTAACTGGGGTTTGCATGTCTAAACTGGATGTGTGCTCAGTACATGAGCAGTTTTGTGCACCACACATTGAAAATCTGGACCTGTATGTCTTGGTTTTGTTCACTGAAGATTCACCAAACTTACTAAAACTAACCGATGATTAAATTTATCCCTCTGAGAGGGCCTGCACAAGATCTATGCACCAGTGAAGTTTCACTTAAACACGGCCTAAATTGGACTTAAATGATGCATAGACTTCACTATTGCCAACCTTAAATAATGCAAATTGATGAGCTGGATCTCCCAAAATCATGTGACTGACTAAAATAAAAAAAATGGGGTTCTTTTCTTTCCTTTTGAGCCTTCAGGGTGCACTTGGATCATATTTTCAATTTTTTTCCCCACAACCAGCTCAGCTAGAAACATACTTATCTCTCTCTCACACACAACAAATGAGATTCTCATGTAATCATTTGCCTCCAGGAGCTGGGGCTTTCCATAAAATAGTAAATATTGCATGAATTGGCTACAGTGAGATTTTGTGCTGCTCCTGTTCACAGTGTCAAATTCCACCCTCAGGATGTCAAACTAGACTTGTCTGGTTCCATCTCTGAAAGGCAAGGAGTTGTTTAGCAAGCCAAGAGCTTCTCTTTAGAGATTGGCCAAACCTGGGATGGATCAGTTTTTCAAAACATAGTGGAGCTAGCTAAAAAAAAATTGTTGCAGCCACAAAGAGCAGAATAAACGGTAATAATAATTACTATTATCAGTATCCATATATTACTAAAAAAGCATTTTAACCACCATTATTCTCTCTGAAAGACCTGTTTATTCTAAATTCTGATTCTAATTTTTTGCTCTATGTTTTTCTTACTGGAAATATTTGTTTCATCAGCTCCTGGTACTTATTTCCTACTTGAAGTCATAATCCTTTGTTTATGATTTCTCAACTGTTTCCTGTAGAGGTGATAACAATGTCACAAACATAGGATTATTTCAACTTCAGCACGAGAATAAGCAGCAGATGAACTCATAAGGAACAAGGATATGTTTTTATGTAAATATCCCAGCTAATACAAAGTGAGAGAAGGAAATAAATCAGGAAATATGGCAATAAGCAGAATTTTTTCCATTAGGCATCAGAAGCTCTTTGAAATCTATAAATTTCAGAGACCTATGTAACTTCACAACCACGTCAGTAAAAGCACTTTCCTAGCCCTTATTAAGTTTTATTACTTATTTTATAAAGTGAACCTATCTCAGGTGTATATTTGTATATTTGTAAGCACAAAGCAAAAATGAAAATAAGCTTGATTGATACAATATCAACTAAAAAATCCCATAGAGCTATATCAGTCTTAAAAGTAGCTGAATTCCTTCCACAGCCCTAAACTACCCCTTCAGGCAAAAGTTTGAGGGTTACTACGCAGGGGGCCAACACAATGTCTATGTGTAACCCATTGTTCAGTGTGTCTCTGTGCCCAATCTAGAGACTATGAGTCTGATACAACTCCCAGACACTGGACTTGGTTCTTTAACGCAAGCTTTAGAGGTCATGTGTTTAGCTGTGTTGAATCCCCAGTTACTATCAAGTTGGTGAGCATGATGTATACTCCTCTTAAACTCTCTGCACAGGGATGAATTTAACCCTGAGTAAATAAGTAGTATTTGCAAATTCAATAGATTTATGTCAGACTAGTGGGGAAACCTTCCTCCAAGCCACTTTCTCCACAGCTACCAGACTGTCAGCACAAGCAACTCTCTCAGAATTGCAGGAGTGATTTTATATATGAGTTAGGTTGTTGCGCACCAAGTACATTAATCCAAAAATTTATAAAAAAATCCTCAGGGTCTTATAGTCCAATTATAAATTATTGCTTCTCATGATTTAAGTTCAAGGATGTGATACCATTCTTTTTCACACAATGGTTCTTTTACCTCATTAAAGGTTCTTTTAACTCACTAAAAGATTATACAGACCTTTTGCTCAGGTGAGCAAAAGGTCTGAATAATCAGTTATTTAATTTTACCACAAACATAATAAATGAGGAAAAGCAATGGGGCACACTGTTAATTAACTTTGGTTACAATTGTTAAGCTTCATGGAGATCTTTAAACAGAAGAATAAGACTGTAGAGTGAGACCAACTTCCTGTGAAGAGCTCTGTTCCATAGGCAAGCAGAAAGAGAAGTCAATTATACCCCCAAATCAATAGGCAGATCTTGTCATCTTATCATACATAATACAGACAATATAAAGGTGACCAAGGGAATGTTTCATTCCAAAAGTAAGTGATGATTCTAAAGTCCTATGTTCATATCATTACAAATCTATCTATAAGAACTATATTAATCAGAGAAGTCCTTTAATTCAATTATTTAAAGAAGCCAGTTGAAGTATATTTGCCTAAAATTTCAGCCTGTTTCAAACCCACTACTCACTAAAAGAGTGACTTGAGACAAATTTCTCAATGGAAATTAAGAGTCTTAAATTCAAGTTCAATCCCACAGGTTCTTTCTATTTTACCTCAATCAGCTTTTGTTTGCTGCCCATTGTCCAACTATGGTATTTTGAGTTTAACAGGAAAAACTACTACTAAATCTTTACAATAGGATTTCATTATTGTCAATTAAAACCAAAATCTGTAATAACATCAGCATTTGCAATATTTATGCAGAATTTCATCTCACAGCTGAAATTCATTGCTGGAAATTAATGTTGTTCCTATTAAAGATCAGCACTGGTCGTAGAATTCTTAAGGGGAGGATTTGTTCTCTTCCATGCTGAGTCTTTCAGGCTTGGGGCCAAATCCTCAGATAATGCAAATTGATGCACCTCCATAGACTTCAATGGAGTTATGCTGATTTACACAATCTGAGGATCTGGCCCTGTGTCTATGGGTAGGGTGTTCTCCACAATGGCCTCTCTAGCTAGAAAGGTTTCAGAGTAGCAGCCGTGTTAGTCTGTATTCGCAAAAAGAAAAGGAGTACTTGTGGCACCTTAGAGACTAACAAATTTATTAGAGCATAAGCTTTCGTGAGCTACAGCTCACTTCATCGGATGCATTTGGTGGAAAAAACAGAGGAGAGATTTATATACACACACACAGAGAACATGAAACAATGGGTTTATCATACACACTGTAAGGAGAGTGATCACTTAAGATAAGCCATCACCCACAGCAGGGGGGGGAAAGGAGGAAAACCTTCCATGGTGACAAGCAGGTAGGCTAATTCCAGCAGTTAACAAGAATATCAGAGGAACAGTGGGGGGGGGGGTGGGGGGGAGAAATACCATGGGGAAATAGTTTTACTTTGTGTAATGACTCATCCATTCCCAGTCTCTATTCAAGCCTAAGTTAATTGTATCCAGTTTGCAAATTAATTCCAATTCAGCAGTCTCTCGTTGGAGTCTGTTTTTGAAGCTTTTTTGTTGAAGTATAGCCACTCTTAGGTCTGTGATCGAGTGACCAGAGAGATTGAAGTGTTCTCCAACTGGTTTTTGAATGTTATAATTCTTGACGTCTGATTTGTGTCCATTCATTCTTTTACGTAGAGACTGTCCAGTTTGGCCAATGTACATGGCAGAGGGGCATTGCTGGCACATGATGGCATATATCACATTGGTAGATGCGCAGGTGAACGAGCCTCTGATAGTGTGGCTGATGTGATTAGGCCCTATGATGGTATCCCCTGAATAGATATGTGGACAGAGTTGGCAATGGGCTTTGTTGCAAGGATAGGTTCCTGGGTTAGTGGTTCTGTTGTGTGGTGTGTGGTTGCTGGTGAGTATTTGCTTCAGATTGGGGGGCTGTCTGTAAGCAAGGACTGGTCTATCTCCCAAGATCTGAGAGAGCGATGGCTCGTCCTTCAGGATAGGTTGTAGATCCTTGATGATGCGTTGGAGAGGTTTTAGTTGGGGGCTGAAGGTGATGGCTAGTGGCGTTCTGTTGTTTTCTTTGTTGGGCCTGTCCTGTAGTAGGTGACTTCTGGGTACTCTTCTGGCTCTGTCAATCTGTTTCTTCACTTCAGCAGGTGGGTATTGTAGTTGTAGGAATGCATGATAGAGATCTTGTAGGTGTTTGTCTCTGTCTGAGGGGTTGGAGCAAATGCGGTTATATCGTAGCGCTTGGCTGTAGACAATGGATCGAGTGGTATGATCTGGATGAAAGCTAGAGGCATGTAGGTAGGAATAGCGGTCAGTAGGTTTCCGATATAGGGTGGTGTTTATGTGACCATCGCTTATTAGCACCGTAGTGTCCAGGAAGTGGATCTCTTGTGTGGACTGGTCCAGGCTGAGGTTGATGGTGGGATGGAAATTGTTGAAATCATGGTGGAATTCCTCAAGAGCTTCTTTTCCATGGGTCCAGATGATGAAGATGTCATCAATGTAGCGCAAGTAGAGTAGGGGCATTAGGGGACGAGAGCTGAGGAAGCGTTGTTCTAAGTCAGCCATAAAAATGTTGGCATACTGTGGGGCCATGCGGGTACCCATCGCAGTGCCGCTGATTTGAAGGTATACATTGTCACGAAATGTGAAATAGTTATGGGTCAGGACAAAGTCACAAAGTTCAGCCACCAGGTTAGCCGTGACAGTATCGGGGATACTGTTCCTGACGGCTTGTAGTCCATCTTTGTGTGGAATGTTGGTGTAGAGGGCTTCTACATCCATAGTGGCTAGGATGGTGTTTTTAGGAAGATCACCAATGGACTGTAGTTTCCTCAGGAAATCGGTGGTGTCTCGAAGATAGCTGGGAGTGCTGGTAACGAAGGGCCTGAGGAGGGAGTCTACATAGCCAGACAATCCTGCTGTCAGGGTGCCAATGCCTGAGATGATGGGGCGTCCAGGATTTCCAGGTTTATGGATCTTGGGTAGCAGATAGAATACCCCAGGTCGGGGCTCCAGGGGTGTGTCTGTGCGGATTTGTTCTTGTGCTTTTTCAGGGAGTTTCTTGAGCAAATGCTGTAGTTTCTTTTGGTAACTCTCAGTGGGATCAGAGGGTAATGGCTTGTAGAAAGTGGTGTTGGAGAGCTGCCTAGTAGCCTCTTGTTCATACTCCGACCTATTCATGATGACGACAGCACCTCCTTTGTCAGCCTTTTTGATTATGATGTCAGAGTTGTTTCTGAGGCTGTGGATGGCACTGTGTTCTGCATGGCTGAGGTTATGGGGTAAGCGATGCTGCTTTTCCACAATTTCAGCTCGTGCACGTCGGCGGAAGCAGTCTATGTAGAAATCCAGGCTGCTGTTTCGACCTTCAGGAGGAGTCCACCCAGAATCCTTCTTTTTCTAGTGTTGGCAGGAAGGTCTCTGTGGGTTAATATGTTGGTCAGAGGTGTGTTGGAAATATTCCTTGAGTCTGAGACGTCGAAAATAGGATTCTAGGTCACCACAGAACTGTATCATGTTCGTGGGCGTGGAGGGGCAAAAGGAGAGGCCCCGAGATAGGACAGATTCTTCCGCTGGGCTAAGAGTATAGTTGGATAGATTAACAATATTGCTGGGTGGGTTACGGGAACCATTGTTGTGGCCCCTTGTGGCATATAGTAGTTTAGATAGCTTAGTGTCCTTTTTCTTTTGTAGAGAATCAAAGTGTGTTTTGTAAATGGCTTGTCTAGTTTTTGTAAAGTCCAGCCACGAGGAAGTTTGTGTGGAAGGTTGGTTCTTTATGAGAGTATCCAGTTTTGAGAGCTCATTCTTAATCTTTCCCTGTTTGCTGTAGAGGATGTTAATCAGGTGGTTCCGCAGTTTCCTTGAGAGTGTGTGGCACAAGCTGTCAGCATAGTCTGTGTGGTATGTAGATTGTAATGGATTTTTTACCTTCAGTCCTTTTGGTATGATGTCCATCTGTTTGCATTTGGAGAGGAAGATGATGTCTGTCTGTATCTGTGCGAGTTTTTTCATGAAGTTGACAGATTTCCACTCTATACGGCTAAATTCAGTGCCTTGCATAATGACAGGTTTCAGAGTAGCAGCCGTGTTAGTCTGTATTCGCAAAAAGAAAAGGAGTACTTGTGGCACCTTAGAGACTAACAAATTTATTAGAGCATAAGCTTTCGTGAGTTTCCCCATGGTATTTCTCCCCCCCACCCCACCCCCCACTGTTCCTCTGATATTCTTGTTAACTGCTGGAATTAGCCTACCTGCTTGTCACCATGGAAGGTTTTCCTCCTTTCCCCCCCCTGCTGTGGGTGATGGCTTATCTTAAGTGATCACTCTCCTTACAGTGTGTATGATAAACCCATTGTTTCATGTTCTCTGTGTGTGTGTATATAAATCTCTCCTCTGTTTTTTCCACCAAATGCATCCGATGAAGTGAGCTGTAGCTCACGAAAGCTTATGCTCTAATAAATTTGTTAGTCTCTAAGGTGCCACAAGTACTCCTTTTCTTCTAGCTAGAAACTAATTCTGCATTTTGGTCTGAAATAGCTTGAGTCTATTGACCTTCCAACCATTTAGTTGATCAAGAATTTAGAGGGGTGGGAGGAGGCTGATGACCTTTTGGTTGAGCAGGATGTGTCTACTGGAGGTAGATTTTTTTTTTACCAGAGAGAGAAAATATTAGTTGTGGGGGTTTTTTTATTAGTAGCATATGTGTTGGCTGATGGTTGGTATGTGGGAGAGTGGAGAAATATGCTGCTGTTTTGATTCTGTAATTATTTTTGTGTTGCATTTTAAAATTAATAGCAAGGGCATCCAGAAAGGCACACCGTAGGCATTTCAAAAATAAAATAATTTACAAATCTTAAAGAGGAAACAACTGCAAACTGTTTCCAAAATACTGATGCATAAACTAGGGGTTTTCTAGTGTAAAAGCACAAGTTTTAAATAAACATTTTTCCCTGATCTAGTTAGGAAGGTCTGCACAGATCTTTCAAAATGTGAAAGAAGAGATGAGGGAAAAAGTCTTCTTTACAACTTGATTATGGCTTTTGATTATGTACTTTGTCTTCACAAACAAGATAAAGATCATTCTGAAGCAATGCACTTATTCTCATCTTGGTAGCAACTTAAAAACTGACATTCATCTTGAATTCTAATTTTTGCTTTTTCCATCCTGGAGTCAAAAGAACATTTAACAGCTGGTCCAAAAATACACCCAATTCAAGAAGACAAACTTAATTCAAATTACTCTGTTTAAGGCTAGGAACTACAATAACTTTAAGTGTTCTGTGAATTTAAGAGTTTGTTAAATGACTTACACACAGCAAAAACACTTTCGGGGCAGGGACCAATGTTTGTGTTTAATGATTTTGTTTTTCACTGATCTGGTTTCTTTCAGATCCCTTTAGGTTTGTGGATTCTGGAGGGATCACTGAGCTCTTTAGCTTTGTTCTATCACTGGGAATCTTCTGGTTCATGTGAAGCCTCTATGAGATCTAACTTGGGATGGGTGTAAACTAAAACTTTTGACAGCTTAGGTATGCCCCTCAGGGATGTGATGAGGTGTGATTTGTGACCAACTCAGCTGAGCCATCAAACCTAGTGCTACCTAGTGTAGAAGCAGCTATCTTGATAAAATCATGCTTTTACCAGGATAGCTTGTTTCAGTTTGGGGGAGTTTGGTAGGCACTGGACTAAGCTCTGCCAGCAACAGCACAGATTTTATAATATGACTACTAGTAAATAAATATACTACTACAATAATAATTGTTAATAATAATAGGATACTTTGCCAGTGTATCAATATAGCTATACTGACGAAGTAGTCCTAGTGTAGACCTCAGCATGTATATGTAGGCTATATCTACACTTATAATGTGTGTAGGGTAGAGACACAATACATTCACCTACATGCTGCAGTGAAAGGCTGCATCCACATTTGTCACTGAGAGCAGGAAAGGCTCTGTCAGTGGGGAGGCTGCAGGGAAAGGCTCCAGCAGCAGGGAGCTGTTGGAGCCTTTCCCTGCTGCTGGAGCCTTTCACTGCAGTGGGGAAAGACTGGTAGCAGGGAGGCAGCGGGACATAACACTGCTTGGGTGGGCAGATGTAGATGTGTGTAGATGGGGGAGGCACTGTGTAGATGTGTGTAGCAGTGTAGATTGGGGAGGCACTGCTTGGGTGTGTAGAGATCTATGTAGGGTACATACCCTGGGGTTCAGGCATGTAGGACACTCTATTGTACTCGCCTAAGCAATGTCTCACAGTCTATGCTGCTATTTATAGCCAAGATAGGGGGGCATGCAGTGTCTGTGCTCTAAACGCTGCCGTAAGTGAAGACACAGCCACAGATTCATCGATTCCAAGGCCAGAAGGGATCACTTTGATCATCTAGTCTGACCTCCTATATAACACAGGCCATAGAACTTCTCCAAAATAATTCCCTTTGAACTGGAGCATAACTTTAAAAAAAATCCAATCTCTTTAGTGATGGAAAATCCATCACGACACTGGGTAAATTGTTCCAATGGTCGAGTACCCTCTCTGTTAAAAATGTATGCCTTGTTTCCATTCTGAGTTTGTCTAGCTTTAAATTCCAACCCTTGGATCCATGTCGGATAGACTGAAGAACCCATTATTAAATATTTGTTCCCCATGTAGGTACTTATAGATTGTGATCAAGTCTCCTCTTAAACTTCCTTTTGATAAACTAAATAGACTGGGGTCTTTGGCCCAGATCTACATAGGTTTTTAGGCTTATAACTTCCATTGATTTCAGTGGCAGTTAGGAGTCCATATATCTTTGTGAATCTGGTTCTTTGAGTCTGTCACTATAAGGAATGTGTTCTAATCCTTTAATCATTCTCTTGGCTCTTCTATGAACCCTCTCCATTTTATCAACATCCTTCTTGAATTGTGGATACCACTGCTGGACCCAGTGGTCTAGCAGCAGCCAAACCAAGCACCAAATACAGAGTTAAACTCTCTGCTCTTTTCTCAAGGGTCCTCTGTTTGTACATCCAAGGATCACATTAGCCCTTTTGTCCAAAGCATCTGGGCAACACAGATACAGCTTATGAAGACTATGCTTAAAGGAATTTAAAGTTTAATATTTCTTGTATATAATAACAACAAATTATATAAATCCTAAATAAATTATATAAATTTAGAGGGTTCATCCTCTCTGAGCCTTAGGTGATCTCAGTGATTACAATGTAGCATGAGGACAGAAATAATGCCTTAATATCAGTAACCAAAACATATGCAGCTTTATAGTTTAAAATTAACAACTTGAATTGCACCTAGAAACAAATTAGAAGCTAACAGTTTATAAAGCACAGGTGTCTCATGTTGCATATTAGAAAGTTTTCCCTAGAATACTCTCTTGATTTTAGTATAGCTGTTTTGCCAGTAGCTCAAATCTCTCTTCATCATCATCATCACCACTAGCATTAATTATAATTAATTGGCAATAATGAGATCTATCAAATAAGCCAAGTTAGAACAATTTCTGTTCAGCCATTTTTAAAGTTAACCTCTCCAAAATTACAAATCAGTGTATTTATTTATTTAAAAAATATTTTTGACGTACACTTTCTAAAATAAATTGCCTCTGAGAGCAAACTTCGACAATTTCAGCCTGGCAGGAATTTGTGTGAGAAAGGTATGAACAACTGAAGAGGGGATTGTTATGGACACTGCCTTTCAACCTTAATTAAAGCGGTGGCTACCTTTCCCACTATAAAAAAAGAGAGCCTGAAAACAACCGTGTGCTCTAAAGAAGCAAAGGAACATTCTTTTATGTCAAATAAGTGGATCTCTAAGGCAATGTTATTGCTGCAGTGCTCTCGCTTAAAACTGTTCTGCTTTTGAACTCTGTGATTATAGAATTTCAATTAAAGCTAAAATAACAAAGGTAATGGACACACAGAATGCCAAAGGAAAACAGTATGTTCTTTTTTTGATTGGGAAATAATTATCCAAGTTCGATGGCAAGGACCCAGGTATCTGCAGTTTACATCAATTTTACCTCATTAAAGAAACACGAGAATTATGGTAAGTTTTCCCAAAGCAGCAAAGCTGTCATTCAAAGGGAGAGTCTCATTGGGGTGCAAATCCCTTTAGTTCCCGCTTCAGTCCATTTTAAAAAAAATATGCATTTGAAGCCTGAGGGAAAAGTAGAAATTAAGAGAGATTTTTCTTTATGCAATGAACCCAGCAAGGCCTTATGTATGCTGTAGCAAACTGCAGTACCTTCAGGTGCTCATCCACCATGAAAGTCCTTTATTATCTCATTCTTTACATGAATGAAATGCGAATATAGTTCCCTCTTTCTCAAAAACCATTACACTGATTGGATTGTGTCTGGAAGTAACAGAATGAGTTTTTCCACACAATTATTTTCAACAGATTGAAAATGTATGACTGTTCTCTCAGGTGGTGATGGTAGCTCCTCCAGAATTTTAAGGATTGTGTGAAAAATAGTAGCATGGTAAACTATTGAAACCTTTGGATTGAAGGGGTGGGGGGAATCAACATTTTAAAAGGGTTGAAAAATATATTCAGTTTATTTGGGCATTTTCTTCCAACTGTCTTTATTGCTGAAATTTATTGATTTTGATTTGAGGAGAACAAATTAAAGCTTCATAAACATTTACTCATAAGAAAACAAGTGTCTTGCAATAAAATTATGAAACTGGAGAATGACTGTTGCTAATGAAAATGGAATCAGAGTAACAACATAGAATAGTCACAAGGTGGTGGTGGTGGTGGGGGACTATATATTTTTTGAGCTTCTGAATGTCTCAGCATCAGATAAAACCCTATTTTAAGAAGCCTAGGCCACTGAGTAAAGGTGCATGTTTTATTTTTATTGGAGGAGCATCAGATACTTTGTCATAGACAAAGATTAGCTACAGAACAGTCTGTTTTTTCTTCAGTTGAAAATGTGTTCTTTCAAAGAAGCGTGTGTGTGTGTGTGTGTGTGTGTGTGTGTGTGTGTGTGTGTTTGTCCATAAACATACAGGTCTGTAAACACAGACAGATGCATACTGAAAACTATTAAACTGGGTGGGGAGAGTGGGGGAGAATGGAGGAAAATTAATTAATCTAGGAAGTTGTTTATTCCAGTTCTTACTCCTCCTTAAGCATTCTATCAGCCTGTTGATCATATCCTTATCCTCTTTTTCTAGTTGTTTGAAACATATTTTCTAATTCAAGCTGGCAACTCAATTTTAATGTCATTTTAATAGACCTTGTCTTACTTTCATGGAGCAGTAAAAGCAAAAGTTTCACTGTAACAGAAAATGGTCTCATTCCTGCTCTCAGTTTTCTAATTACTATACCCAGGGCCACAAATGGACACTTGGAAAAAAAGAAATAAAAATGGCTATTACTCAATCTTTACAAGTAATAAAGTCTCCAGCTCCTCGTTGGATTCTGCGACTTTGCATATCTTCTTGCCAGATGAAGTGAATGACATGGCCTACATAGAAAAGCTTGGTTATATAGGGGTAAGTCATAAAATAATGTTCTGAAGGTTCTATGGCATTGTATGGATCAGAATGTTGTGAGTAGGACTTAGAAAGGTAAATGCTGCCAATATCTAACAAAATGATGTTCCAGCAACAATGGAGGAATTTGAATTCAGGATCTATCAGAGTAGCAAATGATTGTCGTAGAGATAGTGTTACTGAGCTCTGGTTAGTCATCCCTCCCATGTATCTACTAAATTGCATATTTGCAAGGATGGACTGAAGGCAATGGGACATCATGCTGACAATCAGGGGGAAGGGCAGATGGAAACTCTCCATCTTATAATTAAGATCATCTTTGTCATTCCAATCTTTTATTTTCATCGTTTAGATTGTAGAGAAGCCAAGTGCATGGGCTGGGCCTGCTAGAGATTTTTACAAATTTGAATATATTAATATATGATTGAAAGAAAGCTTGATGGATGATAGGAGATGTGTGTGCTTCTCTCCACCCTCCTTAGAAGTCCCACTCTCCTTAGAAGTCAGAGACCTATTGATACCTGCTGTTTAATCTACTGACCTCACTGCTTTCCTTTATCATGTTTCCCTTGAAGAAGATGAAAACCTTAGAAGCAAGGCTACATTCTTGCCCTTTGTCTAAGATTCTGGGATCTGAGTTGCAATTGGATTTTTCACCAATTGCTTGGTGAAAGCAATGTGGTTACAACGAAGTGCAAAAGAAGTGTGAAATAACACTTCTTTGACTGTAACTGTAGCTTGGAAAACAAATTCAAATCCTGCAAAAATGAGAATATAGGCCCACCTCCTCAAACATAGATAGGTGCCTAACTCCCCAGGAAATCAATGAGAGTTAAGTGCCTTAATACCTTTGAAGAGCTGGGTCCTGAATTAAATTAAAAAAAGAAGGAAAGAATGAAGGTGAAGTAGTTGTTTACCTGATGGTGGAGGAGAAACATCATAATTACATTTACTGTGATTGTCTGACCTCATACATTTTATTCACCAATGCTGTGATTTCTCAAGGGATCCACTTCCTGGATACTACGGTGCTAATAAGCGATGGTCACATAACCACCACCCTATACCGGAAACCTACTGACCGCCTACCTACATGCCTCCAGCTTTCACCCAGATCACACCACACGATCCATTGTCTACAGCCAAGCTCTATGATACAACCGCATTTGCTCCAACCCCTCAGACAGAGACAAACACCTACAAGATCTCTATCATGCATTCCTACAACTACAATACCCACCTGCTGAAGTGAAGAAACAGATTGACAGAGCCAGAAGAGTACCCAGAAGTCACCTACTACAGGACAGGCCCAACAAAGAAAATAACAGAACGCCACTAGCCATCACCTTCAGCCCCCAACTAAAACCTCTCCAACGCATCATCAAGGATCTACAACCTATCCTGAAGGACGACCCATCACTCTCACAGATCTTGGGAGACAGGACAGTCCTTGCTTATAGACAGACCCCCAACTTGAAGCAAATACTCACCAGCAACCACACACCACAAAACAGAACCACTAACCCAGGAACCTATTCTTGCAACAAAACCCGTTGCCAACTGTGTCCACATATCTATTCAGGGGACACCATCATAGGGCCTAATCACATCAGCCACACTATCAGAGGCTCGTTCACCAGCGCATCTACCAATGTGATATATGCCATCATGTGCCAGCAATGCCCCTCTGCCATGTACATTAGTCAAACTGAATAGTCTCTATGTAAAAGAATTAATGGACACAAATCAGACGTCAAGAATTATAACATTCAAAAACCAGTCGGAGAACACTTCAATCTCTCTGGTCACTCGATTACAGACCTAAGAGTGGCTATTCTTCAACAAAAAAACTTTAAAAACAGACTCCACCGAGAGACTGCTGAATTGGAATTAATTTGCAAACTGGATACAATTAACTTAGGCTTGACTAGAGACTGGGAGTGGATGTGTCATTACACAAAGTAAAACTATTTCCCCATGTTATTTCCCCCCCTTCACCCTCCCCCGCCCCCACTGTACCTCAGATGTTCTTGTGAACTGCTGGAAATGGCCCACCTTGATTATCACTACAAAAGGTTTTCTTCCTCCCCCCCACCCCCCCGTTGCTGCTGGTAATAGCTCATCTTAAGTGATCACTCTCCTTACAGTGTGTATGATAACACCCATTGTTTCATGTTCTCTGTGTATATAAATCTCCCCACTGTATTTTCCACTGAATGCATCCGATGAAGTGAGTTGTAGCTCACAAAAGCTTATGCTCAAATAAATTTGTTAGTCTCCAAGGTGCCACAAGTACTCCTTTTCTTTTTAAGAAATTAGGCTCTCAAATCCCCCTGGAATTTAATCAAAGTCAGGCACATACTTCCCTTAGGCCCCTTTGCAAACCTCAGCCCATTACAAAGTAACAAAATTCAATGAATCCTTATTTTAGCTGAATTCCTGATAGTTTGTTCATGACTAGACTATTGACTGCATCTACTACTGCCAAGCACTCATCTCCTGTCAGTTGAGCTTTGCTTTTCTATTATGCCATAAATAGATTGCCCAGCACAACAGACTACACAATAGATGGGACTAGTCAAGTTTTATGAGTTAGATTTTTAAAAAAACCCAAAAAACCCCAAACATCTTAGTTCCCTGGCAATTCATTGAATGAATTTTGAAATGCATGGAAATCACAGAAACACAGGGCCCAAAGGGATCTTGAGAAGTCGTCTAATCCAGCTCCCTGCTCGATGGCAGGACCAAGTAAACCTAGACCATCCCTGAGAGGTGTTTGTCCAGCTTATTCTTTAAAACCTCCAATGATGGGGAATTCACAACCTCCCTTGGAAGGCTTACTCTTGTAGTCAGAAAGTTTTCCCTAATATTTAATCTAAATCTCTCTTGCTTTAGTTTAAGCCCATTACTTCTGGTCCCACCTTCAGTGGACATGGAGAACAATTGATATTTGTCCTCTTTAAAATAGCCCTTGATGTATTTGAAGACTCTTATCAGGTTCCTCCCTCAGCCTTCTTTCCTCAAGATTAAACACACTGAGTTGTTTTTAACTTTTCATCATAGGTCAGGTTTTATAAACCTTTTATCATATTTGTTACTCTCCTCTGTCCAAATCTTTCCTGAAGTTTAGCACCCAGAATTGAACATAGTATTCTAGCTGAGGCCTCACCTGTGCCTAGTAGACTGGGACAATTAACCCCCCTCCCCGGGTCTTACATACAACACTCCTGTGAATACACCCCGGAATGATATTAGCCTTTTTTGCAACTGCATCACATTGTTGACTCATATTCAATTTGTGATCCTCTATAACCCTCAGATCCTTTTCAGCAGTACTGCCGGTTATTCCCCATTTTGTAGTCTGACATTTGATTTTTCTTCCTAAGTGAAATACTTTGTTTACATATGTGTTTATTGAATTTCGTCTTGATAAATTCAGATCAATTGTCCAATTTCTCAAGATCATTTTGAATTCTAATCCTGTCCTCAAAAGTGCTTGCAATCCCTCCCAGTGTGGTGTCATCTGCAGATTTTATAAGCATACTGTCCAATCCATTATCCAAGTCTTTAATGAAAATATTGAATAGTACCAGACTCAGGACAGAATCCTGTGGCATCCCACTAGACGCACCCTCCCAGTTTGACACAAACATTGATAACTACTATTTGAGTAGGTTTTAGAGTAGCAGCCATGTTAGTCTGTATTCGCAAAAAGAAAAGCAGTACTTGTGGCACCTTAGAGACTAACAAATATATTAGAGCATAAGCTTTTGTGAGCTACAGCTCACTTCATTGGATGCATTTGGTGGAAAAAACAGAGGAGAGATTTATATACACACACAGAGAACATGAAACAATGGGTTTATCATACACACTGTAAGGAGAGTGATCACTTAAGATAAGCCATCACCAGCAGCAGGGGGGGGAAGGAGGAAAACCTTTCATGGTGACAAGCAAGGTAGGCTAATTCCAGCAGTTAACAAAAATATCAGAGGAACAGTGGGGGGTGTGGTGGGGGGGAGAAATAACATGGGGAAATAGTTTTACTTTGTGTAATGACTCATCCATTCCCAGTCTCTATTCAAGCCTAAGTTAATTGTATCCAGTTTGCAAATTAATTCCAAATTAATTCCAATTCAGCAATCTCTCGGTGGAGTCTGTTTTTGAAGCTTTTTTGTTGAAGGATAGCCACTCTTAGGTCTGTAATTGAGTGACCAGAGAGATTGAAGTGTTCTCCAACTGGTTTTTGAATGTTATAATTCTTGACGTCTGATTTGTGTCCATTCATTCTTTTACGTAGAGACTGTCCAGTTTGGCCAATGTACATTCATAAATGATCTGGAGGATGGTGTGGATTGCACTCTCAGCAAATTTGCGGATGATACTAAACTGGGAGGAGTGGTAGATACGCTGGAGGGGAGGGATAGGATACAGAAGGACCTAGACAAATTGGAGGATTGGGCCAAAAGAAATCTAATGAGGTTCAATAAGGATAAGTGCAGGGTCCTGCACTTAGGATGGAAGAATCCAATGCACCGCTACAGACTAGGGACCGAATGGCTCGGCAGCAGTTCTGCGGAAAAGGACCTAGGGGTGACAGTGGACGAGAAGCTGGATATGAGTCAGCAGTGTGCCCTTGTTGCCAAGAAGGCCAATGGCATTTTGGGATGTATAAGTAGGGGCATAGCGAGCAGATCGAGGGACGTGATCGTTCCCCTCTATTCGACACTGGTGAGGCCTCATCTGGAGTACTGTGTCCAGTTTTGGGCCCCACACTACAGGAAGGATGTGGATAAATTGGAAAGAGTACAACGAAGGGCAACAAAAATGATTAGGGGTCTAGAGCACATGACTTATGAGGAGAGGCTGAGGGAGCTGGGATTGTTTAGTCTGCAGAAGAGAAGAATGAGGGGGGATTTGATAGCTGCTTTCAACTACCTGAAAGGGGGTTTCAAAGAGGATGGCTCTAGACTGTTCTCAATGGTAGCAGATGACAGAACGAGGAGTAATGGTCTCAAGTTGCAATGGGGGAGGTTTAGATTGGATATTAGGAAAAACTTTTTCACTAAGAGGGTGGTGAAACACTGGAATGCGTTACCTAGGGAGGTGGTAGAATCTCCTTCCTTAGAGGTTTTTAAGGTCAGGCTTGACAAAGCCCTGGCTGGGATGATTTAACTGGGACTTGGTCCTGCTTTGAGCAGGGGGTTGGACTAGATGACCTTCTGGGGTCCCTTCCAACCCTGATATTCTACATGGCAGAGGGGCATTGCTGGCACATGATGGCATATATCACAGTGGTAGATGCGCAGGTGAAGGAGCCTCTGATAGCGTGGCTGATGTGATTAGGCCCTATGATGGTATCCCCTGAATAGACATGTGGACAGAGTTGGCAACGGGGTTTGTTGCAAGGATAGGTTCCTGGGTTAGTGGTTCTGTTGTGTGGTGTGTGGTTGCTGGTGAGTATTTGCTTCAGATTGGGGGGCTGTCTGTAAGCAAGGACTGGCCTGTCTCCCAAGATCTGTGAGAGTGATGGGTCGTCCTTCAGGATAGGTTGTAGATCCTTGATGATGCGTTGGAGAGGTTTTAGTTGGGGGCTGAAGGTGATGGCTAGTGGCCTTCTGTTATTTTCTTTGTTGGGCCTGTCCTGTAGTAGGTGACTTCTGGGTACTCTTCTGGCTCTGTCAATCTGTTTCTTCACTTCAGCAGGTGGGTATTGTAGTTGTAGGAATGCATGATAGCGATCTTGTAGGTGTTTGTCTCTGTCTGAGGGGTTGGAGCAAATGCGGTTATATCGTAGAGCTTGGCTGTAGACAATGGATCGAGTGGTATGATCTGGATGAAAGCTAGAGGCATGTAGGTAGGAATAGCGGTCAGTAGGTTTCCGATATAGGGTGGGTGCCACAAGTACTATTTGAGTATGGTCTTTCAAACAGTTGTGCACCCACTTTATGGTAATTTCATCCAGACCTCATTTCCTTAGTTTGCTTGTGAGACAGTCATGTGGAACTGTGTCAAAAGCCTTACCAAAATTAAGATATATCACATCTTTTGCTTATCCACTAGTCTGAAACCATGTCAAAAAAGGAAATTAGGTTGGTTTCGCATGATTTGTTTGTGACAAACCCGTGCTGGCTATTCCTTATATCCTGTTACCCTCCTTATGCTTGCAAATCGATAGTTTAATAATTTGCTTCAGTATCTGGTCTATAATTCCCCAGGAGCTCTTTGTTCACTAGGCCCTGCTGCCTTGAATAAGTCTCATGAATAGCTTTAATGTGAATGTAAGTGAACATGTACAAAAGTGAGGCCTAGTCCTGCAGTAATAAGTAGATTCAAGTCCAATCTCAGCTTGCTTAGAAGTGTTTAGAGTTGTTTGTGTTATGTAAAAAATTTGGCAAAAGGGTTGGTACCAAAAATAAGAGTTCTGTTAAATCCTTGGATTCACTCACACACACACGGGGGTGGGGAAGGAAGTAGAAAGGTTTAATAACCTGTTAGAACAAAAATGAGAGCTGAGGTGACTGGACTAAGCAATAGGACTAAAGGAAGTGAGCTGTCAAACTAAAATGTATTCAAGAATGGGATTAGTAAAATATTAATCTTTGATTTCATTTTGTACTTATTTATACATTTTTCCCGAACACCAAAAACACCATGAGACTTAACAAAAAGTGGAAAAAAAAAATGGGCTGATGTTTCCCTTCCTTAATACAATTCACTGGTAAACTAACATAATGCAAAAACTGTGTTTGCAAATCCTGCTGGGTCTCCTAGGGTTATGAGAAGGAGTTCATTTTCCATGGCTGCTGAGGAGGAGCAGGGGCAGAGTAGGATAATTATCAGGGGATTATCCTTCTAGAAAATTACTAAAAACAAACAAACAAAAATTGACATTATTTTGCAGTAATGGGTTTGTACTCGAAAGCAAACATTGATACCACAGGACTAAATCATGTAGTAGTGCTACTACAAGATGAGTACCTCAATGGGACATTTGCCAGAATATGGACAGAGAGTCTGATCATGCAAGCCGTGCTTGCACACATCTCTCACTGACATCTCTGGCTGTTTGTGTAACCCATTGTTGATTGTGCCCAGGTCCCCCTTTGTGCCACTCTCAGACAGTGAATTGTTACTGCTTCCCTTGCTGCTGCCACCCCACTCCCCCTTGAGAATTTTAGTAGCTTCTGCTTTTAGCTCTAGAGGTCTCCAGTTCAATTCCCAGTTTGTTAGCCAAGATGGCTAACTGATAACCGTCAAACTTTTCACCTACTTCCGGAAGGGGTGTTGACTGATGGAGTCACCAGCTATTTCTCTAGTCCTCCCCCAGCTTTCCCTTTCCTCCAAAACCTTCCTGCATGTTTGTCAGGAGTCCACATAGAACACAGTGCATTGGGCAGAGATGCAGAACCCCTGTGTGGGATTCCTATACACTGCTTTCCTGTATCGTTGCATGGCCTACCAGGAATGGTGGCCATAGAGCAAGAGATCAGGATTTGCCCCGAAGTAAGTTGTGATGTCCCTACATTCTTTTTTTTCTTTCTTTTTTTTTTTTCGGAGAGCATTAGACAGTAGTAGAAGGGAAAGGCAGGTAAACTTGCTAGACAAGTTTCCTACTTATGCTTATGACTTTAAACAATTAAATTTTACATAATGTACATAATTTTGAATCTATTCTCAGATTTTTGGGAGGTATTAGTTTGTGTGAAAACTATTTTGTTAGTAAATAACAATTTTCAAAAATGATTGATAAACCAATGAGGAAATATAAATAAAATGAATGGTAAAAGTTTTCAATAAAATACAAAAGGGAAAATTTAAAAAAAAATTATATATTTTAATAACCTTGAAAATGTTGAGGGGAAATTTTAATTTGTGTTCAAAGGCCATTTTTTTGATGGAAAAACTATTTTTTGTGAAAAATGTCAGATAAATCTTCCAGGATTGACCCCTTAATTTGGAATAAGAGGAAAGCAGATTAGAGTAGATAGCAGCCCTGTCTCTGATCTTATTTAGCTACCACACAGTGGACTTTACCTATGGAATGTTTGTCTTTTTTCCTTAATGTAACTATGGACATTGAAACATTTCAGATCTCACAAATCATTGTATCTCTAATCTGCAAGCTGCTCAATATGGACAGACTTTTACACTCACAAGGATCCTGGCTGTAGTCAGTAGGGCTTTGCATAAATACAAGGGTAACAGAGAAGCTTGAAGCATGACTGGGTCGGCTGGAAAATAGTCTTATCTAAGAATAACCACCAAGTCCCAGATCCACAAAGATATTTAGGTGCCTAATCCCCAGGTTTAAGTTCCTAAATCCTGTTTTTAGGCTCCACTGTGATACATAAAACTCCTACTTAGGTCTTCCCTAACCTGTATATACCTAAACTCACTTGGTGCATAAGTTTTTTGTTGTAAAATTTCCTTAGGCACCTTTATTTCTGCCTCTGGGCATGCACAATGACAGCAATACAATACTTCGACTCACAGTCGGGATGGGGAACTGATTTCATTTAATTTCAAACCCATCTGGGTATCATGGATTTTGAATGTTTGACATACGCCCCAAATTTTTTTTGCTTCACATTGGGGGGACGGGTAAAAAGAGGGTGGGGGGAGAAAAGAAAAATCAATAGAAAATTGAGTGGAAAAATGGAATAGCGAGCCTCAGAAATCCTAATACAGACATACTGTGAATGAAAGGAACAGGAAAGGAGAGAAAGAAATTATGGAGTAAAATAATTATATGGTACTAAAGATAATAGGTACTAGTAGGGCACAAGGAGCTGTCAGATGCCCATAGTAGATATCGGCTTAACACTTGGCTGTTTGAAATCTTTTCAGACAAATTTATCCATAGTTGTGCCTTGATATATTTTAAGGATAGACTTCTCCTAGATACTCAAGTAATTATTCTTCTTAAAAAAATCTGATATGATAGTCATTAACTGATTTCCTCATTTTTAATACCTTTGCTAACACTATGCTATGAGTATATACTGCATTGGCCATATTTTTTGTCATATGGTTTGATCAGCCTTGAATTAATAGTTTTTGAATATGCTAACAGGACAATGCACTGTTGGTTGTAGCAAAATCATTAGTGTGATAAGCTGCAGATCAAAGATTAAAGTGTTCACTACAGTGCAGATCAAAGCGTTCACTAAAGTGAATACAAATAATACAATATGGAGCTAATAAGAAAAAATGAAACTTGCTGAACTTTGTAGCTTATGTTACGTCTTTGTATACTCAGCTACATACACCACAGTTATTACCAAACCAAACCTGTTTGGGTCTGGCTACCATTAATCTTCACAGGATTTACTATTGTAGTGAGAGCATGACAGTTGCAGACCTTTGAGTGTGGTTGTACCTGGTAGAAGAGAAGTCCATTACCAATAAAGTCTACCAAAAAACTAAAGGCAAATCATAGGTAGGGACTAGTGCATGGGTAGTATTCTTTCCTGGCCCTTTAACACTGTGGAGACAACAAGCATGTCAACTTGCATGTGTGGCATTGCTCTAATGTCCACACATGCATTGCCCTACCTTTTTGGTGTGGACCAGTGAACAACATAACTAAATTCTGCCATATAGTTGTTTCACTGAATACTTCATTCCAGAGAGTTATGACTGGATAATCTTTTTCATTCAAATAATATGAAGCTGATTCACACGTCTGAAATCTGGTTAAACGACTAGTACTTGAGTTAATGTAATGGTTTGGAAGTTTGACTCTGAATGTGTATCTTTCTATGCTGCTAAATGGCAATGTACATCAATTTTGATTTGGTTTAATCAAAATTGTAACTTTTAGTAATAATTTATGTTTATTACTTTGTTATTTTAGCCTCAAATGGCCCAAGTTTGAGATCTTTAAACTTTGTCTAGAAAGCTGTGCAGCCCAAGGGTATGTCTAAACTACGAAATTAGGACAAATTTATAGAAGTTGGTTTTTTAGAAATTGTTTTTATATAGTTGATTGTGTGTGTGCCCACACAGAATGCTCTAAGTGCATTAAGTGCATTAAGTTGGTGGAGCGCTTCCACAGTACTGAGACTAGCGTTGACTTCCAGAGTGTTGCATTGTGGGTGGCTATCCCACAGTTCCCACAGTCTCCGCTGCCCATTGGAATTCTGGGTTGAGATCTCAGTGCCAAATGGGGCAAAAACATTGTCACGGGTGGTTCTGGGTACATGTCGTCAGCCCTCCCTCACTCCCTCCCTCCATGAAAGCAACGGCAGACAATCGTTTCATGCCTTTTTTCCTCAGTTACCTATGCAGATGCCATACCACGGCAAGCATGGAGCCCGCTCTGTTCACTGTCACCGTACGTCTACTGGGTGCTGGCAGACGAGATACTGCATTGCTACACAGCAGAAGCTCATTGCCTTGTGGCAGCAGACAGTGCAATAGGCCTGATAACCATCGTCATCATGTCCGAGGTGCTCTTGGCTGCCTCAGTAAGGTTGGTCAGGAGCGCCTGGGCAGACATGGGCACAGGGACTAAAATAGGAGTTACTCGACCAGGTCATTCTCTTTAGTCCTGATGGCAGTCCTATTGTACCGTCTTCTGGCGAGCAGGCAGGAGATGAGGATGGCTAGCAGTCCTACTGCACCGTCTGCTGCCAGCCAAAGATGTAAAAGATAGAATGAGTGGATCAAAACAAGAAATAGACTAGATTTGTTTTGTATTCATTTGTTCCACCCTCCCTCCCTCCGTGAAATAAACGGCCAACAATCATTTTGGTGAGGTCTGTCAGGGGCACCTTGAAAAGTTTAATGGAGATTCAGTCCTGCCTGAAATACCAGGAGGAGGGATAGTTCAGTGGGTTGAGCAGTGGGTTGAGCATTGGCCTGCTAAACCTAGGGTTTTGAGTTCAATCCTTGAGGGGGGCATTTTTTGTGACAGTTTGTTTTGTTTCTCCTTGATGTAAAGCTACCCCCTTTGTTGATTTTAATTCCCTGTAAGCCAACCCTGTAAGCCATGTTGTCCGTTGCCCCTCCCTCTATCACAGCAATGGCAGACAATTGTTCCTCACCTTTTTTCCTTGCAGACGCCATACTTAGGCAAGCATGGAGCCTGCTCAGATCACTTTGGCAATTAGAAGCACATTAAACACCACGGTTTCAGAGTAGCAGCCGTGTTAGTCTGTATTCGCAAAAAGAAAAGGAGTACTTGTGGCACCTTAGAGACTAACAAATTTATTAGAGCATAAGCTTTCGTGAGCTACAGCTCACTTCATCGGACTCCACGCACCACACGCATTATCCAGCAGTATATGCAGCACCAGAACCTGCCAAAGCGAAATCGGGAGAGTAGGTGACATCAGCGTGGTGACGAGAGTGATGAGGACATGGACACAGACTTCTCTCAAAGCACGGGCCCTGGCAATATGGGCATCATGGTGCTAATGGGGCATGTTCATGCCATGGAACACCGATTCTGGGCTCAAGAAATAAGCACAGACTGGGTGGGACCACATAGTGTTGCAGGTCTGGGACGATTCCCAGTAGCTGCAAAACTTTCTCATGCGTACGAGCACGTTCATGGAACATTGTTACTTGCTTTCCCCTGCCCTGAGGTGCAAGAATACCAAGATGAGAGCAGCCCTCACTGTTGAGAAGCAAGTGGCAATAGCCCTGTGGAAGCTTGCAACACCAGACAGCTACCGGTCAGTCGGAAATCAATTTGGAGTGGGCAAATCTACTGTGGGCACCGCTGTGATGCAAGAAGCCAACGCAATCAAAGATCTGCTGATATCAAGGGTAGTCACCCTGAGAAATGTGCAGGTCATAGTGGATGGCTTTGCTGCAATGGGATTCCCTAACTGAGGTGGGGCCATAGATGGAACCCATATCCCTATCTTGGCACCGGAGCACCAAGCCGGCGAGTACTTAAACCGCAAGGGGTACTTTTCAATAGTGCAGCAAGCAATGGTGGATCACAAGGGACATTTCATCAACATCAACGTGGGATGGCCGGGAAAGGTACATGACGCTCGCATCTTCAGGAACTCTGGTCTGTTTCAAAAGCTGCAGGAAGGGACTTTCTTCCCAGACCAGAAAATAAACACTGGGGATGTTGAAATGCCTATAGTTATCCTTGGGAACCCAGCCTACCCCTTAATGCCATGGCTCATGAAGCCATACACAGGCAGCCTGGACAGTAGTCAGGAGCTGTTCAACCACATGCTGAGCAAGTGCAGAATGGTGGTAGAATGGCATTTGGACATTTAAAAGTGCTCTGGCACAGTTTACTGACTCGCTTAGACCCCAGTGAAACCAATATTCTCATTGTTATTACTGCTTGCTGTGCGCTCCACAATATCTGTGAGAGTAAGGAGGAGACATTTATGGTGGGGTGGGAGGTTGAGGCAAATCGCCTGGCCACTGGTTACGCACAGCCAGACACCAGGGTGGTTAGAAGAGCACAGGAGGGCGCGGTGCACATCAGAGAAGCTTTGAAAACTGGTTTCATGACTGGCCAGGCTACAGTGTGAAAGTTCTGTTTGTTTTTCCCTGTTGAAATCCCGTCCCCCCCCATCTTGGTTCACTCTACTTCCCTGTAAGCTAACCACCCTCCCCTACCCTCTTCAATCTCCGCTTGTAGAGGCAATAAAGTCATTGTTGCTTCACATTCATGTATTCTTTATTAATTCATCACACAAATAGGGGGATAACTGCTAAGATAGCCCGGGAGAGGTGGTGGAGGAGGAAAGGACAAGGCCACACAGCACTTTAAAAGTTTAAAACTTATTGAATGCCAGCCTTCTGTTGCTTGGGCAATCCTCTGGGGTGGAGTGGCTGGGTGGCCGGAGGCCCCCCCACTGCATTCTTGGGCATCTGGGTGAGGAGGCTATGGAACTTGGGGAGGAGGGCGGTTGGTTACACAGGGGCTGTAGCGGCGGTCTGTGCTCCTGCTGCCTTTCCTGCAGCTCAACCATACGCTGGAGCACATTAGTTTAATCCTCCAGAAACCTCAGCATTGAATCCTGCCTCCTCTCATCACGCTGCCACCACCTTTCAACTTCAGCCCTCTCTTCAGCCTGCCACCTCTCCTCCTGGTCATTTTGTGCTTTCCTGCACTCTGACATTGTTTGCCTCCTGTGCTCTGTCAGTGTGGGAGGACAGCATGAGCTCAGAGAACATTTCATTGCAATGCATTTTTTTCACCTTCTAATCTTCGCTAGCCTCTGGGAAGGAGAAGATGGAAACACATGCAGCTGGTGGAGAAAAAAAAGAGGGACAGTGGTATTTAAAAAGACACATTTTATAGAACAATGGGTACACTCTTACATGGTAAACCTTGCTGTTAACATTACATACATACACATGTGCTTTCGTTACAAGGTCGCATTTTGCCTCCCCCCACCACGTGGCTAACCCCTTCCCCCTTCCCATGGCGAACAGCAGGGAACATTTCTGTTCAGCCACAGGCAAACAGCCCAGCAGGAATGGGCACCTCTGAATGTCCCTTAAGAAAAGCACCCTATTTCAACCAGGTGACCATGAATGACATCACTCTCCTGAGGGTAACACAGAGAGATAAAGAACAGGTGTTGTTTGAATGCCAGCAAACATACGCTTCAATGTTTCGTTCTGCAATGATTCCCGAGTATGTGCTACTGGCCTGGCGTGGTAAAGTGTCCTACCATGGTGGATGGAATAAGGCTGTCCTCCCCAGAAACCTTTTGCAGAGGCTTTAGGAGTACCTCCAAGAGAGCTATATGGAGATGACCCTGAAGGATTTCCGCTCCATCCCCAGACACGTTAACAGACTTTTCCAGTAGCTGTACTGGCCATGAATGCCAGGGCAAATTAATCATTAAACATGCTTGCTTTTAAACCATGTATACTATTTAAAAAGGTACACTCACCAGAGGTCCCTTCTCCGCCTGGCGGGTCCGGGAGGCAGCCTCGGGTGGGTTTGGGGGGTACTGGCTCCAGGTCCAGGGTGAGATACAGTTCCTGGCTCTCAGGAAAACTGGTTTCTCCATGTGCTTGCTGTGAGCTATCTACAGCCTCATCTTCCTCGTCCCCAAAACCTGCTTCCATGTTGCCTCCATCTCCATTGAAGGAGTCAAACAACACGGCTGGGGTAGTGGTGGCTGAATCCCCTAAAATGGCATGCAGCTCATCATAGAAGTGGCATGTTTTGGGCTCTGACCCGGAGCGGTCGTTTGCCTCTCTGGTTTTCTGGTAGGCTTGACTGAGCTCCTTAAGTTTCACGCGGCACTGCTTCGGGTCCCTGTTATGGCCTCTGTCCTTCATGCCCTAGGAGATTTTGACAAATGTTTTGGAATTTTGAAAACTGGAAGGGAGTTCTGATAGCACGGATTCCTCTCCCCATACAGCAATCAGATCCCGTACCTCCCATTAGGTCCATGCTGGAGCTCTTTTGCGATTCTGGGACTCTGCTGATGAGCTCTGCACTCACCTGCAGCTTGCCACGCTGGCCAAACAGGAAATGAAATTCAAAAGTTCGCGGGCCTTTTCCAGTCTACCTGGCCAGTGCATCTGAGTTGAGAGTGCTGTCCAGAGCGGTCACATTGGAGCACTCTGCGATAGCTCCCGGAGGCCAATACCATCGAATTGTGTCCACAAGACCCCAAATTCAACCCTGCAAGGCCGATTTCAGTGCTAATCCCCTTTTTGGGAGTGGAGTAAATAAATCATTTTAAGAGCCCTTTACGTCGAAAAAAAGGGCTTCATTGTGTGGATCGGTGCAGGGTTAAATCGATTTAATGCTGCTAAATTCGACCTCAACTCTTAGTGTAGACCAGGGCCAAGTATAAGTGAATTAGAGATAATTGTCTGTATGATGTAGCGAGGGACAGAGCAAACTCAGTGAGAGGAGAAAAAAGAGATCTTGAAGCGACCGCTTAGCAGCAGATCAGCATCCCCACCTAAGATCAATTAATTTGCTGTCTGAGGTTATAAAGCATCCGGGAATTGTAATATGGATGGGGAGTGTTCAGCTGTTTTGACCTGCATTGGATGTGCCATGTTTGTCTTTCTTCCACAGGATAGAAGTGACTTTGTCTGTACAAAGTGCAAGGTGTTCTCCATATTGGAAGAGAAGGTTCAAGGTCTGGAGAAAGAAGTATCGACCCTGCATTGCATAAGAGAATCTGAAGATTTCCTGGACAGATGTCAGGATATGCTTATATGGACACAATGTTCTGAAGATTCAGAGCAGGCTGTGCAATGGGGACAGGAGGACAGTGAAGAAATTTGGCAGCATGTGACCTCCAGAAGAAGAAAGGGGACCTCCATGTACCAGCAACGCAGATACAGGTAAGCAACCATTTTCATGTTCTCTCCACAGGTACTAATGCGGAGAGTGGACCAGATGATACATCTGAGGGAAGGGAACAGAAGGAGACTCTGCTGAGTGGAAGGCATGAGATACACTGTCCTAGGGATGGGGGTTCCACGACCACCGTTCCTAAGAAAAGGAGGTGGGGGTGGTGGTTGGGGACTCTATCCTCAGGGGGACTGATTTATCTATCTGCCGCCCCAATCGGGAAAACCGAGAAGTCTGCTGCTTGCCAGGAGATAGGATTCACGATGTGACAGAGAGACTGCCGAGACTTATCAAGCCCTCGGATCGCTACGCCTTCCTGCTTTTCCACATGGGCACCAACGATACTGCCAAGAATGACCTTGAACAGATCACTGCAGACTACATGGCTCTGGGAAGAAGGATAAAGGAGTTTGAAGTGCAAGTAGTGTTCTCGTCCATCCTCCCTGTGGAAGGAAAAGGCCTGGGTAGAGACCGTCGAATCGTGGAAGTCAATGAATGGCTACACAGGTGGTGTCAAAGAGAAGGCTTTGGATTCTTTGACCATGGGATGATGTTCCAAGAAGAAGGAGTGCTAGGCAAAGATGGGCTCCACCTAACAAAGAGAGGTAAGAGCATCTTCGCAAGCAGGATGGCTAACCTAGTGAGGAGGGCTTTAAACTAGGTTCACCGGGGGAAGGAGATCAAAGCCCTGAGGTAAGTGGGTGGGATACCGGGAGGATGCATGAGCAGGGCAGCATGAGAGGGGAGGGCTCCTGCCTCATACTAAGAAAGCAGGAAGAAACAGCAAGCTATCTCAAGTGCCTATACACAAATGCAAGAAGACTGGGAAATAAGCAGGGAGAACTGGAAGTCTTGGCATAGTCAAGTAAATATGATGTGATCGAAATAACAGAGACTTTGTGGGATAACTCACATGACTGGAGTACTGTCATGTATGGATATAAACGGTTCAGGAAGGACAGGCAGGGCAGAAAAGGTGGGGGAGTTGCACTGTATGTAAGAGAGCAGTATGACTGCTCAGAGCTCCGGTATGACACTGCAGAAAAACCTGAGAGTCTCTGGATTAAGTTTAGAAGTGTGAGCAACAAGGGTGATATCGTGGTGGGAGTCTGCTATAGACCACCAGACCAGGGGGATGAGGTGAGGGGGATTCCGGCAACTAACGGAAGTTACTAGATCGCAGGCCCTGGTTCTCATGGGAGACTTCAATCACCCTGATATCTCCTGGGAGAGCAATACAGCAGTGCACAGATAATCCAGGAAGTTTTTGGAAAGTGTAGGGGACAATTTCCTGGTGCAAGTGCTGGAGGAACCAACTAGGGGCAGAGCTCTTCTTGACCTGCTGTTCACAAACTGGGAAGAATTAGTAGGGGAAGCAAAAGTGGATGGGAACTTGGGAGGCAGTGACCATGAGATGGTCGAGTTCAGGATCCTGACACAAGGAAGAAAGAAAGGAAAGCAGCAGAATACAGACCCTGGACTTCAGAAAAGCAGACTTTGACAACCTCAGGGAATTGATGGGCAGGATCCCCTGGGAAAATAACATCAGGAGAGCTGGCTGTATTTTGAAGAATCCTTATTGAGGTTACAGGGACAAACGATTCCGATGTGTAGAAAAATAGTAAATATGGCAGGCGAGCAGGTTGGCTTAACAGTGAAATCCTTGCTGATCTTAAACACAAAAAAGAAGCTTACAAGAAGTGGAAGATTGGACAAATGACCAGGGAAGAGGATAAAAATATTGCTCGGGTATGCAGGAGTGAAATCAGGAAGGCCAAATCACACCTGGAGTTGCAGCTAGCAAGAGATATTAAGAGTAACAAGAAGGAGTTCTTCAGGTATGTTATGTGACAAAGTTCCTGCCCTACCTTGGTGGGTCCTGCGCTTATTGGTGGATTTGCTCGCCTTGCAGCTTCATGGCAGCCCTCAGCTTGGCCGTTTTTCTGAATTCACAGTCCAGGTCGACTCTTCCTGTGTCTGACCAGGAGGGAGGATTTGGGGGGAAACCGGGCCCGCCCTCTACTCCGGGTTCCAGCCCAGGGCCCTGTGGAGTCCTATTGTCTCCAGAAGGTTCCTGATTGTTCTGGAACCTTCCCTGTTACGTTACACAGGAAAAAGGGACCTACTTAGCCTGGGGCTAATATATCTGCTTTCTATTACTTTCCTATAGCCATCTGGCCTAACCCTGTCACAGTTAGCAACAAGAAGAAAGAGAAGGAAAGTGTGGGCCCCTTACTGAATGAGGGAGGCAACCTAGTGACAGAGGATGTGGAAAAAGCTAAAGTACTCAATGCTTTTTTTGCTCTGTCTTTACAAACAAGGTCAGCTCCCAGACTGCTGCACTGGGCAGCACAGCATGGGGAGGAGGTGTCCAGCCCCCTATGGAGAAAGAAATGGTTCGGGACTATTTAGAAAAACTGGACAAGCATGTCCATGGGGCCACATGCGCTGAATCCGAGAGTGCTAAAGGATGTGATTGCAGAGTCATTGGCCATTATCTTTGAAAACTCAAAGCGATCGGGGGAGGTCCTGGATGACTGGAAAAAGGCTAATGTAGTGCCCATCTTTTAAAAAGGGAGGAAGGAAGATCCTAGGTACTACAGGCCTGTCAGTCTCACCTCAGTGCCAGGAAAAATCATGGAGCAGGTCCTCAAGGAATCAAATCTGAAGCACTTAGAGGAGAGGAAAGTGATCAGAAACAGTCAGCATGGATTCACCAAGAGCAAGTCATGCCTGACTAATCTAATTGCCTTCTATGATGAGATAACTGGCACTGTGGATGAGGGGAAAGCAGTGGACATGTTGTTCCTTAACTTTAGCAAAGCTTTTGACACGGTCTCCCACAGTATTCTTCCCAGCAAGTTAAAGAAATATAGGTTGGATGAATGGACTACAAGTTGGATAGAAAACTGGCTTGATTGTCAGGCTCAACGGGTAGTGATCAATGGCTCCATGTCCAATTGGCAGCTGGTGTCAAGTGGAGTGCCCCAAGGGTCGGTCCTCGGTCCGGTTTTGTTCAATATCTTCATTAATGATCTGGAGGATGGCATGGATTGCACCCTCAGCAAGTTTGCAGATGACAAAGGCGGAGAGGTAGATACACTGGTGCGTAGGGATAGGATACGGAGGGACCTAGACAGTTTAGAGGATTGGGGCAACAGAAATCTGATGAGGTTAAACAAGGACAAGTGCAGAGTCTTGCACTTAGGACAGAAGTATCCCATGCACCGCTACAGACCAGGGACCGAATGGCTAGGTAGCAGTTCTGCAGAAAAGGACCTAGGGGTTACAGTGTGCCGTTGTTGCCAAGAAGGCCAATGGCATTTTGGGCTGTATAAGTAAGGGCATTTCCAGCAGATTGAGGGACATGATCGTTCCCCTCTATTCAACATTGGTGAGGCCTCATCTGGAGTACTGTGTCCAGTTTTGGGCCCCACACTACAAGAAGGATGTGGAAAAATTTGAAAACATCCAGCAGAGGGCAACAAAAATGATGAGGGGACTGGAACACATGACTTATGAGGAGAGGCTGAGGGAACTGGGATTGTTTAGTCTGCGAAAGAGAAGAATGATGGGGGATTTGATAGCTGCTTTCAACTACCTGAGAGGGGGTTCCAAAGAGGATGGATCTAGACTGTTTTCAGTGGTAGCAGATGACAGAACCAGGAGTAATGGTCTCAAGTTGCAGTGGGGGAGGTTTAGGTTGGATATTAGGAAAAACTTTTACACTAGGAGGGTGGTGAAACACTGCAATGCATTACCTAGGGAGGTTGTGGAATCTCCTTCCTTAGAGGTTTTTAAGGTCAGGCTTGTCAAAGCCCTGGATGGGATGATTTAGTGGGGGATTGGTCCTGCTTTGAGCAGGGAGTTCGACTCAATGACCTCATGAGGTCCCTTCCAACCCTGTTATTCTATGATTCTATGATTGGGGCTGAGGGACAACTGGAGGGTTAATTGAAGGTATCTATACAGGCACACTGAGTCTGAGAGAGCTGTTAGGGGAACCTAGGAAACTCCTAAATTGGGAATATGAACAACATGATCTATGTTGTATCCTGATTCAATTTTAAATAATGTAGAGTCGATCCTTTCCCCTAATACTTACAAAGTATTAACTGCATTGGTGTGTCAATCAGCAGGTAGGCCTGCTTTTTTTCTTCTAATCACTTGATCAAAACCCAGTTCTTCCAAGGTAAAGGGTTACTAATAACCATCTGGAAAGCTGTAATTGTGACTATCTATCCTTTCTTTAAAAGATTTTAAAAATAATAGAGTTCAAGTCAGTGCTGTAATATGTGGCAGTAACCACTGTGCAACACTTATAAGTTTTTTTTTACTCTGTACTAATAGCCCAATTATACATAACAAAAGTTGAATAATAAACATTTATTTTTTTAACAAGACAAAGTCCATTTCTGATTAAGTGCCCACTTACTGAAAATGTACAATGTAACCCTCCAATTACAAAAGAAGCAGTGAGAATAGAATTTTAATTTTTCCGCAGTGAAGAATGGTATTTCTCTGGGCAAGCTGCATTTATAAAGTTTGAGGCAATAAAGATGATAACGCATTTAAGCAATACAAGAAATACAAAGGGTTAAACAAATAGTGTTGACAAAGTAGACTTACAACATTGTAACTGAGATATAACTCCATGGAGTCCAATGGACTTACTTTGGAGCTATACTAATATTAACAAGATAAGATCTGTCCTAATGCCATTTTACCACCCACTCTCTGACAACAGGGCCTCATCTTAGCGCCAGTAGCAACTTTCTGTGTACTGACATTCTGCTGTGCTTTTAAAAATAAAAAGCTGATGTTACATCCCAATGGCAGAAAATGATCAAATACATAACATCAAGCTGAAATATAGTCATATCTATCGATCTATCTATCTATCTGAGAGAGAGAGAGAGAGAGAGAGAGAGAGAGAGTTATACCTGCCTCTGAGCCCCCTGTCAATTTTTCTAGCCATGTTGTCTTATGTTAAAAATGTATTCTCTCCCACGTTGAAGGACTCACACAGATAACAGGGAAAAGTGAGTAAGACTCCAATGCTTCAAAGATTTTATGCATGTGAATATTCCCATTGATAGGAATATTAAAGTCTCTGCAGGATAACATACAAGTCACTGTCAAAACCACATAGTAAACAAATGGAAAAATTGAGCAAAATTTATTTTTCTTGATCGATACCACACGGTAATAATAGGTACTGTTTTTATCAGTAGTACAAAAACAAGTTTTTAGATAAAACATGATATTTAAGCTGGTATTCCTTTAAACCATTTTGGATATATTGATGGGTGTGGTTGAAGGATTACCCCTCTCCCAGTTTCTTTCTAGCTCCAAAAAACATTCTTCCTCACCTCTCTGGCCACAGTTCAGAGGCTGTCATCATCAGGAATGGCAATGGCTTAATAAAATATGTGTAGTCAGGGCCTGGTGATTATTTTTAGCAAGGTTTATTCTGTAGTATACATAATTTCTCCCCAAGGAATCAGTGCTTTTCCAGACCAGTGACTTAGATACTAGGATCCTATAAGCATTTACACTCTTTTACAACATGGACCATGACACTAATTGTAAGAACCATTTAGAATATTGGATTTTTGTTCTCCTGCATAGTGGTGCTAATACTCAGAATTTAGGGCTTGATCCAAAAGCCCATCAAAGTCATTGTAATGACTCCCATTGACCCCAGTGGGCTTCAGCCCTGGCCTTTTTATAGCAAGGTGTCAATACTTGGCCATCACCTCCCTTCCTTATGGAGTCAGACATAAACAAAAGAACACACTGTTCTTCTTCAGCCAGTGGAATAAGTAGCATATCTCAACATGGTGCCACTTGGCCACAACAAAGATTTCAAAAAATGTCAGTGAACAATAATGATTAAAAACCCTCCCTTGTTGATTCTTGTTGATTCTAGCTGTTTTAACTCCAGCCAGATCTTTCCAAAAGGCAGACTCAGTTTTAATTAATTACAAAATAGCTGAAAACCAGCCAAAATATAGGATGCCCTATGAGCTTCCAATACAGTTAACACTGTGCACTTCACAAAGCACCAGTTCTGTGAAATGGCATTGATTTATGAAAAAGATGCTAACTTATACAGCTAGTGTATGGCTTTTTAAGGGATGTTAGTGCTAGATCTGAATTTTTGGTAGGTAGAAAAAAATTCCCTGGACTGAGAAGATAATCAAGCATTGGAGTGGCAGATAAGTGCCACTGCTTATTTTACCAGATGAAAGCATGAAAAATAAATGCTCTTTTTCATGAACTATTGTGAGAGATCATTGAATGTGTACATTGCCTACTACAATGGGGTTCTGATTCTTGATTGTGACCTGCAGGTACTACTTCCCACTTCTTCGTCCCAGCTAGCTGAGGTCGGGTGCTGGATCAGTCATTTCCTGTTTTGCCAGTCCAGTGTTCATTCCATATCCACGCCATCATCCAGTACACAATCTATCCATCATTTTCTCAGGTATCTTCTTGTTCCGCTCATAAACTCTGGTCTCAAATGCCTCCCTAAGAGGATTCCCTTCATCCATTCTTTGTACATGCCCATACTATCTCAGCCTTCTCTCTTGCAGCTTCTGTCTGATACCACAGACCTTGGTCTCACTCTTGATGACATCTTTACATGTTTGGACCAGTAATGTCACCTCTCTCACAGCTTTAAACATCTCATTTCAATGGCTTCAAGCCTTCTCAAGTGCATCTCTGTCTCTACTCCCTACAAAAGAACTGGTCTTAACATGATTTTGTATAATTGTCCGTTAAATAATCTAGGCATCCATTTATCCTACATAATTCTATTTATCTTCTACCAGGCTTCTCCCATGCTTAGAAGCCTTGTTTAAATTCTGTGTCGATTTCCCCATATGCCAGTAACCAGCCCCAAAGGTACTTAAATGTATAAACCTGATTTAGGTGCTGGCCATTGATGTTGATATTCATCTATCTTGGCTTTTCATGAGTGACCTATGCGATTTGCACCTTTTCTTTACTCATTTTGAGGCCTTAGATTGTTAATTCCCTGTTCCAGGCAATTGTGGGAACCAAATCTTCCTCACTATCAGCCATTAGCACAATATCATCTGCATAGATCAACTTCATGCCACCTTCTATTTGGATTTGCTTATTTATGAAGTTCATCACAATTATGAATAATAATGGACTAAGTGCTGATCCCTGGTGGAGCTTTGAAACCCTCCGTGACAATAAAACTTCATTTTGAAACCCTCCCTTATAATACAAATATTAAATAGTAATAAATAATAATAGAAGGAAGTGAGCTAAGACTCACAGGAGTTCCTTTTTTGGCTGCAAGGAACATATTATATTAGGTTAGACTGTGTTTGGGGGGTGTACGTTCCAGATTGCTTTTATTGTGCATTCAGATATAACATTCTCGATCCGAAATGCACCATTTTATAAAAACAAAACAAAATTGCACTGAGCTGTTTGCAGTAGTGCAAGGTAGCCAGTATTCCCTGCTCTATTGTATCGGCTACATAGTATTTCTAGATGGTTCATTGTGTCTTATTCTGTGTTGATTGTTCTTGTTCTGTGTATTTGAACTACTGTAGCTGGAAATACTTAGCTCAGAGATTCACAGAAAGAGCACATAGCTTGGGGTCGCTGACATATGAAGTCAGACATGAAAGGTTCCTGTTTGACTATTTTTTTCAATGCTATTTCAGTTGAATCTGAAGCATTATTAGCTGTGACACTACACAGCAGTCATTTTGTTCCTTATAGTAGCTAGACAGGTTCATCAATTTCTTTTTTTCTAGTTCTTTATGATTTTTGTTCTAAAAGGAAATAGGAACTAAATGCAATATTGGAATCTTGAAAACAAATTCATTATCAAATTCCATTTACAGCTGGTGCTGTGGGAGAAGATTCATACCATGCACAAATATTTGAGATGGGGGTAAAAGATCTGTTAATGAGTTTTATGCTGAGTGAAAGGCATTTGATATCAGTGAAACCTTTATTTTCTTTATTTTCTTTTGCTGAGGGAACTGAGGGTCAAAGTTTAAATCCAGTTTACTGTGCCACCTGGTTTTGATCTGAAGCATGAGCATGTGACAGGCAACATTCACTGTAACAGACCTGGGAATGGTGGGAATTGAGCAACATTTCTCTTTATTTTCCAGTTTGTGAATGATGTAAGATTGACAGCTTTGGAAATAGAAAATCTCTCTTTATCCACAGCTAAAGTACAGCATAGGCAGAAGTAATACAAGCTTCCCCCAATGCCCTGCCCATTTATCTCAACCCTCATTAAGCCGAGCTTTATGTAGGGGTGAGAAAATCACTTATGCTCCAGACTCATTCAGCCTTTGGGCCTCCTGCTAAGACTCCCAATAGAGGTGCCCACTGTGGCTATTTCTTTTCTTGGGTTGTTACCAGCTGTCCCTTATGAACTGACATGTAACCAGCAGTACACTTCCGACAGGCCACAAAATAGGTGTAGGTTCATTTAAACTTTTTAGATACCAAGCCTTGACTGGAACCAGCCACTTAAAGATAACGGGATTCACATCCCATCTCCTTAAATTACCTGTTTGTTAAGTTGTATATTTGTATTATATATATTTAAATGGTATTTGATTATTGTAAATTGGCTATGCATAATTATTATTTGAATTAGAGTATACAAATTCTTTTCTGTGTTTCTGTGACTGGATGATTGCCTCTGGGCACCCCTAAGTGGCACATGGGAACCTTAGCTAGAGATGGGCAAATAACTGATTTCTCATTCCTCTGGCAGTTCAAAAAAAATCTGTTCAACCCAAAGCAAATCACAATATTCAAAAAACAAGAGGTGGGAGGGAAATGGCACTGTTAGCAAAAACATATTTTCTCATTCCAGGAAGAAGAAGGAAGGTACATCATAATTTTACTTCTTCCAAAAGCAATGAATTTATAGTGATTTATGCACATAAAGTGTTTATCCCTCTCTAAATCTCATGAAGAGTTTGTGAGGCAAAGATAATAATATATAGATCTACCAGCAGACTTGGAGTGAAATCCATATGGGTCTCATAAGGAGACTCTTCAGATTCCTATTGTCTGTGAAGTTCTACAATATGTCAGCACCAAAAAGAATGTACTAATGTTATGAGTGGTCAACCAATTACAAAGTAAAAGAACTGATCCTGACTTTAAGTGGGAGCTGGATTAGGGCTACTATGTTTGTTAACTGATCAAAACAAGGCACTATTTCAAAATTAAATAAAATACTGGATACTGAATGAGATTTAGTCCTACATTTAGTCCTACATTTCCAAATATTGTTTCTTAGTTCATAGAGTTTTTTATCACTATGCTTAAAGTTGTTTCGTGGTTCTTAAATTCTCAGTGACTTCAGCATATATCTTTTTTTTATTTATGAAAAATGCTCTTGCTGTTAATATACGTAGTTCAATGTTTATGATAATGCAGGTTTTGAGGGCTTGCTGTGTCCTTTTGCAAAACAGATACATGATAGGTTAGGCAAACAATGAGGATTTACTGAAATGTATTTTACAAGAGTTAGCATAACTTATTATCTTATTATAGTAACACTTAGAGGCACCAATCAAGATTAGGGATTCATTACGTTAGGTACTGTACAAACACATAACGAGAGAGTTTCTGGCCCCAACACCACACAAGTTAAATAGACAAGAGGGACAAAGCATGGGAAGGGAAACAAAGGCACAAGAAAGTAAAGTGACTTGCTCAAGTTCACACAGCAGATTAGTGGCAGAGCTAGGAAGATAACCAAGGTTTTCTGAGTTTCAGTCCAGTGCCTTATGTACTGGACCACACTGCCTCTTTGCAATTCTATATACAGTACTACTTACTGAAGGACTTTCATTTAAGACAAGTTCTATTATAGTTTGACCTTCAATATACTTGGGAGCTATCATATTTTAAGATAAAAAGAAAAGGATTACTTGTGGCACCTCAGAGACTAACACATTTTTTAGTCGCTAAGGTGCCACAAGTACTCTTTTTCTTTTTGCGGATACAGACTAACATGGCTGCCACTCTATTTAACCTGCCATATTTTAAGATGTAATTGTGGGAAACTATGCTTCTGAACGTGGTTTGTTGGCAATGTCAATGCATCACGAGCTAATCAGCATTTTTCCACTGTTTTGGTATCTATGTATTACTGAACTTGCATAGCTCAAACTATTTAGATATTTTATTCGTTGTGTCTGTTCATAGAATACTAGACAGCAATGCTAATTTGGATACAAATACACTCAAGCTTTCAGCATTTCTTTCAATATTATGTTCAGAATTCTGGATGTTTTGCTTTGCTGTTTCTTAATTTTTATTTTGACAATTTTTGTCTAAAAACATATGTAGATGGTCTGTGCCCTTTAAAAAAGTACTACAGTATTTTACAATAATAGTGAAAAGCACTACACTTTACAATAGTGATACTGCACAGTTTTGGGCTTAATGCCATAGAGTTCTGTAGTATTTTCATGAAGGTGAATACAGTTATTTCCTGTCACATAAATTATAAGGAATTCATTTGGCAGATATTTAACTGAAATATTTATTGTATATTTAACTTGCATGACAGGGTCCATCAAAGACCATTAGCCATGATGTAACCCCGTTCTCTGGGTGTCCCTAAACCTCTGACTGCCAGAAGCTGGGATTGGATGGCAGGGGAAGGATCACTCAATAAATTGCCCTGTTCTGTTTACCCCCTCTGAAACATCTGGCACTGGCCACTGTCAGAAGCAAGATACTGGGCTTGATGGATCATTGATCTGACCAAGTATGACCATTCTTCTTATATTCTTATTATAGAGAAAATCTACAGATGTTTGTCTGTTCAAACTTGAAAGGGCAGTTATGAGGTTCTTGGTTTTGATGCATGAAGAAATGGACATTTTTTCCCCAGAGGCTTGCAAGTGTTCTGGCACTAAAGTTGTTAAATTTAGAAACTATGGTTATGTAACTGCAGTAGGGTTTTTAGTTACTGCTTTAGCTGCCAGGTTAATTTTTCTGTTTGATACTCTGTCTAATTGCAACAACGCTGTCCTAGCCAGGAAAGAACATCTTGTTTGTTAAATCTCTGATTAAATTAATTTTAAAATGCCCACCCTTCTTGCCCAGCAATCAAGGTCTTACTGCTGGGTTGATTACATATTTGATGTTTCTAATGAAATAAAGGAATCGATAGGCATTCTTCCCCGAGAAAGAGGAATCTGCAGTAACAATCCCTTAGTTACCACAAACTAGAGGGTTTTTTTTTCTTTGAGTCAGACCATGCTGTGCACATAATTTTGTTGAAATCTGACACTCTTTGTAAACTGTAATTTAAAAGAGAAAATTCTCTCACTGAACTGATAGCAACTGATTAGTTAAGGCCACAGTCGTTCCAGTGAGATGCTGTATCAGCCCACCAAACTACACACTTCCGTAGTTTCATTTGTCACACAGGATCAAATATAATGTATTATCAGTTTGTAAACATATTTGCTATTAGAATTACTTCATTACTAATCCTTTACTTCATCAGACTAAGGCTCTACTGAGTTTGTACAAATGAACATCAGTCTGAATAATTTTAAAGAGCAACAGTTTACTGATAGCAACGCAAAATGTTGCCCAAGCTTGGAGATCAAATTACATGCCTTTAAGAGAATGCAAACAACATAATTCATTGATTGAATTATGGCTTTAAGAAACATCATACTCTGCATATTATGCAAAGAGTTGCAGAATTTCCTGTTTATGTTATATAGATTAATAGCTGAAAGGGCTCATCTTCTTACTTTAAAAAATCATATGCTACAAGGCTTTTCCTTGTGGACACTTAGTGCCCAACAAGCTGGGATGTAAATCTACAGCATACTAGGATGCCATGCATTCAGGGCATGTCTTAGCAGGGCTCAAACGTGGGCAGTCTGAGCTAATGGTCAGAGCCCGGAGTAGAGTCATGGTCATGGTCAGGTGTCACACCTAAGTTCACAGCCAGAGTCAGAGGAAGAAGTCATGTGAAGGTTAAACTGGAGTCAGAGTCAGCCCGGGTGCAGAGTATGTGTGTGTGTCAAGTCTGTGTTGGAGTTAGAAGCTGTGCCAAGGACTGTGAGATGCTCGGGTACAACAGTAATGGGGCCATAAAAGTGCCTAAGATCAATAAAGATGCAGGATAAATGTAGTTCACCCTGAACAAAGTGTGTGGGATTTAAGCCATGAAAATTTATTTGCATGAAATGCTAGATACCACTGGGATGCATAAGCTACCCAAAGTGCACACACAAAGAACTAGCATTTCCAGTATTGTGACTGCATAGAGCCTCGTGATACCTGGTGTTTCTCCAGATCTTGGAGGGCAGTGATTGCATGAAAATCTTAGCTTTCATTAAAAAAAGAGAGTAAGTTTCTAGTCTTCATGGTTGTGCAGAAAACATGAAAATGTGACCCTCCTTAAGTGCTCAGAAGCCAGAATGCAAAAGGAAAGAACCCCCCAATTTTTTATATATAATCTGATGATTTTTGAATGTCTAATTCATGTTTTTTGATCGCTTGACAATATGTATTTTGGTAGAGCACTGCCTCATTGCCTTATGTGCAACTTGGAGATTAAACTGAATGAAGCGTCTCCTGTCATCCTGCTCCTGTTCTCAAAACTAGGACACATTTGAAATTATTGTGGGTGATCATCTGGGTCATTTTTTGTAAATGACTGTTTGTAGTAGAGAAGCAACTGGAGGCCCAAACCAGGATTGGAACCCCACTATGGTAAGTAGTGTATGTGTACATGGTAAGAGGCAATTGCTGACCCAAAGAGTTTACCACTTAAATAGATAATACAGACAAAAGATGGGAGAAAGGAAGCATTATTATTCCCATTTTGTTGACGGAGAATTGTGGGACTGTGATTAAGTGACTTGCCAAGAGACAAATAGGAAGTCTGTAGCAGAGCTGGGAGTTGAATTTATTTATCTCCAGAGTCCCAGTTTAGCGCACTGATCATTAAATTAACCTTTCTCCCTAATATTTTCTCTCAAATAGATGGTAGTAACTTTTGCAGACAGAGTCTTGGCATTTGGGTCCCAGTGCTGCCATGAGATGTGTACAGACATACCCTTGTACCCACACAGAGTCCCAACAATTTTAATGTAGACGCACAGGTCTCTCTTCATACATCTCATTGCATGATCAGGGCATAGGACAGTAGAAGGCTGGGAAGAGGTTATTTATTCAAAGAACAAGAACAAAAAGGCTGGAAGGGAGAGAATTTATTTAGCTTATATTATAGTAATCAAAGGGGAAACAATCAAATAGCCATAGATTAGAAATAGAATATAGGCAAGAGTTCAACAAAACTAAAAGCAAAAAAGGAAAATAGGGCAAGGTTTTAAAAAATAAGCAAACAAATACAAATGTATGCGAGGGGACTATTCCACTCAAAGGATAAGAAAGGTGTTGTAAAAAACATCTCTGTGCATGTCTCTTCCCTGCACCCTTCTCTGTCCTTTGCCTGTTGTACTATGTGGGGACGGATCCTGCAAAACACACTTTAGAATAATTTAACTCACAAAGTCTACTGAAATCTATTTAAGTTATTTTCACACCTATGTTTTTGCAGGATTGAGACCTTATCCTCTGATATTGTAGCTGCCTCCCCATGGCTCTATGTAGATGCAGTTTCAGGATTGGAACATGAGATCCCAGGCATGCAAGCATGCACATATGCTTGGCTTAACATGTGTGAATAGACCCACTGAGTTCTATGATACTCCTTCTTGTATGAATAAAGTTAAGCTGTTTGCAGGATCAGGACCATATTCTATAAGTTCAACAGGGCTGAGGCCCATTATCGCACATGTCTGTAAAATGCCTAGTACTCTTTTGTGGTGCTATAAAAATAATAGGAATGAAATGAGAATGAGAATTATTGAAAATCATGTCAACTACCAAGACAAAAGTTCTCAATATTATGGGGCAGATTCTACAAGTTGTCTGTGAGTGGAACTCCCAAAGCATATGAACCTAGAAATTGCAATGTTATTGTATAACTGATACACAGTATGGTAAATTTGTTGAGCAATGGCCTTCTTTTAGCACAGCTTAATTACAATACCTAATATTTGTTTTACAGCTCTATCATAAAATCCATACGCTTTTTTATTCTATTGATGTCTTATGAAATGATCCTTCTAGGGTAGATTATATGCTCTGCAGGACTATTGGTCTCTAATACAATATGAGTATACATTATGGGTACAATAAATCTGATAACTGTAAAACCAAAAGAATGCATAAGTATTTATGTTACTACTGATATATAACCCAGTCTAGCACCATTAATTCCACAATATACAGTAGAGTTACATCTCTTCTTACAGTATTGCCAATCCCAAGTGCTAAAGAATCATAAGTCAGGCCATAAAAAATCATAAGAGTTTCGTTTTTAACATAATACAACTTATTTATCTTTTTATCTGTCCTCTTTTTTTTCTGGGTAGATTTGCTTCACATTTTTAAGTTTTTCTCCAAAAATATAAGGGCTAGAAACTTTCCTAGAAGAAGGTGAGATTCTCAAATAATCACTTGACTCCAGGATCTGGGCCTTTAAGAAAAACACCAAACATTGTCACTCATGGTAAAGTCATGAGAGTTGGCAATACAGTGCTTATTTTAGCTGCTGTGGCTATTGGCTACTGGCCTGTGCTGGGGGTGATGAAATTCTGTAACAGATCTGCAGGAACTCCAGGAGACATTGGGTTAAATTAATTCCTTGTGTAATTCCATTGACTTTGAGGCAGCTACTCCAGAGATGAATTTGTCCTGTTGCAGGAGTGTGGCCCCTGCAAATGTGCACTTCATATACAAAGCTGTTGGCTGGTGAAGAGAGAGGACAGAATCATGCCCTCGCTTCCTGCTTTCCCCTTCCCAGTCTCTTTGGGAGGCGCCAGCCCTGTCTATCCATTGTATTCAGATGAGACCTAGGATTATGACTGTCACTAGCCCTTCTGCACTCCCCTCCCTAGCAACCCTTTTCAGTAGCTTGGCACTATCTGGCCCTAACATAGAGGAATGTGGCTTGCTGTTATGCGTTGATTGAAAATAATGATTTTGTCTATTAAGAGAGTGATTTGGTTTTTATTTCATTGCTTATATAGAAGGCTAAGTGGAATGCCTGGGAATGACTAGGAGTTTTTTAACTAAACTTTTAGTGTACCAATTTTTATTTAATTATACCTTTGCTATTTTACAGGCTAGGCTAAGTGATTCACCACAGCTCTCATACTTGTTCAAGATAGTGATAACCCAGACAAGTTCTACATTGATATCAATTGTATATAGAAATGTATGGGCCAAATAGAAGTTATACCCACCTATGCTAGAGCATAGGATTGGCCCTATAAATGGATAAATTTTAGTAAAATCAAGACCTTTTATTGGTATTATTCTGCTAAGGAAGTTTAAAAATAAATCCCATTATTTTAAGCCTCATAATCCCATCCATATCTGTCTGGGTCATCTCTTTTGTCTTCTCTCCCATCCATGTCTGTCTGGGTCATCTCTTTTGTCCTCTCCCATCACTAAATGGGAACAAATAATTCATCTTTCTCCTAATGAGATACTTTGTTCGATTGGCATGGTATTGACAGAGCTCTTGATTCCCCTTTGATTATAAAAGGATCTGACCTGCTTTCCTACTGCATCTTTGCACTCCTATGTGTGTGTGGTTTTGGTTTGGTTTGTTTTTTTGTGCAGTGCCTCACACACAAGACTCAGGACGGAGCAGTAATGGCAAAGAAAAACATGCCCAGTGGCATCAGAAGAACATGAAGAGGTGTCGTAAGTCAGCGGTGACCAAATGTTGTTACCCTCTGACAGCTATTTACTGACTTATGTGAAATAAGTTTGGCAGGCTCAGTCCAAATTCTTGTGGATAAGTGACCACATCACAAAAATTACCATTAGCCTGGGCACTAACTGGCACCATTATTAGCAGTCTCAGCAGAAAGCCCAGGGACTAAATGGGCATATAGATTTAATTACCCTCTAACGCTTACAGAGGATTTCTGCAAGTCAGGATTGAGGTGATATTGTAGGCTGATATAGGATAGGACTGATGCCTTTGCTTGTATCTGATCTGTGAATAACTGGATGCATCATCCTTCAGTGTTACCAAACCAGCATCTTTCATTTTCACTAAATTTGCTTTTTACCAAAATTTGTAAATACAAAAAACAGAGTTCATTAAGGCCACCCTTGACTCTCTAACAAGCAAGAGTTCTGGGGCCAGATATTTAACAGTATTTAGGTGCTGAAGATGCAGGTTGGTATCTAATGGGATTTTCAAAAGCACCTAAGCATCAGGAGTTAAGTACCTAGGTGCTTTTAAGTTAAGTTAAAGCACCTAAGCATCAGGAGTTAAGTACCTAGGCACATATCTCATTTTTAAGCACCTTAATAATTCTAAAAATCTTGGTGATTATCTTGGTCTTGTCTCTCTCTTGGTTGCCTTTAGCTGAAGAGTTCAGCCTTTCTCAGAGGACTATGGGTATATCAACATAGGCACCCAAAATCAGTGGCCACTTTGACCTGGGAATTTTAATTGTCTGTAAAGCACCATAAACATTTATAGCAGTAGAGAAAATAAAATTTCTTTTCCTGTCCATTGATTTTCTTGGCATTGACTACTGACAATATATAATCTCAATTATCCAAGCTTGGCGTCATCCAAGCTGTTCACATTATTTAGGATCTAACTTTATTTTAAAAGTGCACAGTAAAACAAGCGAAATATGCTCCGGAGAATAAACCTGCACTGTCAGGAAGATGGGTAAAATAGGTGTATTCCATCTCTGCATAAGTCTTTCTGATTTAAAAAAGGTAATGGTTAAAGATGGATGGCTGCCTAATTGGAGTTTAGGAGGGGAAGAGTGAAACATGTGATGGGACCCTACTAGAGGATGACTCTGAGGGTAGTAAAGTGAGGTATGTAAAACAAATGAGCCTACCACATTAGATAAGACTCCAAGAGCTTCTCTGACCCACAATTAAGAAAATGTATCCACAGGAGTTGGTGATAAGCATAGCAAGGGTAACAAATGCATTATGTTAAGGGTTCTCAGATACATGTAGGAAAAAAGCTACCATTTGAAAGTGACCCGCCTATGGGAAAAAATGTTTGTGCCCTTTATTTGTAGATGTAGAACAGATCTAAAAGTTTTGTCGGCTTGTTATTTTTAATATGAAGATATTTTCTTCTGTTTTTCAGATTGAAATCAAATTTCTGTTTGTCTTGGAAGAATTTATGATGACTAGAAAAGTGGGAAATTATGACATGGCAAGAGTGAAGAGAATGAAAGGTAGCCAATTGAGAAGGAAAGAGGTTTTTTTAGTCAGGTTGTTTTTAAGTTCCTTGTTTTCATTTTTATTGAATAGTTTATTTAAAAAGTTGACAGAACATTCTGAAACTTCAATGAGAATTTTTTGTAAACATTTTTCAATTTTGTTGTAATTTTTTTTGCTGTTTTAAAACCAATTTATAAACTGTATGCTGGGATGTCCACCCCACATCAGCTCTGAAAGGATTAAGGAAGCTGAGAAAGGGCCAATTAGGGTATGTCTACACAGCAAAGAAAAACCCACGGCTGGCCCACGACAGCTGGCTCAGGCTGTGGAGCTGTTTCATTGCTGTGTAGACTTCTGGGCTTGGGCTGTAGCCTGGGCTCTAGGACCCTGAGGCTCATCACTCAAATTCCTTTATTTAGCACACAGCGAAGCTATGCTGAGTTGTTCAGACTCAAGCACGGGGGGTGGGTATAGGATGTACCACACATCCAAAGTTACATAGGAAACCTCTTTCTTTATATACGTTTACACATTACATTGCATTTATGATACATTGCATTCTATGTTTTGGGATTGGACTGGTTACTTTGTAGGAACCAGTCCCTGTACAACATGCTCTGTCAGTGCACTGTTCATGTATAACCTGATCTTTACATTCCAAGTTTATCTTATCCATTGTCCCTAGCACCATGGTGTTTCTGCTTATTTTAGCTAGCACAGAAATCTTGACTCCTGCATACTGCCTGTTATTTGTCCTTTTTTTAGGATAAAATAACTAACATTTCTAAACAAAAAGTCATTTTGAACTGAAAACCAGAACGGCTCAGTTTGAAAATGCCAAAATGAGCTGTTTCAGCAATTTCAAAATGTATTTCAATTTTTTTTAAATCAAGAGATTTGTCAAAACTGACTGTTTCCTGAACAATTATGGTTTTTTACAAAGTGGTATTTTTGGATGAAAAAATATTGTCTCAGAAAATTTCCAAACAGCTCTATTACCCCCATATTTGACAGATGTGGAACTGAGGCACAAAGAGACCAAGCGACTTGCCCAAGGAAATCTCGGTCACAGCAAGGAATTGAACTCAATTCTGCCAGCCCTTAGGCTAGTACCCTAACACAAGACTATTGTCCTCATGTATTGCATGTCAGTTCTCCAGGATATCCTCCAATAACATCAAGGAAGAACAGACTTGATATTCCTTATGTTTGTAGGCAGGCAACACGAGCACAGATCAGTAGAAAATCAAAACATTTGTAGGCTTACTATGTTACACAGGCATTTATTTGCTTCTCACTTTAAAAGGCATTTACCTTTATTGGGTTGCCATTGCCCTCCATAAGCTCCATACTCTATATTTTTAAATTACTAGCATGACTTGAGCCATCATATCAAAACATATATGGCTATGACCATCTACTTATGAGCCTAGCTATCTACTGCTCCAGTTTTCTTTAGAGGCATTGTTCTTTTTAAGCATTTGCCATAGAAAAGGTGCACTAAAAAACTATGACCCTAATCCTGTAGTTGGGCCCAGGTGGATGAATCCTCACATGCACACAGTGCCCCATGAAGCTATGGGCCCAACCCTACAGCTACTTCCAAGCGGCGTGCATACTACCATGAGTAGTCCCATTGAAGCTGTTCTCTGTAATGTCTGAAGGATTGAGTTCCGTAGTACTTATCCTGTAAGAGAAGGATGAATAGGGAGATGTGCAATAAGAACAAAAAATCTCTGAGGAAAATCGGTAGCTAGCCTGCTGTAATGCCAGACTGTACCTTGCTTTGTGATCTCTAGTCTTTGACCTTGGCTTTTGCCTCCTGATTCCAACCTGATACTAGTTCTGGTTTCGGACCCTGTCTCTTGCTTATCCCTTGCTTATCTGACCTCCAGCTCTAGCAATTACTCCAATCCCTTCTAACTGACTACTGCCTCGTGACCATCCTTGACTTGTCCAACTGTGACTGCTAGGCAAGACTTCCTATGACCCAGTCCTTTACAAGGTCAGATGTTTGCTACTATGAATACATAACAGATATATACACACCAGGATTGCCAGTGAGACTACCAGCAATATTTAAAAGTTATAAGACAAAGTTTCAAGGGTTTGGAATAGTAATTATCCACTTGGCCGTATAATAATAATTATTCTTCCTACTATTTGTATATGTGAGCTAATAGTTTAAGGTTGTTTGGAGTTTGAAGAGGTAGCCTGAAGGAATTTTTGAGATCATGTGTATATGGTCGTTTGTACTCATTTGAATGTTTGCTTCCTTTGTTTCCGACTATGTACATTCTAATTATGAAGCTTTCTCAGTATATAAACAATATGTTCTCCTAATTACATTTGTTTTAGAATCTAACATAATATAGTACAATCATACTGCACATATCTATCCCTTAATGTTTACCTTGCAATACATATCTCACTTAGATACTTTTAATAACTATATACTAAATCCTTGCTTAACGTTGTAGTTATGTTCCTGAAAAATGCGACTTTAAGCGAAATGTTGTTAAGCAAATCCAATTTCCCCATAAGAATTAATGTAAAGGGGGGGGTTAGGTTCCAGGGAAGTTCTTTTCATCAGACAAAAGACTAATTTTATATATATATATATGTACAGTATAAGTTTTAAACAATTTAATACTGTACACAGCAATGATGATTGTGAAGCTTGGTTGAGGTGGTAGAAGAGAGTGGGATATTTCCTGGGGAATGCCTTTACTGCTAAATGATGAACCCTCAAGGATTAACATGTTGTTGTTAATGTAGTCTCACACTCTCCAAGGCAGCACAAATGGACGGAGGGGAGACAGCATAGCAGACAGAGACACATACACTGTGTGTGTGAGAGAGAGAGAGATGTGCATTGCCCCTTTAAGTACAATGACCACACTCTAAGTACATTGCCTTTTTAAGTAGATCAGGAGGTTGAGACAGCAGCTGCTACCAGCAAGCTCCCTCCATCCTGAGCCCTGTTGTGTCCCCCCTGCTCTATGGAGATGAGGTAAGCAGGGTGCAGGAGTGGGATGAGGGGGACACCCTTACATTCGCCCTCCTCCTCTCCCTTCCCTTGTACATCAAGCAGGAGGATCCTGAAGCTCCAAGGCAGAGGGCAGGAGCAGCACATGGCAGTGGGGGTAGGGACAACTGAACTGCCAGCAATTGATAGTCTGCTGGGTGGCTGCCACACACGGAACTTAGGGGAGTGAGGAGCTGATAGGGGGGCTACTGGTCCACCCTGGTTCCAAGCCCCCACCAGCTGGCTCCAACGGGCTGTTCTTTCTGCAAGCAGTGGACAAAGCAGGCAGCTGCCAAACAATGTTATAAGGGAGCATTGCATAACTTTAAACAAGCATGTTCTCTAACTGATCAGCAATGTAACAACGAAACAACGTTAACCGGGATGACTTTAAGTGAGGAGTACTGTATATGCTTCATAGCTCATATTTAAAACACAAATGTTCTAAAACCGGGAATTTGAATAACTGTTCTTGTATATTAGTATACAACACAAACAAGTCAGCTATTTATGTGTTGACTAATGATTGATTTTTTTAAAAAAATGCATCTTTTTATGTTGCTTGGGACAGAAACTGTCTTGTTAACTTAATTTGTTTTTCCTTCAATAAAGATTTAGCAGCTAAGGAATTAAAATTAACATCAACTATTTTATTTAGACAGCAGATGATGACTAAACTGTTATTAGCTGAGGTTTAAAACAAACTGGGTATAACAAATTTATGGCCTAGAGTCAGCAAAGCACTTAACCACGTTTAAACTCATCCCTGTTTAGCAAACATTTGCATACTTAGAGTGAAATCCTGGTCCAATTGATGGCAAAACTTCCACTGATACACAGGCCCTCGATTTCACCTGTGGTGAAGTGTAGCCTGTATTTTTATCTTTTACATAGTTGGAGGTTAAATAGCATAGGTAGGGCTCTAAGCAAAGGTTTTAATCTGTGTTACATCCTTATGCATGCAACCCAAATAATAATCTAGAATCCACTGCACTGTTGAATTGTTGGATTTACACTTTAGGGGCCCCCATGAGCAGCTCAACAAAGCTGCTTCTCTGTGGCATTTTAAGAAAACACCACAATATTCTTCCCCTTCCCTCAATCCTTCCATTAAAAAAAATCCCATATGAATGTGCAGGATTCGGCAGCGCACCCCAGAGCATCCAGCATTTTACAGCTGATTGCAATGAAGTTGCTAAACCTCAATAAATGTCTTCCTTAACAATGAGTATTTATTTAGCATACAATAAGGCTGGGATTTTCAAAGATGCCTATGGGATTTTGACACCTAATTCCCATTAATTTTAATGGAAATTGAGCATCTCAAAATCCCCTAGGTGGCTTTCAAAAGTGCAGCCTAAGTGTCTTATGGAATCTTTAATATGTATTTGGGAACCTTAATTTAAAGCACTACCTAATAAAATATCCAGAGCATTACAGAACTGTTAAAATATGTAATGTGGTGGATGAAGTATGGGAACATGGAACTTGTAAAGCTTGCTCTCCAGGCAAATATATAAAACCTGTGGCTGTGCAGGACACCAACTGGGGGAAGCAAGCCAACCTTTACAAGTTGGCCAAAACTTTTATACGAGTTTCCCTCCAACTCAAAATATACAGAAATTACATTAAACAGCTGGCTTAGAAAATATAATAAATTTCCTACTACCCAGAGATGCAAAAAATTGACTTGCTAGCCTCTCATTCCCCAACCTATAGATTATCTGCAAACATTTAGGAACTACTCTACCTTTTACTTGACTATTTTGTGGCATTATACTTATTTCACTATTACATTTAAAGCCTACTAAAGCCTCAAAGAGAAAATTAGAACTCCAAAGGAGGACTGCCAAAGAGACCAGGAAAGAACAAAACTACAAACATGGGAATCTTCCACACCAGGAATTCCAAACGCACTTAATGTAACCCCTCCAAAAAACACAAAATGTAAATCCTAAATATAAATGTACATCTGAGACTTATTTACATTTGGTAGTCATAATACACCACATGAGCAGGTGAGACACATAAAATATTAATGGAGAGATGGGTTATGGTTCCTGAATGCCTTAGTCCCATCGGTGTCTGTGCATGTGTTATACATTTAGGCATTCTTTACTAGACATATTTAGAGACTTTTAGACAAATGATGATTTATACACCTCTGTCGGCACTGGAGATTATGCATGTGATCAACACTTCATAGAATCAGGCCCTTCACTGGTAGGCTAGGAGCTTGCTGGCTTTTTTTGCTATATTCAAAGTAACTTCTCTTAGGGCCATATTGTGAACCCCTTACTCACATTGGTGAGAAATTACTCATATGAGTAGTCCCACTGAAGTCTACTTGAGATTAAAATATATAATCTTTTGGCCCTGATATATCTTTTTTTGCTGTGACAACATCATGGTTAAGCACCAGGATTAAATTGTTGATTGGATTTGATCATCATATTGAATAAAATAAAGGATTGATCTGATCATTTCCATTTTTCTGTTTTCCAGCTACCATTTTTGCATGTTTACTTCTCTTTTTAAACTAAATTTAGCCTTCTTCCCCTGCCATGTCTCTCCTTTTCCAGCCATTACCCACAGGAGCAGATGAGGACAACTTAGGCACCTAAGCCACATGACTCTCAAAGAGGGATTCCTGGTTGGGGACCACAAGCAGAGAGAGGCATTTCCCTGCTGCCTGGATTTAGGTGGCTATCTCCCTGAAAGAGCAGAGTTAGGATACTATCGTCTAGCTCAGCGGTTCTCAAACTTTAGCCACGCAAAGACCCGCATTTTGATTTAAAATTTTTCATGGACCCCAAATCCCCTGCTCAGCCCCAGGCCCTCCCCCACTCCACCTCTTCCTCTAAGGCCCCACCCCTGCCCCACATCTTCCCGCCCCTGCTCCACTCCTCCCCTCCTCTTCCCCACTCTTTCTGCCCCTTCCCGTGAGTGTGCCCCATCCCCCTTCATCTGCCGCCCTGCTGATCAACTCCTCCCCCTTCTAGCTGTTCTGCAGTGTGCAGGAGGCATTGGGAGGGAAGGGGAGGAGTTGATCAGTGGGGCTGGTGGATGCTACTCTAGTTAGTATCTCCCATTGGCTAGCTTAGGCGGCTCCTTGCCTAGTATGCTGGTTTTTGTGGATCGCATTTTCAGTCGCCTATATCTCCCATACATTGTATAGGGTGCCCAGGTGCCTAATTTGGGCTCTGTGGATCACATTTTTGTTCCTGTGATTTTCTAGGTGCTTAAAAGTTAGGTTTTGCAATGCTGAGCATTGCAACTCCTAAATTTCTTTGTGGATCCAGGCCCTGATGCTTACACTTCTCCCAACCAAGAGTCAATCTACCTTGTCCCCACCACTGTGGTATCTGATTGCCTCATGCATATTCATAAATTTGTTCCTGAAAACACTCCTAAGAAGCAGGGAAGTCCTATTATCCCCATGTTGCAGATGGGGGACTAATACAAACAGATATGAAGTGATTTGCCTGTATTTTTACAGAAATTCTGTGGAAAAGCCAGGAATTGAATTCCATCTCCTGACTCCCAATGTATTGCCTTAACCATAAAACTGGCTGTCCTAACAAAATGGCTCAGTTCAGAAATACTGACAATATTGAGATTGCTGAAGCTGTTAAAAAGCTGTAACCTGGTGGTGCCTGGTAAGGGAAATTTCCTTGGGGCTGATGCCTCACAGTCCTGTCTCTACAAAGGTATAGGGATATCAGGGCTCAGCTAACTGTTTCCCTTCCCACTAATGTAGCTGTCAGCCACTGCTGTTCAGTCTCTCCTTTCTAGAGGATTATGGGGTTTTCTTTAGAACATATATGAATCAATACTGCATCTACATGTAAATCATTTTTACTGTGTGCATTTGAATGGCATAAATTGCTTTATTGACTTGTATTTGTACAAGTTAGAAGCAGTATATGAGCCTGTCACAGTTCCTGGGATGCTGATGAGCACCTCCTACTGTATGGACACTGAAGAATCCCTAGGGTGCCCCCATCTTCCTAATTAGGGATTTCTGTAATACAAATTGAGTTAAATAGTCCACATGTTTTAAGGAGATGGGGGGCTGTTGACTCCCACTCCCTTAGTCACTTTAGTATGATCACAGATTCCATAACCCCAAATGGGGTAGATGGTGGCGGTACCAACCTCCTAATGGTTTGCCATGGGGCTTGCTGAACCTATTCTACCCAGCCATTATACCAGGGTTGTTGTCCCCTTGTGGGTGTGGGCATAGGCGGGGGGGGGGACGGGGGGTTGGGTGAGCTGGTAAATGGCTCTGCTACAGGCAGTTCCCTTGAAGATTTTCCAGGAGTCTCCCTTGGGAGCTGTAGAGTCACCATGTGTTCTCTCCCAGAGCTGTCTAGCAGCTACTGGGAATGTCCTGCTTGTAAGCCCTTATTTCCTCCTTGACATGCTTGACAGCCTTGTCCACAGCAGTTGTTTAACCCCTTCATCACTGGTGCAGGGTTTATAGACCCCATCACAAAGCCATGGTGAGTTTTGCATTTTAGATTTTATCAACTTATTTATTAGACCCAAGTCAATGAAACCAATATGTCAGATAGTATCCTGGCAAAGAGTTTCCTACTTGAATTGTTCTTCTTCTGTCATAGCCCCTCATATTCAGCTGTCAACAGCATTCATTACTAAGGTGTGAGAACTGACATCAGAATTTGAAGTATCAGAAGAAGTGGACATAGTGGCATCTTGGTGAAATTTCTCTTTTTACCTTCACAAGTATCAGCTGTTGTACATTTTCAGTATTCAGCACTAGCAAGAGAGTAGCTAACCTATTTGACTGCAGTTATAATTAAAATTCTGTTTTTGGGTGCCAAGAAAAGGATTTTCACATTTGTTCGCAATATATGCTAACCACTTAATTATGTTTTGATCATAACAAAGCTGTCCAGCTACCTTGGGACATTTTTCCAGCTACATCTTACGATAGCCTCAATTTTCAGCTTTTGGCATATGGTTGGAGGAAAAGGAAGAAGCAGAATTGCCAGAGTTGCAAGTAGAGAGATAAGATCTTTCAAGAGTCAAGGTTTTCCACCACTGTAGTAGACTATGTAATTTCTGGGCATCATACTTGCAAGGTCATCAATCAGTCTTTCTTTTAAGTATCTTTGAGATATCATCAGTGACACCTTAATGTCTTTATGAATCTCGGTTCAATAGGGGGAAAGCCAATCCACAAGCTGTTTTCATACTGATCTTTCTTTCTGCCTGGATCAAATTGAGGCAGGCTGTATCTCTCTTCTTCAATGCACTAGGATATTTGATGAACAAGTTTAAATGGCCACTAAGCTTGTTGTGATCCTTGCTAATATATTTGTATTCCATCAGAATCATGTATAATTACATTCCATCAGAATCGTGTATAATTACATTAAGACAGGAGATGAAGTTTCTGGTATTCAAGAATGAGAACCTTCAAGCAGAAATCAAACCTTTCTTGGTTTGTTCAAAACTTGTTGCCACACTGACATATGTGTGATCTTTGCTGCAGCCACCTATAAAAAGCATGGACTGGTCTCGAAAGTTAGTGCAGAGAGCTTCAGTTTTACTTCCCCTTGATCACGTTTAACTTCTTAAAACAGTACTACCCTCCATCTATTCAAAACATCAATCAAAAATTAGGTTATGCCTCCTCAGCAACTACAAATTGGGAAAATTAAACTTGAGCATATCAGAAATGATCGACAATTGGAAACCTCTGTCAATCATGCATTTGTCCTTTGCAGAGAATCTGTTGAAAAAGTGGATGGCGAATTTGGTGCCTGCACTCTGTGTTTTCCAACAACCATTTGCTGTATCGTTAATCTGACTATTGAGGATGCTGGAAAGGAAATTAAGGCAAACGATTTCTTTCTTAATAGATTTTTCAGTTCTTACATGCATGGACCCTCAGGGCTGGACAAATGCTAGGGCTCAAACAGCTTCTTCTGGCACAGTACGTCAGCATTCTTGCTTCTGGTGCTGAGCAGAGCCCACTAGTATAGGGGTACAATGGAAATTTTCAGAAGAAAGGAAAAGCTAACCTTTTCTGAACCTTAAAGTCTAGCAGTTAGAAATTCGGACTTTAGTTCTAGTCCCATGTCTGCTGAGTGACCAACGGTAAATCACTCAGACGTGACCTGATTTTCATAGGTGCTGAAGTCAGCATTAACAATGGGTATTATTCAGCTTTTCAGATGAGGCAGCCAAGGCACGGAATGATTAAAGATTTATACTTTCCGACGTGGATATAAATATTGACACCTAAAAAAATCGTCTCACTTTCCAAGGTTCTAAACACATGGTCTAATGTTTGTATCCGTGTTGGAAAGTCTGAATGTTCAATTTTTTCTGTGCCACAGCCTCCTCATCTGAAAAATGAATAATACCCATTTGTAAAGTATTGTGAGATTCTTTGATGAAAGGCACCATAGGAGTGCAAATTGGTACGCTTTTAACAAACTACCTTTCTGTTTATACTTCTCTGTTTGGGAGTTATCAAATGTGTTTTTTCCTTTTAAAATACATAATTGTAATAATACAGAAGACAAACTGTCGTATAAGAAATATTAAACATCTGATGGACATTTTCACATAGAAGTGAAAATACAAATTTAACTTCCCACTTGACATTTCTTGACAGCTGTTATGCCATCTTTTTTTCTCTTCTAAAAAGCAGTGTTGGTTTATGCCAGAGTATCAGCCTGGATTTTTACCCTTAATTAAATGACCTTGGTTTCCTTCCTTCTTTTTCACCCTCCCTGCCTTCCTCCTCCTCCTCCTTCAATGTCTGAGATTCTTGCAGTTCCCCTTGGAGGTTCATTTAAAGTGACTCTTGGTGCTAGAAGTGCTGAGTCAAACTTCTGGTGTCTTGACAGTTAGTGGCAACACAATGCACTCAAAGATAAAGGTGGTCATTCCTCACACATTTTTCCTTTGCTACTTGTTTGATTACAGATGATAAATATTTCTCCCTTGGTTCCTTTTTATCTTCCATTTCCTTCTGCCCCCTCTTAATTCTCTTCCTCCTCCATCCCCATTTTCTCAAAAATATCTTGAATGGAAGTCAGTGTCTCCATCAGTTTTTTATCTCTCTGGCCTCCCCTCCTCCCTCTTTCCCGGCTCCTGATATCATGACAAATCACACTGTGACATACCTGGGTACAATCCAGACTAATGAGCAGATGCATCACCTTGCCCAGCAAGGGGTGCCTCATAATGCCTTGCTAAAGTAGCTTCCACCTGGGCCACTCAGAAACAGCCTTCCAGCATGCAAGCCACACCCTGAGTTTCTGTATGTAACTTCAGTCTGCCAGCCACACTTGGGTTACACTCTGGCTCTCACCTGCCTTGGTTATACTGCAGAGTGACCCCAATGCATGCCTAATCTTAGATTTTCCTCCAGAAATGTATGTCTTGTACTGCCCAGCCCTCTCCTAGACAGTACAAAATATTTTAAGTCTGTTATTCCTTAAATAATATACCAGCTTATTATCTCAAATAATTATTCAGACACTTCAATGTAAACACACCAGATTAGATAAAACCGTAAAACAATTTTATTAATTAAAAGAGAGAGATTTTAAGTGAGTCCAAGTAATGAGGCATAAAAGTCAGAAATTATTACAAGAAAAATATAGATAAGACATTTACTGATACCTACCTTAAACTATACCAGATTCAAGCAAAGTTTCTCTCAGCCATCTGACTGACCCAACACAGTAGGTCAGGACCTCTCCCCCAGCAAATGCTTCCTTTGTTGCTTCAGGTGCAGTGAATGCAATGGACAGGAAGAAAGAGCGGGGTGCCTTGTCCCTCCTTTTTGATAGTTTCAGTCCCTCTCTTGAAAAACATTTACAGCTGGGCACTATGAGACAAAGAGTCTATGTGGAAGTATTTCCCTTGCTGACTTTTTCTCACATGTTTGAGCTTTCTTTATTTCCCTTCCTGCAAGATAACTGTTTATGGCTTAAATGCAAATTAAGCAGAGCACACTTTCCTTTGTTTAGGATAAACCTATTTGCCAGCTTCAGTTTGGGCAGAGATGTGGGATTTGGAACATGTGTTAATAACATCATACAGAGAAATCTTACAACTTTATATACATTTTTTTCCCCACACTTATTTTATTGGGACGATACTGACCAGCAAATTATGAGTTTTCACATGATGCCTTAAAAGACAGACCTTGGACAAAATGTATTACAATAGTGTGCAGGCATGAACACATGTACATTCTATCACATATACTTCCTAACAAGACCTGCCTACTACAGGGTTGCTTACATCTTCCTGTGAAGCAGCTGGTATTGGCCACTGTTAGAGAGAGGATACTACATGGACCTTAGAGGCCAAGTTTGCTGCTCCAAAAGGGGAGGTAGAAGTAGCAGTATGTACCTAACCTTTTCAGCATGTGCAAGGTGCACATGTGGGGAAGAGTACAAAGAACCTTTCTCCTTGATTCCTCTTTGCAGGGGTCAGGCACAATCTTGGACTTTGTGCTCCAAGGACTGAAGGACGCTTAAACTGGCAGAGGCACTAAGCATAGCCTCATTACTTCTCTTCACTAGATAGGCTGAATATATTTAGATGGGACAGGAGGGATGGGAAAGGGAGGCACATTTTGGTCATTTCTAATTTTCAACATTGTTACTTTTGTCCTTTGTAATTTTTAGAAAAAATAAAGAGTTTAAGGCCAGAAGGGGCAACCAGATAATCTAGTCTAACATCCTGTATATCACAGGCCACCAATTTCACCCACACGCTAAACCTAAAAACTGAAATTAAACCAAAGTATTACAGGCCACATGTACTACAGGCAAAGAATAGGAGGAACTGAGATACATCAATACCTGAGACCTCCACAGTGGCAGGTAAATGATTACGTTAGATATAACCAGATAGTCATAAGAATGTCAGACCAAAGGTCCATCTACCCAGTATCCTGTTTTCCGACAGTGGCCAATGCCAGATGCCCCAGAGGGAATGAACAGAACAGGTAATCATCAAGTGATTCATCCCCGTCACCCATTCCGAGCTTCTGGCAAACAGAGGCTAGGGACATCATCCCTGCCCATCCTGACTTATAGCCATTGATGGACCTATCCTCCATGATTTTATCTAGTTATTTTTGAACTCTGTTATAGTCTTGGCCTTCACAACATCCTCTGCAATGAGTTCCACAGGTTGACTGTGTGTTGTGTGAAAAAATACTTCCTTTTGTTTGTTTTAAACCTTCTGCCTATTAATTTCATTTGGCGACCCCTAATTCTTGTGTTATGAGAAGGAGTAAATAAACTTCCTCATTTACTTTCTCTACACACGTCATGATTTTATAGACCTCTGTCATATCCCTCCTTAGTCATCTCTTTTCCAAGCTGAAAAGTTCCAGTCTTATGAATGCATCCGATGAAGTGAGCTGTAGCTCATGAAAGCTTATGCTCAAATAAATTTGTTAGTCTCTAAGGTGCCACAAGTACTCCTTTTCTTTTAGTCTTATTAATCTTTCCTCATATGGCAGCTGTTTTATACCCCTAATAATTTTTGTTGCCCCTTTTTGAACATTTTCCAATTCCAATATATCTTTTTGAGATGGGGCGACTACATCTGCATGCAGTATTCAAAATGCAGGCATACCATGCATTTATATAGCAGCAATATGATATTTTCTGTCTTATTATCTATCCCTTTCTTAATGATTCCCAACATTCTGTTTGCTTTTTTGACAGCCGCTGCACATTGTGTGAACATTTTCAAAGAACTATGCACAATGACTCCAAGATCTCTTTGTTAAGTGGTAACAGCTCATTTAGACTCCATTGTTTTATATATATATAGTTGGGATTATGTTTTCCAATGTGCATTACTTTGCATTTATCAACATTGACTTTCATTTGCTATTTTGTTGTTGCCCAGTCACCTAATTTTGTGAGCTCCTTTTGTAGCTCTTTGCAGTCTGCCTGCGACTTAACTATATTGAATAGTTTTGTATCATCTGCAAATTTTGCCACCTCCCTGTTTACCCCTTTTTCCAGATCATTTATAAATATGTTGAATAGGACTGGGCCCAGTACAGACCCCTGGGGGACACCACTATTTACCTCTATACCACTATTTACCATTGTTCTGCTGAGAGGAACATGAAAACTCCTATCCCAGGTGACAACCAATCTAATCTGGGGTAAAATTCCTTCCTGACCATACATATGGTGATCAGTTAGATACTGAGCATGTGAGCAAGAACCAACCAGCCAAACACCCAAGACAGAGAATGCCTGATATCACCTCAAAGCACTGGCACATTCTGCCCAGTGTCCCATCTCCAGCTGTGGCCATCCATGATGCTGCATAGGAAGAAGATTTCAAATTTTTTTGTGGCAGTTTACTGTGTAAGGTGATTAACTTTCTGTTGTGTGACATTTGGCATTAGGAACGGGGTTTGTTGATGGAAAGGTCAGTTTTTCTCCTGGGACAAATCTGCCAGTTTTTGTGAAAACAGTAGTTTCACAACTCCAATATTTGTGAAACAAAATAAATTGATAATTCCTCCCAACTTTTAACTTCTTATGAGACTAAGACCCACATGGCATATCCCTTCTCTACATCATGCAGGGGAGGGAACCAAACAAGGGTGTCTCACATCCGAGGTGAGTACTCCAACTACTGAGGTAAAAGATGTAAGGGAGGTCAAGCTGCTCCTCCTTCTGGCGTTTGGGTGCCTATATCCCTTTGTGGATCTGGGCCTAAATTTCTATCTATCCAAAGTACTTAAATAGCCTCATGCCTGTAATTTCTAAATACTGCACAACCTCCCTGTGAAGTAAAGAAGTGCTTTTATCTTTGTTTTACAGGTGGGGAACTGAGGCACAGAGACACTTGAGTGATTTGCCCAGAGTCTCACACAATGTTTGTGGGAGAGCAAGGAATTGAAGCTGGGTCTCCCAGAGTACCACTCTAATTTTGGGTTCTTGCCATTTGAGCATGTCATTCCTTCTGCCACAGTGTGCACTGAATAAGAACGTAAGAATTATCATACTGAATCAGACCTGTGGTCCATTCAGTCCAGTATCTTGTCTTTAACAGTGGACAGCACTAGATGCTTCAGATAAAGGTGCAAGAAACCCCAGAATACTCAGATGTGATGTAATCCGTGCCCTATGAAGGTTTCATCCTAATTCCTAATAGAAACTAGTTGAAACCCTGAAGTATAAGGATTTCTATCCTTTTCAAAACTTTTGTTAGCATCAAGTTTTATAAATTTGAATATAGGATTTTCATACGTTAGGAGCCAGGGTTCAGAAAGCAGGCTGAAGGGATCCATAATGAGATATAGACAGTGATATGCTGCCAATCTTTTCACAATGGGTACCAACAAAAATAAATCCCTTTAGCCTGTAATAGAATTCATACCAGTGGACGCACTTGTGGAGAAGCAGTGAAGGGTGGGAAATGTAGTCCTTCGCTTTTGCATACAACAAGGAACACTCTAATAACCAAAGAAGGAGGAAGCACCTCCGCCATGCTTCTATTCATAGATTCATAGATACTAAGGTCAGAAGGGACCATTCTGATCATCTAGTCCGACCTCCTGCACAACGCAGGCCACAGAACGTCACCCACCCACTCCTATGAAAAACCTCACCCATGTCTGAGCTCTTGAAGTCCTTAAATCATGGTTCAAAACTTCAAGGAGCAGAGAAGCCTCCCTCCAGTCAACCATGCCCCATGCTACAGAGGAAGGCAAAAAAACCTCCAGGGCCTCTCCAATCTGCCCTGGAGGAAAATTCCTTCCCGACCCCAAATATGGCAATCAGCTAAACCCTGAGCACATGTGCAAGATTCACCAGCCAGATACCCAGGAAAGAATTTTCTATAGTAAATCAGATCCCATCCATCTAATATCCCATCTCAGGGGATTTGGCCTATTTACCCTGAATATTTAAAGATCAATTACTTACCAAAATCCCATTATCCCATCATACCATCTCCTCCATAAACTTATCGAGTAGAATCTTAAAACCAGATAGATCTTTTGCCCCCACTGCTTCCCTTGGAAGGTTATTCCAAAACTTCACTCCTCTGATGGTTAAAAACCTTCATCTGATTTCAAGTCTAAATTTCCTGGTGGCCAGTTTATACCCATTTGTTCTTGTGTCCACATTGGTGCTGAGCTTAAATAATTCCTCTCCCTCTCCTATATTTATCCCTCTGATATATTTATAGAGAGCAATCATATCTCCCCTCAACCTTCTTTTAGTTAGGCTAAACAAGCCAAGCTCCTTAAGTCTCCTTTCATCAGACAAGTTTTCCATTCCTCGGATCATCCTAGTAGCCCTTCTCTGTACCTGCTCCAGTTTGAATTCATCCTTTTTAAACATGGGAGACCAGAACTGCACACAGTATTCTAGGTGAGGTCTCACCAGTGCCTTGTATAACGGTACTAAAACTTCCTTATCCCTACTGGAAATGCCTCTCCTGATGCATCCCAAAACCGCATTAGCTTTTTTCACAGCCATATCACATTGGCAGCTCATAGTCATCCTATGATCAACCAATACTCCAAGGTCCTTCTCCTCTTCCGTTACTTCTAATTGATGCGTCCCCAGCTTATAATTAAAATTCTTGTTATTAATCCCTAAATGCATAACCTTACACTTCTCATTATTAAATTTCATCCTATTACTATTACTCCAGTTTACAAGGTCATCCAGATCCTCCTGTATAATATCCCGATCCTTCTCCGAATTGGCAATACCTCCCAGCTTTGTATCATCTGCAAACTTTATTAGCACACTCCCACTTCTTGTGCCAAGGTCAGTAATAAAAAGATTAAATAAGATTGGTCCCAAAACCGATCCCTGAGGAACTCCACTGGTAACCTCCCTCCAACCTGACAGTTCGCCTTTCAGTAGGACCCTTTGCAGTCTCCCCTTTAACCAATTCCTTATCCATCTTTTGATGTTCATATTGATCCCCATCTTCTCCAATTTAACTAATAATTCCCCATGTGGCACGGTATCAAACGCCTTACTGAAATCTAGGTAAATTAGATCCACTGCATTTCCTTTATCTAAAAAATCTGTTACTTTTTCAAAAAAGGAGATTAGGTTGGTTTGGCACGATCTACCTTTTGTAAAACCATGTTGTATTTTGTCCCATTTACCATTGACTTCAATGTCCTTAACTAATTTCTCCTTCAAAATTTTTTCCAGGACCTTGCATACTACAGATGTCAAACTAACTGGCCTGTAGTTACCCGGATCACTTTTTTTTCCTTTCTTAAAAATAGGAACTATATTAGCAATTCTCCAATCATTCGGTACTATTCCTGAGTTTACAGATGCATTAAAAATTCTTGCTAATGGGCTTGCAATTTCAGGTGCCAATTCCTTTAATATTCTTGGATGAAGATTATCTGGGCCCCCCGATTTAGTCCCATTAAGCTGTTTCAGTTTCGCTTCTACCTCAGATATGGTAATATCTACCTCCATATCCTCATTCCCATTTGTCATGCTACCATTATCCCTAAGATCCTCTTTAGCCTTATTAAAGACTGAGGCAAAGTATTTGTTTAGATATTGGGCCATGCCTAGATTATCTTTAACCTCCGCTCCATCCTCAGTGTTAAGCGGCCCCACTTCTTCCTTCTTAGTTTTCTTCTTATTTATATGGCTATAGAACCTTTTACTATTGGTTTTAATTCCCTTTGCAAGGTCCAACTCTACTCGACTTTTAGCCTCTCTCACTTTATCCCTACATCTTCTGACCTCAATTAGGTAGCTTTCCTTGCTGATCCCTCCCATCTTCTACTCCCTCTATGCTTTCTGCTTCTTCATAATCACCTCTCTAAGATGCTTGCTCATCCAGCTTGGTCTACAACTCCTTCCTATGAATTTTTTCCCCTTTCTTGGGATACAGGCTTCCGATAGCTTCTGCAGTTTTGATTTAAAGTAATCCCAGGCCTCCTCTACCTTTAGATCCATAAGTTCTTCAGTCCAATCCACTTCCCTAACTAATTTCCTTAATTTTTGAAAGTCAGCCCTTTTGAAATCAAAAACCCTAGTTGCAGATTTATTTTTGTTAATCCTTTCATTTAGTTTGAACTGAATTAGCTCATGATCACTTGAGCCAAGATTGTCCCCTACAACCATTTCTTCTATGAGGTCCTCGCTACTCACCAAAATTAAATCTAAAATGGCATCCCCTCTAGTCAGTTCAGCAACTACTTGATGAAGGAATCTATCAGCTATCGCATCTAGGAAAATCTGAGCCCTGTTATTATTACTAGCACTGGTCCTCCAGTCTATATCTGGGAAGTTAAAGTCTCCCATGATCACGCAGTTTCCATTAGTATTTACTTTATTAAAGACATTAAAAGGGCTCTATCCATATCCAAATTAGATCCCGGAGGTCTATAGCACACCCCAAGCACTATCGTAGGAGAGGCTTTACTAGTTTTCTTCCCCAATGTAATTTTTGCCCAGACGGACTCTGTCTTATCCATTGCATCGCTTCTTATTTCTTTACATTCTACCTCATCATTGATATATAATGCTACTCCACCCCCTTTACCTTTGTTTCTGTCTTTCCTAAACAGCACATACCCTTCAATACCTGTAGTCCAGTCATGACTACTATTCCACCATGTTTCTGTTATCCCTATAATATCTGGTTTCACTTCCTGCACCAGTAGCTCTAGTTCCTCCATTTTGTTACCTAGACTCCTCGCATTGGTGTACAAACATCTTAATTTTTGCTGTTTGGACTCGCTCACATTTTGTACCCTATTAGGCACAGTCATTCTACAGCCAGTATAACCTATTAGACTAGTATCCACACCGCCCTCGCTCCTTATATACATTCTCCTACCCATGGCTGTATCCTTTCTTACTTCATCTTCTTCCCTCTCAATGCTAAAATCTGGCGTGGAGATTTTCCATCCATCTCCCCCCAATTCCTAGTTTAAAGCTCTCTTTATCAGTTGTGCCAGCCTCGATCCTAGAAGTCTATTTCCTTCCCTACTCAGATGAAGTCCATCCCGAGAGAACTGACCTCTGTCCGTGAATGCCTCCCAGTGGCCATACATCCCAAAGCCCTCCTTATAGCACCACTGCCTAAGCCATCTGTTGACAGTCATAATCTTATCAGACCTTTGTTGCCCTTCTCTAGGAACAGGAAGGATCCCGCTAAAGATTAATTGTACTTCTGAAGTACATTGAGGATGATGCAGATTTGTATCACTTGCTTGGGCAAGAGGTTGAAGATCTCTCAGAAAAGACCTGAGAATGCAATCTGGTGTAATGAAAAGAGGGAAAAAAAGTTCTTTATGAGCTCCGGGAATAAAAAGTCATCCTTGACAGTAACAATTTATCAATATCTAGAAAGGTGATGAACTCCAAAAGGAGGCAGGAAAAACAGCCCCAAATCTACCCTTTAATGTGATGGATTTTCAACAATGATGTCTTGCGGATTTCCTTGAGTACCTCACTGGATATAGAATCTTTCTTAGTGATGTCACCAGTCTAAATTTTGACAAGGCTGATGGTGACCAACAATCGTTCCTATCTTAAAACAGTTCAGTGTCTTATATAAAGTGATTTGTTTAACTTAGAAGCCCTAATCAAAAGGCCTCAATCAAAATCTCATTTTGCTAGGCACTATACAAATATAAAAAAAGATGGCCCCTGCCTCCAAAGAAGGCAGTTTACAGACAAAGTAGAAGATGAGACAGAAGGATACAACAAACAGAAGAGGGCAGCACATGGTAACAGTGGGATGATTGTGATGAGAGTGATAAGGAATGGTCAAAGCATACCAATTATCCTCAAGTGTTTTGTAAGCATCAGAAAATGAGTTTTCAGGAAGGATTTGAAGGAGAACAATCGGGTGGTTTTGCAGTTATGGGGAGCTCCTGTATGGGGACGTAATCAGCTCTTACTACATAGGTGTCCTTGTCACTAGAGCCAGCACCACAGCAGTCAGTAACAGGCACATTGTCCTCTCAAAGAGAATCAATTGGTATGCAGACAAAAACAGACCCTCACCCTCACAGTCACTCCTTGCTGGTCGGGGCAGGTGCACAATGCTGTGTGGGGATATTTTTGCTGCTGCCTATCCAGTTGGCATTTGTCCTAAATATCAATGGAGGTCTCCAGCAATGTCAGTGTAGTGTCTTTCATCAGCGCCCTTCTTTAATAAAGAAACAATAGAATTTTTAGACCTTTTTTCAAAGTTTTTAGGGCTAACTATTGGTTGGTACTGAAATGTGAGATTTTCTTGTGTAAGCTTCAAAACTGCCTTTAATTGCCATTTAACTTTTGGGTAACCTGCTGGCTGCCTGCAAACCAACACTACAGTAAAATGAAAAAAAAAAATCCAACTACTGAACAAGTGTTCACTTTGATCAGTAAAAAAAAACAGAAATTTACTTAAGTAGTCAAGAATGTGCTGGCCTGATTTTTGTATTACGCTATACCTCATAGTTCAGGCATCCTGTTTGCCTTACAAGGTTTTACAGGCAACACAGTAGATGTGGTTCAGAGCTGCTGTAGTAGAACCGAGTGCAACTAAACAGCTGATTTAATGAGGTAGGAATTTAACACAATGCTGTATTCAAAGAATTCAGGCACTGAAGGCCAGTTGGTGTCAGCAGTATTTCCCTCTGGCTGAATACCCAGAAAAAAGTAAAAAACAAGTTTCCATTTTATCTTAACCCAAAATACCAATTACATTTTGGCTCCAGGTAATGCATTCCTGGATCTCTTTCCTCCTACATTTTTATACAGTATATTCAGATAGATTAGTTCACAAATCACAAAAATATACAGTATGTAATGCCCTAAAGAAAAGTTACATGTGATCAATACAATGCTAGATGTCACTTAGATAAGAATAGCATGGTATGAGGTATAAAGTAGGCGTCATTCAATCCTGTGTTCTGAATTATCTGAAAGTGTTTAGAAATCTGAGCCTTCCTTGAATAGTGGATTCTGACTTATGGCAATTGTAAGGACAGAAAATATTCCAAGAAGCTATTTTTTGTTCTATGAAGGGAGCTACACAGCAAGCCCAGAGCTTCCAAAGAGCTTCCCTATGATCATTTCCAGCATGAAATAAAGATAAAAAAACCACTGCAAGCAGGTCAGTTTCTTACAGTTTGCTGAAGACAAGACTAGCATGCGCCAGATTTGATTTCAGCAAGAAACTGGATGACCTACTACTCACTGTAAATTTAGCAATATTATTGCTGAAACACAGGAAGCCAAAGTGGATTTCTTCTTGTATGTGTTCAGTTCTTTTGACAAATCATTGCTGTGGTCATTTCTTTGTTGGCAGGTGCTTTGAAAAAAAATCAGTTTGAGAACAGTGTAAAGCTACTAGACTACCATTAGGATTCACATTATCCTCTCTCCTGTATCTTTGCATGGGCTACTATCATCATATGTTCCTAGCTTGCCTTTTTTCCTTGATAATTTTTCCTCCTTCCATGAACACTGAGATTAAGTCTCACTTAAGACTCCACCTGTAAAATGGGGACATTTCTTTTCTCCACCCTTGTTCTCTTATTAGATTGTATGCTCAATGGAGCCCTCGTCTGTGCCGAGACTTCTAGACACTGCCATAACACAACTAATAATTATTAAAAAGTTTGGGGACTGTGTGCTCATATGTATATCAGTACACACACCCACAGGGTGTACAAACCCTGCACTGGAAAGAAATGGAATAAAAAACTATTTTGGCCCAGGCAGCCACATCCTGCTGTACCTACAAAGGATATATAGGCTGGAAGACAGGTTTCCAAGGGAAACAGAACAGTTAGAAGCAGGCAGCCAGCAAAGATGAATAGACCTATACTCAGCTCTTCAGAAAGAGCATAGTCAGAGGTCCAGCTGTCTGGGGCCTCTGGCTATGGGGAACTCTACCAGACCCACTAGGGAGAAAAGGACTCTGGATACTCAAAAGTTTTGAGATTTACTTTTGATTTATTTTGTTTAGTGCCTTCACTTTGCACTTTGGGAGAAAAAGACTGCTAGAAAGCAATCCAGGGAAGAAGCAGTACAGAACTTTTGGGGTGTTGATGGACCTTCACTGCTTACCTCAGTAACCTGGATTGGAACCCGGTGGAGAGGGTGAGTCCGGAGTTCCCTTGTCAATCCCTAAGCAGGGAAGAAGGTGGAAAGTCTACCCCTGATACAGGGAGTCTACATAAGAGAAGGCCCTGAAGCTAGGCCTTCCTGAGACTTTGGCCCACAGGAGGCCTAGAGTCCCTTGCCTAACTGAGCGGTTATCCTTTGCCAGATTCTTTATATACCCTGAAAGGGGCAGACATAAATACATGGCCTGACTACAGGGCTGAGTCACAATAGGGGCAGACCATAGCAGAGCCAGAGGGGCACTTGGAAAGAAGAAGAGAGTCTGCCAGGCTACAAGAGGGTACCCGCAGTGAGTGAACTCTTCACAGTTACTCATACACAAATTAGACTATTCTTCCTTCATCCTTTTCCTGCTTACAAATCTTGAGTCCAATCATTAAGCAAATATAATAGTGTGAGAGGTGAGCAATTAAGAAAAATGCTAAAGTAAAGAGTTTAGAAACAACACCTAGGATGAAAACTCGTTTCAGAAACTGCTCATTGAACAAATACTAACAAAAACTAAATTAATAAAACTCAGTCTCTTTTGCTGAAATCCTGATCCCATTGAAGTAAATAGCAAAATTCCCATTGACTTCAGTGGTACCAGATTTCCACCCTTGGTGAATGACTTGTGAACAGAGAAAAAAATTGGGATTTTTCAAAGGGTTCTAAGGGAGTTAAGCATTTCTGGGCTGTTTTGAAAATCCCAGCCGAAATTAACTTGATAATTGCAACAAAAAATTCAACTGGTTTTAGTTGGTACTGAGTAATCTAGGCTGGATTTGAACTGGTAGCCCAGAAGAGAAAGACTCTGTCCATTTAGCTATCTGTGAATCATCTAGTCTCTCAATGTGCTACATAATTGTTTCTGTAATCCATTTTGTAATATGTGAAAATTAGTTACCCTTAAATTATGTATTTTAATTTATTTTCAAAACATTAACTATTAAATGTGCTAGCACATGACCTCTAGATATAATTAATATAAGAAATGATAAACCAGGCATATAATTAAATATCCTTTCCATAAATAGAATACTAAGGGAAGCAGCCATTAAGTAAGATTATATTACTGAAAGGGAAAACATTATTACCGTCAGCCATAATTGTGAACAGCAGCAAGACAACAAGGATCCTTACCGTGTCTGTGGAAAACTATTTTTAGTATACTATAGTGACATGGGTTAGGAATGGACAGACTTTTGAAAAATCCAAACTGTGGATATTTATTTAAACAAACAATATCAGCTTTGTTTGCATGTTCAGGAGGGAATAGGAACATTGAATATGCCCCATCTCAGTGGTTCTCAAACTTTTGTACTGGTGATCCCTTTTACATAGCAAGCCTCTGAGTGTGACCTTTATAAATTAAAAACACTTTTTTATATTTAACATAATTATAAATGCTGGAGGCGAAGCTGAGTTTGGGGGTGGAGTCTGACTGCTCAGAACCCCCCACGCAATAATCTTGTGACCCCCTCTGAGGGGTCATGACCCCCAGTTTGAGAACCCTGTCCGATCTTATTTGTGGCCATTTTTTCCATTCCCCGATTCATTGACTCCTCCAGAAATGTGCATCAACAGCAGAGCCTATGTTGAGAATGTGGCTTTTCTCCTACTCATACTCCAGTCTCTCTCTTTTAATTTAACTGATTCATCTTTGCTTTCAAAACACATTTTCTTGCTTTCAAGAGAGATACCAGGATATAGTCAGTTTGAGGGGAATTAGGAAATGTAGACATTTTCAACATAGTCCAGTCCAATGCAGTGCTCTCCACTCAAATATGAATTTAGTGTACTGTAGTTCTCCTTATATATTTTCAACATGTGGGTTTAATTCTGTGACTCTTATTGACTTTAAGGGGAATCATGTCATTAAATCCTTCAATGATTCTGTAAAATTTAGGAGATAACAGCTAATTGCATGGTTGAAAAAGAACACTAATTATAGATGGATGGTTCAATTCCATATTAACCCTTTTAGTGCAGTGCAATGACGGTGTGTGGGATGAGGAGGAGGGCAGATGGATTTGTCCAAGTACATACCATTTGATGGGAAAATTTGGTGACATGACGGGATAGTAGAAGTGGGAGTTCTGAGCCCTCCTCATGGTTACATGTATGAGGAGGAGGGATTAGGAGATGAGAGAAAGAGAAGAACATGAGACAGAGATGAGTGGGGTGAGGGAAAGCTAGAGATGGAAGTGCCAGGGAATCAGGCAGGGTTTCCAGAACAAAATAAGCAGCTTCTGAGTTTATGGGAAAACTATAAATGTCAAAGAATCATAGACTTTAAGGTCAGAAGGGAGCATTATGGATTGTCTAGTCAGACGTCCTGCACAACGCAGGCCATGGAATCTCACCCACCAACTCCTGTAACAGATCCCTAACTTACGTCTGAGCTATTGAAGTCCTCAAACCGTGGTTTAAAGACTTCAAGGTTCAGAGAATCCTCCAGCAAGTGACCCGTGCCCCACACTGCAGAGGAAGGCGAAAACCCCCCAGGGCAGATTGGCAGAGGCCCTGGGGGAAAATTCCCTCCTGACCCCAAATATGGCGATCAGCTAAACCCTGAGCATGTGAGCAAGACTCTCCAACCAGACACCCAAGAAAGAATTCTCTGTTGTAACTCAGATCCCACCTCTCTAACATCCCATGACAGGCCATTGGGCATATCTACTGCTAATAATCAAAGATCAATTAATAGCCTAATTTTGGCAATCCCATCATATCTCCTCCATAAACTTATCAAGCTTAGTCTTGAAGCCAAATATGTCTTTTGCCCCCACTGCTTCCCTTGGAAGGCTGTTCCAGAACTTCACTCCTCTGGTGGTTAGAAACCTTCTTCTAATTTCAAGTCTAAACTTCCTGATGGCCAGTTTATATCCATTTGTTTTTGTGTCCACATTGGTACTGAGCGTAATTAATTATTCTCCCTCCATGGTATTTATCCCTCTGATATATTTATAGAAAGCAATCATATCTCCTCTCAGCCTTCTTTTGGTTAGGCTAAACAAGCCAAGCTTTTTGAGTGTCCTTTCATAAGACAGGTTTTCCATTCCTTGGATCATCTTAGTGGCCCTTCTCTGTACTTGTTCTAGTTTGAATTCATCCTTCTTAAACATGGGAGACCAGAACTGCATTCAGTATTCCAGGTGAGGTCTCAACAGTGCCTTGTATAATGGTATTAACACCTCCTTATCTCTACTGGAATACCTCGCCTGATGCATCCCAAGACCGCATTAGCTTTTTTTCATGGCCATATCACATTGGTGGCTCATAGTCATCCTGTGATCAACCATTACTCCGAGGTCCTTCTCCTCCTCTGTTACTTCCAAGTGATGTGTCCCCAGCTTATAACTAAAATTCTTGTTATTAATCCCTAAATGCATGACCTTGCACTTTTCACTATTTAATATCATTTTATTACTATTACTCCAGTTTACAAGGTCATCCAGATCGTCCTGTATGATATCCCGGTCCTTCTCTGTATTGGCAATACCTCCCAGCATTGTGTCATCCACCAACTTTATTAGCACACTCCCACTTTTTGTGCCATGGTCAGTAATAAAAAGATTAAATAAGATTGTTTCCCAAAACCGATCCCTGAGGAACTCCACTAGTAACCTCCTTCCAGCCTGACAGTTCACCTTTCAGTGTGACCCACTGTAGTCTCCCCTTTAACCCGTTCCTCATCCACCTTTCAGTTTTTATATTGATCCCCATCTTTTCCAATTTAGCTAATAATTCTCCATGTGGAACCGTATCAAATGCCTTACTGAAATCAAGGTAAATTAGATCCCCTGCGATCCTTTTGTCTAAAAAATCTGTTACCTTCTCAAAGAAGGAGATCGGGCTGGTTTGACACGATCTACCTTTTGGAAAGCCATGTTGTATTTTGTCCCAATTACCATTGACCTCAATGTTCTTAACTACTTTTTCCTTCAAAATTTTTTCTTCAGGTGTTACTCCTGAATCAGCTGGGTAGAGCACTCTCAACTATCTGTTCTATTGGGGACTAAGAGCAGTTCAGTTAGTAAAACCTGTGGGCAGGCTGTACCAACTTTTCCCTTTTTTATTCTGTGTTATTCTAGGAATTTCAGAATTGGAATACCCTGCATCTCACAGGATAACATAGGGTAATGTACTCTACATGCTTCAGTAGACAGATACTACTGTTTACTACTGGGGAAAGGATGCATCATCCAGTATATATTTATATGGTGCCAACATTTTCTGGCTTTTGCTATCTGTTTAGTCTGTCAATAGACTGACTCCTCTTCTGGGGATTCCCGGTCTCTAAGAAATGAGGCAATAAAATTCAGAAGTACATTTCTCCCTATTTGTTATCTTCTAGGTATGCAACACATTTCTACAATGCTTTAACCGCTGCCAGTGGAAAAGCTGCTATTTCTCTGTTGATTGTATTCTTTTTTATAAATTAGCAAGTAATTAACTGATGGGCAGCCCTGCTTTATTTAATGGCCTAGTTAACAGTAGCTCATTGATACCTCAACACAGTGTCACCTTAAAAAGTTAGCTCATTTCAAATTCTTTGGAGCAATTTAACAAAACATATGTGTCCAAAAGAAGTGTCTCATGAAGATCTGTGCTATTTACAATTGTGTTACCAGTGCAGACATATTATTCCTTCCATTTGGGATTTCTTTAGGAGGACTGGGGAAGTAGATTATGAAAACATCTCTCATCCCCCTCCACAGGATTTTGTGTGCCTAGGGTCCTTTTCCCTTCTCTGAATTTCACGCCTCCACTACTTTAGACTTTCTCTTGTTTCCATGGTTTTGCAGAAATTAGTGTGCTTTCTTTTTTCCACTGTGGGTCCAAGACCAGCTACTGCGGAGTGCCTCAGAAGCTAATGCCATAAATCTATTATCACTCAGATAGGTGCAGCATTACTAATAGACAACTCTTAGTAAAACTGTTATGTGTTTTGTGCCTTCCTTACTAGCATAGAAAACTTTACTTTCTAAATGTATGCTCTTCAGTTCTTTCTGCTGTTTAGAAGTATTGGAGGTTTATATTGCTTCCTATGTAGTCACCTCAATTCTCATTGCATATCTTTTTTTATAAAAACAGTCACAGCTATTGGTATTTATTATTCTTATTTTAAATCTGAATAACTTCAGTGCCATACAATTGGTCTACATCTGCATAAAGAAGCATGTATGTTCAGTGTGAAACTCTGACTCCATCTAGCATAGCCTGGGCCACAGAGAGGTTGATGAGCGTGCTGCAGCCATGGCTAATAGGTGGCTCAAGCAGTATAGGCACATACATTATAATGCAGAGGTCCCACGTTCAGTCCAGCTGCCGATGACCCACCTCCGGACACAGCATTACATGTGTTCGGGAAGTATAAAATCCAGAACCCTCTCTAGATGACTTCCTTTGTTGTCACATCAGTTAGCATTAGGCATTTATGGATCTGTCCTACTGTATATTAATTAGTTTCACTTTTGGCAGTGGTAAGCAAATATATATTGTAAAGCAGGATGAACCTGAACACTAATTTGCTTAGGCTGATCACATTTTCCAAGGGAAAATGGTACACTGCATGGGGCTAACTGGAGCCCCTCTCCCCATGCGGAGCTGGCCTGAGCTGCTTGCCCGAGCCCCCATACCCACACAGAGTTGGCATTGCTGCTCACCCGGGTCCTGTCTGACCCCCCACACAAGGCTGGGGCTGGCATTGCTTCCTGCCCATGCCTTGCCTGCCCTCTGCACGAGGCTGAGGCTGGCATCACTGCTCAAGCCCTGCCTGTCCCCCGCCCAAGCCCTGCCTCCCCCCACCTGTGCAGGGCTGGCAGCACTGCTCGCGCTCCCCTATTTTTCTCCACACTCCACCTTTTTATTTTTCTTTTTATTTTTTTTTTTTTGCAAAAGTAGGCATTTTTCCTATTTGCTCTTGACAACTTTTATCAAAAAAAGTCGGGACGACAGAGACAGGGCTTAAAAAAGGGACTGTCCTGGCCAGAATTGGACATAAGGTCCCCAGCAGTCAGCTACAATAGGCTAATATTCTATTATTTCTACAGGGACCAATTCACCAACTTAAACAAAGAACTAAAATCCCTATCCTGTAGAATTTCTATTTGAAAGGAATTCCATAAATGGTCTTTAGAGGACAGTCATTGATCCATAAGTACTCTAACTTCCACCCTATGATTTAGTTCCTGATAGAAATGGGCCTGAACCAAAGCAAGGGACTAGAGGTGTTTGGAATCTGGATTGATAAATGAGAATTTTTCACCTGGCCCCAGTCTCAATGGTAAGCCAAATGGAAACTTGCTCCAAATTTTGGGGTGTTCAAAATCAGGATTTGGAGGAAGGGGCAGAAGCAGGGGGCTGGGCTCAGGCCCATCTGGAATTCCCAAAAATCCAGAACACTTAAAGGTGTTGTAGTTAAGTGAAAAATAGAATTGTAAACTATTTCATCCCTTTTGCTTAAAGTATGTAAACATATTTTATTGAAACTCGTAACTAGAGAAAGATGTCTTGCGTCATAAATAAACAATCTATTTCATAAAATGAGATATTCAGGAATCTCCATATCCTAATCTCTCTGGGTACATGATCCCCAAAAGATGAATAGCCTTGAAAATAATTATTATCTGATCTTGAGCCTTTTTAAGTGAGCTGTAGCTCATGAAAGCTTATGCTCTAATAAATTTGTTAGTCTCTAAGGTGCCACAAGTACTCCTTTTCCTTTTGCGAATACAGACTAACACGGCTGCTACTCTGAAACAAGAAATTAGAGACTTCTCTTGGGGATTCAAGTCTTAAAATAGTAAGGAATAGCTGACTGATATCAAAATACGTTAAACATGGCATTTTCATCTTCATAGTTTCTACTTATTCCAGGAAATCTTTGAGTGTGAGGTACCAAAAAGATCTCCATTTTTTTCTGGTTAAATATTGCAACAATAAATAATTCATGTAGGAAATATATTATTAATCTTGTTTAGCAATTGTAGAGAAACTGTTTTTAAGCAGCTGTGGTTAAAAATACTTTTTCCTACATACAAAGAGACTAAAAATGCACAAGCCTGTTTGTGTATGTTCATATGCACATACCCACTGTGAAGTTTATTAGTGCATGTATAATTACTCACTCCCTGAGTGCACTTCCTTAAAAAAAACAGCAGAGAAGAACTGTGGCACATGAATGACGTGAAAACAATCCAAAAGCCCACATTAAAATGAGCTTCCAACATTATACCTGCAGTCAACCATTGCAAAATTGGTAGTTAGATGTGCAGTTATCTATTTTGCATGTACAAATTCCTACCTGCACAATTTTTGCTCAGAATTTGCAGGCAACATTTTAGGCAACATTTGACCTAAGGACATAAATTAAGGCGGTCCTGTCATTTTAAGAGATACCATGTATGTAAAAATATACAATCCTGTTGCACCTCTACAAAATGATCCCTCACTCTCACAGACCTTGGGATGCAGACCACTCCTCACTTAGACCGCCTCCCAACCTGAAGCAAATACTCACCAGCAACTACACATTACACCACAGAACACTAACCCAGGAACCAATCCCTGTAGCAAACCTCGTTGCCTACTCTGTCCTCATATCTACTCTAGCGACACCATCAGAGGACCCAACCACATCAGCCACACCATCAGAGGCTCATTCACCTGCATGTCTATTAATGTTATATATGCCATCATGTGCCAGCAATGACCCCCTGCCATGTACATTGGCCAAACCAGACAGTCCCTACATAAAAGAATAAATGGACATAAATTGGACATCAGGAATGGTAATATACAAAAGCCAGTAGGAGAACACTTCAATCTTCCTGGACATTCTATAACAGATTTAAAAGTAGCTATACTTGAACAAAAAGATGTCAGAAACAGACTTCAAAGAGAAACAGCAGAACTAAAATTCATTTGCAAATTTAACGCCATTAATTTGGGCTTGAATAGGGACTGGGAGTGGCTGGCTCATTATAAAAGCAGCTTTGCCTCTCCTGGAATTGATACCTCCTCATCTATTATTGGGAGTGGACTACATCCACCCTGATCGAATTGGCTCTGTCAACACTGGTTCTCTACTTGTGAGGTAACTCCCTTCCCTTCATGAATAATTATATAATGCCTGCATCTGTAATTTTCACTCCATGCATCTGTAGAAGTGGTGTTTTATCCATGAAAGCTTATGCCCAAATAAATCTGTTAGTCTTTAAGGTGTCATCAGACTCCTTGTTGTTATTGAACAATATATATTCAAGATTTCGTTTAGTTGCCTTGTCTTTTGACCTTACATCTCTTCTCCAGAGATCTTAGAGTTATTCCAATTGAAGGAACAAGGTTGGGCTCTAAAATGTAAGAGGTGAAACATTGATTAATGAGACCAATGCAAGCCTATAGCTAGTTGGTGTCATTTGTACTTCTCTACTTTAGGGAAAAAATGTCAGTGATTTTTCGCTATGAAAAAGCATGAAGTGGCCACTAGAGTGTTCAGCAAATCCATCTTTCTTTCTTTCTATTGTGTGCTCCTTTGAGATATGGACTGTAGTTGAGGTACAAAAACTGTGAGGTGAACAGTGAGCAAATTTGTTATAGTTAGTGAAGATAAAGACAAAGGAAAACACATTTTCTCCCTGTTAGCCTATTTTTAAAAATTTTCTCTGAAGAGCAGTGAATACCAGATTAAAGGTTGCATAAGATGTTGTGAACACGTATGGTAATTATACTAAACAGAGCAACTCTATAGCAGAGAGGATGCCAAATCACAGAGCTGCTGCCCATTCGACTGTCTAAAATCAATGAGTTACAACACCCTACAATTTATACCAGTATAAACGATCAGCAGCAAGTGGTATTAGTGCAGTGCATCCTGGCAAGCTCTCTTGTTTGGGAGTGTACAGGGTACTGCACCCACACCCAGAAAACCCAAAACATTGCAGTGCCTGGGGATTGCACACCTATCCCATAATGCCAAGCATAGTTCCCAGGAATTGGTGCATACAATTTGTTATACAAAACTGTTAAGAACCCCTTCCCATTTTTGGTTTGTTCCTTAGCCTGCATCTAATGGCTCTGTCTGGCACAGATGTCCACATGTGCTGTGTGAAAGGGCACGGGTTACACTCTCTACTACCTCATATCAATGCAGAAGCCATGGTGAGGGAGTGGGGCATGCCTGGTCATTGCCAGATGGAAGCTTGCAGTTGTCTGTTTTGACAAGAACATTCACCTGTTGTTAGCAAGCGTTGAGGTAGTAACAAGCTTGATTTTAAACTCTTTTTTGTTTATTTATTCAATAATTTTTATAACTTTTTTTCCTGTTCATTTTGTGGCTGAACTGCTTTCTTTTCTCTTCTATTTCCGTCATAGATGAGAATGGTTGGGGCTTGTTTCTGGAGCTGAGGATATTTCTCCTGCCCCCATTCAAACTGTGCACAGCCACTTGGCTCCTTCCCAATCAAACAAGGCCAAATAGCTTTTGGTCAGATTTCCAGTTTGGATTTTTCCTGAGGTTAAATGTCCGTACTATTGTTTGAATGTTCCCTCCACCTCTTCCATTCCTGGCAATTGGACTGGTGAACTATGGTAACTCTTCTATTATTCCTGAATTGGTCCCCTTCATTTTCAGTTGGAGCAGGACCCAGTTAATACAGATGGTTGCTTGAAATCTCCAGAAGTCTTTTGCCCAAGTGTTTATTTCCATCATCTTCTTTTCCTATGGTGCAGCATTTCTTTCTGCACTCTGGCACTTCTTCATTCCTCGTCATGGGATGGGAGCTGCAATGGGCAACTTTATTTCCTTGTCAAAAGCTCAGTCATTTTGGTGGGATGGACATGACCTCCACTTGAGATATGTGCTCAGTTACTCTAAGTGTAACAACTCATGCTCAGCGTGGGCCCAGTATCTCTGGACCAGACCTGTTATTGCAGCTCCTCTTGCGGTTTTTCTGGAAGGTTCAGCATATCTGGAACGATCATCAGTGGAAAGTTTGCAGCCCACAGATAGTTCTCCTTCTCTCATCTATTTTAGTCTTTATTAGGGCACTAATCAACATAATACTTTGGCATTCTGTCTTGTACATAAAATGATGTGTCTAGTCATGATGGGAAACAGCAGCTATTAGAAATATCACCATATAGCTAAAACCACTGTATACACTCATCAGATATTTAATTGTTGAAAAGGGAATAGAGGGAGATTAGCAGTTTACCTGCTTTGTTGAAGTCTGAATTAAAACCAAGAAGGGCAAAACTGCTCATAAAGAGGCCACAAAAGATCTTTACTAGTTGGTAGAATTGTCACCTATGAACCAGCATCTCATTTTTATTGATTGAAGCATACCTAAGTCTAGCTCTGATTCAGCAAACCACTCCATTTAGTAAAGCACTGAAGCATGGTGCATAATTTTAAACAAATGCCTAAGTTCCACTGACATTGATTGTTAAATGTGTGCTTCAGTACTTTGCAAAATCAGGGCCCCTATCTGTTTGTCATCATATTAGTTTGAGCTATTACTACTGTAGGTAACACCAGTTCATTATGTCACTGATTAATTATGTCAGATCCATACAACCATATTGGCTGAAAAACAGCTAGTGTTTGGCGTAGTATATGACAAAAAACATAAAATGCAGAATCATCACTTATGTTAACCTGATCATTAATAGAAAGTAATGAAAGTTAAAGGTCCTGAGAATCCCTTGTTTCCATGGGGATGTCTCTAAATCTTCTCCTCAATATCCATAAATACAGAACCAAGATGACAGTGGAGCAAAATTAAATTAAAAGATGGGCAGAAGAAGGTTCACCTTGAATTTAGTTTGTTAATGGTTGCTTAAGCTCTGTAGAAGGAATAGTTTGAAAAGACGGAGTCTGAAACGGCTTTCAGGCTCGCCTTCAGGAGCTGTAGGACCATTACTATTAAGAGAGCCACTTAAGTGCAGAGCTGAAGAGCATACAGAGTATACTGTAAATTCACTGAAGTTGCTTGAATTGAAAAATCAATAAAATAAAGGTTAAAAAGTGGGTCATTTGTGTGAAGATCTAAAGATAATGAGCCAGGTCCACAGCTGATATGAATTGGTAGAGGTGCATCGATGTCAATGAAGCTATGCTGATTTAAATCGGCTTATGATCTACTATGATATTTCACATTTACCACTGGAAATGTTATTCTGAAAGTCACCTATTTTATTAAAAACTCTAAAGTACAGTTTCCTTTGCCTGTGAATTATTGAGTTATTTGGCCTTTGTGACAAAATCCAGAATGTACTTCCTAGAAGCATATCAAAACTGGCTGAGATACATTTTTTATTATTGTTGCTAATATTACACATGCGACTAGACTGAACCAATTTGGGGAGATTCTAGTAGCTGTGAGCATGGACAGATGCTCTTATCTGTTTGTGAATAAGGCAAAATGTTTGGGCTAGATTCTCAGTTGGTGTAAATCAGCATATTTCTATTGAGTTAGTACAAAACAATGCTGATATCACAATTCAGGACAACTGCACCGGTATTCCCCTTTCTATGGCCCTTTGAGAGGACCCACTCTAGGGCCTTGGCTCCTCATCCATCACCTCTTGGATATTGACCTGTGTCTCTCTCCCTCTGGAGCAGGGATTTTCTAGGCTGCACAGTTCCCTGTCTACATTGTAATATTCCCAGCAAGCGCCAGACTGCCTAAACACCTCAGCATCTGCTCTTTGCTTTCTCTTTAAAGGCTATGAACAGCCAGTAGTCTCAAATTACCACACAGCTCTTTATACGCAAGAACATATATTCTGAGGATGAAAGCATTACTGAAGAAGACATACAAAAAAACCAATAAAAGTTCCTATATGCATGCTAAAAGTTTACCAGAGGTCACCCATCAGTCTTATGGGGCCTCAGTAGGCCAAAATCCTTCAAACTTCCCAGAAAGAATTATGGCCTCCCTTGGACAGAAGGTTCTGTTCATTTGCTGGATCAGAAAGAAGAGCCCGAGTCAGTTTAAACTCAGGCTATTTATCCAAAAGTCCTTTCTTTGCTGGTCTCTGGATAATTCAGTTTGAACCAATGTAAACGAGACTCTCAAGGTGGTGACACCTTTCCAGAGGTGTTACAATCTGGGTGAATTTGCCTAATCACCTCCCTCCCCTCCACACATACTGGGCTTGGTTCCTGGAGGAGTTTGGGTCACCCTTCCCCACGGAGCTACATACAATCCCATGCTCTGGTTCCAGTTGGAAACGTTTTTATGTTCCATAACAACCACTAGAAATGGGCTAATTAGCCACTTGTTGGCAGTCTCAGAAGATAAAGAAAAGGCTGAATGGGTTTGGAGATGGAACTACAGCATCATTACTAGAGGTTCTCCAGAGTACAGCTGAGGTACACTGGATGGACAATCCAAGGCAGCTTGCAGTACAGTTTCCGTTTTGTGGATAAAAAGCAAAGTTTAGTTTGCAAAAGGAAGTATTTCTTCCACAGTCAGCCTGTGGAACTCTTTCCCAGAGGATGTTGTGAAGGCTAAGATTATTCATAGCCAGAAGGGACCATTATGATCATCTAGTCCGACCTCCTGCACAATGCAGGCCACAGAATCTCACCCACCCACTCCTGCAAAAAAAAGCCTCTCACTTATGTCTGAGCTATTGAAGTCCTCAAATCGTGGTTTAAAGACTTCAAGGAGCAGAGAACCCTCCAGCAAGTGACCCGTGCCCCATGCTAGAGAGGAAGGCAAAAATCCTCCAGAGTCTCTTCCAATCTGCCCTGGAGGAAAATTCCTTCCTGACCCCAAATATGGCAATCAGCTAAACCATGAGCATATGGGCAAGATTCACCAGCCAGATACCCAGGGAAGAATTTTCTGTAGTAACTCAGATCCTACCCCATCTAACATCCCATCACAGGCCATTAGGCCTATTTACCATGAATATTTAAAGATCAATTAATTGCCAAAATCATGTTATTCCATCATACCATCTCCTCCATAAACTTATCGAGTCTAATCTTAAAGCCAGATTGATCTTTTGCCCCCACTGCTTCCCTTGGAAGGCTATTTCAAAACTTCGCTCATCTGATGGTTAGAAACCTTCATCTAATTTCAAGTCTAAACTTCCCATTGACCAGTTTATATCCATTTGTTCTTGTGTCCACATTGGCACTGAGCTCAAATAATTCCTCTCCCTCTCCGGTATTTACCCCTCTGATATATTTGTAGAGGGCAATCATATCTCCCCTCAACCTTCTTTTAGTTAGGCTAAACAAGCCAAGCTCCTTGAGTCTGCTTTCATAAGACAGGTTTTCCATTCCTCAGATCATCCTAGTAGCCCTTCTCTGTACCTGTTCCAGTTTGAATTCATTCTTCTTAAACATGGGAGACCAGAACTACACACAGTATTCCAGGTGAGGTCTCACCAGTGCCTTGTATAACGATACTAACAACTCCTTATCTCTACTGGAAATACCTTGCCTGATGCATCCCAAGACCGCATTAGCTTTTTTTCATGGCCATATCACATTGGTGGCTCATAGTCATCCTGTGATCAACCAATACTCCAAGGTCCTTCTCGTCCTCCATTACTTCTAATTGATGCGTCCCCAGCTTTTAACTAAAATTCTTGTTATTAATCCCTAAATGCATAACCTTACACTTCTCACTATTAAATTTCATCCTATTACTATTAGTCCAGTTTACAAGGTCATCCAAATCTTCCTGTATGATATCCCGGTCTCTCTCTAAATTGGCAATACCTCCCAGGTTTGTATCATCCACAAACTTTATTAGCAAACTCCCACTTTTTGTGCCATGGTCAGTAATAAAAAGATTAAATAAGATTGGTCCCAAAACTGAGCCCTGAGAAATTCCACTGGTAACTTCCCTCCAGCCTGACAGTTCACCTTTCAGTAGGACCCGCTGTAGTCTCCCTGTTAACCAATTCCTTATCCACCTTTCAGTTTTCATATTGAGAGCCATCTTTTCCAATTTAACTAATAATTCCCCGTGTGGCACGGTATCAAATGCCTTACTGAAATCTAGGTAAATTAGACCAATGTGTTTCCTTTATCTAAAAAAAATCTATTACTTTCTCAAAGAAGGAGATCAGGTTGGTTTGGCACAATCTACCTTTTGTAAAGCCATGTTGTATTATGTCCCATTTACCACTGACCTCAATGTCCGTAACTACTTTCTCCTTCAAATTTTTTTCCAAGACCTTGCATACTACAGATGTCAAACTAACAGGGTGTAGTTACCCAGATCACATTTTTTCCCCTTTCTTAAAAATAGGAACTATGTTAGCAATTTTCCAATCATACGGTACAATCTGTGAGTTTACAGATTCATTAAAAATTCTTGCTAATGGGCTTGCAATTTCAGGAGCCAATTCCTTTAATATTCTTGGATGAAGATTATCTGGGCCCCCTGATTTAGTCCCATTAAGCTGTTCGAGTTTCACTTCTACCTCAGATATGGTAATATCTACCTCCATATCCTCCTTTCCATTTGTCATTCTACCATTATCCCTAAGATCCTCTTTAGCCTTATTAAAGACTGAGGCAAAGTTTTGTTTAGATATTGGGCCATGCCTAGATTATCCTTGACCTCCACTCCATCCTCAGTGTTTAGTGGTCCCACTTCTTTCTTTGTTTTCTTCTTATTTATATGGCTATAGAACCTTTTACTATTGGTTTTAATTCCCTTTGCAAGTTCCAACTCTACTTGACTTTTAGCCTGTCTCACTTTATCCCTACATGTTCTGACCTCAATAAGGTGGCTTTCCTTGCTGATCCCTCCCATCTTCCACTCCCTGTATGCTTTCTGCTTCTTCTTAATCACCTCTCTGAGATACTTTCTCATCCAGCTTGGTCTACAACTCCTTCCTATGAATTTTTTTCCCTTTCTTGGGATGCAGGCTTCTGATTGCTTCTGCAGCTTTGATTTAAAGTTACCCAGGCCTCCTCTGCCTTTAGATCCATAAATTCTTCATTCCAATCCACTTCTCTAACTAAATTCCTTAATTTTTGAAAGTCAGCCCTTTTGAAATCAACAACCCTAGTTGCAGATTTATTTTTGGTAATCCTTCCATTCAGTTTGAACTGAATTAGCTCATGATCACTTGAACCAAGATTGTGCCCTACAACCATTTCTTCTATGAGGTCCTCACTACTCACCAAAACCAAATCTAAAATGGCATCTCTTTAGTCGGTTCAGTAACTACTTGATGAAGGAATCCATCAGCTATCGCATCTAGGAAAATCTGAGCCCTATTATTATTACTAGCACTCGTCCTCCAGTCTATATCTGGAAAGTTAAAGTCTCCCATGATCACGCAGTTTCCATTAGTATTTACTTCATTAAAAACATTAAGGAGGGGCTCTATCCATATCCAAATTAGATCCCGGTGGTCTATAACACATCCTGAGCACTATCCCAGGGGATGCTCTAGTAGTTTTCTTCCCCAATGTAATTTTTGCCCAGACGGACTCTGTCTTATTCATTCCATCACTTCTTTTTTCTTTACATTCTACCTCATCATTGATATACAATGCTACTCCACCACCTTTACCTTTATTTCTGTCTTTCCTAAACAGCACATACCCTTCAATACTCATAGTCCAGTCATGACTACTATTCCACCATGTTTCTGTTATCCCTATAATATCTGGTTTCACTTCCTGCAGCAGTAGCTCTAGTTCCTCCATTTTGTTACCTAGGCTCATGTCCTCTGTCCATGAATGCCTCCTAGTGGCCATACATCGCAAAGCCCTCCTTGTAGCAGCACTGCCTAAACTATCTGTTCATAGTCATAATCTTGTCACACCTTTGTTGCCCTTCTCTAGGAACAGGCAGAATCCCACTAAAGGTCACCTGAGCCTCGATTTCCTTAAGAGTCTTCCACAGCCTAGCATAGTCTCCCTTCATATGTTCCAGTGAGAATCTAGCCATATCATTTGTTCCCACATGAAGGACAATCAGTGGATTCTTTCCTGCTCCCTTTAGGATCCTTTTCAATCTCAGGTCTACATCCCATATCTTATCACCTGGAAGAAAGCACACCCTTCTATTCTCTGGATCAACTCTGTTTACAGGCCTGTCTATTCTTCTCAGTAAAGAGTCCCCGATCACATAGACCTGCCTTTTCCTTTTGATGGTGCTATTCTCCAGTCTATCCCCTGTTCCCTCTGGCTGCAAGTTCTTTCTATTCCTATTCTCCCCTGTAATCCTCTTCAACCCATCCTGTATCCTCCTGGGGCTCATATTTGGTGTAGTGTCCATTGACTCTTCCCCTTTTCCTATAGGACTAGCCGCTCTTCTCTTCTTCCTTGCCCTTCCACCTTCAGTGACTACCTGCTGAACCCCTTCTTCATTTTCCAACTCTGCAAACCTGTTCTTGAGCTCTATCCTTCACTAGCCCGTCTTTTCCTCTGCTGGTTCTTTTAGTCACATGCTTCCACTGACCACTTTCCTCACCCAGTCTCCCCTCAGAATTCCTCAGTCCTCTTCCATCTGCAAGTCTGAGCTTTTCCCTTCAGATACCTCATGTCTTTGCTCCATAATCTGCTCAAACCCCTTTCTAAACTCAACCAGACTTTCCACCTGCATCTCCAAACCTCAGATCTTTTCCTCCATCAACTCTATCAGACAGCATTTCATGCAGACAAAACTCTTACCAGGTTCCCCCTCCAGGATGATGTACATACTGCAGCTTACACATCCAGTCATCTTCATTGTGTCTTTCACTACATGGGTCACTCCCACAGCTGCCTCTGTATCTGTCATCGCCTTCCCACCTAAATCCTGTTCATCTGGGAAACACAAACCACACCAAAACACCACCACCCACAGCAAAAACAAGCACCACAATACAAACTCCCATTGAAACTCCCCTGTTTACAGATCTGTTCACTAGTTCCTATGCCACTACAGCTGTCTGTACCACTGCCTGACTGGCTGGCTACCTTTATAGGACCCCTCATCAGAGAAGCCCCGCCCTCTAATCAGTGCTCAGCTTCTCTTCCAGCACAAAGCCCCTGCAAGCCTCTCCACATACAAATAATTCAAATACAAAACCAAATACAAATACCTTCTCCTCCAACAGAACTCCCACTAAAACTCCCGTTTACAGCGCTGTTCGCTAGCTCCTGTGCCACTACAGGTTTCAAAGAAGAACTAGATAAGTTCATGGAGGATAGGTCCCTCAATGGCTATTAACCAGGATGGGTTGGGATCCTACCTTCTGTTTGCCAGAAGCTGGGAATAGATGACTGGGGATGGGTCACTTGATGATTACCTGTTCTGTTCATTCCCTCTGAAGCATGTGGCATTGGCCACTGTCAGCAGACAGTATACTGGGCTAGATGGAGCTTTGGCCTGAACCCGTATGGCTGTTCTTCTGTTCTTTTATCATTCTGGTACCTTTTAAAATGAACGCTACACTCACAAGAGGATTATTTCATATCTCCAAGTACATTTTAAGTTCAATATCTAGAGCCTTATATGTTATTTACAGCCAGAGAATGTAACCTCTGGTGTGGAATATAGTTTCTGCATGGTGCTCAGGAGAAATCAGTTTATCTGCTCTGTATGGTGTTGTAGTGGCCTCATTTCTAGGATAAGCAAGGACATGTTGCCCTAGAGGAAGGAATGACACTAACTAAATCAGCAGTTTCACTTTCTGCAGGACGTAGGTGATGCTTGAATTTCTTTCATCTAAGTGCCAACACACCCTGACTCAGTTTGATTTGTGGCAGATAGGAACACCTGAGCTCATATAAGTCCATCTAGTCAGAACAAATATATCTCCCACTTGTGGGAAAGGGTAGGTGCTATGATGGCAATACAGATTTGGGAGGAGTGATTATATTCATAGTAAGGGCAGAATGGGCCATTAGATCATATAGTCTGACCTCCTGGATACTACATGCCATTAAAATTCACCCAGTTATTCCTTTACTGAGTTCAATAACTTGTGTTTGACTAAAGCATGTCTTCAAGAAAGGCATCCCATTTTGATTTGAAGACACCAAGAGATGGAGAATCCACCCTTTTCCTGGGTAGTTTGTTCCAATAGTTACACATCCTCCATTAAAAAAATGTACCTAATTTCTTATTAGAATTTGTCTGGCTTTAGCTTCCAGCTATTGGTTCTTGTTATGTCTTTCTTTGAAAGATTAACAAGTCCTTTAGTATCCAGTATCTTCTCCCAGAGAAGATACTTATACACTGTAATTAAGTCACCACTCAATCTTCTTTTTAATAAACTAAATAGATTGAGATTTTACATCTTTCTCTGTAAGAGTCAAGGTCATGGTTGCTAGCTCAAGCCCTCAAACCAGCTGTGGTCAAGGATTATTAATAAGTGATGTCAGAAATGGACAATTTTCTGCAAGAACCTAAAGAGAGCCCACACAAAGAAACACTTGTTAGCTGATTGGCTAACAATAAATATTTGAATACTTGCATGCCAGATATCTGTGATTCTGTTTGTGCTGCTACTGATCCTTTTACATGCAGAACACAGCAAACACCACTTATTTGTCTTAGAATGGTTAGGGGATTACGTGGGCATAAAATCTAATGGAAAGAGAGTAGAAAAACAGAAGCACTACAGTGCAACTGCTTACATTTTTTTCCTCCTTACTGTTTGTCCTTATAACTTTTCACCTTATGTTTCTACGTTGAATATTGATGAGACCAAGCTGATGTGGTCATTATGGGGTAATAATTGTGGGCACCAAACACTTTCCTGAAACCACTTATTCTTGGTTCACTTGATTGACAGGCAGGTTGATTGAGCTTTTTATGCCTGTCCAATATGAGTGGTTTAGAATTTTCCAACTACAAGCTTTTTTTTTTATCAGAAAATACCAATTGATCAAACCAGAAAATATTTGTGCGAAAGGGTCTTTTTCAACAAATCTCCTGATTTGAAATATTTCAGAAGAAAAAGTTTCAAATGATCAAAAGTCCTGTTTCAACGATTTTAGAAATGGAAAGTTTGGGTTTTCAGTTGGAAACTACTTTTTGTTTTGACATTCTAGTAAATGTATGCATAAGTTGAAATTGAAATAAAATGTTTCAAAATAAATGAACTGATAAAAAAAATCAGATTTTGGTCATGACATTTTTCAAGATTGGCTTTTTGTCCCTAGTTGGTAAAGGGAAAAAGTTTCAAAATCTCAGAATTATTGTGGGACAGAAACTTTTCCCACACAGCACTGCTGTCTGTCTCTAAATAGAAATTTGGCTGCAAAGAGTGCAGGACTATTTATCTAGAGGTAGATCTGTTCATTTCATGTGTTCATTTTCCTGCTTCAGTTGTAATTCAGTGTGTCTGATTTTATTTCTACAGTAATTAGCAGATTACCTTTAAAGTATCATGAGTTTATCATGGGCAAATCCTACAGGAATTTCTTTCCATTTGCATTTTAAAAGTAACAGCACATTATATTTCTTCTTTAATTCTTGCTTATTTGCTACTCTGACATATAATCTGTCCAAATTAGGGTCTATCTACCCATGTAGTTACATTTAATCTATTACTACAGTATCTATATAGTGTTCTTGAATTTGGCATATTACTTAGTTTTATGTACAGAATGGAGTACAGTAATGCAGAGTTTGCTGTATAGGAATTATAGTTCACCTTGCAGTTTATTTATTCACATGTTCTAAACACTTGAGTTCACAGAGCCAAAAATGTAATATCACAAGACTTAAATCTGGAAGATTTCTCTTTTTTCCTCTAACCCCTTGTCTTCACCTGTCAGCACCCACCCCGTTTATCACCAATGCTGTCAAAACTGACAGCACCTGAATCAGTGAGAGAAGTTGACACAGTGGAATCTGACTAAAATGTCTTCATATTCACCTTTAGGAATGTCAATTTTTCACCATTCTGAGTATTTCAAACTAGCTTGTGACAAGTTTTCCATTAGTACTGAAGATGCATTCCAAATAGACATTTGTGGATAGCTGGATTGCTTAACTGCAGCTCTGCCTAAAACAGAGCAAAGAGTAGTCTGATACCAGTAAACAAGAGACTCTTTACATTTTCAAGCTTTTCATTATTGTGGATGAGATAAGAAGTAGGGTGGGGTTGCTAGAGAGAGGATACTCTCAGGTTTCAGTCACTCTACGAGGTGATTATTTGTTTTACAGCTAAAATTAAGATCAACAGAAATTAGGTTAAATAATAAATAATAATAGGATGTAAAAAATCATACTTTCTCTACCATCTTGAATGAGCCAGATACCCGTAGTCCATTTTCAGGCTTCCATTTTTGAATATCTGGTAACACTAGCAAAGTTTAGGATGAGTTTAGAGGTGCCAAGGTTCACTCAAAGCTGAGCACAAGCATAGCCATGTTTCCTGCCGGACGGCACCATATACTCTTTTCTGTGCAGGGGAACTCCTCTGTCAGGCAGCAGCCCAGGAGCAAGGCCATAATTTATGCCAGTGGACAACTCAAGGAGAAGCCCAGCAGGCTGGTATCGGGAATCAGCTGATCAAGCTAATGATTGGCCCTGACTCCAAGCTGAAAGATACATGTAAGGAACCAACTTTGTGAGGGGGTGAGGGAGGAGGCAGGTGAGAGACATTTCTCTGAGCAGCAGTAGCAGACGTATTGATAGGCCAGGGCTTGTTGATCGCTAGCATTGCAGACAACTTTAAAGGGGCAGACCACCCTGCTGCATAGGTGTTGCCAACTCTTACAATTTTATCACAAATTTTGCAATATTTGATATTTTTATTTAACCCCCCAGTTCCTAGAGTCCTGTGATTATGTGAGATTCTCGGGGTTTTGTTTGGTTGATTGGTTTTTCTAAAGAAATGTCTAGTCCTTACAGTTGTGTTGAAAGGCTTGAAAATGTGATCTGAGTGCACCCTAAATGCAAATAAAAAAACAAAAGGCAAATAAAAAGAACCCACAGTGTATTTTAATTAAAAAAAACCTTCATGATTTTGGGACCCTGATTCATGACTTAATTTTTGGGGTTGTCAGTGCTGATATAATTTCAATTTGTACTTTAAAGTGTAGTCTTTATCTCTGTAACTTGTGGGGTAGTATCACCTGCTCTTGTAGTTTCAGGTCCTTCAGTGTAGGGATGGTAGGCAATATTCTGAAGTCCTGACTACATCCCAGAGTGGGTAGTTACATTCTGCTGATCTAAAATTGTTTCTTTTCTATTGGCTAAGGTGGTGTTTTAACTTCCTGCACTAAATTGGTGCTCTGTGCCCATATGCCCTTTTCTGTTTCATCCCACTGATTGCTGCATTCCTGTATGCAATTAAAATTCTAATCAGTTTACATTAGTATTTGTAAGAGTGCTTGGGAAACCCAGGCTATTTAAAGTATGTACTAAATGTAAATTACTATGGTTGAGGGATCCTGGGATCCAGCCGTTGGTGCAGAACTACACCAAAAACTTGTGTCAAAGCCTAAATACTATGTAAAGACTTAATAAATTGCCTCATATGCAAAGGCATTCCACAAACTCACAAGCCATTGCTTCAACCTGGCACCAAGCTTTTGCTTTAGTCGAGAAACCAACGTCGGCCCAACTGTATATGCAAAAAGGCGTAAGCACATCCTTGCCCTGATCCTGATCTTCTGTCATTAAGTTGCTGCAGGTTAGAAAACAATGAGACAACTGCAGTTTGGGGCAACAGGGCTATATTCTATCAAGTACCATATTTCCCTTGGGAAGCTGTGACTAGCAGTTGTCATTCTGTGTCATGTACCAATATTTACTCATACTTTGTGGATCCTGGCTATGGAACTGCATGTGCACACCTACCAGCATGCATTCCCAGAGTCATGCCTTTTGGTGTTATAATTGACTTCCAGGAACAATGAAGGTGATAACAGCTTTCTGTTCTGAGACTATTTGAGGAAAGACCCAGAAAAGAGGTCTACAGTTACATTGTATTTGTAAAATGTAGCCAATAGTCCTACATAACAGCAGAAGCTGTGGATGGAACGTCGCACTTCATCATATTTATATATAGTGTCTGTCAAACACAGTAAACAATGACGTCTGCGAGGCTAATGGTATTTATTATGGGAATGCATAACTGAATTTATCTTGAAATTTTAGTGTGTATGTAATATATATATAGAGAGAGAGAGAGAGGAGACAAATGACATGCACTATTAGTGGAAAGCAAAACACTAATGGGAGTAAATTACTGAATGATAGGAACATGTTCAAAAATCAACGTATACAGAAATTCACTCATTACGCTCTGTTTATTTTTTTCTAATCAGACATAGCCTTTGTGATGACTAATGGTCACCTCATTGATGCTTCTGGCTGGCAGCATTTGCCTAGATATTGATTCTGGATGAGGTCCAGGTCTCTTCAACTGACAGTGGGGTTGATCTGATGCTTTTAGCTGCCCAATGTTACATTGTTGTTTTTTCCAGGATCTGCCTGCAGTGTAGTATACTTGATGGAGGAGCCAAAGGAAGTGTGAGGAGGGAGCTTGGAAAAACATAAAACAATTCTAAGTCTGGTTGAACCTCATGGAGTCCAAGGCTTTGTGAAACCGAGACTTTTGAAAAGTAGACTGACAGCTTGTGTCCAAGTTCCTATTAGCTTTTATGATCTAGCACCTGTCAGCAGAGTGTGTGTGTATTAAAGGTGCTATACCCAGGAGTGTTGGTAAAAGATTGACCTTGGCAGTCTTACATATCCACTAACTTCAGTAGGTGTTATTACAGGATGTGGAACTAAGGGCTTGCCTCCATGGAAGGGTAATGTGCTATATTGGTCCATGTAAATCTTGCTGGCACACTTTAATGGAATGCTGTTTGAAACCATACTACAATAAAGGCCAGTAGGGAAACTTTTGTGTGCACCAGCAAAGTCTACATGGATCAATTAATGTGCAACACATGAGTGCAGTTTAGAAATCACAACACATTGCCCCACCATGTAGACAAGCCCTGAAATCCATTGGAACAGTTTGCTAAGGATTGTGATGGAGTCTCCATCACTGGCAATTTTTAAATCAATATTGGATTTTTTGAAGGGTATGCTCTAGTTCAAAAGGAGTTATTTTGAGGAAGTTCTATGGGCTGTGTTACACAGGAGGTCAGACTAGATGATCACAATGGTCCCTTCTGGCCTTGGAATCTATGAATCCCAAGCTCTATCTTCTTTCCATCCAGCACCATTCCCCACAAACAAGTGGAATCCTCTGCTCCTTTGCTCTCTTCCAGGAGCATTGCGGGTGCCCTATCTTTTCTCCTCATCTGTCTTCAAGGTATGCAAGCCAGGGACCCTCTATCCAAAGAGAGTGCTTTCAGAGATCTGGTGGTTTGCCATTCCTCTTCTCCATTCTCTCTCTATCTGGCAGCAGCAGATCCAGGAAACATCTTATTATACTCCACTGTACCTTTAAGTGCTGTGGGGCAGAGATGCAACATAATGTACTGAGTTAAGGGGAAACCCCACTCAGAGGCATTGCTTATCTCACCTTTCCTATAGAAAGTGAGCAAGATGGGGTTGTGCAGAGGAATCTCTTCTCTATTACCCAGAGCACGGAGTTCTCCCCTGTATTGTTATGAAAAGAGGAGGGTCATGCCTCAATTTAGAATGCATGCACTCCCAGTCTGGGGCACAGTTAGCATCAGTAGACAGAAACTGGTAGTTGTTAGGGCCTAGTGGAATGCATACCTCTAAATATTCTGTACCTTATTTCAAACCCACAATGTTTAAGTGGATTCAAAATTCAGCAAATATGCCCGCTCATTATAAGTTCTAACAGTAACTCATTAGTGTCACTAATATAGAGTGTCATCTTATCTGTTTTAAACATTTTTTGGATGTGATCTGAATAGTATTTATAATGAACTTCCATACCTGAAACAGATTATCTTCTGTTTACTTTCATTTTGGCATTTGTGATGTATATGTTCTGCATTATAATAAATATTAACATTAAAAGATAGTGTTAAAGATGGGCCCAAGCCAAAACAGTCCTCTGGCTCTCAAAACACCTGAACTTTGTGGAAGTTTGGATCACATCCAAACTTTGGAGCAAGTAATTCTTTCTGGATAAGATCAGAAGCAAAGAAAAGTTATATTTGCAAAAGTAAGGGAGTCCTGTACCCTAGTAGAATTCAGAATAAGCTTAGTACAGGTGCACATTAGAGCAGGCTAAACTGCCCAGTTTCATGGAGCAAGTATTTGCATATTTTAAATGACAGTGTACAACCTACAGAAATTGCCTTTTGTTTTCAGGAAAAAAATCCTTACTTTTGTGAACCTGCCTAAATGAGGATTCATTGATATTATGATATCTTTTTCCTGTAGTGCCACTAAATAAACATTAATCAGATAGCACTACAGCATAAGGTGGAACACACCAGAGGGGGACAATCCTGTACTAGGGGGTGAGATAGCTGACTTAAAACATTATATATTTCGTACAAATTGTTAGTAACTGTAAGTGATTCAGACATTATCTCATACAGTTAACGGAATGCCTTGGAAAAGAAAAGACTTGTTAAATAAATGCATTTTCTAAACAGGACAAAAAGCCCTATATGCAATAAAAATGAATCTTATATAAATGAATAGAACACAGCTCATTAGAAAGAATAAATTCCTATTGTCCCTGCAGATAAAATACAATAAAATGTAAGCCTGTTTAAAACTCCATTCAATTAATATCATTTGTGCATACTAAAGCAAAATGTATTTCATAACACAACAGATCCCTCTTAAATGACTTTTTTTTACTATTTAATGTTATTGTTCTATAAGTTGCATTTTCTACAATATTGTCTTTAAGAAACCATATTTTTGTGAGTGTGGTGTACTAATTTGTTTTAAATGATTCATCACATTGTAGAGACAACTGTAATGTGTGCTGAACATGTAAATATTTAGAGGTGTACTTAAGTTACAATACAAGCATGCATTGTATACTATTACTACTTACAGCTGCTTTGTAAAATTAAATGTATTCCAAGGTCACTTAGAGGAGTAATTGGTAAAAAGAGAGCTCTAAGAGAGGATATTGCATTATCACTAGGCCATTCTATCAATGGTTGGCTTGGACTTGGTAATTTGTTGTCCTCGATTATCAATATAGTGAAACTGGAAGAGAAAGCACTTAGGAGCCAAATTCACAAATCACCATGGTATTCAGATGAATGCAATTTAGGAAGTGGAAGGGAAGATGATTAGAGAGCAGGTAACAGAATTTTCATTCCAAGTCAGACTGATTGAGATGAATCCTTGAATAGCAGTGCAGAAAGAGAGAAAGCATTCCTGTATCTCCACTGTAGCAGCCATGATTACTTCTGGGTGGTAAACAATTTGTCTAATGCATTACTGTTTTCAACCAGTTATAGAGTTAAATATTTCTTGCTGTGTCATATTGCTTTTATTTTGCTAACAAGGCCACTTTGACTCTGATTGAGCTGTCTGACACCTTAGGCTTCTTTGTTCTGGAACTTCAGTCACTGATGTTCACTGATGTCCTAGAGATACTGGAGAAGTGTGTGCTGCAATATGCAAACTAGATCCATACCCTTCTTAACTGGTGAAGGCCAACTGGAAAATGTTGGTGCCTTCTTTGGAGTTGCCTATCAACACCTCCCTCATTGAGAACAGGGTGACAACTTCTCTTTAAACAGCAATGGTTAGACCTTTACTAAAGAAACCAGTTTTGATGCTGACAGTCTCTCATTGTCTCATTGACTCAAATTTTCCTTTTTCTGGGAATATTATCTAGAAGATTGCAGTCAGACAATAGCATGTTGGGTCTTCAGGTCTTTTTGAACTCCAATCAGTTTGATTTAAAGCCTTATAGCAGAGAGTGTGCTGGCTGTATTGGTTGATGATCTGCCCTTGGCAGTGGACAAATTTCACCATGCTGATTCTCTTGCATCTGTTAGCTGCCATTGTTGTTGATACCCTGCAGTCTCTATAGCAGGGAAGATGAATCATTCTTACGTGGACCACTTGATGCTTTGTCAGATATCCCACAGGGTAATTTGGGGCATTTATTCCACCGTCCCAAGATCACTCCTATGTTGGGTTTGGCAGATTCAATTCTGGGACCACTGCTGTTCAATCTGTCTGTGGGGCAGTATATAAACTGCAGTGTCTTTAGTATATGGATGACACTCTGTTCTATTTCAGAGTAGAAGCCGTGTTAGTCTGTATTCACAAAAAGAAAAGGAGTACTTGTGGCACCTTAGAGACTAACAAATTTATTAGAGCATAAGCTTTCGTGAGCTACAGCTCACTTCATCGGATGAATTTGGTGGAAAAAACAGAGGAGAGATTTATATACACACACAGAGAACATGAAACAATGGGTTTATCATACACACTGTAAGGAGAGTGATCACTTAAGATAAGCCATCACCAGCAGCAGGGGGGGGAAAGGAGGAAAACCTTTCATGGTGACAAGCAAGGTAGGCTAATTCCAGCAGTTAACAAGAATATCAGAGAAACAGTGGGGGGTGGGGTGGGGGGGAGAAATACCATGGGGAAATAGTTTTACTTTGTGTAATGACTCATCCATTCCCAGTCTCTATTCAAGCCTAAGTTAATTGTATCCAGTTTGCAAATTAATTCCAATTCAGCAGTCTCTCGTTGGAGTCTGTTTTTGAAGCTTTTTTGTTGAAGGATACCATCATAGGGCCTAATCACATCAGCCACACTATCAGAGGCTCATTCACCTGCGCATCTACCAATGTGATATATGCCATCATGTGCCAGCAATGCCCCTCTGCCATGTACATTGGCCATACTGGACAGTCTCTACGTAAAAGAATCAATGGACACAAGTCAGACGTCAAGAATTATAACATTCAAAAACCAGTTGGAGAACACTTCAATCTCTCTGGTCACTCGATTACATACCTAAGAGTGGCTATCCTTCAACAAAAAAGCTTCAAAAACAGATTCCAACGAGAGACTGCTGAATTGGAATTAATTTGCAAAATGGATACAATTAACTTAGGCTTGAATAGAGACTGGGAATGGATGAGTCATTACACAAAGTAAAATTATTTCCCCATGGATTCCCCCCCCCCCCCCCGTTCCTCTGATATTCTTGTTAACTGCTGGAATTAGCCTACCTTGCTTGTCACCATGAAAGGTTTTCCTCCTTTCCCCCCTCCCCTGCTGCTGGTGATGGCTTATCTTAAGTGATCACTCTCCTTACAGTGTGTATGATAAACCCATTGTTTCATAAATGTATATAAATCTCTCCTCTGTTTTTTCCACCAAATGCATCAGATGAAGTGAGCTGTAGCTCACGAAAGCTTATGCTCTAATAAATTTGTTAGTCTCTAAGGTGCCACAAGTACTCCTTTTCTTTTTACTCTGTTCTATGTTTCCTTCTCATCTGACTATTCCTGTGCAGCTGAGCAATTTAGTGTCCGATACAAATTGGGATCTGCATGGGGGGTATTTGTCTCAGGCTAAATCCAGATTACAGTGAAATAATATTTGAAAAAGTGGGGAAGTAACAAAGAAATGGGGAAAAAGATATTGGTGTGTGATGAGGTGAACGTTCCACACAGGACTAAAAGGGGTTAAAGTGGCCAGGCAGGCCAATTATCTCCACAGGCTGCACCTGGAGGAATCAGGGAACTAATTGGATCAGGGAACTAATTGGAAGCAGGATCAGCTGTGGAGAAACAAGGAGTGCCTATATAAAGCCAGGTAGCTGGGACTAGATAGGTGTCATTGGGAAAGGCTGTAGGAAGGAGTCACTCCCTGGGAAAAGGGAAGAAGATTTTGGAGCTGGAACACTCAGAAGGAGAAGGGGAACCAGGTATGCTAAGAACCAGTCCAGGGAAGGAGCAGTGAGGGCTGATAGAGGAGGACACAGAACTGCTGAGCTGATGGTCCCTGGACTGGCACACACAGTAAAGGCTGGGCCTGTGTTCCTGTCCCAGCCACTGAGGGAGTGGCACTATGGGGCAATGAGAGGGAAAACTGTCTAGGACTGTTAGAGAGAAGGGACTTTACTACTATGGAAGGGGGGAAACACTGAGTGACTGGGATGGAAGGCTGAGTCATGAAGAGGACTCTGTGGTTCCTGGGATGAGAGAGGAGCTGCAGGCCTATGAAAAAGACAGAACAATGGCATGCAAGCTGTGGAAGGGGGTGTTGACCTCAAGAGCTAATCCCAGAGTGCCCTGGAGGAGGTGCTAGACCAGCAGTGAGTGGTGCACCCTGTTACATGGGGTCACCAATATAGTGGTGCCAAATGGCTTCCATTTCTTACTCAGGTAGTTGTTCCAGCATCTCCTGGGTGGGCAGATATAAGTGGTTGTCAATAGTTTTAATCTTTCCTTGGTAAGAAGGTTCTGACCTTTTCCTTTCAGATGTTATGCAAGCCTATGTCCCTTCCAGGTAGTAGTCCTTGTAGTAATTCAACATGGTGCCACACCTTAAAAAAACATTAAGAAATTACAGCTAGTGCAGAATGACCTACAGATTTAGGTAGCGTTTATTATGGAGTTCCTGCTGCACACATGAACTGTGATCTGCATTGACTTCTAAATGCCTTCTAGGTGAAATTCAAAGTGTTTGACTTTTAAAATTCCTATCTGGTTTGGGTCTTGGCTACCTGTTGTGATCAGCTTCTTTCCTGTGCCATATCACATCTGTTCTGATCAGTCTGGGTTTAAAAAGGAGGGGAAAAATGGCAGGTGTTCTCAGTGGTGGATCTTTGACTTTGGAATGTGCTTGCACATTCTTTGGTTTACCAGAATCCTTATTTAGTGACCTTAAGATCACTCTTCAAAGCTTAAACATTCTCTCAGGCTACCCAGATGTGAGGATGGGTTGAGTATATTGGATTTTGTGGCATAACAGTGAAGGGGTTTTAGTTTTGGAGATTGGAACAATTTGTCTGTTCTCTTCTAAAATTTTTTTTTTTTTTTGGTACGGTAAATTCAGCCTGAGGTTTGGCTAAGGGCATTTTGCAATAAATGCACTTTCTTAAAGCCATAGTTTCACCTCAAAACGTGTCAGATTGATGGCATTGGAGATTAAAGTAATCTGTTTCTTCACAGACCAGCTATCGGACAGAGAGCAAACTTCTCTACACTGCCCCACCAATATCCTATAAGACTGACCTTGAAAAGCCCCATCTCTGTAAATGAGATCATTCAATCTCTGCTCCTGCTCAGTTTTTGGCCTCTCTGCTGCTAACACCAACAGCCAGACACCATTATGGCCAATTATGATGGTGATTGTTTGGGGAAAATACTTCTCCAGTAGGCATTGGACTAAGTTCAACTTCATTTCACACAGGGGTATTGAACAGCTATGAGGTTGTTGGCCCCTGTACAGTAAATACTGGAAATTGTACCTGGGATTGTTATACCTTTTATATCCTGTCCTCTCCCTCCCCTGCCCCCCATCCAAACAATTAAACTTATGCAGAATGATTCTGTGACTCCCTAAATTCCTTGTATCTTTAGTCATAATGTTAATAATACAAATTTGTGTTGTGCAGGCTGTAGAAATATGGCACTATCAAGCAGCATATTGTATTGGAGAACCCCATTATACAATGACCTTAACATTTCCAAAATGTTTTACAAAAAATACATGATGTGCATCTACAATCTCTGTGCAGTATTTAACCAAATCATTCTGTTCCAAGCTTGAAAACTCAAAATTGACCTAATGGCTTCTTTTCAATATGAATCATTAAGTCCCTCTTTCTCCAAACAGAATGAAAATTGAAGGTGAAGTTGCTGTTTTAAACATCATTGTTAATTTAATCTTAATTAAGAAGAGAAGCTTTTATCTAGAATATCAAGAAAGCATTTTCCCTCTCTTTGCCTGCAAGTACAGTCAAATATCAGAGCTTTCAAAGTTTCAGAGACAAATAGTTTTCTTTAAAAGTGTGCTTTTGCATATAAATATATCATGCAATCTTCACAAATATGTATAAATTAAATTAGATAACATATGTGGTTGTGATTCATGTAATAGAACCACAAGATAAATTACACTTATTATGCACATTTGACAACCTCATCTGCCTATTAATCCTTTTCCTTAAGAGCTACTTTTAACATTCTAAATCTTGACACACCTTCAAACAGCTGCCATTTAAAAAGAAAAGTGATATCATTGTAACATGCTCTGTGTCATTGGGACTGAACCCCAGATCTCTAGGTCTAAAGACAGGAGCTTATACTGTCAGGGTTAAAAGACCTAGCTCTGTTAGTGTGAAAGTTGTACAGACACAATACTCTACATACAGTCTAGCCACAAGAGGGGGACAGAGCCACACAATGATAGGATTTTTCTTACTGGTTGGAGGGCCCTGTATAACTTGTGATCTCCCTACTCATGAGTAATGTTACCATTTCAAACTTCTGCCAATAAAGTCTTTATGCCACTCTGCACCACCATACACTTTCAATGTATAAATTTGTATACACATATATATCGTATGCATATACGGAGGCCTAACTTTTTTGGTAAGGCCGCAAGTTGGCCAGAGATTCCACACAGATAATTGCTCCTCTGTAGGGGAATCTCTGCTGCTGTACAGCTTGTAGAGACTGACAAGGGGTTCTGGGTGCAGTCCACGCTAGTAAGGGATTGCACCGCTTACCCTGCAATCCTTGGTGCCTCCAATGCTTTGTGAGCATCACAGGTTGGAAGCTGCTTCAGCAGCCAGCCTACAAGTATGCAGGTCACGCTGTGAGTGTCTCTGTGCTTGCCAGCCCTGGTTCAGGAGCTCTGGCCCTAGCAGCCTGGTTTCCATAAGCATTGGTTACTACTTTCAGGGTGACACCAACATACTCCAAGTTCCAATTTCCCCCCAAACCATGTGCTCTGCTATATCCAGCCTTAAATGGACACTTCAGAGAAATAATGTAGTTTCTTTCTGTGAAGATCCCAAACCACATCACAGCTTATTAACTTAACTGGGTAAACAACACCCTTCCATTTAAACACAGCACTAAGATGGCTTATAATAAAGATAAAGCAATCTATGGCCTATTAATAAATTTAAGTGATGCCAAGTAAAAGGAATAAAGTTAGAGTTACAAGCAAATTAAAGTGTAAACATACATCTAAAAGTCTAAACCTTAACCTAGCAAGATACAGGCTTTGTTCAGGATGGTTTCTCTCACCAGTCTTCCTTCTTCCCAGCCATGGCTGACTTTCTCTCAATCCACACCTTCCACAAAAGTACGAGGGACTAGGTGAAAGATCTTTGTGTAAGCATACTTCTCACTTGTATCAAGTTCCAGAGACTTCAAACCCCACTCCTTTGGTTGAAAGATACATATTTCTCAGCTTGCAGGAGCTCTGGCCTCTTGTATCTACTGTTGGATGCCAAAGATGGCTTCTGTTGTTTATATCTTCCAAAGTTCAATGAATTTGTTTCAAGAGGCAGGATAACCTCATGCTACTTTTCCCTTCCTATGGGCTTCCCATCCCTATGTATGTAAATAAGACTTCTGTTTTGATTCCACCATGTTTAATTTACATAGGAAACAGGTAAATCACTGACATCTCTCCTGTCTGGGAGGGAACCTGTTTCTCCCGATTTTCCCACAGACTTTAAAACATATCATTAGGTATCCATATTTCTTCATATAGTGCTAATATATACATTTCACAATATTACCAGTGTGCCATTAGCTTTCAGAAAAGACCTCACTATACACTTTTATAATACAGTAATATTATACAAAATCTGTTGATTCAATTACTTATCATTTGAGGTTCAGCCTCTCCTGTCCCCTTGTCTTCATAGATGAATACACCTTTGAGACTGATTCTTCTGAGGGTCACCCTCCAAAGCTCATTCAAGGTGTGAGGAAGGTGACATGGTGGTGGAGTCCCTGTTCTTTCTTCCCCTACTTGTTATCTGAAATTGAAAATTGTTCTGTTTCCTGACATCTCTTCCCACATATCTTGATGGTTCTGTTTAGTTCACTTTACATATAAGTAGTAAACACACATTCCTTTGTTAGGGATAGACCTGTTTAACAACTCTCCCAGCATACCTGGTTTACACACACATACTTTATACATAATTCCAGCATGTATTCATAATTCTTAATATACATCATGCAAGAATATTAATGATCAGTGAGTTAGTTTTCAAATGATACCTTAAGGCATATATTGTAAAAGATTATCACAATAGTGCATGTATGTTCTATGTCAGAGAACAGTATGATTACACAATATTGTATGTAAGAGAACAGCATGATTGCTCAGAGCTCCAGTATGAATCTGGCAAAAAAGCCTGACAGTCTCTGGGTTTAGATTAGAGACGAGGAATAAAAGTGATCTCACGGTGGGCATCTGCTATAAACCACCAGACCAGGAGAATGAGGTAGATGAGGCTTTTTTTGGACAACTAACAGAAGTTTCCAGATCAAGGCCCTGTTTCTCATGGGGGACTTAAATCACCCAGACATCTGCTGGGAGAGCAATACAGCAGTGCATAGACAATCTAGGAAGGTTTGGAGAGTGTTGGGGACAACTTCCTGGTGCAAGTGCTGGAGGAACCAACTAGGGGCCATGCTCCTCTTGACCTTCTGCTCACAAACAGGGAAGAATTGGTAAGGGAAGTGGAAGTGGGTGGCAACCTGGGCAGCAGTGACCATGAGATGTTCGAGTTCAGGATCCTAAGAAAGGAGAGCAGCAGAATACAGACATAAGGCTTCACCAAAGCAGACTTCGACTCCCTTGGGGAATGAATGGGCAGGATCTACTGTGAGGCCAATATGCGGGGGAAAGGAGTCTGTATTTTAAAGAAGCCTTATTGAGGGCACAGGAACAAACCATCCTGATGTGCAGAAAGAATAGCAAATATGGCAGGTGACCAGCTTGGCTTAACAGTGAAATCTTCGGTTAGCTTAAACACAAAAAGGAAGCTTATAAGAAGTGGAAACTTCAACAGATGACTTGGGAGGAGTATAAAAATATTGCTCAAGCATTCAGGGGTGTAATCAGGAAGGCTAAAGCACAATTGGAGTTGCAGCTAGCAAGGGATGTGAAGGGTAACGAGAAGGGTTTCTACAGGTATGTTAGCAACAAGAATAAAGTCAGGAAAAGTGCGGGACCCTTACTAAATGGGGGAGGAAACCTAGTGACAGAGGATATGGAAAAAGCTGAGGTACTCAATGCTTTTTTTTTTTTTTTTTTTTTTGGGCCACGGTCTTCACAGACAAGATCAGCTCCCAGAGTGCTGCACTGGGCCGCACAGTATGGGGAGGAGGTGAACAGCCCTCAGTGGTGAAAGAACAGGTTAAGGACTATTTAGAAAAGCTGGAAATGCACAGATCCATGGGGCCGGATGCAATGCATTCAAGGGTGCTGAGGGAGTTGGCTGATGTGATTGCAGAGCCATTGGCCATTATGTTTGAAAACTTGTGATGACCGGGGGAGGTCCCGGACAATTGGAAAAAGACATATAATGCCCATTTTTAAAAAAAAAAGTGAAGGAGAATCTGGGGAACTACAGACTGGTCAGCCTCACCTCAGTCTCCAGAAAACTCATGGAACACGTCCTCAAGGAAACCATTTTGAAGCAGTTGGAGGAATGGAAGGTGATCAGGAACAGTCAACATGGATTCACCAAGGGCAAGTCATGCCTGATCAACCTGATTGCCTTTTATGATGAGATAACTGGCTCTGTGGATATGGGGAAAGAGGTGGTTGATATACTTTTATTTTAGCAAAGCTTTTGATATGCTCCCACAGTATTCTTGTCAGCAAGTTAAAGATGTATGGATTGGATGAATGGACTGTAAGGTGGATAGAAAGCTGGCCAGATTATCAGGCTCAATGGATAGTGATCAACTGCTCAATGTCTAATTGACAGCTGGTATCAAGCAGAGTGCCCCAGGGTTTAGTCCTAAGGCTGTTTTTTTTTTCAACATCTTCATTAACGATCTGGATGACGGAATGGATTGTACCCTCAGCAAGTTCACGGATGATACAAAGCTGGGGGGGGAGGTAGATATGCTGGAGGGTAGGGATAGGATCCAGAATGACCTAGACAAACTGGAGGATTCGGCCAAAAGAAATCTGATGAGGTTCAACAAAGAAGTGCAGAGTCCTGCACTTAGGATGGAAGAATCCCATGCACTGCTACAGGCTGGGGACTGACTGGCTAAGTGGCAGTTCTGCAGAAAAGGACCTGGGGATTACAGTGGATGAGAAGCTGGATAGGAGTCAATAGTGTGCCCTTGTTGCCAAGAACGCTAATGGCATATTGGGCTGCATTAGTAGGAGCACTGCCGCAGATAGAGGGAAGTGATTGTTCCTCTCTATTCAGCACTGGTGAGGCCACATCTGGAGTATTGTGTCCAGTTTTGGGCCCCCCAGAAACAATGTGGACGAATGGGAGAAAGTCCAGTGGAGGGCAACAAAAATGATCGGGGGCTGGGGCACATGACTCTCAAGGAGAGGCTGAGGGAACTGGGCTTGTTTAGTCTGCAGAAGAGGAAAAGTGAGGGGGGATTTGATAGCAGCCTTCAACTACCTGAAGGGGGGTTCCAAAGAGGATGGAGCTTGGCTGTTCTTAGTGTTGGCAGATGACAGAACAAAGAGCAATAATCTCAAGTTGCAGTGGGGGAGGTCTAGGTTGGATTTAGGAAAAACTATTTCACTAGGAGGGTGGTGAAGCACTGGAATGGGTTGTCTAGGGAGGTGGTATCTCCATACTTAGAGGTTTTTAAGGCCTGGCTTGACAAAGCCCTGGCTGGGATGATTTAGTTGGTGTTGGTCCTGCTCTGAGCAGGGGGTCGGACTATATGACCTCCTGAGGTCTCTTCCAACCCTAATCTTTTATGATTCTATGAGTAGTGTGCAGTGAGAATACAGGGTGCTTAGTGTCATAAGAATGGCCATATTGGGTCAGACTAAAGGTCCATCCAGCCCACTATCCTGTCTGCCAACAGTGGCCAATGCCATATGCCCCAGAGGGAGTGAACCTAACAGGTCGTGATCAAATTATCTCTCTCCTACCATCCATCTCCACCCTCTGACAAACAGAGGCTAGGGACACCATTTCTTATCTATCCTGGCTAATAGCCATTAATGGACTTAACCTCCATGAATTTATCTAGTTCTCTTTTAAACCCTTCTATAGTGCTAGCCTTCACAACATATCACAGCCATTTTCCCTCTCCCTGGAGAGATAGGGAAAAGGGGGCATGGTGGAAGCAGGCTGGGTGCATGCTGACGGTGGAAGGGTATGTGTGATGTAACCAAACTCCTCTATATACAATCATCCACTGACATAATTGAACATGCACTTTGGCTGGGAGCCCCTGAATCAGGGAGCTGGAGACAGCTCCTTGCAACTGCCTTTCTCTACTAAGTTTGAACACAACTCACATGTAATGGAGATTGTGGGGCCAAAATATTTACTAAATATTGAATCTGAAGTGTAGTAAAGGAATAACTGCAATTTCACTTTAAGTCTCCACCTATATCCTTTTCTCTGCAGCATAGAAGACATGAATTAGGATCAGACACCATGTGAATTTAGTCAGGGAAACTAGCTGTGAATTTTAGATGTACTGTATAACACCCTAAGGGGAGCCTATAAAAATTGAACATGAAGTCATTACACTATTTTGTCATGCCAAAATGATAACCATGAATGCTTTTCCTTAAAACATTTTTACTTAGGCTAACTTCCATTGCAATGATTTAAATACTGAAACAAATTCTCCCTTTGCTCATCCTACATTTAAACAAAACTGCAGATTATTAGCACCCTCACTGCATTTTACAATTGTACACTTTGGTGGGTTTATAATCCGTCAGCTTCCTTGTCAGTGCTCATTTTATTCTTCTATAGTAAGTGTATTGCCAGAAGAAAGTCATAAATACTTCTGCACCCACATCATTTGCCTACTTTTAATGACTATGTTATGTCTCAGAGTAGCAGCCGTGTTAGTCTGTATTCGCAAAAAGAAAAGGAGTACTTGTGGCACCTTAGACTAACAAATTTGTTAGTCTCTAAGGTGCCACAAGTACTCCTTTTCTTTTTACGTTATTTCTGGAGCCATGGGAGCTTGAAAAGCCCACCTGACAACACAGAGAATGGGCTTAGTTAATCGTGACATGGAAGTTGGAGAGGCAATGATGAGATGAATTGAGATTGTTCTCTCACCCAGTGGTAATGAATAAACAGCAAGATGTATTTGACTGGCAATCTTCCCAGTGGTATCTCGAATATTGGTATCCATACAATTCAGCTCACACAAATACATGGCCCTCCCAAACCTTATATAGGACCAGATTCTGTCACCCTTGCACGCATTCCCTGAATAATCTCATTGTTTTCAGTGGGTCTACTCATGGAGTAAGGTGCTAATCAATGTAAAAAGAATTTGTCCCATTTGGAGCGTCAGGAACTGCGCTGCCTCCAGACTTGGTTACTTCGCATCCCCATTGAGCTTGGCTGGTCCTCACTAAGTGACTGCTCTCTCTGATCGCCATTTATAAGCCCTGTAGCAACAGCAGCAAAGTGCCTGCTCAATATGTTCCATGTCTGCAGCTGTACCAGACCTGCTCCCTGTCCAGGCCTTGCTCCGCTCTTGCCTGCACTGCTCCAGCCCTAGTCCCTGCCAGCCTCTAAACCCGTGATTCTTAACTCCGGGCTCTGACCACTGACTAGTCTCCTGACCATGAGTCCAGCTCTGTCCCGTGGCTCTGTTTTGACTCCTGGCTCCAACCATTGACATACCTCCTGACCACACCTCCAGTTTTGCCCTCTATCTCTGCTCTGACCACTAGGTTGCACTGCCTACACCTCTGTGATAGAATATAGACATCATCTGAACTTTTAAGACTGTTTATGTGGTTGAACAGAAAATGCCTTATCTACCAGGCTGATATTTAAGTAGGAGAGCTGAGGAGGGCTTCTATAGCTTATAAATCATAAACACATAGTTGACTGATCTTATAAATAAGTATACATGAGTGATACTTTTAATTATACAAATATTGTGTATATATTTGTTTTTAATAAACAAAGATTATAACTGAATTATATAACTAAGTTTAATTAGTCACTGTACCATACCCCAAACCCAAACATCTACAGAGACTCTTTCCTCCTGTTATGTCTATGCTATGAATGTCTCAGCTAAGCAACATAAATTAAATGACTGATGCCCAAGGGTCTGTCATGTTGCAACAAATAGACTTAGTCTATAACAATGTCCAATAGGAATGAACAAAAGTGTAAACATGTAATAAAGTCTTTTAGAAAGTCAGATGTGAGGTATAAAAGGGATGCAGAACATGTACAGAGAGAGTGGATAAGTGGCAAAGTACAGTTTACAGACTCTTACAAAAAGATAAAGAAAGCAAATGAAAATGAAAGGAACATTGCACAGTTGGTTATGGCTCTCCCTCCCCCCATGATGTGTCACTTATGTAATATGTATTTGAAGCAATTATATCATCATGTCTGAAGCTTTGACTTTTCTGCTAATTATAACATTAGCTCTGAGTAATTGGAAAGAATGGTTCCTTTTCTTCTTATATTTGACTTAGGTAAGGGTGGGGTCCTAACCCCAGCCCCTTGCACACACATGTAAAGTCTGAGAAGGAGTACAAATACCACAGCTCTACTGGGAGTAATTAGGCTGTTGTTGAAGGGGATGGATCTGCACCTCCCTGTTTGACACAGAAGCTCTATATCAGCTTTCCGTCTAATAGTGCTGTGGGCGCATATATATATATATATATATATATATATATATATGGAGGGGAGAGGGACTGTAGTTTTCCAGTGACTCTATGAATTACATAGATCCATTGGTTGAAAACCCAGTGTTAGTGAGCCATAGCTAGGGGGCTGCAGGAGCATAAGTGGAGTGCTGTTTGGCTGCCATGTAGGGGAAGTGGAGATACTATTGTTTTCCAGTCCCTGCAGATATCATCCACACTGTTTGAAGGTGATGTGGTTCTTATCCTCCATGAACATATACTATAACTTGTGAAGATCAAAGCTCGTGTACTATCTTGGTGAATATATACTAAAAAGTTGAAACAAAGCTGCATAAGGACTTAAGAGGAAGAAATGCCCTAAAGAAAATAACGCAAAAAATTATAGTCTCAGGATTCTGATTACAGAGGAGTTGCAAATGAATTTTTGTACAAATATAGAATAAACATCATGTAGTTCTACTGTAATGTTATACAAAATGAAATGAAAAGTCTTATAGCAATGTTGCTTAGCTAACTAAGTACAACTTTTCCTTTTTTGTAAAAATGAAAACATTCTTAATCTTAAGACTGCAAAAGATTTCTTTCCTATAAGATATACACTTGTATCCTAAAATGCTGGTTTTGGCCTCTCCATATACAACTGGCAGTAAGTAAGATGCACCTGTATAGGCCTAAATTATATTTAATGTCTGTGCTCTTTGTTCCATTTATGTGAGTGAAATTGGCTTTGCATCATGGGCAGCTCTCAAGAGGTTTTGCCAATTCTGATAATCCTTAATAGTAGGATTTGGGCTGATTACTTGTATGCTAAGTTTCATCCCCATGGTTTTTCTGAAATGGGCTAACTGTAGATGCCTGAAAATTTAGGATTTACAACTGTATCGAGTGCTGAGTACAATATTATGTAATTTTCAAAAGCTGTAAGGGCAAAAAGCAATACAAAAAAGCATAAAGTGAAAGACCATTAAGTCAATCCTATAAAGATCTTGACAGTCATGCAGTCATGTTTTCCAGATCCTTAGGATAGGAGACACTCAAGTTTTTATTAATGGTTCGTCATACTGCTTACACTACCTACATTTCTCGTATGCCAACACTACCCTTCCTTGGTTGGGACTTTCCATGCATCAGATTGTAGCAATGATAATGGTAATATTTTTCCAGAGTAGCTGAAGTTTTACCATGGAAGACCATGATTGATGTCTTTAAACAGTCTAAAAATACCTCCTACTTTTCTTGTAAATAGTGTGTGTGTGTGTGTGTGTGTGTGTGTGTGTGAGATATAGGAAAGAAGGGCAAAAACAGAGCTGTCTTACTCCAAAGAAATGTTGCTTACAGTAGTTAGTCAAGGTTGTGATGCTGTGTATAAGTACGGTGACCATTATATCACTGTTACATAATTTCCATAAATCTGGTACAAAGTGCCATGTAAGCTATAAATGGAAAAGTTATAATTTTCTAAGTATGATGATCTTGTTTATATGCATGTGTCATCTTTGTATCTGTTATGAATATTGGCTATGTACTTGTATTTAAATGTGTTTGTATTCCTGGACGCCCTACAAAGAAATTTACATTAGGGCTAGACAGTTGTGTTGATGGCCCATTAAGGACACTACACTCTCATCCCACACAGTAGGTCTTCTTGTGGATGCCTCAGATAGGAAGGAGCCAATGGCCACTCCCTGTGATTCAGCAAAACATGTAGGGGCATGTGATATGCTTCTGTGACCCTGGACTCTATCTTGGCCTGGTAACATTCCATACACAGGGGTCAGGAGCTTTGTTTGGGACAGTAAATCTCCATCCATGTGGCAAAGGATATAAAAGACACCTCCATGTTGCCTCTTTCCTGATCTAATTCTCTGGATTGTGGATTTACAGCTAAAAGGAGTATTTTGAACTATGGATTGAGGACACTTCAATCTTTTGGAAATTACTAGAGAGACTTTTGGAAGCCTGTAGTCTATTCCATCACTGCTACAAACCTGATCTAAAGACTTTTCAATCATTTGTATGTGTATGATCTATTAACCATTTATAACTCTTCTTTTATTAATCTTTACTTGGCTTACTAAGGATTGGCTGACAGTGAAGTTTGGGTAAGATCTGAGATTTATGTTAACATGAGGATAAGTGTCTGTCTGATCCTTTGGGATTAGGAAGAACCTCAGATACTGTGAATTAAGTTTTCAATACCCCTTCACTATATTATACCTGTTTGCCTGGATGGGAGTCAAGGCCTGGAATGCCTAAAGAGGACAGTGTTTGGCTTCTGGTTAACCAATGTGGTGCTGCAGAAGTTCTCTTGTTACTGGCTTGGTGAATCTAATTTATAGAATAAATCACTAATTTTGGGGATTGCCTGCCCCATTTCTTGTAGTTTGCCCTAGGCGTGGCATTCTCAGAGTGGTCCATCCCAGGCACCTGGTCACAAAGGTTTAGTCATTATTTTTAAGGACCACTGGCTTGCTGTCTCTTTTCATGTTCTTGCTGCTGCACTATTGTTGGAAAGCAAAATTTGTTTCTAATGTATTTAACATAATTAACTAGGTGCAGTCATTAATGCTGACAGAAACATCCTTATAGTTGTATAGCCATTCTGGCCTGAGAGATACACAGGTGTTGCTAAGAATGACTGAAACAGTGTAGTGATATTCTGCCACTATAAAAAGACCCCCTCCCCTCCACATCTTACTTACACTGTGATAAACCCCATGTAACAGGTGCATGTATAAAATGAAATTAATCTGTGCAGAGGACTAGCACAAAGGCTGATGCACTAAAAGTCTCATTTAAAATCTCAAAACCAGGTGTAAGTGGAGTTTAAGGGGTGAACAGGCCCTTCTGCTGTCCCTCTATACAGGGGTAAACTTTGTCAATAGAAAAGAGTCATGAGGGTGCATAAAATCAATTTATTTTCCTCAAACAACTGGTACAACATCACTTGACCAGCAAACATTTTTGGAAGAAAATGTGTATATAACGTAAGCATACATTATTCAATTATTCTTCAACATGCTCCTCCAAGAAACTTTTGGAAAATGGCTGAACTTGGTGCAAACTGGTTCATCCCAAATGACAAAAAATTGCTCTTTAAAAATAGCTTTACAAAACCCAGGGATAAGTTCTCTAAGGTGGATAGTTAAGCTGATCAGAGTCAACAATAGTATCTTAACCAGCTCTTTTTAACTTGGTGGCATAAGTTTTAACTTGGGGGATCCTGAATGCATCCCTCTAACAATGAACAGAGTGATGACCTGGCAATGATAAATCAGATTTACTACATCTGTGAAAACTAAACAAAAGCAATGTCTAAGGTAGTAGTTTAAAAAAAAAAACAGTGCCTAAAACCAAGTTCTTCTTCCAACCCACCTCAGCTTATCTTTTCCCCATAATATGTATCAGCTTTTCCTTTTATTTTCTTCATCTGCTTCATTCTTTTCCATTTAGGTTTTATGCAACTGCTATCACTGTTTGAGAGCCTGATTATTCCACCACTTATTCTTGTGTGAACCAGGAGTAATTCCACTGAAGTCAGTGGAGTTACTGTTGTAAATCTGGAGGACCTCTAATGAAATTTTATCTTTAGAATAATTAATTCAGAGAGGCTCATTCAGCAATTGTGTACGGCTGGTCTAGCCTGATAGTTGGAACAGTCCAGCTTGAATCCAGTGAGGGTGGGGTCCTGGAGTAAAATCAGGGCAGGAGTCAGAAGCCTAAACCAAAGAGGGTTAGCAGCAATTAGCCAGTCAACATAGCCAGGAGTCTGAAGCCCAAGGCAAAGGGTTAACTGCAATCACAGCCAGGAGACATAGGCAAGGGTTAGAATCAAGAGTCAGATACCAGGACAGGACAGAGCACATTGAATAGCCACTGAGCAGCTGCTGCTGCTGCTGAGCTCATGTATCATACAGTTCATCTGCTTCTATAAGAGCAAACAGTTTCGGGGCTAGCAGTTAACAACCTGCTATGGTGTGAACAGACAAGTCTCTGTGCCCTCTCATTTCTTCATCTCCCAACTGCAATGGTGCTATATTGTGCACTGTGTGCATTTGTGATATAGACACTTTTCCTCTTGGAACTTGACATCACCAGTGTGACGTTCCTGGGAACAATGTAAGCTAATGAGCAACTTTGCCACCCTTGCCCTGGAACCTGGGTGCCTTATGAAGCATTGTGAGCAGTCCACGTGAGAACTCCTTAAGCAAACAGCCTTCCAGCATGCAAGCCACACCCTGAGTGTTTGTGTGAAACTGTAGTCTGCCAGAAATGCTTGGGTTACACTTTGGCTCTCACCAGCCTTGGTTATAATGCAGGATGACCCCAACACATTCCCAGTCTTAAATTTTTCATCCCAGAGATGTAACTCCTGTACTGCCCAGCCTTCTCCAGGACAATACAAGTGTATATAAAGTCCATTATTTAATAGAAATAGTATGCAGACAACTTGCCACTCTAAATGGAGTTTCCCAAACATTTCAGTTTAAACATACTCTATTAGATAAAGCAATAAAAAGTTAATTAACCACAAAGAGATTTTAAGTGAATATACATAATGAGGGATGAAAGTCATAGATCGTTACCCAAAAAAAACCACCCCCAAAAATCCACAAGTTCACACTACTATTGTCTAAGTTAATAAACTATCAGATTCAAGCAATGTTTTTCATCATATGCTTTCAGTAGTCTTACTGACCAAACCCTCTAGGTCAGCACTCCTTCTCCCAGAATGCAATGAATGCTTCCTTAATTGCTTCAGGTGCTAAGAATGCAATGGGCAGGAGGAGCGAAGGGGTGCCTTGGAGTGTTTATCCATCCTTTTCTATAGTTTCAGTCCCACTCTTGTAAAATATTTCGATGTAGGCACCAGGAGACAGTCTATGGGAAGGATCTTCCCTACTGCTTTTTTCCTCATCTGTGTGAGCTACTTTGTTTTCCTTTGCACTTGACTGTTTTACTGTTTAAATGCAAATTAAGCAGAGCAGACATTCCCTTGTTTAAAACAGTTTGCCAACTTCAATTTGGAACATGTATTAACACCACTTCACATACAATGATGCCACACATTTCACTCGGACAATAATGACCAGAAATTGAGTCTTCAAATAATACCACACAAGACATACTTTGTACAAAGATTACTACAGAGTGTAGACACATGGGTAGGGTATAGACACAGGGGTACATTCTGGCACAACCAATTTGTTTTATAGAGGCTCGCTACAGTTGGTAATGAACATTGTTTTGAGGAACACTGGAACAGTTTGTAGAAGCTTATTCTCTAGGTCAGAGAAAAATCTCTGATGCTGTCAAGCCAGCATCCTTCACACCATTAATGACTTCTTGGAGCAACTAGGCCTAAACGCACAGGAGGAGAGGCAATCCTTGATTTAGTTCTAAGTGGAGTACAGATCTTGTCCAAGAGGTGAATATAGTTGAACTGTTCAGTTACAGTAACCATAATGTAATTACATTTAACATCCTTGTAGGGGGAAAATATCAAAGAAGCCCCCTACAGTAGCATTTAACGTGAAAAAGGGGAATGACACAAATGAGATCTAGTTAAACAAAAATAAAAAGTCACAAGCACAAAATGCATGCAAGCTTCATGGAAACTATTTTAAAACTACATGTAAACCCCAAATAATAAAGTAAAAGGACCAAAAAAAAATTGTCCGAACAGCAGAGTAAAAAAAGTCTTAGAAGGCAAAAAGGCATCCCTTTAAAAACTGGAAGTCAAATCCTACTAAGAAAAATAGAAAGGAGCATAAACGCTGACAAATCAGGTATAAAAATATAACTAGGCAGCCCAAAGAGAACTTCAAGAGCAACACGCAAGACAGAAAAAGCTAACAGCATTTGTTTAAAGTACATCACAAGCAGGAAGCCTGCCAAACAGTCAGATGGGTTCCTGGATTATCGGGCTATTAAAGGAGCTCTCAAGGAAGACAAAGCTGTTGTGGAGAAGCTAAATGAATTCTTTGCATTGGTCTTCACTGCAGAGGATGCGAAGATGATTCCCAGACTTAAGTCATTCTTTTTAGGTGACAAATCTGAGTAAGTGTCCCAGATTGAGGTGTCAGTAGAAGAGGTTTTCAAATAGATTGATACATTTAACACTAAGTCACCAGGACCAGATGGTATTCATTCAAGAGTTCTGAAGGAACTCAGATATGAAATAGCAGAATTGCTAATTGTTGTATAAACAATGAGAAGTCCTTGTGGCACCTAAGAGACTAACACATTTAATTGGGCATAAGCTTTCATGGGCTATAACTGACTTCATCAGATGCATGAAGTGGAAAATACAATAAGCAGGTATAAATATACAGAACATGAAAAGATGGGAGTTGCCTTACCAAGTGTGGGGGGGTCAATGCTAATGAGGCCAATTCAATTAAGGACCATTCCCAACTGTTAACAAGAAGGGGTGAATATCAGAGGGAAAATTATTATATGTAACCTATTGCTTAAATCAGCCACTGTACCAGATGACTAGAGAATAGTGAACGTAACACCAATTTTCAAAGGCTCTAAAGGCAATCCTGGCCATTACAGACCAGTAAGCCTAATTTTAGTACCAGGCAAATTTGGTTGAAACTAGGGCTGTTTGATCATAGTTAACTCGTGACCTAAAGATTCATATGCCTCTTCATGCTTCAGTCTTTATTCCAGAAGACATGCTGATGACGCTCGTTAAAAATAATGTATTTATTAAATTTGTGACTGAACACTTTGGGGGAGAAATGTATGTCTCCTGCTCTGTTTTACCCACATTCTGCTATGTATTTCATTTTATAGCAGTCTCGGATGATGACCCAGCACGTTTGTTTTAAGAACACTTTCACTGCAAATTTGACAATGTAAAGAGGATAGCAATGTGAAATTTCTAAAGATAACTACAGCACTTGACCCAAGATTTAAGAATCTGAAGTGCCTTCCAAAATCCGAGAGGGATGAGGTGTGGAGCATGCTTTCAGAAGTCTTAAAAGAGCAACATTCCAGGGCAGAAACTACAGAACCTGAACCACCAAAAAAGAAAATCAACCTTCTGCTTGTGGCATCTGACTCAGATGATGAAAACGAACATGCATCGTGTTAGGGGGCTTATTCCTTCACCCACTTACTTCTCTGGGTATTGTTGTTCTCTGTTCAAGCGAGAAGGATCAAAGTCCAAAGGTGCAAACAATTTGATGTTTATTGGGGTGAACTTCCAGCAAGCATGACACCAGTTTCCTTCCTTAGTGTCCCCCTTCCCAGCTCTGACACCACAGAGCCTTACCTGTGTCCCTGTTCCCATTCCCCCTTAGCAAAACATGATTCCAATTTCCCCAACCCATTCCCTGTTCCCATTTCCACCCCCCACCCACACACTTGCTGATTGACTGCAGACTATATAGTAAAACTTGAGTTCTGCTAAGCTATACCTTAACCAATCATTTTACTGAAATTTAACTAACCAATCCTAACATATTGTAACATGATTATTTAACCAATTATATCCCACCTTAATTAGTTTACACTCTGCAAAATTAAACAGCAGACAGAAACAATCACAGAACCAGAAACAATAGCAAAGTGGGAACTATAATGACAAAACAATACAGAAGTGAGGATTTCACATCCCAGCTATTGATAAAATGAGTTCTTGCCAGACAGGATATTATCAAACTAAGTTTCCTTTTATATTTTTAGGCACTACCCTTTCTCTGGAGGTGATAGGCATTATCAGGACAGGATTGTATTCCTAACAGCCCAATAGCACCTTATTTCAATGTGACTAGTTTGGAATGTGAGGATGTGACCATTCGCTTCCCATCTTATGGCTGCCTCTGCTGCTTAGCCAAAGGCCTTAGCCTAAGAACAGGGCCTCAGACTGTCACAGTAAAAGAAGGCCCTTGAACTGGCAGACGGTGATTTTGATTCTTTCTTTTATACCTCTAGAACTAGCTAAGTGATAAGAATACACCTAAATTCTTAGAGTATAGGCCTTTACAGACAGGCCTGAATATCTATATCCTAACACTCCACCCCTTACATCAGTCCACACTGCTTTGGATAGTTATCGAGCAGAACCCATCATCAGCATGGACACATGTTCCCTGGAATGGTGGTTGAAGCATGAAGGGACATATGAATCTTTAGAGCATCTGGCATGTAAATATCTTGCAACACTGGCTACAACAGTGCCATTGAAATGCCTGGTCTCACTTTCAGATGACATTGTAAACAGGCAGCATTATCTCCTGAAAACGTAAACAAACATGTTTGTCTGAGCGATTGGCTGAACAAGAAGTAGGACTGATGGGACTTGTGGGCTCTAAAGTTTTACATTGTTTTATTTTTGAATGCAGGGGTTTTTCGTACATAATTCTACATTTGTAAATTCAACTTTCATGATAGAGATTACACTACAGTACTTGTGTTGGGTGAATTGAAATACTATTTTTTACAGTGCAAATATTTATAATATAAATATAAAGTGAGCAGTGTACTTTGTATTCTGTGTTGTAACTGAAATCAATATATTTGAAAATGTAGAGAACGTATCCAAAATATTTAAATAAATGGTATTCTATTATTTAACAGTGCTATTAATCATAATTTTTTAAATCACTTGATAGCCCTAGTTGAAACTATAGTAAAGAACAGAATGATCTATTATAATGAACAGAATTGTCTATCATGGTCATTCTGTTTACTATGTGTTTGGGACAAGTCAACATGACTTTTATAAAAGGAAATACATTTCACCAATATATTAGACTTCTTTGAGGGGGTCAACAAGCATGTGGACAAATAATATAATTTTCTCTGACTTTCAGAAAGCCTTTGACAAGGTCCCATACCAAAGGCTTTAAGCAAACAAAGTAATCATGAGATAAAAAGGAAGGTCTTCTTATAGATCAGCAACTGCTTAAAAGATAAAAGAAAAGGAGTACTTGTGGCACCTTAGACTAACAAATTTATTTGAGCATAAGCTGTGAGCCACAAGTACTCCTTTTCTTTTTGTGAATACAGACTAACACGGCTGCTACTCTGAAACCTGCTTAAAAGATAGGAAACAAAGGGGTAGCAATCAATGAGCAGTTTTCACAATGGAAAGAGATAAATGTAGCAATCCCTAAGGACCCATGCTGTTCAAAATATACAAATGATCTGGAAAAGGTGGTAAACAGTGACGTAGCAACATTTTCAGATAATACTAAATTACTGAAGATAGTTAAATCCAAAGCTGACTGTGAAGAATTAAAAAGGGATTTCACAAAACCAGGTGACTGGGCAACAAAATGGCAGATGAAATTCAATATTAAGTGCAAAGTACAGTAATGCATATTGGAAAACGATAATCCAACTCCAATCCATACTCAGTGATGGGGTCTAAATTAGCTGTAACCACTCTACACAGAGATCTTGGAGTTGTCATAGATAGTTCTCTGAAAACATCTGCTCAGTGTACAATGGCAGCCAAAAAAAGCTAACAATCCTAGCAACCATTAGCAAAGGAAGGAAGACCTAAAATATCAGTGTCACTATATAAATCCATGGTACACCCACACCTTGAATACTGCATGCATTTCTAGTTGCCCCACCTCAAAAATACATTAGAATTGAAAAAAGGCATAGAGAAGGGTAACAAAGATTGGGGTCTGGAAGAGTTTCCCTATGAATAGAGATTAATAAGACTGGGACTCTTAAGCTTAGAAAAAGAGAACGAAGGGGTGATATGATAGAGGTCTATAAAATTATGAATGGTGTGGAGAACGTGATTAGGGAAGTGTTATTTAGCCCTTCGCAGAACACACGAACTAGTGGTCATCCAATAAAATTAATAGGCAGCAAAGACATAAGGAAGTACTTCTTCACACAGTCAGCCTATGGAACTCATTGCCAGGAGATATGAAGGGCAAAAATATAAGTGGGTTCAAAAAAGAATTACCTAAGTTCATGTAGAATAGGTCCATCAGTGACTATTAGCCAAGATTGTCAGGGACAACCCCATGCTCTGGGTGTCCCTAAGCCTCCAACTGCCAGAAGACACAACTGGACAACAGGGGTTGGATCACTTGATATTTGTCCTATTCAGTTCATTCCTTCTGAAGCATCTGGCATTGGCCACTGTTGGAAGACAGGATACTGGGCTAGATGGACCATTGTTCTGACCCATGGTCATTTTTATGTTTTCAAGAACTAAATCACTTTAATCAGAAGTGGTATTTTCATTTAAAAATGGTAAATAAGTCAAAACATCTCCTGTGCCTCACTTCAACCCCCACATGGACAATTCTCTTCTAGTCCCACATATATTGTATCTGAGGCTTTTGTCAGGATCACTGATCACCATATGAAATTGGCTCAAGTGTTGCCTGCGCTGGTTTTTCTGCTGACATACATTGCAAAGATTACTATAAAGCTATACTTTGTTAAAATTTTTTCCTCTAACTTTATTTTAACTACATCAACACTTTCTGTTGGTCTGCTAGTTGTTTTCCTTCTCTCTGAAAGAAGAGATGGAAATCCAGACACTGAACCAAACAAATACAGCTAGATAGGCTAAATATTTCTTTGCATTAGTTTGTGCCAACTGACTTTCCTACATATTTTTTTTTTTAGGCTAAATTGCTCATACTAAACAACTACACAAGTGTAAACGTGGATTTGTGGGACTCTGAAATTTCCCCAAGTCATCATAATTAAAGAATCATCTGAGTGAAACAGCTTTGAGTGGATCCACTGTGGAAAATACACATGATTCAACTATAGTGGCAGCATACTGGCTTGCTCTAAAATTCAGAAACAATAGAAAAATAGTTCAAGACATATTAATGTAGGATTTTCCTTCTGCCACGTGTAAGTACAGCTGTTCTTTACTTGCGCTATAAGTGTATAATTATAGTTAACATTAAAAGGAGAGAAATAGGTTTTACTCATTAATGTAATCACACCAAGTCCATGTAAAAAACATCTGAAAAAATCATTTAAATAAAATTAGGTTGGGACAGATAAGCCACTTTGGATAAAAGAAGAACCACTTTATACCTTTTCCCAAATCTTGAACCAAACCTCAGCTGCACCTTGCTTTAAGTTTGATTTTAAGTTTCTGATAACTCCCCCTTGTTTTTTTTTTTTCCTGTGTATCTTGGTTCTGGCAGGGTCTGGAAGCAGAAATGCCAAAATAACCAGGCTTTTCTGGATACTGGATACTACTGATATATCAGAAGTCTCCTAAAAGAGCCTATTTTTATGAAATGTCGACAGTTTTGCAGATTCAGACATTTCAAATAGTTTGGTTAAATTTCAGATAACCTTTGCTTTAGGTGAACCTCTCATTTTTAGGTTTGCCATCATTAATGAAGATAGAACACTAGCTTTGAACCTTGAACTCTCCATTGCTTCAAGCACAGTCTACAAGCTGCAGGTAAATTGTGTAATCATAGGTTTCAGAGTAGCAGCCGTTTTAGTCTGTATTCGCAAAAAAGAAAAGGAGTACTTGGGGCACCTTAGAGACTAACAAATTTATTTAGTCTCTAAGGTGCCCCAAGTACTCCTTTTCTTTTTTGTGTAATCATAGAACCAGGTAAAACAAAATTGTGCCCCTGAGGAGTACTTTAAATGAATTGCTCCAAGATTTACCATAGTTACTAATAACATTAATCTGAGATATATTAATAAGCATTACTATCAGTTTATAAAAAGTTATGAAATTGCTCTCTCATCCACCCCTCAGTCCATGAAAATTAATAGAAACCAGCTTTACCTTCAAGTCATGGAGAGTTTTTTGCAGGTTTTAGATTCTTTTATTAGATCCTCAAGTCTCTCCTACTGCCAGGACAGGATTGTTCCCTAAATTACAAAAATGCCTATCTGTTGAATAGAAGTTGAATAGAAGTAGTAGAGCCTGGTGACATATTAAAGTGAGTGGGCAAAATTGACACCTGAAGCTGTCATTAGAGTCTACTTACAGGAGAGGGCAAAGATCAGCCCACATGTCTCAACACAAACTAGATCAAATGACCTTAAGAAATTTCCACTGGCTAGAAGTTAGCAGCAAGTATATAGATCTTACTGCCTGTCTGCCTTTCTGTTACAATCGTTCCATGAACAAATAGAATCATTTTAAATTTTGTTGTTTTTTCATTTTTCCTAATATAATTTTTAGAAAACTGCAGCACCAGCTAGTTGGATGATTTTATTCCTAATTAAAACACAAATATAGTAATTAGTTTATTTGCTGTTATCCTGAATCTACACAGGATGACTTTAAACAGCAAATCAGCCATTAATTTTACTGTTCAAAGAAATGCTCATAATCTTTAAAAATGACATATCAAATATTCATTTCTAAATGCCCTACAGTGAATTTCTGAAGTGGCCTGTTGGTAGGGCTTTTTTTTTTATAATAAATAATCAATTTCAGTACACTAAATATATCATGGCCCATCACTTCATACATTCTGTAATTTCATGGATGAAAGGCCTACAGCTATTCTGCATAAATATGGTGCATTTCACAGCAGGTGAAGAGTTTGATTACACAGGATAATCAGTGTTATTATTTATAGTAACCATTTATACCTCTTATTTATTAAAACTCAGTAAATCAGATATTGGTTTATTTAAGGAAGTTGCTTAGATTAAACTAGATGTCTGACTATTAAATAGATTTTTAAAATTCACTATTAGGTGTTAGTTTGAATCTAACCCCGGTCTGAAGTGCATGAAAGTTATTACTATCAGATGGCTTCACAGAGGCCATTATGAGTAGTTTCTGGTTTCATCCAGTTACCACTGGACAGATGTCCTCATCACAAATATGACCACCAAAATTGCAGAATTTAGTATCCTTGTTGGCCATCTAAACAGAGAAGCCAAGGACTGGATAGCCACGGAGACTGACCTATCGTTGGACTCACAGAGGTGATTCCTCCAGTTCAGGACTGAGACACATTCATGGCAGGGGGAAGGGAAAGAAAGGCTGCAGCTGCTCATGCTTTACCTGCTTTGTTCTCCAACTACTCATGAGAACCAGAACACTTCTTATAAAATTTTAATAAATATAAAAACCGATAATGAGATAGAGATATTGATTACTTCAATGGAATTATAAGTCCTGGAAAAATACCCATTTATTTACAGCCCTTCTGCTTTCATAATACCTGTAAAAAGAAAAGGAGTGCTTGTGGCACCTTAAAGACTAACAAATTTATTTGAGCATAAGTTTTCATGAGCTACATCAGTACGGATGCATCCGATGAAGTGAGCTGTAACTCATGAAAACTTATGCTCAAATAAATTTGTTAGTCTCTAAGGTGCCACAAGTACTCCTTTTCTTTTTGTGAATACAGACTAACATAGCTGCTACTCTGAAACCTGTCATAATACCTGTGTATCTCACATTATGTAAACATTCCTCACTCTTTAGCTCAACACCCAGTGTGAATGCCTGGACTGAGCAATGGGATGGGTGGCTCTGTGTATGGGAGATGAGGGAGGGAGATACATTAGCAACTGTGGATGACAAGATCCACCTAGCAGCTGATCCACCAGTCCCGTCCCCACTTGCCCTTTCTGGGGCATCTCTTCAGATGTACCCACCAGCTTCCATTAGCAGCAGCTGAACTAAGGCATAGGATTGCAAAAGGGAGCCAATGATAGCTCCCCAATCCTAGAGCCAGTTTTAAAACTGTTTCTCAAGGGAAACAGCATTAATTATCTTAAACAAGCCATCTGATCCCTAAACCTGTGTTATTAATTAATATAACTTCATCATTTGGTCCCTAAGGAAGGTAAAACATGACACTTTTTTGAGACTATTTCAGTGGAGCAACTGAGATCTGGGAATTTCCTGGTTCTTCAAAGGAAAGAACAAAAGTCTCTTGAGAGAATTCAGAACTGCTGAGATCCAACAGAATGACAGCAAAATATTAGATTAGAACAGGCCTAAAACTAATTTTTTTGAGAGGAGGGCCCATTTGAGAAAGGGAATCGTTGGTGCTATGGGTAGGGTAACTGTAGCACTCCAGTTACAATAAAAGAGCATCCAAAGTGTTTGTAATTGAGCAACTAAATGTGAAACACTGAAAACTGACTCAGTATATAAATTAGGAATATTTAGTTTGAATAAGCACCCGAAAATCCTGATGCATATCTAAACTACCCAAGCCACTCAAGTCTGTAAAACAAGTCTGAAAATTTCATCAGAACTGGCATTTTCACAAGGTTTCTGATGCTACTTGCTCCTGGTAGAAAAAGATACGCAGCAAAAACAGCCTTTATGAGGCATTTTGGAATGACTTGAGGGGAGTGGATGCACTGTGCATTGTTCCTCTTGCAGTCTCAAGAATAGTCTCCAATGACCATATTAAATAAATGTGTCTAGAATTCATAGGAAGACAAAAGTGTATCTGTATTAAATTAAGCAAAAGTTGCACATTCAAACACAAAAGAAAATAGAAAGGATGACACAGTATTATGGGAGCTGAAATGTAGCTGATAGTTGCTTTTCATGTCTCTCTCGTCTCTCTAAACAAAACTCTTTATGTTCTTTTCTTGGACAAAAGAACATAGTCATAATTACAGAAAAGGAATATTGTTAATAATTAAAACACTATGAACATCTATCTATCTATCTACATTTCATTTTAAAAGTGTAAGAATATTAGAGGAACAAATTTAAACTCATACTTCAGATACGTGAAGTTCCCTAAAATATGGAGGTAATTGTGGTATTATTAATTCTGATGAATAAAGACTGACATTTTGGCCCCGCTGGGAGTTTTATCATTGGCTTAGTGGAGCCAGAGTTTCACTGTTTCTAAATAATGAAATACAGTACATTATTTATTGGAATTATTAAAATAATATATTAGGATCACTTTTTCAAAGCGGCCTTACCTTGCCTCTAAACTTGTGCCTAAAACTTGCACACCTGAATCTTTGCACACTCAAGTCATTGTTTGCATGTGAAAATTGAATAAACATTTCCTAATCAGTTTGCATATGCAAATACCATTTGACTGCAATATTCAATATGCAGATCAGTTTACAGAATTTTGGGGAGAAATTTGGCCTACAATAGCTATACTTTTTTGTCATGTGATCTAATAATCTGAAATGATTTGTAAAACAAACATTGCTGGGTCAGTATGATATAGACTACATGATCTAGGCCACTGGTTTAGTGGTTGCTAAAATCCCTTGTATTATAAAAGTGTTAGACGATAGTTCTTTCATTTTATTTTGAAAGATTTTCTCCTAAGTTTTAAATATTTAAAATGCTTTGATATTTTCCAGCTGTTCAAGAAACACTAAACATATCAATGTATTTTTTTTGGCAGGGGATGGCGGGGGGATTGTGCAAGATTTCTTAATGCTGTAAAATGTCTTTCTTGCAAAATAGAATAACTATTTTACTGTAAAAGTATGGCATTCAAAGACTCCTTCTTGTTAGTTCCCTTTTGATCACCTCTCTGGTGATCCTGTACTTTGTTTTTATTTCCCTTTTTTTATACGTTAGTAAGTGTTCATGCTGTTCTGTTTTGTGTTAAATATTTCTATTATTTTAAGAAACAACAAAATGGAGATGAGACAGATAATAATTTGAAACTGGGGAATGAGAAGAAGATGTGGGTATTCAGGGGACAGGCATATTGAATAGAAGGCCTATTAACTGTGTCTTTCCTTCCTTAGACACTGGAATATGATTCAGTTAGAGATTGGAGCCCATGTGTAAAAAAACAAAAAACAAAAACAAAAAAAAAAACAACCAACCAAAAAGCTTTATGGTCACAGCTGATCATCTCAGAATGCCAAAAGAAAAAAAACAGTTTCAGTAAAGGATATTTTCAAACCAACAGCAATGATAGCAGAGCCAAAGACACCTGCAATGGCATCTTGACTGCTGACATCAAATTCAGATACTCCCTATAGTTTTCTTTGAGAATATTTTGAGTATTCTTATGAAAAGTACTGCTGCTTTGCATAAGTATCTAGGAGCCCTTTGTTTAATAGATCTTTCATATTAATAGATTTTAAGACCATAAGGGACCATTAATCTCATTTAGACAGACCATCTGTACAACACAGGTCATAGAATTTCACCTTGTTTTTCCTGTGTTGAGTCCAATAACTTGTGTTAGACTAAAACATATTTTCCAGAGAGGCACCCAGTCTTGATTGAAGACAGCAAGAGATGGAGAATCCATCACATTTCAATGGTTAATCATCAGTGATTTTTTTAATGTGCCTTATTTCTTACTTAAACTTGTCTGGTTTTTACTTCCAGCCAATGGTTGTTGTTATGCCTTTTTCTGTTAAATTCAGTACCCAGCATTTTCTTCTCCTGAAAGTACGTCTGCACTGTAATCCAGTCACCTCTTGTTCTTCTTTTGATTAGCTAAATAGATTTTGTTTAGCTCTCTGATTGTAAGGCATTTTTGGTTTTCAGACTTTTGTGTTCAAAACTTTTTACCATTCTCATAACATCTGAAGTGGCCTTGTCATTTCCATTAAATCATGACAAATGTTATTTATATATGTATCTTCAACCCAGGTGTTCTTTCCACCTTAACGTATAGATATAAAAGCTGGAGATCCACCAATGGTTCAGATAGGTTTCTAAATGCCTTCAAAAGAAAATCCCTCAGGAAAACAGGTATTAAATGGAATGTATTTATATCATGTAACTCCCCCCCACCTACCATTTGGAGTTTGCAAGCTCCTGGGATACTGAACTGAGCCTCTAGTGGTCCTACCCTCTGGACTGCCCTCTGGTCCTACCCTCTGGCACCATTTCCCAGAATGCTTGGGGTCTGGGGCAGGGACAGAATAGACTGGGAAATGCCCACAAAAGACAATGGGGAGCTTCAAATAGAGTAACGTAAATAGACAGATTGCTGGGCCAATGAGTAACCATGACTGCTCAGTTCCTCAGTGAGAGCATGTCTTGGAGACAAAGGAGCTAGTCATGTTACTGGGATGTGGTCAGAACAGGAGTCAGGTCTAGTAATTAGAACAGGAGTCAGGAGCCAGAGCTTATGATCAGAACAAGAGACAGAGGCCAGATGCCAGAGCCAGAGCCAAAGCCAAAGGTCAAGAAACAGAGCCAAGGGTCAGAACCAGGTTACCTGGTGTGAGGTAAGGCAGGAGCAGGGCTGGGACCAAGGCTAAGACTAAGCATGCACAGGAGGTATAGCAGCTATGGGCAAAACTTTTAAGTTGTCACTGAATTGCCATTGCTGAGTTTAAAAGAGGCAGTCTGCTAGGGTGACCAGATAGCAAGTGTGAAAAATCGAGACAGGATGTGCGGGTAATAGGCACCTGTATAAGAAAAAGTCCTGAATATTGGCACTGTCCCTATAAAATTGGTACATCTGGTCACCCTACAGTCTGCTGACTCTTCTGACCAATCAGGTGGTGTAGCCAATCAGGCAGCCTACTTCAGGCCAGCTGCCTATTTGGTTGCCTGGAGACTGGCTCCGCTGCAGGCCATAATTCCAGAGTGGCTCTGCTGATTCCTGGAACTAGTTTTGGTTTCATTTTTGGGATGTTTGAGTATGGGGCTGAAAGAGAAGCAGCAAAGCCTGCAGAGTCTCTAATCAAACCACACAGAAGGAGATGCTGAACTATTGTGGGATATAGTATTTCATATTCTGACTAACAGGGAGAAATTGATAGTGAATCTGAGGGAAGGCAATTTGGATGAAAGTGACCATGAAGTGATAGATTTAATGATTCTAAGAAAAGGGACAAGTGAGAACAGAGGAATAAGAACAATGGATTTTGATAAGGCAGACTTTAACTGACTTGGAGAACAGGTAGGTAAGGTCTAATGAAAATAAAATCTAAGCAAAAAGGAGTCCAGGAAAGCAGTTTCTTAAGGAGACAATATTAAAGCACAACTGCAAGCTATCCCAATGTGAATGAAAGATAGGAAGAATGATAAGAAGTCAATATTGCTGCATCAGGAGCTTTTTAATGACCTGAGAGATTAACAGGAAAAGTGGAAACATGGATGAATTGCTAAGGAGGAGTACAAGAGAATAGCACAAGCATTTAGGGACAAAAATCAGAAAGGCTAAGGCATACAATGAGTTACATCTAGCAAGGGACATAAAAGGCAATAAGAACTGGTTCTATGAACACATTAGGAGCAAAAGAAAGATGAAGAAAAGTGTAGGTCCTCTGTTTAGTGGGGGAAGGAGAGCTAATAATTGATGACGACAAGATCACTGAGGTATATAATGCCTATTTTGATTCAGTCTTCACTAAGTTCAATACCTGGAAAGATAAAGGAACAAATTATTTAAAAAATCAATTAGTAAGCATCTAGGGGATAATAGGGCATAAGACATAGCTTGCATGGACTTGTCAAAAAAAAAGAATGCCAAACCAACCTATTTTACTTCTTTGTCAAGGTTACTAGCCTTGTGGATCAGGGGAAGTGGTAGATGTGATATATCTTGATTTAGTAAGGCTTTTGATATAATCCATCACGACATTTTCATACATAAACTAGGGAAATATAGTCTAAATGAAACTAGTATAAGGTGGATGCACAACTGTTTGAAAGACTACTTATAGAGATGTCAATGACACTGTCAAATGAGGTAGATGGATCTAGTGGGGTTCTGCAAGTGTCAGTCCTGGGTTTGATGCAATTTAATATTTTCATTAATGAGTTTGACAAGTGAGTGGAGAATGTTTATAAAATTTGCAGATAACACCTGGGAAGGGTTGCAAGAACTTTGGAGGAGTGGATTAGAATTCAAAATGACCTTGACAAATTGGAGAATTGGTCTGAAATCAACACGATGAAATTCAATAAAGAAATGTGCAAAGTATTTAACTTGGGAAGAAGTAATCAAATGCACAATAACAAAATGGGGAATGATTGACTAGGGTGGTACCGCTGCTCAACATGATCTGGGGTTTATAGTGGATCACAAATTAAATATGATCCAACAGTGTGATACAGGTGTGAAAAAAGGCTAATATTATTCTGGCTAATATATTTATTAACAGGAGTGTCATATGGAAGACACAGGAGGTAACTGTCCCATTCTTCTTTGCACTGGTGAGGCCTCAGCTGGTATACTATGTCCAATTGTGGGTGTTAACATTAGATCAAACAGGACAGAGTCCAGAGGAGAGCAACAACGATGATAAAAGGTTTAGAAAACCTGACCTATGAGGAAAGATTTAAAAAACTGGGCATGTTTAGTTTTGAAAATCGAAGGCTGAGTGGGGAACTGATTACAGCCTTCAAATATGTTAAGGGCTGTTTTAAAGAGGATGGGGATCAGTTGTTCTTCATGTCCACTGAAGGTAGGACCAGAAGTTATGGGCTTAAATTGCAGAAAGGGTGATTTAGGTTAGATATAGGGAAAACTTTCTGACTATAAGGGTAATAGGCTTTCAAGGGAGGCTGTGGATTCCCCATCATTGGAGGTTTTAAAGAACAAGTTGGACAAACACCTGTCAGGGATGGTCTAGGTTTACCTGGCCCTACCTCAGCTCAGTGGATTGGATTTAATGACCTCTCAAGGTCCCTTCCAGCCCTACATTTCTTTGATTCTATGTGATCAGGCAGTTCCAGTGCTGCAGAGACCAGGGAATAGGGATGCAGAAAACTAACCTGATGCTCTCTACCTGGAGCCAGCCAAGACCTCCACAGATCTCCAGGCCAGGGAGCCAGGAAAGTACCTGTCCCACTCAGAGGACAGGTAAAGGGTATATATAGTACCTATTTATAAAAAGGGGAATAAAGACAACCATCCGATGAAGTGAGCTGTAGCTTACGAAAGCTTATGCTCAAATAAATTTGTTAGTCTCTAAGGTGCCACAAGTACTCCTTTTCTTTTAACCTAGGGAATTGTGGACCATTCCTTAACTTTGATGCCTACAATGATAATGCAACAAATAATTAATCAATTTGTGAGCACCTTGAAGATAATATGGGGATAAGTAACAGTCAACATGGATTTGTCAAGAACAAATCATGTCAAACCAACCTAATATCCTTCTTTCACATGGTAACAAGATTTGTGGATAGGGGGGAGCAGTAGATGTGATATATCTCAACCTTAGTAAGGCTTTTGATGCTGTCTCACATGATCTTCTCATAAGCAAAGTTAGGGAAATATAGCCTAGATAAACCTACTAAAAGGTTGGCTCACAACTGGTTGGAGAACTGTACTCAGAGTAGTTATCAGTGATTCACAGTCAAGCTGGAAGTATTGAATGGGGTCCCACAGGAATCTGTCCTGGGTCCATTTCTATTCAAAATCTTCATAAATGAGAAGGAAAATGATGGAGTGCAGTTATAAAGTTTGTGGATGATGCCAAACTGGGTGGGATTGCGAGAACTTTGGAGGACAGGATTAGAATTCTAATGACAAACTGGAGAAATGGTCTGAAATAAACAAGATAAATTCAATAAGGACAAATTCAAAATACTAGACTTGGAAAGGAATAAACAATTGCAAAAATACAAAGTAGGAAATGACTGCCTAGGAAGAAGTACTGCAGAAAAGGATCTGCAGATTATAGTGGATCACAAGCTAAATATAAATACAATGTAATACTGTTGCGAAAAAGCAAACATCATTCTGGGATATATTAACATGAGTGTTGTAAGCAAGACCCAAGAAGTAATTCTTCCACTCTACTTAGGACTGATAAGGCCTTAGCTAGAGTACTGTATCCAGTTCTGGGCACCACACTTTGGAAAAGATGTGGACAAATTGGAGAAAGTCCAGAGGACAGCAACAAAAATGATCTAAATGTCTAAAAACCATGACCTATGAGGAAAGATTGAAAAAAGTTTGTTTGTTTTTTAATCTGAGAAGAAAACACTGAGTGGGGGACATGATCGCAGTCTTCAAGTACATAAAAGGTTGTTATAAAGAAGAGAGTGATAAATGGTTCACTTTATCCACCTAGCACAGGACAAGACATAATAGGCTTAAATTGCAGCAAGGGAGATTTAGGTTAGACTTTAGGGAAAAACTTCCTAACTGTAAGGATAGTTAAACACTGGAACAAATTACCTAGGGAGGTTGTGGAATCTCCATCAGTGATGGATTCTAAGAACAGGTTAGACGAACACACGTTGGGGATGATCTAGATGGGTGGTTTTCAACCTCTGGTCCTCAGATGCCTGAGAGTCCACAGACTATATCTATGATTTCCAAAGGTATCTGCACCTCCATTTGGGGTCTGCAAATGAAAAAAGGTTGAAAATCACTGATCTAGACAATACTCAGTCCTGCCTCAGTGCAGAGGACTGGACTAGGTGACTGATTGAGGGCCTACATTTCTATTATGCTATGGCAGGTGTGCCACTGGACAGCTGGAAGAACACTGAAAATGGGCCAACCAAAATTATCCCTCTGGGAAAACAATACTTTGAAAGGGAAAAACTTGTGGGCTGTAAAGACATAGAGGACATTCCAAGAGAGGCCCAGGATAAATAGGGGTGACAGTCTTGTTTGTAGCATGTGATGCAGGAAGGATTCTGATTCAGGTGGACAAGGCTCCATAGCTCCATTTGCTTTTTCAGACAAGATTGCTGTATTCTCATGACATTTGGCCTTTCACCATCCTGTGACTTTTCCCAAAAGTTGCTATATAAGAAAAAATATTTATATTACAGTAGTGCCTTGAGGCCGCAGTTGGGTCCCTATTGTGCTAGGTACTGAACATGCATGTAATTTTTTAAAAAAGACAGTCCTGTCCCAAAGAGTTTACCTTTTAGTGTATGATGAGAGGACAAGTGAATACAGTTAATCGGGGGAGGGAAGAGGACAAGGTACATATGAAGTGAAATGTTTAGTAAAATAAGCAGCAGAAGAAGAGGGTGAATTGAGGCTGAGCATTGGCTTGGCAAACCTTGTGGTGGGAAAAAAAGCTGAAGAAGTCCAGGGAGGTGGAAAATGCAGAAAGGAGAGCACAGAATCTGAGACAGTGAAAGAGTAGGAAGTCAGGGTACAGAGGAGAGGACTTTAGAGCAGAGAAGAAGACATGGGTATTGTTTAAAATTATGGAAGGATTGGGTTGGAGTGGAGGGAGAAGGAGTCGTGTGCAGTGTAGAAGGTGATGAAGCGGTGCTCAGCTGGGTAATTCAGCAATGGAGAGTGAGTGGGAGAAGTTTCAGAGTAGCAGCCATGTTAGTCTGTATTCGCAAAAAAGAAAAGGAGAACTTGTGGCACCATAGAGACTAACAAATTTTAACCCACAGCTGCAGGTGAAACAAGGTTGGGAAGGCAAGGAGACAAGAAGCTAGGAAGGATCAGATGGGAAATGCATAATTCAGAACTTTGCACAGATACAAGCTCCCTCCCCACCCTTATATGACCCTTGATAGTACAGAAACTCCTCATTCTGGATCTCTTGTTTGGAAAGTATCTGTGTCATGGACAACTTGCATGTCAATAGGTTCCTACTACCTGGACAGAAACATGGAACAAACATAACAAAGAAGGTCCTGGATGTAGAATCACTGTCCTGCAAACATCAAAGTACAACAAATAATGATCTTATACAAAAATATAAAATCTATACAAAACAATAGTTTATGAATTTTCTGTACCTCTCCAAAGCTGGCTGTTTTCACAGTAAGTCCATTTCAACTCAATGTGATAGGAGGTGTATGGAAAAGTAAAACTGTATTTTCATGTAGAGGCAAAAATAAATGCAAAGTGCTTACACTTAAATATTAACAATACTGCATAGTTTTTAGCTCAGATAACATGCATTTTCTAAACGCCTATTATAAGAAAGATGATGTAGGTATTTTCTACAGGGATTAAAAGAGAAATACTTTAAAATGGATTATTTTCCTCTGTCTCTCCTTTAATTCTTCCTGGTGGACAACAAACAGAAAAGGCTAGAGCTCAGGTGGGAGGCTCTTTGTCAAGAGGGTATTTGTAATAGGCAGAAGGAAAGTGCAACAAGGTGAAAAGGGAATAATAACTGAATAGAAGATGGAATGTTCTCTGCTGAAAACTCTGCTAAGTGGAAGCTGAAAGCTAAAAAGGAGGAAAGCTGAGAGATGCTACCCATGGCAATTAGTTTGAAAGGCTGAGACTAAAGCTGTTGGGGATTTTACAATGGAATAACTTTCTGATGGAAAGTACAGCTTCTGCAAAATCAAAATTTTCCACAGGAAAATTTCTATATTGATGAAAATTTGACTCTCCACTGGGAAAACCAAAATGGAAAAATTGTTTTGGATTGGTTTGACCCAAATCAGGATATTTCATTTTATTGAACTTACTCTAAATATTTCTTTTTGAATCAGTGAAAAACAAACAAACAAAAAATCATTGAACTGCATTTTCTTTTTAGCATATTGCCTTCTGGGAGTTGTAGCCCATTGTTTTCCACAGGCTGGGCTCCCTGGAAGACTACATGTCCTACAATACAATGTGGATCAAGCTAGGTGATCCATCAAGGGAATCACATGACATGAGGTGCATTATGGGAGATGAAGTCCAGCCATGGAACCTGATTTCCCCCAGTTTCCCCTACAGGCCAGGTAGATTATTCCTACGGAAATAAGGATCAGCAGAGGACCCTGGAAGGTGGTGAGAGTTGAAACTCTGTTTCTGACTTTAGGGGTCTGAAAAGACTACTAGAGTGGCCGGTTGAGGACACCCACATTTAATCTTCGCTATGCAGCAGTACTGAAGACAGACTTGCCTTTTTAGGGGCTTAGAATACATAAGTATTTAAAAATGTGGTATGTATTGCTTTACCTCACCAGATTCTGGCTGTGTCTTTGGAGCCACTACTATGTAGTTACTACTGCAACACAAGCAGCAGACTCTTTGAGATTTAAAATAGAAAGAAGAATATACTTTCAGCTCTCACTAGCTATGGTACGAACCTTGAACCCCTAGTTTTTCTTATCTACTTTGGTCAGTATTATATACCTCAAGGCTATTTTGATACATATTGCATATGTGAAATGTAAATTGAGATTACTTTTTTGGCGGGTGGAGGGATGGGGTGTTGTTCTGTTTGGTTGATATGGTGAGTAGTAAAATGCTAAAAGAAAAGGAGTACTTGTGCACCTTTTGGACCAACAAATTTATTTGAGCATAAGCTTTTGTGGGCTAAAACCCACTTCATCGGATGCATGCAGTGGAAAATACAGTGGGGAGATTTATATACACAGAGAACATGAAACAATGGGTGTTACCATACACACTGTAATGAGAGTGATCAGGTGAGCTATTACCAGTAAGAGAGGGGGAAAAAACCTTTTGTACTGATAATCAAGGTGGGCCATTTCCAGCAGTTGACAAGAACATGTGAGGAACAGTAGGAGGTGAAAATAAACATGGGACATAGTTTTACTTTGTGTAATGACACATCCACTCCCAGTCTTTATTCAAGCCTAATTTAATGGTGTCCAGTTTTCAAATTAATTCCAATTCAGCAGTCTCTCATTGGAGTCTGTTTTTGAAGTTTTTTTGTTGAAGAATTGCCACTTTTCAGTCTGTAATCAAGTGACCAGAGGGACTGAAGTGTTCTCCGACTGGTTTTTGAATGTTATAATTCTTGATGTCTGATTTGTGTCCATTTATTCTTTTACGTAGAGACTGTCCGGTTTGGCCAATGTACATGTTTATTCCCTCCACCCCCCACTGTTCCTCACATGTTCTTGTCAATTGCTGGAAATGGCCCACTTTGATTATCATTACAAAAGGTTTTTTTTCTCTCCTGCTAGTAATAGCTCACCTTACCTGATCATTGTCATTACAGCTTATATGATAACACCCATTGTTTCATGTTCTCTGTGTATATAAAATCCCCCTACTGAATTTTCCACTGCATGCATCCGATAAAGTGAGCTGTAGTTCATGAAAGCTTATGCTCAAATAAATTTGTTCGTCTCTAAGGTGCCACAAGTACTCCTTTTTTTTTTTTGCCGATAGAGACTAACACGGCTGCTACTCTGAAACCTAGTAAAATGCTGTAATTTGTATTCTTGCTTGAGAATTGTGATGTCCTCTGTTATATGTACTAGCTCAGAGCCGGAGATGTATGCATGCATGGGGTGAGCTTGTTGACATAGAAGCATATTAGAGGATCCATCAGCTTTTCCCTTGCTCTGTATGAGATGCAATTCTAGAGTTATGTATCAACTAATATATAAGCTTCAGCAGAAACTGAAGAGCCTGAAGAAAAGGAGTACTTGTGGCACCTTAGAGACTAACAAATTTATTAGAGCATAAGCTTTCGTGAGCTACAGCTCACTTCATCGGATGCATTTGGTGGAAAAAACAGAGGAGAGATTTATATACACACACACAGAGAACATGAAACAATGGGTTTATCATACACACTGTAAGGAGAGTGATCACTTAAGATAAGCCATCACCAACAGCAGGGGGGGGGAAAGGAGGAAAACCTTTCATGGTGACAAGCAGTTAGGCTAATTCCAGCAGTTAACAAGAATATCAGAGGAACAGTGGGGGGTGGGGTGGGAGGGAGAAATACCATGGGGAAATAGTTTTACTTTGTGTAATGACTCATCCATTCCCAGTCTCTATTCAAGCCTAAGTTAATTGTATCCAGTTTGCAAATTAGTTCCAATTCAGCAGTCTCTCGTTGGAGTCTGTTTTTGAAGCTTTTTTGTTGAAGTATAGCCACTCTTAGGTCTGTGATCGAGTGACCAGAGAGATTGAAGTGTTCTCCAACTGGTTTTTGAATGTTATAATTCTTGACGTCTGATTTGTGTCCATTCATTCTTTTACGTAGAGACTGTCCAGTTTGGCCAATGTACATGGCAGAGGGGCATTGCTGGCACATGATGGCATATATCACATTGGTAGATGCACAGGTGAATGAGCCTCTGATAGTGTGGCTGATGTGATTAGGCCCTATGATGGTATCCCCTGAATAGATATGTGGACAGAGTTGGCAACGGGCTTTGTTGCAAGGATAGGTTCCTGGGTTAGTGGTTCTGTTGTGTGGTGTGTGGTTGCTGGTGAGTATTTGCTTCAGATTGGGGGGCTGTCTGTAAGCAAGGACTGGTCTGTCTCCCAAGATCTGAGAGAGTGATGGCTCATCCTTCAGGATAGGTTGTAGATCCTTGATGATGCGTTGGAGAGGTTTTAGTTGGGGGCTGAAGGTGATGGCTAGTGGCGTTCTGTTGTTTCTTTGTTGGGCCTGTCCTGTAGTAGGTGACTTCTGGGTACTCTTCTGGCTCTGTCAATCTGTTTCTTCACTTCAGCAGGTGGGTATTGTAGTTGTAGGAATGCATGATAGAGATCTTGTAGGTGTTTGTCTCTGTCTGAGGGGTTGGAGCAAATGCGGTTATATCGTAGCGCTTGGCTGTAGACAATGGATCGAGTGGTATGATCTGGATGAAAGCTAGAGGCATGTAGGTAGGAATAGCGGTCAGTAGGTTTCCGATATAGGGTGGTGGTTATGTGACCATCGCTTATTAGCACCGTAGTGTCCAGGAAGTGGATCTCTTGTGTGGACTGGTCTAGGCTGAGGTTGATGGTGGGATGGAAATTGTTGAAATCACGGTGGAATTCCTCAAGAGCTTCTTTTCCATGGGTCCAGATGATGAAGATGTCATCAATGTACCGCAAGTAGAGTAGGGGCATTAGGGGACGAGAGCTGAGGAAGCGTTGTTCTAAGTCAGCCATAAAAATGTTGGCATACTGTGGGGCCATGCGGGTACCCATCGCAGTGCCGCTGATTTGAAGGTATACATTGTCACCAAATGTGAAATAGTTATGGCTCAGGACAAAGTCACAAAGTTCTGCCACCAGGTTAGCCATGACAGTATCGGGGATACTGTTCCTGACGGCTTGTAGTCCATCTTTGTGTGGAATGTTGGTGTAGAGGGCTTCTACATCCATAGTGGCTAGGAGGGTGTTTTTAGGAAGATCACCAATGGACTGTAGTTTCCTCAGGAAATCGGTGGTGTCTCGAAGATAGCTGGGAGTGCTGGTAACGAAGGGCCTTAGGAGGGAGTCTACATAGCTAGACAATCCTGCTGTCAGGGTGCCAATGCCTGAGATGATGGGGCGTCCATTACTTGCGCTACATTGATGACATCTTCATCATCTGGACCCATGGAAAAGAAGCTCTTGAGGAATTCCACCATGATTTCAACAATTTCCATCCCACCATCAACCTCAGCCTAGACCAGTCCACACAAGAGATCCACTTCCTGGACACTACGGTGCTAATAAGCGATGGTCACATAAACACCACCCTATATCGGAAACCTACTGACCGCTATTCCTACCTACATGCCTCTAGCTTTCATCCAGATCATACACTCGATCCTTGTCTACAGCCAAGCGCTACGATATAACCGCATTTGCTCCAACCCCTCAGACAGAGACAAACACCTACAAGATCTCTATCATGCATTCCTACAACTACAATACCCACCTGCTGAAGTGAAGAAACAGATTGACAGAGCCAGAAGAGTTCCCAGAAGTCACCTACTACAGGAGAGGCCCAACAAAGAAAACAACAGAACGCTACTAGCCATCACCTTCAGCCCCCAACTAAAACCTCTCCAACGCATCATCAAGGATCTACAACCTATCCTGAAGGACGACCCATCACTCTCACAGATCTTGGGAGACAGACCAGTCCTTGCTTACAGACAGCCCCCCAATCTGAAGCAAATACTCACCAGCAACCACACACCACACAACAGAACCACTAACCCAGGAACCTATCCTTGCAACAAAGCCCGTTGCCAACTCTGTCCACATATCTATTCAGGGGATACCATCATAGGGCCTAATCACATCAGCCACACTATCAGAGGCTCGTTCACCTGCGCATCTACCAATGTGATATATGCCATCATGTGCCAGCAATGCCCCTCTGCCATGTACATTGGCCAAACCTGGACAGTCTCTACGTAAAAGAATGAATGGACAACAAATCAGACGTCAAGAATTATAACATTCAAAACCAGTTGGAGAACACTTCAATCTCTCTGGTCACTCGATCACAGACCTAAGAGTGGCTATACTTCACAAAAAAGCTTCAAAAACAGACTCCAACGAGAGACTGCTGATTGGGAATTAATTTGCAAACTGGATACAATTAACTTAGGCTTGAATAGAGACTGGAATGGATGAGTCATTACACAAAGTAAAACTATTTCCCCATGGTATTTCTCCCTCCCACCCCACCCCCCACTGTTCCTCTGATATTCGTGTTAACTGCTGGAATTATCCTAACTGCTTGTCACCATGAAAGGTTTTCCTCCTTTCCCCCCCCCTGCTGTTGGTGATGGCTTATCGTAAGTGATCACTCTCCTGACAGTGTGTATGATAAACCCATTGTTTCATGTTCTCTGTGTGTGTGTATATAAATCTCTCCTCTGTTTTGTCCACCAAATGCATCCGATGAAGTGAGCTGTAGCTCACGAAAGCTTATGCGCTAATAAATTTGTTAGTCTCTCAAGGTGCCACAAGTACTCCTTTTCTTTTTGCGAATACAGACGAACCGGCTGCTACTCTGAAACCTGAAAGAGCCCTGAGTCAGTGTCATTGGTGAAAATAAGGAGAAACTTCATTGATGTTAGTCAGGTTTTTATAAGAATAAAGACAATGTAAGGAAGATCAGATTAGGCCCAGGTATTTTGAGGTTAAAGTTGCTTCTTAAAAGTTAAGAACTTTTTTTTAGCATATATACAGTTTGAGATAGGAATAATTTAAAGTAAGTGAGAACCATTTAATCCATACCCACCTTCCTCCAAGGGTCACCCCTTGATGCTGAATCACTGAAAGAGGAAAACTCACGTTCTGTACTTTTTAAAATAGATTTTTCCAAGTAGTGTCATACTTCACAAGAAAATATTTAGAACCTGATAATGCCGGTCATTTATATATCTCTTTTTTATATTCCACCAAAATTGATCTTTTCTAGCAGAAAGTTTAATATCTATGAAACCCCATTTTTCTAACGGGAACATGTTTTGTTTGAAATTTTTTGACCTACCCTAGTATTTAGTAGTGTTGTGTATTCATTTCCATGTCCTAGGCAGTGGAGTCAATTGGAATTTAAATCTATATTTCTCATCAGCTTTAATTTCTCATCTACAGCTGTCAGACCACACCCAGTTTTTCACTATGGCTGTCAGAACAGATATTAAAATCTGCAACCAAAGTGGCAGAGGTGGTGACTACAATGCAGTATGGGTGAGATATTTCCAGGTTCATCTTTCAATATGCAAATCATTCTGTAATCTTAAACTTTATGCTTCACACAAATGATTTCCAGATACACTGATTAAAAGGTGGGCCTGATCCACAAACTTCAGATCCAAAGACATAAACCCAAAGTTTGTGAATGTTCAGATCTGGGTTTTTGGTTTGTCTCATTATTGAGATGAGATTTATTTATTTGCAGATTTTATTCTAACAAAACAAAGAAGATGGATTATATCACTTCATGTATATCTAAGAGCAAAGCACATTAGAATTTGTTAAAACTCCTAGCAAAATGGATCTTCTCATGCTGACAGTGTGTGTTCTACTTGTCACTTAAGTAGACTTCTAAAAGAACAGATACTGAAAAGATTGCACAATAAGAATGTGGGGGACTTTCCTGATGAATGCTTGTGATAAACACCAGTTTCATATTTGTCACTCTAGCTACCCATTCAGAAACTGACGATGCAAAATGGGCACTGGTAGATTTGAAATTGGAGGAGAAAAATACAGCAGTGTTGGGCAGACTTGACAAATCTAGTCCTTTTCCCCTCCAGGGTTATTTTATTATCTCTTCATTAGCTGTCTGTGATTGATCAGGAATTAACATGCATAAAATGAGTACTATCAGGCAGTGGCATTTCAGACTTTCCTTAATGTTTGTAACAGACAAGGTCAGCCAAATATTTGAGAAGAAACTTTCATGCTGGAGGATCCAGTTGTTAAATCTTCTTCACAAGTTATCTGCCATCATTGTCTTCCCTGGTACCCTTGTGGTGTCTGGCTGGATAGATTAGATAATGATGTGTGTGCATGTGTGAGTGTATATGGCTGTATTTACCATAGACCAAAATTCTGGAAAACCAGTGAAGTCTCATGGTTTTTATATAAATATCTGAATGAAAAAAATGTGACTTCACTGGCCTTCCAGAATTTTGGTCTGGGGTAAATGCTCCCTGAAAAGGAAAAGTAACTAAAAGCAAGATAATAAGAAATAGGAAGTAGGGACTTGATTTATCTGTTTTGTAGGTATGGGAGGAATGGAATGTTCTTTTCAAATTTGGAGGGAACTTGTATAGACATAAAGAACTACCGTACCAGAAAAAGATTAGTACCAAGTTCTGGAAGAGGTGCTAATATGAAGATACTGTCTGTAAGGCCCTACCAGAGACCCAGGCCAAGGAAGGTGGGCAGTGGAATACCCTGACTGCTTGCAAATTCCTTCAAAGAAGGAAACTGGCTAGTTCTAAGGTAAAAATATAACAAAGAGAAAGAAGTGGTGGAGAAAGGCATTGAAGAGGGTCCCCAACATAGCTTGTAAAGTAGCCACTATGGCAGCCTTAAGAGATTGATAGTAGGAAGTCAGCAGACTCAGCAACATAAAGTTATTAAGGATTGTGGTGCCAGAGTGCAAAGTGGAGAGAACAACTGAGAGCCATTGGTCTGGCTTCTACTATGAAAAAGAGTGGTCTGAAGAAAAGATTTAGGGCTTGTCTAGGTAGTGCATTAGTCCCCACCAGAGAAGGGGGACTAACTGTGGTACACGAATGTTGTGGTCTAACTGGCCCATGTGAATCCTGCGGGCGTGAACTAAAAGTTTTTGTGCATGTTAATGTAGTCCTGTTTCAAACAAACAGAACTACATGAATAGGGAATTTTTGGTGTATGCCAGCAGGGTCCACGTGGACCAGTAAGCATGTGACATTCTAGTGTACCCTAGAGTTTATACACCTTTGCAGTGGCAGACTAATGCATTGTGTAGACGAGAGCTCCAATAGCTGTGTTAACCCGTTTTCAGTTCAGTGATGTAGAGACCAGTTGGAAGTGAGGACTCTGCATAGGAATGAAAGCTTAAGTCGAGGCTTTACAGAAACTGTTTGCCATATTTAGCTTCCGGGGCTACATTAATTTCTATGGGAGTAGGAAGAGAGCTGTGCTCTGTGATCATGTAGCTGAGACAAATTGTTCTTGAAATGGGGACAAGTATTGATTTAAGCTTTTTCTCCTGTAGGTGGCTTTGCTGCTGAGTGGAATTCTGCTCAGTGACTCCCTTCTTACTTACCTATTTCCAGCATGGCTTAAATAGCAGAGTTTTCATATGGTCAAGGATAGAACTTAGGTATTTACAGCACAGAGTTTGACCCAGTTTACTCCCATCTTCTGTTTCTGAATCATCTGTGAACAGACTTAGATTTTTCACAAATTTCTTCTTTCAGTTTTTTTTGAGAAATGCTTTCTGCAAACATATTTCAATATATGGATGACTGTGAGCTATTTGCAACAATTACTTCTTTGAGTATTCACTATTTGTACTTTGTAGTTGATAACCTGCTATTGTTTCTCTTCCCTTAATTAGGTGTCTCCCAAATACACTCAGACCTCTCAACACTGCTGTATAAACACTTCAAATGTAAAAACATGTGCAAATATCTATTTGCACAAAACTTTGCAATACTATCTTTTTGTGAAGATTCTTGTGAATAAAATGTCAGTGGGATGAATCCTCATAAAAAGCAACTAAATGGGCCCACAAATACTCTCAAAGTGAAGTAACAGTTTTTAACTGAATGACAGTTCAAAGTTATTTTTGCAGCGTTTGACCTGTCAGGACCTTAGTTTTGTCTCATCTGAAAGACCTCATTTTCAGCAGCACAACTCCTAACACCATGTTGACGGACTGGTTTTGACCCAGAGGAAAGAGTGCCATTTGCTGCATTGGTAACACACTGTATTTCAGCACCCATCCAAACACTGACCAAGGCCAAGCATGCTTAACTAGAGAGGTCTGAGGAGGCCAAAGAACAAAAAGATACAGCCGAAGTAAGTGAAGGAGATTAAATTAAAAGTATGAAACCCTCCAACGTATTATAGTAATTTCTTCTTCTTTGATGCATACTAATTTCTGTGTGAGATGTTAAATATACACACAGGCATAAAATACATTGACCTGAAAGTGCATGTGCCAGTAATAATTTTAATTGGGCTGTTGATGTTGTTCGTTTGGTTTGGTGAGCTGCCCTACTTTTAATTAATCATTATGGCCCAACTCTGCCTTCAGTTCCCCTGGGTGCGATTCCCATTGAAGTTTGAGTTCAGATTTTATTTAGAACTTTAATTGCATGTGCAGCAGTATGTTTGGCTCTTATGAATATTAGTACTTCTGTATAAAGGCATGGTGTAAATAAAAATGATGTCTTAGTGGGAACATGGCCTTGGTCTGAGTCTGGTTGCCTTCTTCCCCTGCTACCTTTCACTTTTTTTAGATGTTTTGCTAATTTTGTGTGTATATATAGCAAAAAATCCAGAACATAGGCACTTTTTCCTAAGTAAATATTGATACATTTTCATAATATTGTCAATTTTTCATCATTTGGTGATATTTTATGAGGTCTCCTAAATTCTTAGCACTTGTGGGATTAAGCTACATTTAAGTTCAGTTCTTTTAAGAGCAGCTGTCATGAACAAAAGTGGGGAATGCTGGATCAATGTAAAGGAAGTGGAGGGTTACTTCCTTGTGGATGCACAATTGGGAAGTTGCATCCTTTGTCTTTGTAGCATTCCAAGTTTCTTTTATCAGAGAGGAGGTCCTCAGGTAAAGTTTTCAAGGTGAACTCATGGAGCCTGATTCTTCATTCTCTTGCACCTTGTGTGGTCACTTACACCTATACAAAGTGGATGTAAAATGCTGCCATTTTAATGTAACTCTATAGTGGTGTATATAACGACCAAGATGCACAGCAATGGAGAATCAGGCCCATAGAATTTCTGGAACTCTCTAATCCCCTCCAGTCTCCACAAGAGTGTATAATTTGCCCCCTACCCAGTGTGCTGTGAGTACTGCTCTCCAGACCAGGGCACTGAGGAGAGTGAATTGGTATGGTTGTCTTTGCTAAGGACTATGAAAACCAACTGATAAAATATTAATGAGTACAAATCTTTACAAAACAAAAACTATAAACTTTCAGTGCCTTCGGCAGCTTTCTATGAATATAGGAAGTTTGAACTGAAAAGGGAGCCTAATGAAGTAAATGGGAAATAAACATTTGATAACTGAGAAGCCCAAGGCCAACATTTATATTTTGGATTAAGACTTTTACCCTACTGAAAAAACATACTGATGAGTTATCAAAAGCATATTGTTTTAAAGGGCCAGATTGGGAACAAACAGACAGTAAATTATAAAGAAAAGAAAAATAAATTAGTTGCAGATAGTAATAGCAGTATTAGATACACACAGGGTTTAAAAAAACACTTAGATTGGTTATGACACCTATTTCTTCTTTTATTATTATTTATTATTATATAGAGGACTAAAGATATTACATTGTGCTACTACTGAAATACCAGATTTAAAACAAAAAATATTCCAAC